>NC_083897.1:115375276-116000276 GCF_032452875.1 Bos javanicus
AGCCACTTAATGGATTGGAGCCTTTGGGAGACATAGGCCAGAAAATTAATTTCAGGTGTGTGAACATGGCATATTCTTGTGTTTTGTGTAAGACATTGCCACGAAAATTTGCCATCCACACACTTTTCATTAATTGTGTTTAACAACAACTAGTTATCAAGCTCCCTAGACCGGTGGTTTTTAATACTGAATTAAAAAAATTGGGACTCAGTGAAGACCACGAATCCCCTGCAACTGTGTAAGAAATTGTGTGTGTGTGTGTGTGTGTGTACACTTTTTGTGCTGTGGCTGAATGACTAATGGAGAGCCAATATCCTTTCTTCCCTTATTCTTGTGTAAATACTGATTTTATTCCATCTGGAAGGTGCTTGGCCAAATAGTGCATGTGCTAATTCCCCCACTTGTCTTCTAGGTAGGACTGTCCACTGAGAATTAAGTGCAAGTTCTTGGTAAGACTTTGAGTCTACTCAAGAATGACCAGACAGCCAGCAGGCATGTGTTCTTTATCCTTTTACCTCTCCATTTGTCTTCCTTTTCACTACTTGGAATGCAGATGTGATGGCTGGCACTCTAGCAGTCACTTTGGGACTTTTAAAAATATCAAGTAATTACATTATTTTTAATATTTTTGTACTGAGGTAAAGTTTATGTACAGTGAAACATTCAGACCTTATGGATATTATTCAATAAGTTTAGGCAAATACATATCAAGACCTACAGTATTCCCATCACTCTGAAAACATCTCTCATGCTCTGCAGTCAATCTCAACATTTCACCTAAGAACTGCTAATCTGATTTCTTTTTCCATATGTTAATTTTGTCTATTTAGAATTTCATACAAAGGGTCATACACTATGTGCTCTTTATTTCACCTGGCTTCTTACATTTAGCATATTTTTGACATCCATTCATACTGTTGCATGTATCAGTAGTTATCTTTGTCAGCTGGACTACCATAGCAAAAATACCATAGACTGGGTAGCTTAAAAAACAAATATTACTCTCTAACAGATCTGGAGGCTGGGAAATCCAATCTAAGATCAAGGTGCTGGTAGATTTGGTATCTGGTGAGAAACCTCTTCCTAAATTATAGACTGCTGTCTTCTTGCTGTACATGGCCAAGATAGGACATCTCTCCTGTGTCTCTTCTTATAAGGACACTGAGGACACTAATCCTACTCAGAAGGACTCTAACCACGGCCAGACTATATTCCAAGGGCCCCAGTAACAAGAACCATCACACTGGGGATTAGTGTTTCAACAGATGAATTATGGGGGGATAACAAACATTTGGCCCATAGCAGTAGTTCATTCCTTTTTTTTTTATTGCTGAGTACTATTTCGTGTTATGAATAGAACATAGTCTCTTCATCGATTCTCCTACTGATAAATATCTAGTTGTTTCCAGTTTTTGGCTTTTATGAAAAAAGCTGCTATGCACATGCATATACAGGTCGTTATGTGGACATATGATTTCACTTCTCTTGGATAAATAATAGGGATATAATTACTAGGTCTTCACTTTTCTCTTTCATGCACTGGAGAAGGAAATGGCAACCCACTCCAGTATTCTTGCCTGGAGAATCCCAGGGACGACGGAGCCTGGTGGGCTGCCGTCTATGGGGTCGCACAGAGTCAGACACGACTGAAGTGACTTAGCATAGCATAGGGTAGACATATCTTTATCTAAAAACTGCTAAAGAGTTTTACACAGAAACTATAAAATTTTACACTTCCATCAGCAGTGTCCTTGCTAACATTTGGTGTTTCAATTTTTTAAAAAAATTTCAATCATTCTAGTGAGTGTGTACTATCTGATTTTTAAATTTGTGATCCTTAAGGGTTAAAGACACAGAACAGCTTTTATGTGATTATTGGACACTGCATTTTAATTCAATATTGGAGTAGAGGGTGAGACCTTCAAGGGATAGACTCTAATAACAACAGTTATTCATTTAAATGGCTTTTTAAAGACAATGGGTATTGGTAATCCTTTAATAGTGTTTGCAAACTTTGAGGAAGAATTGAAATGCTCTGGAGAATACTGGGCCCTTTGAAAGATTTGTGGTTGAAAGGGAGAGAGAGAAGAGTTAGGGCTCCTGGAGGCCAGAAACAGACTTTGGGGTAAAACAATGAGAATTTCAGTGGAGGCTTTGAGTTTTTTATGGAGTGTGTAGTGACAGTGAACACTCTTCTATTCATCATACAATTTCAGGAAAAACCTACATTATTTACTTATGCAGGAGTGGGAAAACTACTATTAGCACACTAAATCTGGGATGCCACCATTTTTTTGTGCCTGAGTGCAATTTTATTGGCACACAGTCACATATTCATTTCTCAATTGTCTGTAGCTGCTTTCATGTGACGATGGCAGAGTTGAATAGCTGCAACAGAGATCAATAGAGCCTGCAAAATTGAAAACGTTTAGTATCTGGCCCTTTTCAGAAAAAAAGTGTTAACCCCTGTACCACTGTGGGGGTAGGTGAGGGGAACTACAATGAGGTGATTAGTACTGGGTCAGTGTGGGAGAGGGGTAAGATTTTTGCAGGCTGGGTCCACTATTTCCAAGCCTAAGGAAGAATGTTTGTAGATTCTCCTGGCTTAGCAGCCAAGTATTTGAAAGTTCACTGAGAGATGTGGCCAAAGTTATTGAGGTTCTTTTCCTTTTTGCTACTAAAATCGGTTGTATGTGACAATTTAGACTGACATAGTCCTTACTTCCCCAAGCTAGATGATACTGATGTGAAGGGACGTGAAAAGATCACAAGGTCAACAGAATAAGAATGTTAAACAGCAGCTAATACTGAAATACCTTTGCAGACCATCCAAATCCCTTTGTTCTGACTTCATGTTAACTAAGCAATGTAAAAAAAATCCATTTTTTTAACTCATCCTCAGATTAAAGAGCAAACACAAAAATATGCTCTTTGACCAACTATAGTTCCCTCTAAGAAATAAAATCAGTGACTTCCTGATTTAAATTGGTTTCACCTCCATTAGAGGTGTGCGTCTGTTTTCTTTGGGCATAATCACTCTTCAATAAGCTGGCCAGTAAATACTGAAATATAAGAAAGGCTCCAATGACTAGCAGAAAGACTATAGCAATGGAGTCAAGGGGACAGGATTTGAAACTGCAAAGTTTACTAGTTCTGTGACTTGGACAAAGTGGTTTCACCTCTCTGAACCTCCTGGTTTACTCCATTAAATGAAATAATATACTGAAGCCCTTAACCTAGTGCCAGAATAGAGTAAGGACTTTATAAACAAAGTTTCCTTTCTTTATCTTCTATGTGTAGGGCTGACAGATCATACTTTGAATAATGGTGCTCTGGGCTGAGGTGTGCCCTACTTCCCATTCATATGTTGAAATCTTTAACCCCAGTGTGTCTTTGAAAGAAAGTGAAAGTGAAATCACTCAGTTGTGTCCAACTCTTTGCGATCCCATGGACTGTAGCCTATCAGGCTCCTCCGTCCATGGGATTTTCCAGGCAAGAGTGCTGGAGTGGATTGCCATTTCCTTCTTCAGGGGATCTTCCCGACCCAGGAATCGAACCTGGGTCTCCCACATTGCAGGCAGACGCTTTACTGTCTGAGCCACCAGGGAAGCCTTTAGGAAGTAATTAGGTTTAGATGAAGTCAGGAGGGTGGGGCCCTCATGGGATTAGTGAATTTATAAGAAGGAACATAAGAGAGCATGTGCTGTGTGTGTGTGTTACACAGAAGAGGTCATGTGAGTGCACAGTGAGATGGATGCCACCTACAAGCAAACAGAAGAGATCTCAGATTGAAACCTATGTTACCAACATCTTGATCATGAACTTCTCAGCCTCCAGAGCTGTGAAAAAAATAAATGTCTGTTGTTTAAAACACCCAGTCTGGTATATTGCCACGGCAGCCCGACCTAAGACACACTGTAACCCAGTGAAGACCAGTCTTGAAAACCTCTCCTGATTGCCATTTAGCTCCATCCCTAAGGATTATATGGTAGTCATTTAAGGAGTTATCTCAATAATTTGTACTTTTATATTATCTGAAAGAGGGAACACACAACAGCTATTCACTTTCTTGTCATTCTCTACTGACTCTGTGTTTTCTTTACCTTCTGAGATATTTTAAGCCATTAGGAGATATTTTAAATTTCAAAGAGTTGATGTGGGTCTGCTATGTTTGGGTAGAAAGCCTCAAACTATATTTACTGAGAGTGCAACTAAAGATGAGAGTAGTGTCTGAACTAAGGATATAGTGGACTGAGAACATTATGTGGGCTTTTTTAAAATAGATTTTATTTTTTAAGAGAAATTTTAGGTTCACAGTAGTACTGGGCACAAGATATTTCCCATAAACCTTTGCCACTACACAGGCATAACCTCCCCCATTATCAGCATCTTACACTATAGTTGGTACCTTTGTTGTAATTGACGAACCTATACTGACATGTCATTATCACTCAAAGCCCACAGTTTACCTTAAGGTTCACTCGTGGTGTTGTATATTCTAAGAATTTGAACAAACATATAATGACATGGATCCACCACGATCATACCCAGTAGTTACACTGCTCTAGAAACCCTCTGTGCTTTGCCTCTTCATCCCTCTGGGCCCTGACGTTGGGGAAGTTTAGGGATGCTAAGTCAGTATCAGATTCACAAAATATCTGATTGCAAAGCTCAAAGTCCCTAGTAACTATATGCTGTTGTTTTGTCAATCAACACTATCCTGGTCAGGAGCCAGGTCAAGAAATTTCAGGTACACTTGTTGAAATATCGGCTTCTGAAATTTCAGAGTGTCAGCTGTGAATATTTTCCACTTTTGCCATTCAGTGTTTACATTCAATGAAAAAGCTCTGTTTAGATTTTTTTTTTTTTGGTCCTTTCCCCCCTTTTTATTGAATCAGAGACTAGATCTAACAGTGATGCCTGGTCATGATAAAAGGTAACTGAGATAAGCCTAAAAGTTGGCTACAAAACCCTGATTATTTATAGTCAGTGAGTTACATGGATCATGCTTTTCATTCATACCTATATACATCTATCATACAAATTACACAGAAGTTTATTATTGTAAAAGAATTCTATGAAGTACAAGAAGGTAGTTATGTTAGAATACGGTTTCTCCATTTCACTCCTACTGTGCACCAAATTTTTAAAAAAAATATTTATTTGCTTAATATAGTGTACAAACTGTGACAACACAGTGGAGTGGAGGAAAATGCTGTAAATATTGTCAGCCTTCAGGAGAACTTAAAGTTTCCCTGAAAAGCTTAGGAAACTGACCGCAATTCCACCCACTGATTATAAACTCTATGAAGGCATGGATTTTGCCCTGTTCAGTTGTTCATGGATCTATCCAAGTGTCTGGAGCAATGCTTGCAAAGGGTGACTACTCAGGAAATACCTGTAAATTAAGGAATGGATGATGAAGGAAAGTATATGCATTTCTTTGGAAAGAAACATTTTGCCTAACATTAAACACTAGAAAAAAATTTAGGGTTTTTTTTTTTTTTTTTGCGTTTTTTTTTAAGGCATTGAATGTACAAATTAATGCTTTTCATATGGCAAGAAGCTTCCTTTTGGCCACTGTCATATAAAATCATGTTCAACAGTAATCCAAGAAAGGATACATTAAAAGATTTTATTGCATTGAACACAAATCTAGGAAAATGAGCACGGCTGGCTTCATGGGCATGTGGCCTATACAGCTGCACAGGGCCCCAAGTTTAGAAGGGTTTGGTTTAATGCTCTACTGTTGCCATCTTGAAGTTGTTAACATACAGCTTCATTTTACATTGGACCTTTCTCTGTCCATGGGATTTCCCAGTCAAGAATACTGGAGTGGGTTGCCATTTCCTTCTCCAGGGGATCTTCCTTGACCTAGGGATCGAACTCAGGTCTCCTGAATTAGCAGGCGGATTCTTTACCACTGAGCCACCAAGGAAGCCCATAAATTATGTAGCTGGTTATAGAACTGAACTGATCTATTACAAGGCCATTACACACTAGCTAATTATTAAGAACAGAGTTAGGGGAGCTAAAGAAATGTAAATGAAAATTTTCAGTTCTATAACTTGTTAAGTAAAACTGCAGTGTCCATATAAGATATCTCCAGATGATCTAGAAGTCACTAGAAACAGGAGAATTGGCCCATAGATACGAGAAAAGGAAACAAAAAAACTGACAACATTTTAGAAATCATAATATGACATGATGTCTTGCTTGGTGCCAACTGTGCCCTTATTCCCTAACCTTCTTCCTTTAGGTTTATAATTTAAAAGATAGACAAGGTAACATGAGTGATGTGCTGCATTCAGTGATGTAATATATTTTTTCCTCTCTCAGTAGATGAATGCTAACTCACTTCTTTTTATGGGTCTCTCAAGCTTCAGACTACAGTGCAATGGGGGAGTTTAAAGAAGTGTCTCTGATTGTAGATCCTCCTAATGTCTCACAAAAAATAATTGGATGAATATTCACATATGATAACAACTAAAAAAAATAGAGCTAAGCATACAGATGAACAGGTATACTACTGCCAAAATCTGGGTGAAATTTCTCATAAAGCTGTGGTTTGTGAAACTGAGTAAAGAACCAAAAAACCCTTACCCATGCTTTGATTCAATAGGCAGAACACAGAGAGAAGATCGGAAGAACTTTTGTTCTTCTTACATTGTAGTCTGGAACCTGAGAGATCCAGGGTCTGTACCCATAAGAGAAGTGAATGGGCATTCATCTACTAAGAGGAAAAAAAAAAAAAGATTTAACACATCACTAATGTTCCTTAGTCTGAGTTTTCAATTATCAGTTGTCTAAACTGTACTTAAGGCAAAACCAGAGAGTTATCAGTTCAAAATTGGACTTGGTGGGAATTCCCTGATGGTCCAGTGTGTAGGACTCTGGCTTCTACTACACGGGACAACGGGTTTGATTCTTCATCTAGGAACTAAGATCCCACAAACTGCACAGTGTGGCCAAAAAAATAAAATTTTAAAACATTTGGTCTTTGTACAGAATGTGTAAAACTGCTAAATGAAGATATCAGCTGTGCTAGCAAAGTGAACATTCTGTTCTGAAAATGAAGGAGTCTGACTTGATTTTCTGCATCAGATGGAAGGGACATTTCAGAGTAAGTGAGAGCAGAGCCAGATTCTACAGAACCAGCTGGAAATATGGCAAAAGGTAGCTTTTTTTTTTTTTTTGCCATTGTTATCTTTGTTATCATCACGATCTCATTCTCCATCTTGTGATGACTTCAGAATTCTGAGCTTCATGCACGTCTTGTTATATACCCCTAATTTGCAGGTGGTCCTGGGTTGGAGATAAGGCTGTCAATTCCTGAGACTGAGGTGGACAATACATAAAATGTTTTGACCACGGAGGCCAATGACTTACGGTGGTGTGACTTCCAATCTAAGCCTGCTTCCTCATATATAAGGGCTTCCCAGGTGGCGTTAGTGGTAAGGAAACCACCTGCAGTGCAGGAGACTCAGGTTTGATCCATGGTTCAGAGAGTTCCCCTGGAGGAGGGCATGGCAACCCACTCCAGTATTCTTGCCTGGAGAATCCCATGGACAGAGGAACCTGGTGGGCTACAGTCCATGGGGCTGCAAAGAGTCAGACATGACTGAGCGACTGAACACACACCCACACCTCATATATATACATTAGAATAGCAGCAGCTGCCACATACTTTTGTTATAAGGATCATAGAAATAAAATATGCAAGCATGTATGTTTGTACATAAACTTTTGGTAGGAGAGGTAGTGCTGAATAAAACCAAATTTCCTTCCCAATTGACCTTTTCTAAACTACCATTTCTTATAGGGCCTTCCCCTGCATAACATTATATCTTATGAATATTTTCTGCTAAAATTAAAGCCAATATATTTAATTTTACTACTGAGTAACTTCATACATTCTGTAAATTTCAATGTAATTTTCCATTTGTATTACATAACTTTTCCCATGAATTACACTTCTACCATTCTTGTATAGAAAGGCAGTATTAACAGATTTCTTGGGTTCACATCCTAGCCCTGACACTTATTAATCATGCAATATTAAGGCCAATTTTGGTGCCAATTCTGATGTGTTGTTTCTTCCTCCCACACCCAGCAATTCTCTGACACTAGCTGGGTGCCCTACAATTCAACTTAATTCTGATACTATTTAAACCAGGCAGGACCCTGTGGGTCTCCAGGACATGGAAGCCTTTCAAACGGTTGCAAATCAGGGAAGGGACAGAATACAGAGATAAGGGAGGAGCAGTCAGGAAACAATAGCACCGCCGTGGGGCAGGTCCCCATGTTCCCCCTCAAGGAAGCGATACACACAAAAATATCATTAAATTCATCTGTAGAACTAAAACCTCCACTGAATGGAGGATGTTCCAGAGAGAAGGTCACAGTTTGATAATATAAATGCTCATCAGGAGACCATCTGAGGTCAAATGAAAGGAATACAGCTCCTCTCCCCAACCCTGATCCTTCTTATCAAACTCGTCCTTGAACTACTGCTATAAATTTCCTCACCAAATTCCCCCAGGTGGGGACACACAGTTTTTCAGGGCATCCGCTGGCTGTGTCCAGCCCCCACCCCCGGCAAAGCAAGAAAGCTATTTTCACCTACTTCACCCAAAACTCTTGTCTCAGATTTGATTTGGCACTGGAGCACAGAGACTGAGCCTTTCTGCATCATCCTCTACCTTGCAGACACTGTCAGATTCCACAGGTTAAGGGCTCAGTCTTATAAGACTACTAACTCCTTTAGACACCAAACGAAGTCCAGGTTGTCACCTGTGCTTCTAATCTGCCACATATAGACTGGAAGTTCCAACAACCCTCTCCCCTTGGTTTTGATTAATTTGCTAGTATGGTTCACAGAACTCAGAAATATTTCACTTACTAGTGTGGAGCCCAGGCGGAGGTCATAGGGCAATAAATCCAGAATTAGCCAAGCTCCATGGCAACCATTGTCATGGGCCATCCTGTTTGTCATGGATCTGTGCCATCCTGTTTGTCATGAGCCATCCTGTCCCTAACCAGCCAGCTCCCATCTCCATATTAGGCAAAGTGGGCACCAAAAGACCCCCGACCAATGACTTAACACTATCCCTCCCCATAGGAAGTTTCTTTGTCCTGAGACTATTAAAATTGGCTGCAAGCCCATGAGAGGGGTCGGCTCTCCTTGGTCTGTCAGGAAGTTGGCCTTCTGTCTTTGAAGTGCCCTCACTAGCTCAGCCTTTTGCTCTCAATAAACTATCTCTTCTAAAATACTCTGTGTCTGGAAATTCTTTTCCAACCTGTGCTAGAACTGCCACAATAACTAGACTACTGGCCTATTGTAAAAGAAGGTAACTCAGGAACAGTGAGATGGAAGATGTACATGGGGAAAGGGCTCAGAACTGCTTTATTCTCTGAGCACGCCTCTCCTCCCAACCAGGAAGCTCTCTAAACCCCTTTTATGAAGGCTTTATCACACAGGCATAGTTGATTAAACCATTTGCCACTGGTTATTGAACTTTACCTAAAGTTCCTCTTCCCTCCTCAGAAGTCAGGGGGGTGAGACTGAAAGTTCCAACTCCCCAACCACAAGGAGGGTTACCTTGACAACTAAACCCCTAATTGCTTTCTAAAAGTCACCTGCTGCTGCTACTAAGTTGCTACAGTTGTGTCCGACTCTGTGCACCCCCACAGATGGCAGCCCACCAGGCACGTCCGTCCCTGGGATTCTCCAGGCAAGAATACTGGAGTGGGTTGCCATTTCCTTCTCCAAAAGCCACCTCATTGACATAAATTCGGATGTGGTTGAAACAGGTTGGTTATGAGTATCAACAGACATTTATTGCTCTTTTCACTTAGGAAATTCTTAGGGTTTTAGGAGCTCTGTGCCAGAAACAGGGACTTCAAATGAATTATGTTTCTTATTATAACTCACAATGTCACATGAGCAAGTCACAACCTTCCTTTGCCTATGTGGATAATGGTTGTATCATCTTCACAGGTTTAATCGTGAGGTTATATGACCTGTGCTGTGCTTAGTCATGCCTGACTTTTTGTGACCCTGTGGATTGTAGCCTGCCAGGCTCCTCTCTCAACAGAATTCCAGGCAAGAATACTGGAGTGGGTAGCCATTCCCTTCTCCAGGGGATCTTCCTAACCCAGGGAATGAACTCAGGTTTCCCACATTACAGGCAGATTCTTTACCATCTGAGCCAGCAGGGAATCCCTTCTCCAGGAGATTTTCCTGACCTAGGAATTGAACCAGGTCTCCTGCATTGCAGGCGGATTCTTTACCAGTTGAGCTACCAGGGAAGCCCCTTATGAAATAACACCTTTAAGGTGTTATTTTTTTAGAGCAGTTTCAGGACTAGAGTAAGCTCTCTGTAAACAATAGCTATTTTTTCTTAAAATAGTAGTGACTCAATAAGAAAACCCAAGTATGAAAGTTTCACTTTCTTATGAATTGTCTCTGTTCTTCATACATTAGTAAATTTGCTAGGTATTTATTTTTTTAAATATTTATTTATTAATTCATTCATTCATTTGGCTGCACCAGGTCTTAGTTGTGGCACATGGGATCTTTAGTTATGGTATCTGAACTCACAGTTGCAGCATACAAACCCTTAGCTGCAGTATGTGGAATCTAGTTCTCCAACCAGGGATCAAACCCCAGCCCCCTGCATTGGGAGAGAGGAGTCTTAGCCACCGGACCATCAGGGAAGTCCCTCCTAGGTATTAAAACCATCTAGTGTGGAATGGCATCACCAACCCTGGGTCATTTGGGGATAGTTTAATAAATAGATTTAAAAATGAGTAGACAGAGTATAGGAAAACCACAGGGGCTGTGGAATACCCCAGGGCTAGTAATTACTGAATGCTGCTACCACCCCTAAGCCTTAAGGTGTCAGGGGAGAGAACAGTTATTGGGACTTAGAAGAAGAGAAGGCAATGTGATGAGGGGAGGATAACAGAAGTTCTAGCTTCTGGTGGAAGAAAGTGGCCAAGACAAGGTGACCTGGCAGAGAGGGAGCTGGGGACTAAATTCTTTCACCTTCCTCCCCTTCTTTCTCTCTCCTGCCAATACACCCTAGTAGCCAAATTGAACTCCAAACTTGAGGGAAGAGAATCCCGCTGACACAGTTCATCTAGGGCAGCCTCGTGGGTCGCAGCAGGATAGAGAAAGGGGAAGAGTGGACATGGACACGGGAAAGGTGCCCAGTGAACAATCATGTTAATTCTTAAACTTAAAAATCTGGCAGTTTCATAAAATCATATCCTATTTTTAAATGATTATTTCTTTAAAAATTTATCTTTATCTTTTGGCCACGCAGAATGTGGGATCTTAGTTCCCCAACCAGGGATCAAACCTGTGTCCCCTGCACTGGGAACATGGAGTCTTAACCAGTGGACTGCCACAGAAGTCCCTATATCTGATTTTTTTTTTTTTTTTGGTATAAAAATATTCACTTTTTTTGGAAAGAAAATCTTTCATATGAGACTAATATCTATGGAAATGGGTAATATTTCTGTGATCTCTGTATCTGTAGACTTGTGTTAAGTAACTATATCTATTGGGGTCAATAAATCTCTTAGAGAAATTAGATTTCTTGGGGAAAATCCTACTTTAAACTACAGCCACCCATCTCAGATTACCTGTCCCTGGCCAAGAGAGGGATAAGGCTCAAGATTTGGTTGGTCTTAGTCCAGTCTATCTCCAAAAGTATAGTGTCCATAGGTATGGCTTATTGACAGGTGGATCAGCTGCACCATCTCAATAGATGAAGACAAATGAAACAGGCAAAATGATAAATGTACAACGTGATGTTTGAAAACTTGGATGTGTTTCAAACATCATATATACCAAAGGACCTCTATTCTTTATTATTGTCTCTTCTTCACAAAGACATCCCTCATAGGTTCTCACACACCTTCTTTTTAACTGAAAGGTATGATTATCATTTTAAAATGCAGTTCCCCATTCCTTCAGCAGGTTTTGGCACCAACTCATTTCCTATCAGGCACAGACTTAATAGAACCCTCCATCTCTTCTGCTAACAAAGATTATACAGTGGGTGTTACTCTGAGTTCACTGACAGCCTTCTCTCCTGCCATGTTCCCCTCCCTACAACTAGATGGTGTCTCTTGTTTTTACTGCTCAGTTTCCTTTCAATCCCTGGGTTTCAGCTTGCAAACTGAAAATTTCCTCTCACCCACTCACTCAAACTCTCCCTCATTTCCAGACCCACTCAACTGTTTTCTCAACTTTTTGGAATTGATTACAATAATTACTCACTTTCTGTTTTTTCATATCTCTGACACAGGAATGGAACTCGAAACCTATAAGCTTCTACTGAAAGTGCAGAAATCCCTCCCCTGCTCCCACTGAAAACTCATTTCCATATTTCTCTTTATCTGGTGCATTACTGTTGCTGTTTTATACCAGACTGTTGGGAGCTTAATGTTAAGTGCTTCATTAATAATGCTTTGTGCTTTAGAAAAATTTGAAACAGATAAATCTTGACAGTGAAAAGGACTTATTTATTTTATTCTTTTTGCTTAACATCACAGAGAACAGTTTAAAAACAGTTTTGTTTCTACTTCAAGATACAGAAAAGCAGTGCTTTACAAAACACAGCCACAGACAGAATTAATTAGTGGAAGTATAAAAAAGGGTTTTATGATTTAAAAATAAATGTTTGCTTCTAACAGTAATAAAAGGATAAAAATCACTATATTGAGAGAAGAGGAAAGAAGAAAACAAAAGCATACATTTTCCTGGAAGGATAGGGCAAACTCATGGGTGTGCTAATAAAAGAATCTGTACAGAAAATAATTAAAATAGAAAATGTCTAGTTTTGCCTTACTTGAAATGGATTTGTGAGTCCCATTTTGGCAATACTTGTCAGTAATTCGGTTTCCATTAGAAAACAACCTTGACTGTTTCCTAGTCAGTCTGGTACTCTGCAACATTATTATCCTAACTTAATTCATATATTGGGTTGGCTAAAAAGTTCATTCTTGTTTTTCAATAAGATGGCATGACAAACCCTGAATGAACTTTCTCACCAATCCTAGTAAAAATAGTGTCTCTTCTAATATTCCCAACAGCCCTCCCTCCTGAAACCTTTCCTTTCCTCAACACATAAAAAGCACTAGATGCAACCTTGAATCTAGTAGGGAACTTAAATGGCATTAGTTCAACCTTATTCCAAATTTAAAACATTTCTGGGACATGGTCAAACAGTTCTGCCTGAATACTTTCAGTGAGGGGAACTCATTCTTTACCAGGTGTTCCATTTCATTTGTGTCTAATCGTTAGTCCTTGAACAGAGTAAAAATCTGCCTCTGTAACTCTCTAGCTACTGGTTCTAGGAAACAGCTGGAACATCACAGGTTGATTGTTTCTGCTTTCACAGGATATAACTCTTCAGACTTTGAAGAGCAACAACACATTTCTCAAAGTCCTTTTTTTTTTTTTTTTTAGGATACATACCTGTACTTCTCTCAGCTTTTCCTTCTGTAAAATGATTTCCAGCTTGTTCACCATCTTGGCTGCTTTCCTGGAGAAATATCCTAATATGTGGAAGTTCTTTAGATGGAGCATCTAGAAATACATGAAAGGTTTGGGTTATGCCCTTACCAGTACTATTAGGCTTCCTCATGATGATATTAATACTATATATCTGTCCATGTAGGCTAAAAATCGTATTTTTACTTTTTATTGGACATTACAGTGTGAACATCAGTTGAACTCAGGATTATTTAAACCCTAACATCTTTTTTCAAATGACTTGCAACCAGATGTGGCCTTTAATTCTAAACCTGAAAAATAATAAATTTAGTACTGACATGCAGACTTACTAACTACCTTTTTAAAAAAATACTGTGTGTGTTTCAACCCAATATTTTGGATTTTTATTATATCATCCAATGTATTAGTTTCAAACATTGTGACATCTTGAAATCTGAAAAGCATGCCTCTGACAGCCCCTTTTTGTGGAAAGTATATCACTGGAAACTTTACTTTGGTAGAGATCAATATATTACCCATGTGTCAGTAATAATTTGGAAGATTTTAAATGTCTATAACTGATAACAAAGCAAAGTAGACAAAACTCAGGACTCAGTTATTCAACTGGTATTTCTGAGTGCCCATGATGTGTCAGGAACAGTATTAGGTATAGAAGACTATCAGAGTAACAGCTCACAATTTGTCCACATTCTCTGTATCTGTGCCTCTGTGTATTCTGAATCTGGGCGTGGCTGAAGGAAATCACCTTCGACCAACGGTATAACAGAAAATGAGACACAAGCAGAAGCTTTATCAACATCTGTGCATTCGAGCTTGCTCTCTCTTGCTGGTCCTAGAAACCCTGAACCTTCAGCATGTGAATAAATTCACACTGGACTGCTAGAGACTCATGTGGCCCTGTCACCCTTGCCACTCTGGCCAGCAGTCCAACACCAACTGCTAGGCAGGTGAGTGAGGCCATGCTAGGCCAAGTGGCCCCTAGGAAACCTGCCGTCCAACCATGTGAATGAAAGCAGCAGGACAACTGTTCAGTGGAGACGAGCTCAAGTTTTCAAATCATGTAATCATAAGCTAATAAGTGATGGCTGCTTTAATCTACCAACTTTGGGGGAGGCTTTTTACATAGCAAAAGCCACAGGGGAAAGTATATCAGCTTTCTGCTGTAGGCCCGAGTGGTTGCTGCCAAAAAGGTCAAGTTTAGGAAACCTGGGAAGGTGGAGCTGTTTGGTCTTAAGCTTGGAAACCACTATGACTACTCTCACTGTTATTCAAGACAGTTCCTAGACACTTTCAGTACCAGCTGATGTGTCTTTTCCCCCCTTTATTATGCCAAGGTAGAAGGTGATGATTAAAGTGTTAATAGCAGATGTAGACAAGATTTCCATTAGAGATATTTGCCTTCGTAGGGGGTTTCTTAACCATCAAAAGACCTCAGTACTCAAAGGAGTTATGCTACAAGAATAGTCTGGCATGGGGTGTGGTTTATGTTTTGGGACAGAACACTTTTTTTTCTATTCAAGTCACAAAAACTTGAAGTGCTCTAATCCAGGCTGTATCCTGGATTAGACAATCCAGTGCCCTGCTGGTACACAAGAGAGTGTTTTTAAGTTTCAGATTTGCCAAGGTCTGATAATTTTTGGAAATCATAATAAAAACAAACTCCTAGATGTTTCAGCAATGTAAAACTGCTGTAAAGGTTTTATATTTGCCTACCCTTCAGTTTTTGTACTTAATCTTGTGAGTAGGCAACAAACGATTCACAGCCTGGGAGCCACCTTGTGAGTAGCGCTGCAGTGAGAGACTGTGGGCAGGAGGGGATGATACAGACAAGCTCTGTTGAATTATTTCCTTGGCTATACCACAGCTATCTTGCTGTCTTAGACAAGCAGAAAGTGGTAAGCACGAAGTGCTTATCATGATACAACAAAGTGGTATCATTGTTTAGAGGATATCACTACTTTGTATAAGAATATTCAGTAATGAGAAAAATGAAATTATGCAATTAACACCATCTTCTGGCAACCAATATGATTATAATTTTTTAGTATAGTAATACATAAGAGGAATGAATTAACTTGTCAAATATAAACTAAGAATTTACTATGTGCAAGACCCTGTCCTAAGACCTAGGAATCCTCACTGTATAAAAGACATGTACCTTGGCCCTTACAAAGCTTATGCTATAATAGAAAATCTCCAAAATGTAGAATCAGTTTTGAACAGACCCTGCATTTTTTGTCCTCTTGCTGTTAGCACAAATTTTTGATAAACCTCATTAGCTTTATCACAATTAATTCTTGGCTTCTTTCACAATCATTTTTAAACTGTTCAGATGACTTGTATTAATTTCCTGACCTGAGGATATAATTTTGGTCATTTGCCCTTTTCCAAGCAAATTTTTTTTAAAAATTGAAGTTGCATTGTGAAGTTGTCTCTGATCGCTTCTTTCATTTGTATTAACATGATCACGTCCCTGCCCAACCATTGAAAAAATGAGGAACAGGAAAAGGAAAAAGACTACTGATTTGCAGAAGTATGTGCTTGAAAATGAAAATTACAAAACAGGAAGTTCAGCTTACCATTTTCAACATGCAAACATTTACCACAATAATTATTTTTAAGTATCAATTTATATCATGGATCTTGGAGAATAAATTTATGAGATGAATTATCCTGAGAGCTGCTAATGGGTAATAAATTGCAATGGAAATGTAAATGACCTGCTTCAACCATCAAGAGCATAGCGAACACCTGCAAATCCCAGCTTTCTCATTTACAAACAAGCTGACATTCTGGGTATTAATGCTACGTAACTTGGAGCAAGTTACCTAAGTGCTCTGGGTTCCAAGTTTCCTTATCTGCAAAATGGAAATATAAAGTTCCTTTAATGCCGGTTGCTATGAGGATTATATGATGTTCTATGTAAAACACCTAGCACAGTGTCTGCTCAATAAGTATTATTGATTACAGAGAGAATTGAGGCTATTGGGTGGACCTGGGTTTTTATATTTGATTTCTGAGCATTTTTAGAAACAGCTGTCATAAACAAGTTCCTCTGTTGGTTGTCCAGGTACCAAGTGAACTAGTGTGACAATTTTTTAGATTCCTAAGGGAATGTCTATTTGGGCTTCTTAATTATTTCAACATAAAAACTTTTTTTTTTTAATCATAACTTCAGCATTCTACCAAATCCAAGTAACAATCTTTTCAGAAGTTTAACAAAATAAAGAGTGGGTTCAAAGCACATGGTGGAAGATCAACTAAGTTCCCAGAAGCAGATTCTAAAGGTCATGAGTTATTGGTCAGAGAAAGTAGACTCCTCTGCTTATTTCAAGAGCAGAGTGTTCTCTGAAGATATTTCCTCCCAAGCTGTTCAGCAATTTCCTGCCCCTTGACTGTCTACAATTTGCTGTTTCAAACATGGCTTAGCAGGGTCACCCTGGTACCCAAACCTGTCATCTGAAGAGCTCACATCCTAGAAGAGACTGTTCTTTCTTGGCACTGACTAAAATAACTGGAGGAGCGTTTCCCTCTCTTTCAAAATGTCACACAGCCGATCTTTACTTCTGGAGAGCTTTGAGCTCTAAAAGCCCCACCTTCTGGAACACTGCTCTGAACACAAGATTATGCTTATTTTAATAAAAATGTGCTAGCTACCATTAGCTACTCATTTAGAAATAAGGCTATTACATCATTCCAGAAACAAATATATTCTGGAGAATAACATAGTATGTAAAGATCATAGTTATTTGATATCAGCATTATCAATTTAAAACTAAATGCACAAGCTGTTTTTTTAACAGTAGTTTAAAAGTTTTTTTCCTTTTTTCCCTTGAATTTTTCTTCCATTTCTATGATAAAATTTTGTTTCATATTTCTCTGTTGCAAATATATATATATAAATCATAACTAATTTTTAAAAATTCCCATGATCACTAATCTTTGGGTTGAAAAAATTCTTTTTTATTGGGTTATCTGTCAGTTATTATTAAAACACAATCAAAATGCTAGAAATACACAATTTGATAAATAATGATTAAACATTAAAAGTAAATATTTATTACAAGTGTATTCCTTGTTTAATTGATGAGGGTTTTTTTCCTAATTTTTATTTCTGGATGAATATTAATTATACAAAGACAGAATTCAACATCTATTCCCATTGTCTGCTCTTCTAGGTATAAGTACTGATAAACCTGCATGTAAAGAAGAACGCAGGAATAGAAGGAATTTTGTTAAAGGTAAAACAATTCTTTTAACTCTTTCTGAATTATATGCCAAATACGAGGTAGTTATATATCATCAAAAATAAATGTTAATGATCTATTAGCTGACAACTAAGTTAGGTACTTCCATTTTGTTAAAAGCAAAAAACTAGAAACCACCTGTCATGCTAAAGGATTAGTTACCTAGTCATTAGATTCATGTATTTTCCCAAGAGTGATGCTATTAATTATATTTCTCATCTTTATTTCACTCCAGATATTTTAATACTCTGGGGAACAGTTATAGTAACATTTAGAATGTGGGAGAAACAAACTGACAAAGAATTGCAATGCTGCAAAGGCAGGCTGAAAACAGCCCAGTGTTATCGGTTTTAGGTAAGGGTACATATGGAAGTTAGGATCTAGCAATTGATTTTCTTCCGGTTCTTGATGGCCGTATACTCCTTGGAAAGGGTTTATGTATTCCCAGTACAACCTAAACCCAGCATAAAGATTGTCATGCAGACAAATTGGCAGTGACAAAGCCCCCCTCCTTTTTTTTTAAACTACACTTCCAATGTTTGAACTCAAGCTCACTGTACAAAATTCAGACGATATTGAAGTTTGCAGAGTCAAAAATGAAAATCCTCCTTCATGTTCCCTCAGCCCTAATTCCCAGGGATAACCACTTTTCAGTACTTTTCTATGTACTTTTCAGTACTTTTCAGTACTTTTCTATGTAACCTTACAGACATTTTGGGTCATTTTCTTATATACACAGGTGAGGGTTTGTTAAGACAGAGCTCTTGTGCCGGTTCTGTTCAGTAGCCCCTGAGGATAAGTGAATAGATTGCCCTTCCATTCCTCTATTCCCCTGTAGGGGTATATCTTTGGTTGACTGGCCTAAAAAGAGACCTTGAGATGAAGATTCATGTGTAAGTAATTTATTAAGGAACTGTTCCGGGGGAACTCGATAAGCTACTGAGGGAAAACAGGGCAGAGAAGGGTAAGGAACTAAGCAGAAAATATCTTTTTTTGTTTTTGTAAACTGTGTATCTTAAAGCTGTCTCCATCCTACTACATACATGGCTGTCTCATTCTTTTCAATAATTACAGTTTTCTAGTATTCCATGATATAGATGTGGCATCACTTAATCTTTTTAATTTTTATTGATGTTCCTCAATAGGGAGACTCCAAATTTTTACTTTTGAAAGCAATTCACAAAACATATCTACTTCTTGGGGCACATATATGATGACGTTGTAGGAAATATTATTAGGAATGTAGGAATTTTCTGGGTCCAGTTTATCTAAAATCTCACTATCTGCTACTAAGTTGCCCTTTTAAAAGACTGTAGGGCCTTTATTGGAGGTCCAGTGGTTAAGACTCCCATGCTACCACCGCAGGGGAACATGGGTTCCATCCCCAGCCAGGGAACGAAGATCCCGCATGCCATGCAATGCAGCCAAAAAGGCTGCAACAACATCTCTCCACCAAGATGTAAAAAAGTGCTCCTTTTCTTTAATACTTTTACAAACTCTCAAGTTATTAGTATTTACAATATTTTAGGGAAAGTCATACTATAACATCTTTGCATGAAACATTCCCTTGGTATCTCTAATTTTCTTGAAGAGATTTCTAGTCTTTCCCATTCTATTGTTTTCCTCTATTTCTTTGCACTGATCACTGAGGAAGGCTTCATCTCTCCTTGCTATTCTTTGGAACTCTGCATTAAAATGGGTATATCTTTCCTTTTCTCCTTTGCTTTTCACTTCTCTTCTTTTCACAGCTATTTGTAAGGCCTCCTCAGACAGCCATTTTCCTTTTTTGCATTTCTTTTTCTTGGGGATGGTCTTGATCCCTGTCTCCTGTACAATGTCATGAACCTCCGTCCATAGTTCAGCAGGCACTCTGTCTATCAGATCTAGTCCCTTAAATCTATTTCTCACTTCCACTGTATAATCATAAGGGATTTGATTTAGGTCATACCTAAATCACTGCAGATGGTGATTGCAGCCATGAAATTAAAAGACACTTACTCCTTGGAAGGAAAGTTATGACCAACCTAGACAGCATATTAAAAAGCAGAGACATTACTTTGTCAACAAAGGTCCGTCTAGTCAAGGCTATGGTTTTTCCAGTAGTCATGTATGGACCTGAGAGTTGGACTATAAAGAAAACTGAGCACAGAAGAATTTATGCTTTTGAACTGTGGTTTTGGAGAAGACTCTTGAGAGTCACTTGGACTGCAAGGAGATCCAACCAGTCCATCCTAAAGGAGATCAGTCCTGGGTGTTCATTGGAAGGACTGATGCTGAAGCTGAAACTCCAATACTTTGGCCACCTGATGCAAAGAGCTGACTCATTTGAAAAGACCCTGATGCTGGGAAAGATTGAAGGCAGGAGAAGGGGACAACAGAGGATGAGATGGTTGGATGGCATCACTGACTCAATGGACATGGGTTTGTGTAAACGCCGGGAGTTGGGTGATGGACAGGGAGGCCTGGTGTACTGCGGTTCATGGGGTCACAGAGAGTCAGACACGAATGAGCGACTGAACTGAACTGATACTATAACAACAGTAACAATTATTTGTGAGGTTATGCTTTTTTTTGGTATACTTATTGGCCGCTTAGATTTGTTTTATAAGCCATTTGTTTATGTCCTTTGCTGTTTTTTTTACATATTCGTCATTTTCTTATAGTTTTTTTTTTTTTTTTTTTGCCATGGAGAAGGAAATGGCAATCCACTCCAGTGTTCTTGCCTAGAGAATCCCAGGGACGGGGGAGCCTGGTGGGCTGCCGTCTATGGGGTCACACAGAGTCAGACACGACTGAAGTGACTTAGCTTAGCTTAGCTTAGCTTATAGTTTTTTAGGACTTTTAAAATATTATGGACAATTCTTCATCATTTCAAAAATATTTGAATATATTTTCCCTGAAAGTGTTAGTTACTCAGTCATGTCTGACTCTTTGTGATCCCATGGACTATATAGCCCACCAAGCTCCACTGTCCATGGAACTCTCCAGGCAAGAATACTGGAGTGGGTAGCCATTCCCTTCCTCAGTTGATCTTCCTAACCCAGGGATTGATCTCAGGTCTCCTGCACTGTAGGCAGATTCTCTATCATCTGAGCCACCAGGGAATCCCTATATTTCCCCAGTCTTTTGCTTATCTTTCAAATTTGCTTATGCTCTCTTTTGTGATAGTTTTCCTTTTTTATGTGGCAAATTTCATCAACTCGTTTTTGGAGGTTTCTGTGTTCACTGTAGGGAAGCCCTGGTGGCTCAGCAGTAAAGAATCTGCCTGCAATGCAGGAGACATGGGTTTGATTCCTGGGTCTGCAACATCCCCCAGAGGAGAGCATGGCAACCCACTCCAATATTCTTGCCTGGAAAATCCCATGGACAGAGGAGCCTGGCAGGCTACAGTCAGGGTCAAGAGTTGGACACCACTGAGCACATATGCATGTATTGAAAGTGTTATAGGTTTAAGAAAGTCTTGTATTTCCAGATGCCCAATTTAAATCTCTTCTAAAAACAACAATGGCTGTTGGATTTTATAACCTTTTTAATACTTCTTAAAGATGGTCATATGTCTTTCCTCCTTTTTTCTTTTAATGTATTATATTTCAGTGCTACACTTAATGTTGAATCTTATTCTCGGAGAAAATTTTGTAGATTCTTAATCTATTATTCTTTTAATACACTGATATGCTGTTTTAGTTACGTGTTTTCATCTATACTAATGTGTTTTCTCTCCTTCTATATGTGTGTGTGGGGGGTACCTTGTATGAATTAGATATCTGCCACATACTAAACTCTTAGAGTTGGGAAGATTTCCATGGACCAAACATTAACATACTACTTTGTTGAAGGCATTCTTAACCTCTTCCTGAAAGCCATGTTGGTTATTATTTACCTCCGTCACAAGAATCTAGTTTAGAGTATTTCTCAGTCTTGTTTTTGTTGTTTAGTTGCTCAGTTGTGTCTGACTCCCTGCAACCCATGGACTGTAGCCTGCCAGACTCCTCTGTCCATGGGATTTCCCAGTCAAGAATACTGGAGTGGGTTGCAAACTTCCAAATTAGAGCTTGAAGTATGGTGAATAAAGATTTCTGAGTGAAGGTGAGAGAAGAGAAGAATAGATATAGATACACTGGTAACAAGAAATGATCCTCCAATGTCATAATTTCTTGGACTTCTTAGAGGTATCCAAAACGGAGAGAAAACCAGCAATGAATCATAGTTTTGGGCCACCAGTTGTATGAATTAGGCACCTCACCCACTGTAGTAATGCCTAAGAGCAGTTTCTTTAATTGCATATTAATATTTTCAAATGTTCACAATTCTGGATCTGAATCACAAGAGAACATTTACATTATATTCACTAGGAAAAGAACAACACTTAAAAATTTACTTCAAAGTGTTGAAAATTTAACAAAAGGTGTGCTGTTTGCATGGTAATCTACCTAGGTTTTAAAATTTTAAATGTTAATCCTATCTACATTAACAGCTTTCTCTCAGACTAAGCTGCATATCAGAATTTATTTCAGAAAATAGTCTTGCCTAGGTCTTAACCTCTGAGATTTTTATGGGTAGTGGACAAGGGCAGGCCATCAGTGTGTTTTAAAAACTTCCCAGAGGGCTTCCCTGGTGGCTCAGAGGTAAAGAATCCACCTGCCAATGCAGGAGATAAAGGTTCAATCCCTGACCTGGGAAGATCCCATATGCCACAGAGCAACTGAGCCCATGCATCACAACTATTGAGCCTGTACTGTAGAGCCTAAGAGCCACAACTACTGAACCCATACATTGCAACTACTGGAGCCTGTGTGCCCTAGAGCATGCTACAATACAAGAAGCCACTGCAATGAGAAGCCTGAGCATCACACCTAGACAGAGCAGCCCCAGCTCTTGGCAACTAGAGAAAAGCCAACACAGCAATAAAGACCTAGCTCCGCCCCAAATACATAAATATTTAAAAACAAAAAATAAAACTTCCTAGGTGATTCTAACATGGAGTCAAGACTGGAAGAACACTATCATTTGAATAGACAAAGCGGTGATTTTGCTCTTCCAGGGGATATTGGCAATGTTTGGAGACTCTTTTGATTGTCACAGGTAGAGGGAGAAGGATTCTGTTATTTAGTGGGTGGAGACTAGGGATGCTACTAAACATGCTATTGTGTTGGCCACAAAGTTCATTCGGGTTTTTCCATATGCTGGAATGGAAAACACGATCTTTTTGGCGAGCCCAATACAATGTATAGGACCGTCCACAACAACAAAGAATGACCTGGTCCAAAGTATCAGTAGTGCCCAGGTGAAATACTCTTGGCATAGACCTTGCTCACTCTTACTTTCCATGTACCACCATAATCTTGCTGATTCCACTGACTAATCACTGCTCCAGTCAGACCATGGTGTTTCTATGCCCACTGCCACCATCTTAGTCCAGGTCAGCATCCTCTCACATTTTGATACCATGAGGGTCTGATCTCCCTCCCTCCAGTCTCGCTGTCCTACATTACACTCTCAGCCTCATGGGCAAAGTGATCATTTTAAGACCATCTTATCATAATCCCTTACTGAAACTCTTCAGTGGCTTGGGGCCACCCTCAAGGTGAAGCGCCAGCCTTGGTAAGGGCACACAGAGTTGTACTGAGGTTGCTTCAGCTCACCTTTCAGAACCTCATCTCTCACCATTTTTTTTTTTTTTCCCAAATGCTAAACTCAAGACACAACTAAATAGATCTGAATTCCTTCAAGGTCTTCTTCCACTCCTGAACTCTTTCTGCTACTTGGAAAGCCACTATTTTCTTCAGCCTGGGCAATCCTTTTCTCTCTTTTGGGTCTGGGTTTAGTGGCTACCTCCTATGGACAACTGTGACTGAATCCTCATTCCAGATTGAGTGGCCTTCTTAAGTCTTCCATGTGAGTGTGTGCTAAGTTGCTTCAGTTGTGTCCAACTCCTTGAGATCCCGTGTACATAGCCTGCCAGGCTCCCTGTCCAAGGGATGCTCCAGGCAAGAATACTGGAGTGGGTTGCCATGCCCAGCTCAATAGAAGGTGGTTATTACTTCTGTTACAAAAGTGACTGAACACCCTTACTAGACCCAAAATTACATGAAGGCAGAAATGGTCAACATTTTGAATCATTGCTGTATCTTTAGAGCCTTATACAACTCCTGGTTCATAGTCAGTTTTCAGTGTTTAAGTGTTAAATGTTTGTGTAATGAAGGAATGAATTATATTTAATATTTGATTTCTTAACATTCTGAAAGAATGAAATATTATTCTTTTCACTTTATATTTTTAAATGACAAGACTCTGCTTTCTTATAGGAGCATGACACTACTCATTTGTAATAAAGCAAAATAGAATTTCTTCCTGAAAACAATTTTAATATCTCCATTTAAAGTAAACATTTTTAAGGTAACAAAAAGCCAATAAAACTTTCAAACTAGCAATTAACAAAAAGTGTTAACTGTCAGCCTACTCTGCAATAAGCTCTTCACTATGTTGTATATTTCAAAAGAATATTAGAGAAGTCATTGAACACTTGGCACATACTAGGTGCTCATTAAAGGTTTGCTAAAGACCTGTCAAAATGAATAAACTATGACTTTTAATCAAATAATTTTCATGTGCAAGTTTTGAATCAAAATACTTTTTTGAGAAATACTTCATATGTGAATTATTTTGGGGTTGTTATATTTTATAAACAAAGGTAAACATGCTATCAAAAGCACACTTTGTCTCCAGTTATGAGATATGAGAATCTAGTAATACACAGTGGAAACAGATTCAGATTTTAATTGACACAGTTAACTCTGAAACTTTTGACTTCCTGAAGGCTGACCTTGACTACACAGTAATTTGGAAAGCTATTATTATAGACTACAGTTTTTCCCTAAACTTATCTAGCTATAGAGTATATATTTTAACATGCCTTAAAGTATGCTTACACACACATAATTACATGCATAAGATCACAAAGAAAATTTTCTATTTACCTGTTGACATGCAAAATTCTATTTGTATGTATATATTTTGCTATTTCTATTTTTCTAGAAGTGATTAATTAGTGCTCCAGTTATAAAGCTTCTATTTTCCCTGTCAATGACAATCTCAAGGCCTATGAGCTGCCTCTCGCTTGACCTTGGTTTAAAAGCACAAAGAACAGCAACCTTGAAACTGGCATCAACAAGATTCATTCTACAGAAATCAGATGCAGCACAATAGGGAAAAACCACACGTTTTAATTTTAAGGTTTTACAGCAATTGCTCTCAATATTTCTTCTTCTTAAAGACTTTTAAGTGCAAACGTCCTTCATTTCACAAAGGGAAACACTGTCATTCTGCCACTTAACACTGGCCAAAGGAGTCATTTGGAGACTCCTCTGCATTCTTCCCTTTGACAGACACATGGCAGCAGCAGCCACACAGCCCTGGGAGGATAACACAGCGGCTGATGCAACATTTACCTGACGCTTTCCTTGAGCAGATCCTCACTATTAACACACGCTGAAAAGCATTTCATTAACATTTGAACAAGAAGGTTATGCAGCTGTAATAGAATCATACAGTTCAAACGCACATGCTTTACTTGAAGGGGGTTGTTTTTCATTGTCTTACACCAGTGTTCACTTGAGGGTGAGGTGCCACAGCTGGCCTTCGCCCACAGAATTAAGCTTCTCATTGTTTCTCCCTTCCGAGGTGAGAACACCCATATTAATCACAGAAGCTGTCTGGTGGAGTGGGGTGGAAGGGCAGGTGGATGAAGACTGAGTTGGGAACTTGCTTCTAGTTCTTAACCTGTTTTTTTTTCCCCCTACATCATTATTACCTAACTCATCTTTTAAAATTAAATTACACTTTGTTAAATTGTCATTTGATTATCATTTTAAGATACGCTATCCAAATTTTAAAAATGAAACTAAAAGGTCTTATCAAATACATGAATATATAAACCATTTACCCTCTCATACATTCTGTTTCCCTATGGGCACATGAAATTATTCATATTGAGTTATCCACATCAGGAAGACTTATATTAAAAACATAGATAACATATGTGAAAAGGGTTTAAAGTGATGAATATTAAGTTCAAAAATGGTAGTACAGAGAATCTCTTTCTTTGCAAAAAGGTCAGTTCAGTTGCTCAGTCATGTCTGACTCTATATGACCCCATGGACTGTGGCACTCCAGGCTTCTCTGTCCATCACCAACTCCCGGAGCTTGCTCAAACTCATGTCCATCGAATTGGTGATGCCATCCAATCATTTCATCCTCTGCTATCCCCTTCTCCTCCTGCCTTCAATCTTTCCCAGCATCAGGGTCTTTTCTAATGAGTCAGCTCTTTGCATCAGGTGGCCAAAGTATCGGAGCTTCAGCTTCAGCATCAGTCCTTCCAGTGAATATTCAGGGCTGATTTCCTTTAGAATTGACTGGTTTGATCTCCTTGCTGTTCAACAGACTCTCAAGAGTCTTCAGTACCACAAATTGAAAGCGACAATACTTTGGCACTCAGCCTTCCTTCTGGTCCAACTCTCACATCTGTACATGACTACAAGGAAAAACCATAGCTGTGAATATGGGATACCTTTCCATTTATTTGCATCTTCTTCTTTCATCAATGTCTTGTAGTCTTCAGTGTAGAGATCCTTCACCTCTTTGGTTAAATTTATTCCTAAGTATTTTGTTGTTTTCAATGCTGCAGTAAATGGGACTGTTTTCTTTACTTCTTTTTCAGATAAAACAATGTCTTTTGCCATCAGTGTGTGATTCAATCCACCAGGCACACAAATCTCACACCATGATGCACACAGAGATTCTTAGAGCCATTGCCACTGTATGGAATAAGGAAACTTCAAATAGATGTTACAGCAGTTTTGATTAGGCCTGTGGGGGAAATATGTCATTAAGTAATAATGATTGCTAATACTAGGTGCTTGGCACTCTTCTCAGCACTATATATATGTCATTTCATTTAACTGTCACAGCAATCCTGTAAGATAGGTACTATTATTATTCCCATTTAACAGGCGAAGAAACTGGCGCAAAACAAGATTAGGAAACTTGCCCAAGGTCACACAGCTAGTAGTGATTAAGCCAGATTCAAACCCAGTCTGATGCCATCCTCTCTGTGCTTAATCTCTATTTCCTACTGCCTTCACAGTAACATGAACCCAAAGACAGCTATTTAATCAACATAAGGAAGGACCGTACTCAAAACATGGCTAATAGAAATATGTGCTCTTAATATTAAGTGCACATACTCTATACTTATATTAAGTGCTCTTAACATTTAAGTTGCTTAATAGCCATTTGAAAGGGGAAAAAAGGCAAGTTTTATCCTATACTGCCTCTCAGAAGCCTGAAGAAGTTCAATGTTTTATCCTATACTGCCTCTCAGAAGCCTGAAGGAGTTCAATGTTGACCTAAAAATGACTGATTAAATTCCTATCATCTGGACTTCCTGGTGGCACAGAGGATAAGAATCCACCTGCCAATTCAGGGGTCATGGGCTTGATCCCTGGTCTAGGAAGATCCCACATGCTGTGGAGTAACTATGCCCGTGTGCCACAACTACTGAGCCTGTGCTCTAGAGCCCAGGAGCCACAACTACTGAAGCCTATGTGTGCCTAGAGCCCGTGCTCCAGAAGGAGAGAAGCCACCACAGTGAGAAGCCTGCACACCACAACTAGAGAGTAACCCTTGCTCTCCGCAACTAGAGGAAGTCCGTGCAGCAGTGAAGACCCAGCACAGCCAAAAATAAACACAGCAGTGCTTATGTGTCAAAAAAAAATGATGCTTTGTTTAAAAAAATTCCTATCATCCTGTAAGTGAAGAGCCCATTCTATTACTAGTGAAATGGCTAACACGAAGAGTAGTGGCTAAGAAGGCATGAATGCTTACACAATTCAGTGAAAAATTGCTCTGAAGTATGTAGAAGGAACCAATTCTAGTGTTAAATCAAGAAACTAAGATTAATTGGAAGCCACACATTTTGACAGAATCTCAAATGATCTCATTTCCAAGACCTGAAATATTAAACAGAGCTTGCACTTTCATCTTTAAGGCATGATTATTACCTTTTATTTGATTAGTATATATCAAGGACATGATGCTTTTCATGTTACTATGGAGCTGGGGTAGAAAACTTGTAGACATATCTCCAGATTATCTGGTTCAATTCTTGACATTTTTTTTTTTCTGTTTCACTAATGCTCTTATGAGTAAACGTTCTCCAATGTGAGTTCTTCACTCACTCACTATTAATAAAACATCATGCTATTCTTCCCCCTCTCTGGGAAATTTGGCATGCTATTGTAGGAGAGTGCTGTTACTGTAGGAATAAACTTAAATGCCTTCTTATTTTTCTAAGAAAATTTATCACTCATGGGCAGTATTTTTTGTTGGTGTATACACTATGCCCTTTAATGCTCTCTCATGTATCCCAAGGGTGCAATCTTGGAAACTATTTCTCACACTCTTGTGAACAGGGCTTCAATTAGACTTCATCAGAGAGAAACAACTGCATGATATTTGGACACTGAAAGAGAAGAGGAAGCAGTTCACAGCCATCTGGCTGTCCCGGATCATCCTTGCTGATGAGATGAGAATGCTGAGGGCCCCAGATCAACTGTTCATTGTCTCAGCCCACAAATAACCATTTCTGCTCACAGCCCATTGTCCAGCTGTAGTTGGTTGTGACTCTGTCCAGTTAGAAAGTGGTCAGGAAATAGAAGTGAAAACATGTGGTAAGAATTCCATATCAGTGCCACAGGGGTGGTATTTTATATATTGGAAAGATTTACATTCGGTTCCATCTGGATCACCATTGGGCCCCCAAAGAAGTAGAAGGGTGTGGGCTGGAATGCATGTGAGCTCTTGAATTGAACCAGTCAGGTAAGAACAGTGAGTGAAAGGAATGAAGACTTCACAGGTAAGAAACAACAGGAAGCAGGACACCATGGCATGGGGAGCACACGAGCCAGCATGGTGTCTCAGTGCTCCAGGGAGGTGCAAGAAGTCAACGAGAGTTGACTGGGAAGAAGCCAAAATGGGAGGAATGATTCTTGTGAATAAATCTTAGCTGATGATCTGGACCAAGGGGAATATCTGTCAGTGTTCCTGATTTATGTGAGGTTGTTAAAGAAGATATGTTTTTAAATGGCCATGATGAATTGAAACAATGATCCTTAAAGAATACATTTTTTTTCCAAAAGGAGAGGCCTATTTTTAACATTATAGAAGCTGATGATCGTTTTAGTAAACATTTGAGCAACATATAAGCATATGAGGTAGAAAGTAACAATTGCCCACATAATCCTAAGCCCAAGTAGAGCTATTAGTAATGGATGTTATCTACTGTATATATAAATAAATACATGGATATATCAATATTTATCTAAATATAGACCATATATGCTGTTCTATCAGAGAAGGCGATGGCACCCCACTCCAGTACTCTTGGGAGCCTGGTGGGCTGCTGTCTATGGGGTCACACAGAGTCGGACACGACTGAAGTGACTTAGCAGCAGCAGCATGCTGCTCTATGCTGCTGTGCTGTGCTCAGTCATGTCCAACTCTTTGCGACGTTATGGACTGTAGCCCAGCAGGCTTCTGTGTCCATGGGATTTTCCAGGCAAGAATACTGGAGTGGGTTGTCATTTCCTACTCCAGGGGATATTCCTGACCCAGGGATCGAACCTAAGTCTCTTCCATCTCCTGCATTGGCAGGTAGGTTCTTTACCACTGCACCATGTGGGAAGCCCCCATGCTGTTCTATAATCTATTTTAAAACATTACCTCTTTCCTTGCCATCATATATGGCTCCACCTAATGCTTTTCAAAGATGACAGGATATTATACTCTGTGACGGTTTACTTGCTAAGTCATGTCTGACTCTTTGCGACCCCATGGACTGTAGCCTGCCAGGCTCCTCTGTCCATGGGACTTTCCAGGCGAGAATATTGGAGTGGTTTGCCATTTCCTTCTCCAGGGGATCTTCCCAATCCAAGGACTGAACTCAGGTCTTCTGCACTGCAAGCAGATTCTTTACTGATTGAGCTACCAGGGAAGATTCCTATTATACCCTAAGGATTACCAAAATCAATTCAGCCAATCTTCTGAAAACAGACAGGTGTCTTGTTTTGTTCTCTTGCTACTAAAGAAATGCTTTAGTAGCAATTTAGCAAAACATTTCTGAATGTACAGCTTTGTGTACATATGAAAGTTTATCTGTAGGATAAATTTTTAGAACTAGAATTGTGGGGTCAAAGAGTACATGCATATAAATTTTTATGTGTATTAACTATTGCTTTTCAGAAATAGTGCACTCATTTCTATTTCTACCACTGGTATATAAAAGTGAATTGCATTTTTTCAGAATATATTCTACAAGGTTCTCAGATAAGAACTCATGCAGTCAACAAAATCAAGGGACTTCCCTGGTGGTTCAGTGGCTAAGACCCCACGCTCCTAATGCAGGGGGCCTGGGTTCAATCCCTGGTCAGGGAACTAGATCCCACATGCTGCAACTAAAGATCTTGCATACTGCAATAAACAATGAATATCCTGCGTGCTGCAACTAAGACTCAGTACAGCCAAATAAATAATTTTAAAACATCAAATCTTGTAGAAGTTTTGAGCAATTAATAGAGAATACAAGTGGGAATTCAGCAATATTTATGATACATCACACTGACATTTTCCACAGCCCACATATACAGGTGGGCTATGATTGGCACAGAAAATTCCAAGGGCCTGAGGGGTTGGTAAGGGTAGGTTTGAATCTGCGCTTTGCTGCAGTTCTTTCATCTTCAGATGAAGAACGTACCTACCACCTTCAGAATTTCCATTTAGGTCACTGGAGATAGGGACTGGAGTCCTGAGCTTTAGGAGTGCATTAGTAGCTTTTATTTGTTAAATGAGTATGATATTGTAACATTACCACCTTCACCTTATGAATAAGGACAACAGTTGTTGAGTCAATTAAAAACATGGCAGGGAATTCCCTGGCGCCTTGGTGGTAAAGAATATGCCTGCCCATATGGGAGACATGAGTTCAATCCCTGGTCTGGGAAGATCTCACATGCTATGGAGTAACTAAGCCCATGCACCACAACTGAAGCCCATGTGCCTAGAGCCTGTGCTCTACAACATGAGAAACCACCGAAATGAGAAGCCCGCACACCACAACTAGAGAGTAGCCCCTGCTCACTGCAACTAGAGAACAGCCCACGCAGCAATGAAGACCCAGCACAGCCAAAATAAGTAAAATTATATATATTTATATAAAAATGTATATATATTATATATAATGTATATATAATATATACTATAGACCCAGCACAGCCAAAAATAAGTAAAATTATATATATTTATATAAAAATTTATATATATTATATATAATTTATATATAATATATAATTATATATATTAATATATAGTTTATATATATTATATAATTTATATTTTATATTATATATAATTATATATATAATTTTATATTATATACAATTATATATATATATATAAATAAAACATGACAACCGTTTGAGACAGTATGCCTGTTTCAGAGACAACACTTCACAAACTTAGCTCAAGTTCCTTAAAGTCTAGTGTTAGAACAAAAATCCAACCTAAAGACTTCTAATGATATATCCCGTGCTCTTTCTGGGATGTCCAAACCTGCTTTTTAACTTATTATAAATTTTGGTTAGACCCTAAATACATTCTGTTGGAATCCTTTGTCTTAAGCATGAAAGTGATGTACTTATTAACTTGGGTTTTAAAAATTATACTTTACTTCTATACTTCTACTGCATTTCTTAGAGGGGAAGGTACAAAGTTCCCTAAGAGAGAAAACTCTGTGCTAGGCTGTAAGCAACTTAAAGCAACAGACTGCAGTTTAGTTATCATTGAATCCCTAGTCTAAAACAATGTCAGGAACTGTATAGGACATCTATGAATACTGGTTAAGTGAATGCAGTTATTAGGCAGGTTAATTAACCTCCATGGCCATGATTGCTACACAGCAGATAACTGACTACATATGTCCAGAGACATATGTGCATGACAATTCTGCTGTGATCTTAGTCACTATGTTATAATGTTTTTAGTGTACTTACTAAAATCTTGCACATTTTCGTCTTTCTTCTATTGACCCAGAATTTTCAATTGTAGGAATTATTGAAGAGAAACATACTGATGTACATGTATGAGAATGCTTATTACTCTCCAAGTAAAAATGACCAAAATGTCATCAATATGGTAGATTACAATGGAATAATGCATAGCCATGCAAATGAACAGCTATATACAGTAGCATGGATACTTAGTCATTTTGAGAAAGTTCAGTTCAGTCGCTCAGCTGTGTCCGACTCTTTGCAACCCCATGGACTGCAGCACGTCAGGCTTCCTTGTCCATTACCAACTCCCAGAGTTTATTCAAACTCATGTCCATTGCATTGGTGATGCCATCCAACCATCTCATCCTCTGTCATCCCCTTCTCCTCCCACCTTCAATCTTTACCAGCAACAGCGTTTTTTTCCAGTGCGTCAGTTTTTGCATCAGGTGGCCAAAGGATTGGCGTTTCAGCTTCAGCAGCAGTCCTTCCAATGAATATTCAGCACTGATTTCCTTTAGGATTGACTGGTTTGCTCTTGCAGTCCAAGGGACTCTCAAGAGTTTTCTCCAACACCACAGTTCAAAAGCATCAATTCTTTGGTGCTCAGCTTTCTTTATAGTCCAACTCTCACATCCATATACGACCACTGGAAAAAGCACAGCCTTGACTAGATGGACCTTTGTTGGTAAAGTAATGTCTGTGCTTTTCAACACTGTCCAGACTGGTCATAGCCTTTCTTCCAAGGAGCAAGTGTCTTAATTTCATGGCTGCAGTCACCATCTGCAGTGATTCTGGAGCCTCCCAAAATAAAGTCTGTTCCTATTTCCATTGTTTCCCCATCTATTTGCCATGAAGTGATGGGACCGGATGCCATAATCTTAGTTTTCTGAATGTTGAGTTTTAAGCCAACATTTTCACTCTCCTCTTGTGACACTTTCATCAAGAGGCTCTTTAGTTCTTCACTTTCTGCCATAAGGGTAGTGTCACCTGCGTATCTGAAGTTATTGATATTTCTCCTGGCAATCTTGATTCCAGCTTGTGCTTCATCCAGCCTGGCACTTCACATGATATACTCTGCATATGAGTTAAATAGGCTGGGTGAAAATATACAGCCTTGGCTGGTCCTTTCCCAATTTGGAACAAGTCTGTTGTTCCATGTCCAGTTCTGTTTCTTCTTAACCTCCATACAGATTTCTTAGGAGGTCAGGTGGTCTGGTATTCCCATCTCTTGAAGAATTTTCCACAGTTTGTTGTGATCCACACAGTCAAAGGCTTTGGCATAATTAATAAAGCAGAAGTAGATGTTTTTCTGGAACTCTCTTGCTTTTTTGATGATCCAGTGAATGTTGGCAATTTGATCTCTGGTTCCTCTGCCTTTTCTAAAACCAGGTTGAACATCTGGAACTTCACAGTTCACGTACTAGTGAAGCCTACCTTGGAGAATTTTGAGCATTACTGTGCTAGCATGTGAGCTGAGTGCAATTGTGCAGTAGTTTGAACATTCTTTGGCATTTCCCTTCTTTAGGATTGGAATGAAAACTGACCTTTTCCAGTCCTGTGGCCACTGCTCAGTTTTCCAAATTTGCTGGCATACTGAGTGCAGCACTTTCACAGCATCATCTTTCAGGATGTGAAATAGCTCAACTGCAATTCCATCCCCTCCATTAGCTTTGTTCACAGTCATGCTTCCTAAGGCCCACTTGACTTCGCATTCCAGGATGTCTGGGCTCTAGGTGAGTGATCACACCATCGTGGTTATCTGGGTCATGAAGATCTTTTCTGTATAGTTGTTCTATGTATTCTTGCCACCTCTTCTTAATATCTTCTGCTTCTGTTAGGTCTATACCATTTCTGTCCTTTATTGAGCCCATCTTTGCATGAAATATTCCCTGGGTATCGCTCCTTTTCTTGGAGAGATCTCTAGTCTTTCCCATTCTCTTTCTTCCCTCTGTTTCTTTGCATTGATAACTGAAGAAGGCTTTCTTATCTCTCCTTGCTATTCTTTGGAACTCTACATTCAAATGAGTATATCGTTCCTTTTCTCCTTTGCCTTTACCTTCTCTTCTTTTCTCAGCTATTTGTAAGCCCTCCTCAGACAAGCATTTTGCCTTTTTGCATTTCTTTTTCTTGGGGATGGTCTTGATCACTGCCTCCTGTACAATGTCATGAACCTCTGTCCATAGTTCTTCAGGCACTCTGTCTATCAGATACAATCCCTTGAATCTATGAATCTATTTGTCACTTCCACTGTATAATCATAAGGGATTTGATTTAGGTCATACCTGAATTGTCTAGTGGTTTTCCCTACTTTCTTCAATTTAAGTCTGAATTTGGCAATAAGGAGTTTATGATCAGAGCCACAGTCAGCTCCTGGTCTTGTTTTTGGTGACTGTATAGAGCTTCTCCATCTTTGGCTGCAAAGAATATAATGAATCTGATTTTGGTATTGACCATCTGGTGATGTCCATGTGTAGAGTCTTCTCTTGTGTTGTTGGAAGAGGGTGTTTGTTATGATCAGTGCGTCTTCTTGGCAAAACTCTGTTAGCCTTTGACCTGCTTCATTTTGTACTCCAAGGCCAAATTTGCTTGTTACTACATGTAGCTCTTAATTTCTTACTTTTGCATTCCAGTCCTCCATGAAAAGGACATCTTTTGGGGGTGTTAGTTCTAGAAAGTCTTATAGGTCTTTATAGAACCATTCAACTTCAGCTTCTTCAGCATTAGTGGTCGGGGCATAGCCTTGGATTACTGTGATTATGAATGCTTTGCCTTGGAAACGAACAGAGGTCATTCTGTCTTTTCTGAGATTGCATCCAAGTACTGCATTTTGGACTCTTTTGTTGACTATGATGGCTACTCCATCTCTTCTAAGGGAGTCTTGCCCACAGTAATAGATATAATGGTCATCTGAGTTAAATTCACCCATTACAGTCCATTTTGGTTCACTGATTCCTAAAATGTTGATGTTCACTCTTGCCATCTCCTATTTGACCACTTTCAATTTGCCTTCATTCATGGACCTAAAACAACACAAATGATTAACTACTGAAAGTGTGCATATATGTATAAAGTTTAAAAGGTAAAACCAAGCTACTGTGTTAGAAAACAGGATACTGGTTACTTTGGGGAAAAAGCTTAGGCTTAGGCTAAGTACTGTAAGGCCGCATGGAGGGGGCTTCTGATATGCTGGTAATGATTTATTTCTTGATTTGGGTGGTAGTAAACATGGGTGTGTTTTATGTCTATATATCATTTGTATAATAACTATGATTTGTACCTTTTCTCTGCATATGTGGAAATGCAAATTTGTGCAGCCACTATGGATAATAGTATGGAGGTTCCTTAAAAAATCAAAAGTAGAGCTACTGCATGATCCAGCAATCATACTCCTGGGAATATGTCTAGAAAAGACAAAAACTCCAATTCAAAAAGATACATGAACCCCCCAGTGTTTATAGCAGCGCTATTTATAATAGCCAAGACATGGAAGAAACCTATATGTCCACTGACAAATGCATGGTTAAAGAATATTGTGTGTATAACACACACACACACACACACACACACACAATAGAATATTATTCAATCACAAAAAGGAACGAAATAATTCCACTTTGAGCAACATGCATGGACCCAGTGATGATCATATTAGGTCAAGTAAGTCAGAGAAAGCAAATATCATATAATGTCCCTCATATGTGGAATCTAAAAAAATGATACAAGTGAACTTATGTACAACACAGAAACAGACACAGAGACATAGAAAACAAACTCATAGTTATCAAAGGGGAAGGCGGGAAGAGACATATTAGGAGTTTGGGATTAACAGATACACACTACTATATGTAAAGTAGGTAATCAACAAGGAAGGAACTACTGTATAGCACAGGGAACTATATTTAATATCTTATAATAACCTATCATGGAAAAGAATATGAATAATAATATATATGTGTATATGTGTGTGTGTGTATATATATCACTGAATCATTTTGATGTACGACTGAAACTAACACAACATTGTAAATCAACTATGTATTTCAATTTAAAAAATCAACTGTATTTCTTATATAACCAGAAGATTATTTGTAGTAGCAACTAAAATAAAAATAAAAAGAGGGACTTACCTGATGGCCCCAGTGGCTAAGACTCTGTGCTCCCAATACAGGGGATTTAGGTTCAATCCCTGGTCAGGGAACTAGATCCCATATGCTTCAACTAAGAGTTGGCATGCCACAATGAAGACTCAGCACAGCCAAATAGATAGATTAAAATAAATATTAAAAAGATAACTTATAATTAAAGATTATGTAGCACATAAGAATAAATCTAAAACTCCATTCCCCAATTTTAAGGAAAAAAACCAAAGATGATCCAAACAAAATGATATATATATATCATTCATGAACTGACTCAATATTATGTATATGTAAATATATATAAAGAAATTTTGAAAAGAATATAAATATATAAAATTATCCCAAATTGATTGACAGATTCAATAAAATGCCAGTGAAATAGTCAACAAATTTTCTGTGTAATGTTACAAGATGATTCTCAAATCTATATAGGAACACAAAGAGCTGAAAATAGACAAAATTATCTTGATGGTTATTAGCAAGAAGAAAAGGCTTGTACTACTGGATATCAAAACATTATAGACATACAATAATTATTATCTTGCTAATCAGATAGATAAGTTGGAAAATGAAACAGATTAGAAAACCCAGGCATAGATTCAACAAAAATGGACACTTGATTCATGACAAACAAGGCAAGGTAGTGGAGAAATAGTAGTCTTACCAACAAGTAAATGGGACAACTTGGTAATCATGTGACAAAAAAAGGAAATGGGAATCTCTTACTTCAAACCATACATAAAAATAATTTCCAGGTGTATCATGGGTTAAATGTAAAAAACAAAATAAAAAAAACATTAGATATTAATATAGAAAAATATCTTCATGACTTTAGAGAAAGGCATATACAGTAAAACATAACACTAAAAGCACTAACCATAAGGAAAAGACTGAATAAAAATTTTATCAAAAATTATTGCACACATGGAAGAAGAAGAACACAGTGGGAGAGATCTGTAACACATACAACCAATGAACAATTCATATTGAGAACATATAACAAACTCCTACAAATAAATAAGAAAACTACAAATAATCATAAAATAGTCAAAAGTCGTGAATAGGCACTGAACAAAGAAGAAATCGAATGATATAAGCATGTGAAAAATTGTTTAATTTTACTTATAATCAGGGAAAAGCAAATTTAGACTGCAATAGGACACCAGAATACAGCCATGAGGTTGAGGGGAAAATCAACAATGACAATACCAAGTGTTGGTGAGATGTAGAGCAGTTCTAATTCTCATATACTGCTGGGGAGAGTGTGGCCTCTTGTTGTTGTGTAATTTTGATTGCTTAGCCAAATCCCCAAACCATCAAGAGCGAGCGTGACAAAAACTGATAGTCAAGTTTTGAGCATGGGGGGAGTGGTGGGGGTGGTGGGTGATGGTATTTTGATAGAAGCAGCCAGAGTTCTTGATGAGTACTGAGTGGCCATACCAGCACTGGACTGGTAGATGAGCAGTCATTATACTATACTTTGGGACTTTATTTACCTGAAAGTGATATAACCTTCTTTTCAAATTTAAGCTACTGTTAGTTTGCGTTTTCAGTCTCTTGAAGCTTTAACTAACTCTAAGAAAATGCCTTTTTATTGTGTAATATTTCTGAGTGCTTTGTTCAGTTGCTCAGTCATGTCTGACTCTTTGCAGCCCCATGGACTGTAGCCTGCCAGGCTCCTATGTCCATGGGAATTCTCTAGGCAAGAATACTGGAGTGGGTTGCCACTTCTTACTCCAGGGGATCTTTCCTGACCCAAGGATAGAACCTTTGTCTCCTACCTGCATTGGTGGGCAGATTTTTTTTCTTTTTTGTTTTTAACCACTGAGCCACCTCAGAAGCTATGTGCCATGAACCATGTTAAAAAGAATATTGCAGTGGGTTGTCATGCCCTCCTCCAGGGGATCCTCCCAACCCAGGGACTGAACCCATGTCTTTCACATCTCCTACACGGGCAGGCAGGTTCTTTACCACTAGCACCACCTGGGAAGCCCAAAAGGTTCACATAAGTTACCACATTCAATTAACTCAGCAACTGTACTAGGGTTCTCCAGAGAAACAGAACCAAAAGGAAACAGATATAGATGAAAAGATATCCATTATAGCAATGGTTCATGTGATTATGGAAGCTGACTCAGGAGAGCCCATGATATAGTTCCGGGTCAAGTTCAATAGCATGTGAAGTTAAGAGAGCCAAGGCTGTAAGTTCTAGTCCAGGTCTGAGTTTGAAGGCAGGAAAGACTGATGTCCCAGTCTTTGGGACTGAGCTGGTGTCTGACCACCAGCCAGAGAGAACAAACTCTCCCTTCCTCAGCCTTCTTGTTCTATTCAGGCCTTTGATGGACTAGATAAAGAAGGCAATCTGCTTTAATCAGTCTACTGATTCAAATGTAAATCTCATCCAGAATCACCCTGACAGAGACACTCAGAATAATGTTTACTTCTGGGTACCCTGTAGCCCAGTCAAGCTGACACAAAATCTACCATCACAACAGTCATGAGGTAAGCACTGAGACACAGGGGGCTTCCCTGGTGGCTCAGACTATAAAGCATCTGCCTGCAGTGCAGGAGACTCGGGTTCGATCCCTGGGTTGGGAAGATCTCCCGGAGAAGGGAATGGTCACCTGCTCCAGTATTCTTGCCTGGAGAATTCCACACCCCTGACTGATTGACTGGAGATCCACTGATGGGTCCAACCCAAAATCAAGTGCTCCAGATGACAATCTTTGGAAGGGAGCAACAGAGGACGAGATGGTTGGATGGCATCATCGACTCAATGGACATGAGTCTGAACAAAGTCCAGGAGATGGTGAAGGACAGGGAAGGCTGGTGTGCTGCAGTCCACAGGGTCAAAAAGAGTCAGACACGACTGAGTGACTGAACAACACTGAGACACAGAGAGGTTAGCAACTGCATGAGGAAGTCACATGGGAAGTTTAACAGCAGAACACATAATCTTCATTATACTTTATGCTACTGCCTGTCCACCCACATATGAACCTTACTTATCTTTGAGTTCCTCATAATACCTAAGAATACTCTGCACACAGCTCTTGACTTGTATACCATCATACTGACTTGGATTAATCAGATCAAATAAAGTACTCAGAGGCTTCTGATCTAAGGACACTTTTGTTTGTAGTCATTCTAGATGGGTCCTGAATAAGCTTTCAATTCTCAGTTTTATATAGCAAAGTGAATTTTCAGTACAGCCTGAGATGTTTGTTTGTAGAAACTATTAAAAACATATCTTGATGGTAAGTTTTGCATTTCAGTAGTTGATCTTCATGATGCAAACAAATATATAATAAAGCTTATACAGAAAACCATCCCAAAGGAACTCAGTAATTCCGATATGAAGTATTTTCTAAAGTTTTTTTTTTTTTTCCCCTTTCTCAATGAATGTAAATTTAGGGCAAAGACCAAAAGTACATCTGTTAATGGAATTAAAATTGTTAAATGTCAACTACTTTTCCAAAAGAGGTAGTTGAAATCCTTACCATTTCTAATAATTCATTTCCTAGTTATCATAGGTGGGAAAAATGATGACATAATTCCTAATAATCAGAGGTGAATGTGTATCTCATTAGTAAGGTGGTACAAAAGTAAATTTGAAATACAGGTTTTCCCTGCATTAAATACAAAACCATTCCTTTTCTATTTTGAAAAACAGTTACTGAGTACTTACACATACCAGGTACCACTCTAGGATCTGGCATATATGACCACAGGTACATCTTTGTTGGAAGAGATGGACAAAAAGCAGATAAATGGAAAGTACATTTCAGAATGTCAGGTAGTGATTAGCACTGCAGAGAAACATGAAGCAGAGGAAAAGAGACTGAAGAGTGGGTGAAGATGTGGGATTTGGGCAGAGAATTGAATGAAGTAAGGGGACAGTCAGTCCTATACATATAGGAGGTATGTTTTAGATAGCTAAGATCAGGTCCTGGGGCAGGCTGGCAAGCCTTAAATGAGGGGAGTGTCCGGCAATATAGTAAGTGAGATAGCCAGGATTCAGAGCTCTAGAATGACAACCATGTGTGGAATACAATGCACATGTATATGCATCAAATTAGAGAAAAATTAGAGTATTTGATGATAAATTTCCAGTGATAATATTAATCCAAGATGGCGAACAGAATAATTGTTACACAAGTGCCAACATTTCTGCTGAACTTTCCAAATATGGCTTTAGGACTTGTGGTAGGCAGCTTCTGAATATGGCTCCCAAAGGCCCCGTGCCTCCTGGTATTCACACATCTGTATAATCTTCTCCCCTTGAGTACAGACTGAAGCCAGTGACATGATTCTAACAAGGAGAATATGGCAAAAAACATGGAATGATATTTTGGCAACTAGGTTCCAAGATGGACTTGTGTCTTCCAAGCATGCCTTCTCTTGCTGGCACTCTCTCTTGCCCTTTCACTCACGTGGTCTGATGAAACCTGCTGCCATACTGTGAAATGCCCTTACACAGAGGCCCATGTGGCAAGGAACCAAGGGGGACCTCTAGCCAACAGCTCATGAGAAACCAAGACCTAAGTTCAAGAGTCCATGACGAATTGAATCCCGCTACCAACATAGCAAACACCCTCTTTCAACAACACAAGAGAAGACTGTACACATGGACATCACCAGATGGTCAACACCGAAATCAGGTTGATTATATTCTTTGCAGCCAAAGATGGAGAAGCTCTATACAGTCCCCTAAAACAAGACCAGGAGCTGACTGTGGCTCAGATCATGAATTCCTTATTACCAAATTCAGACTGAAACTGAAGAAAGTAGGGAAAACCACTAGACCATTCAGGTATGACCCAAATCAAATCCCTTATGATTATACAGTGGAAGTGAGAAATAGATTTAAGGACCTAGATCTGATAGATAAGAGTGCCTGATGAACTATGGAATGAGGTTCGTGACATTGTACAGGAGACAGGGATCAAGACTATCCCCATGGAAAAGAAATGCAAAAAAGCAAAATGGCTGTCTGGGGAGGCCTTACAAATAGCTGTGAAAAGAAGAGAAGGTAAAAGCAAAGGAGAAAAGGAAAGATATAAGCATCTGAATGCAGAGTTCCAAAGAACAGCAAGAAGAGATAAGAAAGCCTTCCTCAGTGATCAATGCAAAGAAACAGAGGAAAACAACAGAACGGGAAAGACTAGAGATCTCTTCAAGAAAATTAGAGATACCAAGGGAATATTTCATGCAAAGATGGGCTCGATAAAGGACAGAAATGGTATGGACCTAACAGAAGCAGAAGATATTAAGAAGAGGTGGCAAGAATACACAGAAGAACTGTACAAAAAAGATCTTCACGACCCAGGTAATCACCATGGCGTAATCACTCATCTAGAGCCAGACATCCTGGAATGTGAAGACAAGTGGGCCTTAGAAAGCATCACTATGAACAAAGCTAGGGGAGGTGATGGAATTCCAGTTGAGCTATTTCAAATCCTGAAAGATGATGCTGTGAAAGTGCTGCACTGAATATGCCAGCAAATTTGGAAAACTCAGCAGTGGCCACAGGACTGGAAAAGCTCAGTTTTCATTCCAATCCCAAAGAAATGCAATGCCAAAGAATGCTCAAACTACCACACAATTGCACTCATCTCACACGCTAGTAAAGTAATGCTCAAAATTCTCCAAGCCAGGCTTCAGCAACACGTGAACCATGAACTTCCTGATGTTCAAGCTGGTTTTAGAAAAGGCAGAGGAACCAGAGATCAAATTGCCAACATCTGCTGGATCATGGAAAAAGCAAGAGAGTTCCAGAAAAACATTTATTTCCGCTTTATTGACTATGCTAGAGCCTTTGACTATGGCAAAGGCTTTTTATTGCTTGCTGTTCTAGTTTATTGTGGATCACAATAAACTGTGGACAATTCTGAAAGAGATCGGAATACCAGACCACCTGACTTGCCTCTTGAGAAATCTGTATGCAGGTCAGGAAGCAACTGTTAGAACTGGACATGGAACAACAGACTGGTTCCAAATAGGAAAAGGAGTACGTCAAGGCTGTATATTGTCACCCTGCTTATTTAACTTCTATGCAGAGTACATCATGAGAAACGCTGGACTGGAAGAAGCACAAGCTGGAATCAAGATTGCCGGGAGAAATATTAATAACCTCAGATATGCAGATGACACCACCCTTATGGCAGAAAGTGAAGAGGAACTCAAAAGCCTCTTGGTGAAAGTGAAAGTGGAGAGTGAAAAAGTTGGCTTAAAGCTCAACATTCAGAAAACGAAGATCATGGCATCCGGTCCCATCACTTCATGGGAAATAGATGGGGAAACAGTGGAAACAGTGTCAGACTTTATTTTTTGGGGCTCCAAAATCACTGCAGATGGTGACTGCCGCCATGAGATTAAAAGACGCTTACTCCTTGGAAGGAAAGTTATGACCAACCTAGATAGCATATTCAAAAGCAGAGACATTACTTTGCCAACAAAGGTCCATCTAGTCAAGGCTATGGTTTTTCCTGTGGTCATGTATGGATGTGAGAGTTGGACTGTGAAGAAGGCTGAGCACCGAAGAATTGATGCTTTTGAACTGTGGTGTTGGAGAAGACTCTTGAGAGTCCCTTGGACTGTAAGGAGATCCAACCAGTCCATTCTGAAGGAGATCAGCCCTGCGATTTCTTTGGAAGGAATGATGCTAAAGCTGAAACTCCAGTACTTTGGCCACCTCATGCGAAGAGTTGACTCATTGGCAAAGACTCTGATGCTGGGAGGGACTGGGGGCAGGAGGAGAAGGGGACGACAGAGGATGAGATGGCTGGATGGCATCACTGACTCGATGGACGTGAGTCTGAGTGAAATCTGGGAGTTGGTGATGGACAGGGAGGCCTGGCGTGCTGCGATTCATGGGGTTGCAAAGAGTAGGACATGACTGAGCGACTGAACTGAACCAACCTTGTGAGTGAATCAGGAAGCTGCTCCTTCTCAATCAGCGCCTTGAGGTGACTTTAACTTTTGGAGAAACCCAGAGCCAGAGGACCCAGCTAAAACATGCCTGGATTCCTTCCCCATAAAAGCTATGATATGATAAATGTTGTGTAAGCCACCAATTTTTTACATACTTTATTATGCAGTAAAATATAATATAGGGCTGCAATTTTGTTTCTATGTTGAGCACTCAGGGGTAAGTTTTCCCTGCAAGCTTAGCATTCATGTGCATGTTATAGAGACAGAAGAAGGTATTAAAGATCCTTTGGGATTTCTCTGGCAGTCCAGTGGTTAACACTCCACACTGCCAATGCAGTGGGTGCAAGTTTGATATCTGGTCAGGGAGCTAAGATCCAACATGTCACATGGTGCAGCCAAAAGATAAAAAAGAAAAAGACCCTTTGGTGAGGACATTATTTGCTACTTAGAGTACAAGCTATTTAGTTTTCCCAATAGGGAGATATTTGAAAATAATGTTAAGGTATTTTGTCCTTTGTTCCCACCTGCTTACACGTTTCTGTTAAATCTTATCATGCCCAATGCCCTGGGACTCACAAATTACAAGAGAGGGCTTAAGAAAATCCTTCCAAATATATGTACATTTATTATAAATTACATATACAGTTGTGCTAATATGTAATATATAATATAATGCAGTCACAAATTCAGATGTTACAAGAGAATGAGGTGAAAATAAATACTACCTTGAAGAACACTGGCTTAGCTGACACCTATTAGATCCTTCAGTTCTCAGCTCAACAGTTACTCCTCTGGAAGTCCTCCTTTTCCCCTGAGAACTTACTGCAACTTGTAAACTACCAGAGTTATTATCTCTGTCTTCCCTCCAAAATTAAAAGTTCCATGGTTGCAGGGAGCACCTGCACTATTTCTCTCAAGTATAATTCCCAGAAAGGGACAAAGTGCCTGGCACAGAACTAGAATTCCATTCAGTTTGTGGAACGAATGGACAAAAATGTCTCATGACTTTCTTTTTTCATTTCCTAGATCTGAGTCCCAGGCAGTCAAACTGGGAGACTAGAACTTCCCATGAGTATTCTGCTGAGCCATTCAGCACATTTGGGCTCTTCTCTGACCTCTTCTATCATTTCAGTTGACAGTTCAGACTATGAACTTAATCAGGTTACCTCCACTGGAATCCTGGGTGTTGATACTCTGTCTGAACTGGACTGTGAACCCCAATGTAAATGGGTTAGAGTGGAGGTCATTCCCACTTCCTAAGCCAACTGCTCTTAGCTCCAGTCTTAAGTCCACCTTTTCACCCATTCCTGATTCTACTTAGAAGTATTTAGCTCTGGAGAAAGTCACAGGGTTAAACTACTTCCTAGGGATCCCAGGAGAATTAAATGACAAAACACACATGAAAACACCTTGGAAACCATAAAACATTACTCAAATATTTGTTCTTTTGTTTGTAACACAAAGAGATTTTCTTCCTTAAGAAGAAAATACAATTAAATGATTAGGAAATACACTGTTGGAAGTTTTGCAATTCACGGCCATTAAAAACTGATAAAGAAATATGGCCAACAGGTAAGCTTACTTACACAAGCTCTCCAGTGTGTGTGTTAGACGCTCAGCCATGTCAGACTCTTTGCGAAACCATGCACTGTAGCTTGCCAGGCTCCTCTGTCCATGCAATTCTCCAGGCAAGAGTACTTCAGTTGGTTGCCATTCCCTTCTCCAGGGGATCTTCCCCACCCAGGGATCGAACTTGGATCTCCTGCATTGCAAGCAGATTCTTTATTACCATCTGAGATACCAGGGAGTGATTTTTTTTTCCTTCTGAGCCAGATTAAAGTAAACCAAGCTTTACTGATTCAGCTGTTGCTGCTGCTGCTGCTGCTAAGTCACTTCAGATCAGTCAGATCAGATCAGTCGCTAAGTCATGTCTGACTCCTTGCGACCCCATGAATCGTAGCACGCCAGGCCTCCCTGTCCAGCACCAACTCCTGGAGTTCACTGAGTCTCACGTCCATCAAGTCAGTGATGCCATCCAGCCATCTCATTCTCTGTCATCCCCTTCTCCTCCTGCCCCCAATCCCTCCCAGCATCAGAGTCTTTGCCAATGAGTCAACTCTTCGCGTGAGGTGGTCAAAGTACTGGAGTTTCAGCTTTAGCATCATTCCTTCCAAAGAAATCCCAGGGCTGATCTCCTTCAGAATGGACTGGTTGGACCTCCTTGCAGTCCAAGGGACTCTCAAGAGTCTTCTCCAACACCACAGTTCAAAAGCATCAATTCTTCGGCGCTCAGCCTTCTTCACAGTCCAACTCTCACATCCATACATGACCACAGGAAAAACCATAGCCTTGACTAGACGGACCTTTGTTGGCAAAGTAATGTCTCTGCTTTTGAATATGCTATCTAGGTTGGTCATAACTTTCCTTCCAAGGAGTAAGCGTCTTTTAATTTCATGGCTGCAGTCACCATCTGCAGTGATTTTTCTGTGTGACCCCATAGACGGCAGCCCACCAGGCTCCCCGGTCCCTGGGATTCTCCAGGCAAGAACACTGGAGTGGGTTGCCATTTCCTTGTCCAATGCATGAAAGTGAAAAGTGAAAGTGAAGTTGCTCAGTCGTGTCCGACTCTTAGAGACTGCATGGACTGCAGCCTACCAGGCTCCTCCATCCATGGAATTTTCCAGGCACAGCTGTTACTACTAGACACCATCTGTCTGACATGGATTTTCAGCTGCTAAACTAAGCACATTTAGCTCCAACTTTTTTAATATTATGTATTTATTTTGCGCTTCCCAGGTGGCTCAGCGGTAAAGAATCTGCCCACAATGCAGGAGATGCGGGTTTCATCCCTGGGTCAGGAAGATCCCCTAGAGAAGGAAATGGCAACCCACTCCAGGGTTCTTGCCTGGGAAATCTCCTGGACAGAGGAGCCTGGTGGGCTACAGTCTGTGGGGTTGCAAAGAATTAGACACAACTTAGGGACTAAACAGCAGCAGCAGCATTTCTTTATTTATGGTTGCACTGGGTCCTTGTTGCTGCATGTGGGCTTTCTCTAGTTGCAATGCCTGGGCTCTTCACTGTGGTGGCTTCTCTTGCTATGGCGCATAACCTTAGTTGTCCCTCGGCATGTGGGATCTTCCTGGACTGGGGATCGAACCCCTGTCCCCTGCACTGGCAGGTGAATTCCTAACCACTGGACCACCAGGGAAGTCTTCAGCTCCAACTTCTTCATGAAAGACAATAAGGTGAAGCCTAGATCTTCTGTTTCAAAATTGATGAGAAATTAAATCTAGAAACAACAAGTTCTGTACACCATGATCTAGGATGGAAGATTGCAATGCATAGTCTGAAGCAGATTTTAAGAGTTTAGTGTGAATAGGTTTCACTCAGAGATCTTGTTACAGCTCAGATTGCTGGGCTCCACCTCCAGAGATTCTGACTCACGGGGCCTGTGAATTCTCATTTATAACACACTATCACATGATGTCAATGCTGGTCATCTGTGACCCAGCCACTGAGTAGGAGGGAGCTACTGAACTGCTTTCCTGCTGAGTGCAACATATTCAAAATGGGCATCTTTATAACCCAATTTGAAGATATTCTTTCAAAAGGCACATGTCCAAAAAGATATGTGAAATGCTTCTAGTTTACGGTAATTTTCTATGTTGAAGTAGCAGCACATGGTCTACCTAAGGGAAAAATGAAATAAGCAACAAGAGGTGATCTTTGGCTTTCTATAGAAATTAGATATAATCTGGAGATAAAAATCATATCCTGCTTCTTTGTCAGTCAAAATATTGAATGTGAGTGAAATTGTTTGTAGGATTAAACAAAGAATGTTACATCACTTTAAATTCTCTGGGTTGGAGTTGAGGGTTAGGTAACAGGCAATTCAATTCCCTTAGTTTCTAGACAGTGACAGGGGAACTGTACCCACTGAAGATGAATGACACAAGGTCCCATAGATAATGAAAGGCAGGGCCAAGACATAACCCAAGTCTTCTGGCTGTGAGCACAGTAAGCTTTTCCATCCAATATTTTCCTTTCCTGGTAGAAAAAGGGCTTCTCAGGTTGCTCTAGTGGTAAAGAATCCACCTGCCAATGCAGGAGATGCAGGAGACAGAGGTTCGATCCCTGAGTCTTCAGGAAGATACGTGGAAAAGGAAATGACAACCCACTCCAGTATTCTTGTCTGGAGAATGAATCCCCATGGACAGAGGAGCCTGGCAAGTTACAGCCCATGGGGTCACAAAGTCAGACACGACTGAGCACACACACACATTGCTAGAAAAGAGCAGTTTATGCAGCTGGTTCGAACTTTTTCTTGGCTTCATCAATGGCAAAGATTGCAGTGATTTGTGTAAAGCTTTTCTGCCACTTTAGAAAACATTCTGGCAGTTCATTAAATGATCAAACACAGAGTTACCACGTGACCCAGTAATTCAACTCTTACTTTTATATACCCAATGGAAATGAAAACATATGTCCTCCACACAAAACTTGTACATGAATGAACACAGCAACATTACTCATTAAGGCCAAAAGTGGAAACCCAATTGTCTATCAATAGGTGAATGGATAAACAAAATACAGTCTATTTCTACAATGAAATATTGTTCATAATATTGTTTATATAAAACGGAATGAAATACTGATACATGCTACAACATGGATGAGCTTTGAAAATATTATGCTCAATGAAAGCAGTAAGTTACAAAGTTACCACATCCTATATGATTTCATTCACATGAAAGACCAGCAGTAGGGAAAGCTAGAGAGACAGAAACAGTAGATTAGTGGTTTCTCAGGGCTAGGTGGGTGAGGGACAAGGGAATAGGGAAATGGCAGCTAAACAATATGGGGTTTTTGGAGAAGGTACAAGATGGTGACATAGGAAGATCCAAAATTCATCTCCTCTCATCAACACAACAAACCTACAACTACATATACAATAGCTCCCTTAGAAAAATACCTGAAATTTGGAGAACAAATTCTCCACAACAAAGGGTAAAAGGACAACACTGAGATGCATAGGAGAGGGAGAAATTACTTTAATTACTTTAACAACACTTACTTTAAATGTAAATAGACTAAATATTCCAATCAAAAAACTTTACTTTTTAAAAATTACTTTAACAACAATTATTTTAAATGTAAATAGACTAAATATTCCAATCAAAAAACACAGAGTGGCATAATGGAGTAAATAAAAGACTCTTCGAATCTTATTGCACTGTTGGTGGGAATGTAAATTGGTACAGCCATTATGGAGAACAGTATGCAGGTTCATTAAAAAATTAAAAATAGAGCTACCATATGACCCTACAATCCCACTCCTAGGCATATATCCAGAGGAAAAACTAGACCCCCCAAAGATACATGCACCTCAATGTTCATTACAGCACTGTTTACAATAGTCAAGACACGGAAGCAACCTAAATGTCCATCAACAGAGGAATGGATAAGAATATGTGGTACATACATACAATGGAATATTACCCAGCCATTAAAAAGAATGAAATCAGGCCATTTGCAGCAACATAGATGGGCCTAGAGAGTGTCATACTGAGTGAAGTAAGCCAGACAGAGAAAGAGAAGTATCATATGACATCCCTTATATGTGGAATCTACAAAGAAGTGATACAAATAAGCTTACTTACAAAACACAAAGAGACTCACAGAAAACAAACTATAATCGAAAAATACTATTGCCACTTTTATTCAACATAGTACTGACAGTCCTAGCCATGGCAATAAGGTAAGGGAAAAAAGGTATTCAAACTGTAAAAGAATAAGTAAAACTGTCACTATTTGTAGATGACACGATACGATATACAGAAAACCCTTAAAATGGATGAAAGACTTCAACATAAGACCTGAAACCATATAAAACTCCAATAAGAAAACAGGGGGACATTTTTTGATATTAGTCCTGGAAATGATTTCTTGGCTTTAACACCAAAGGCCCAGGCAATAAAAGAAAAAACAGACAAACTAAACAGCTTCCACACAGCAATGGTAACAATCATCAAAATGAAAAGGCAACATGGAGAATGGGAGAAAATATTTGCAGACCATATATCTGAAAAACAGTTTACGTCCAAAATATGTAAGAAAGTCCTACAATTCAATAGTAAATAACCAAATAACCCATGTAAATAATGTGCAAAAATTAACTACTGTTTTTCATCTACATTCAATTCCCAGTCACACCGGTGAACTCCATGATGGTTTCAATGTTACGTGAGGACAGTAGTATACAACTGGGAATAGAGTGCACAGATAAGCAGTTTAATGGGTTTCTTGTCACACTCTCAGTTCTTTCTTTAATCTGGCTCCTTTCAATTCACCTTCCTTAGCTCTCCCAATTCACATTAATTCTCCATTGCCCTCTCACTTTCTAAACCTTTGCTTCTATTGGATTATACTGTCATCCTACCTGAGCAATAAGCAGTACGTACGTTTGCAAATAACTGATGACTTCATTGGGTATCTCCTAGAATAATCAAAAAATTGATTCACATCAAACAGAAACACCAAAATTTGATGGCTTCAAGTTGATAAAAATGAATAAATTATATACTGTGGTAATCTCAAAATTCTGTTTTGAAAAAACTCCTGTATATATGCTGCATATTATTTTTTGTATCTTTTCTAAGAGAGATTTATACTACATTCTGTTGGCAATATACTTTAGGAAACTGCATAGCTTGTTACTATCTAAAATAAAATATTTGAAAGAAATCTTCAGTCTTAAGAACCCAACATAATAAGCCACACAAATGATTCTAACATTTTATAATTCTTACCTACAGGAAAACACTTATGCCATGATAGCCAGAAAGCTATGGGCTCTACATTATATCTGGTTTGACATAATAAAGAACAAACATTAGGTAGAGAGCAGGGACAATAAGCCTGTTTTTATTTTTAGCAGCTTTAAATACTTTACTAGAAATGTCAGAAGCTTGGTGACAGACACTAGGAAAAAATAGCCCAGTTTGGTATTTACATAACATAAACATTAACAGGTCAAGTAAACAGGGATCAGTAACATACACACACACGTTTATTACATATATAACATATTATGTATGTATGTAATATATTGTTGTTCAGTTGCTAAGTCATGTCCGACTATTTGGGACCCCATGGATTGTAGCCTTCCAGGCTTCTCTGTCCATTGGGATTCTCCAGGCAGGAATACTGGAGTGGGTTGCCATTTCCTTCTCCAGGGACTGAACCCAGGTCTTCCACATTCCAGGTGGATTCTCTACCATCTGAGCCACCAGAGAAGCCCAACCCTGTCCTTCATTGTCTCCCAGAGTTTGCTCAGATTCATGTCCATGTGAGTATAACATGTTATATATGTAGAATTATTCATGGTATTACGCTTAACATTTTTCATAGAAGTAAAGCTGTTGTGTTCCTTTTTGCTTTGATATGATTGATGAAACAAAAGTATTTAGATACTAAGAGTCAATTGTCAAGTAAGATTTTACTTTTCTATTATTTTTATTATCCTTAGCAGTATGGATAGCATTAAAGATAGTGATTTAACAAATATCTTAACTTAAAGCTAATGAACATGGTGACAGACACTAGGAAATGGTATAGTAATGTGAATGGTATAGTAATGTGAATAAGAAATATATGCCTTTCAGTGCAATTTGTTTACTTAAATACTTTGTCATTTCCTTTTTCCATGTAAGTGTACAAGTGCTGTTTTCTAGCTAGTGTTATAGATTTTATTAATGCACTACTGTCACCAAGTAATTTTTGAAATGGTTCTTGTGATTAGCTAAAATGATCAGCTAAAATTACACAAGGCAAAGGGTACTTTTTTAGCCCTCAAATCTTATCATTAATCATCAGATTCTTTACACATAACATTATATAAAAGAGAATAATACAGCCACACTCATACTGAATTATATGTTAATGTATAATCATGCATAGTTGTGTATGACATGACATTTTATGTGTCTGACTGTATGTAATTATCTGAAAACAGAGGGCAAAATCAATAGAAATTATCAGATGTCAATCAATTAATTATATTTAAAATTGAAGAGAACCAAAAATATGCTATTTTGAAACATCTTTAATTTTCATTTTCCACATGTAGACTAAATAGCAATGTTTCCCCAAATCTGATGTTCATTAAAACCACTTGGGACATTTTATAGATGGGGATGTCCAAGTTGCCTGTCTTAATAATTAAATCAGAATGCCTGAAGGTAGGTGCATTTTTTTTCTCAAAGGCTGCCTGGTGATTCCAACATACAGCAAAGTTTGAAAAAAGCTGATAAAAATATATAAAATTTTAGCACATGAATTTTATTAGTGTCAGTTTTCTTTAGATGATAATAAAGGCTACTGATTTTTTTTCCCTTTAAAATAGACTTTGTAAAGGTGATAGTTTGGGGGAAGTTCCACATGGAAATCCTTCAAGTGTCTTCAAGAAATCTTTGTACTGGGAGCCAGTAAAGAGGACTTGACACATAAATGCATGTTTGAAAATTTATATCAGCCATTGCTTTTCAGATTATTTAGGTAAACTGTTAGATTTCCACTTCTGACAGAAGACTTCAAATCAGAGAAAAGACTATTATGCAATAGTCAATATTTACAGCAGGGGTGAGGATCATCAGCCTTGAGAAACATTCTCATGTAAGAGGGAGGATGGTATGGAGGAGAAAAAAATGTATTCTGAGTCCAAGTTATTGGAGTAGTGCTCTTTGCCCCCTGCCACTTACTACATATGTTGCTGGGCAATTTATAATCTTGAACTTAAGTTTTTTTCTCATCTATAAAATGAGAGACTAATATCACTTTTGCTCTCCGGGATCAGCACTGGGAGAATCATGTAAGATTATACGTGGGCTGGAACTATAAAACAAAACATACAGACTAGTTATTTTCATCACTGAACTAGTCTGATGATTCATGCAGCTAACAGATTTAGGGTACACATTACCTGGTCAATACTATTATTCTACTCCTCACATTAGTTTTAAAAACACCCTTCTCTTGATTATGAGTCTCAGCTGGGTAAGGATACAGTATTAAACATCAATACTCTGGCCTAAGAGATGAAAAATGACAGAAAATAAAGGGAAAGTTAATTACATTGTTGTGTGCTGCTAAGCAATGTCTAAATTGTAAACCAATCTCTGAGGTGAAATGCAGGCCTGAGAAATATCTCTTAGAGGAAAATATGTGACTGTAAAATCCAAGCTTCAATCATGAGAGCTAAAAATATTAATTATATCAAACACTCCTTGAACACTCCAAATCTCTGCAAATGGCACTATTTCGTTCCTTTTTATGACTGAGTAATATTCATATATATACTACTACATATAAAATATGCTTCCCTGGTAGCTCAGACCGTAAAGAATCTGCCTGCAATGCAGGATACCCAGGTTTGATCCTTGGATTGGGAAGATCCCCTGGAGTAGGAAACGGCAACCCACTCCAGTGTTCTTGCCTGGAAAATTCCATGGGCAGAGGAGCCTGGCAGGCTACAGACCATGGGGTTGCAAAGAGTTGGACACAACTGAGTAACTAACACACACACATATAAAATAGGTAACTAATGAAAACCTACTGTATACCACAGTTGAGTAATTCTTGGCTGATGCTTATATACACGTGACACTGGCACTACAGTGTTGGCCAATAGCCCCGCACGTGTGGGTAGAGTTTATTGAGTGGTGGTCTCTCTATGCTCACCAGGCGGAGATGCTATGGGTCATTTTTCCTTTGTTTTCAGTGCATCTGCCTGGTACCCCAACAGTGGTTTTCAACCATGGCTGCCTACTGTAATTATCTGGGTAGCTTTAAAAACAGTAATTCATAGGGAAGCATCTTCAGATACACTGATTTAATTGGTTTTGAGGTCAGCCTGGGTATTGGGATTGTTTAAAACTCCCAAGATGATTCCAATGTGCAGTCAAGGTTAAGAATCACAGCAATAGGAAGTCCTTCCGGTTCAACATCGCCAGGGAGTACAACTCCTGTCTTCCAGGGGTCCTGGCTGCACGGAGTATGAAGAGGATCAAGGTGTCTGTAGAGCTTCACATATCTTTTGGTTTTCAGTCTTACCTGTATCTATGCCTCCATTAGTACCCCTAACTCTATAGTTTCTGAACCTTTATGGATGGTATTTTTGTATAGCTCTTATTTTTTTTTAACTCTAAACTTAAAAATATTTTGGAATAGACAAAGCAAAGATTCAGGAGTATGAAATGGAAAGCTTTGCTGTCCTTGAACCACTCAGATTCCTTCTCTAGAGTCAACAAGTAAGATCAATTTCTTCTAGAGACATTTAAACTTACAAATGTTTATACTTATTAAACACAAGTGGTGGCATACTACACACATATAGTATAGTATTGGGGGGGCTTTACCTTTTATACTTTACAATATATCTTAGAATCCATCCCACATTCTTACAAAGTTGATTCATTTTTCTAATGGCTGCATCATATTCCACTGGGTGGCTGTACCATGATTTCCTTAGCTGATCCTTTATTAATATACACATTTGGAAACACTGCTTACAATACAGCTACTACAAATGACATGGCAATAATAAAGCTGAATAAGATATTTCATATATGTAAGACAAATTTTCATTTTCATTAATCTCATTTACTCTGTAATATACCTTATGAAAGGAACGATGACATTCTTTTTTTAAAAATCGCTATGGCTACAACATGGTGAATAGATGGTGGAAAGTCAGGGATAAGCAGAGAAATGAGTTAGGAGGTTAGTCCAAATGAGAGAATGATGGTGACCTCTTCCAGCTTGATAACAGAGGGGTTAAGTTGGACATTTTGTTTGAGATGGGTTAATTTCCCAAGGCCACTGGATATACAAAACTAGAGCTAAAAGGTGAAACCTGTGTTGGAATTGCATATTTTGAAGTCATTGGCAAGTATTGGGTTGGCCAAAAAGTTCATTCAGGTTTTCTATACGATGTTATGGAAAAATTCAAACAAACTTTTTGGGCAACCCAACAGATGGAAACTGAACCTGGGCAGTGGATGAGATCATAACATGAGGTGAGACAGGAAGAGGCCCTAAGACTAGGCTCAGAGAAAGGACATTATTTGTAATACGTGTAATAGAGAATACATTATCTAAGGAGTATAGATATATTTTGAAAAGTAGGAATAAAAAAATAAATAAATAAAAGTAGGAATAAAATCATGAACTACTGTCATGAACTCCAATGGAAGAGTTCAAAAAGAAGGAAATAGTCAACTTTTTTCTTTTTTTTACATTTCCCAAAAACTGCTAAGAGAAAGACCTCTACTGTACTTATTTTCAAGGTTTTCATGGTACACTTAAATTTTTCTTTCATATCACTTTATTTTGGTTTGTACCTCTAATTTAAACATATTATTTAAGTAATTCTGTTTCCCCACAGAATATAAGTTCCATAAAGGCAATAACAGTAAGTGTTTTATTCACCAGTACCTAGCTGATGATGAGTATCTGTCTGATAAGCATTTCTCAGCAGTACCTGGAAGACCTTGGCAAAAAGTAGGTATTAAAATATTTATGGAAGAAATGCTAGATCTAGATGAGGGTAGAAACAATGTCAGTGGATGTAATCATGGAAGTCATTGGAGGGATTCTGGTAGAGAGGTTAGGATGACAGACAGGTAGAATAGATGAAGGAGAAAATGAGAGATGAGGACACAGGAAGCAGGTACAGACAACTGTAATGAGAAGTTTGGCTGAGAACAAAGAGAGATGGGGCAGGAGCTAGAAAGTGAAGCAGAATTAACAATAGAGTAAAGCAATCATTTTCAAAAAAAAAAAAAAAAGAAAGTAAAATAGAGCTGAAGGAGGCAGAATGGTATTTTCACATCAAAATTTGATATCAATTCACAGAGCAACTTGTTCTGTCCTAGAAATGATGTTTTCCACTTCCAAAGTAGGAAGAACTTGATGGCTTATGTTAAGTTTCAGAAATCCTGCCACTTTGAGTTTCCCTTCACGTCAGTTATAACAATCACTTAAAATGTGAACTTGCATCCTTTCCCAGTAGAGACATTGCAATCAGATGTAGTCAGACATTAGAGGCTCTGGAATAGTGCTAGTGTAGTTCTCTCTGGCCCCTGGAGGCGGGCATGGCAACCTACTCCAGTATTCTTGCCTAGAAAATCCCATGGACATAGGAGCCTGGAATGCTACAGTCCACGGGGTTGCAGAGTTGGACACAACTGAAGCAACTTAGCACACACACAAATTCTGGATGTTCAACCTGAATTTAGAAGAGGCAGAGGAACCAGAGATCAAATTGCCAACATTCGTTGGATCATAGAAAAGACGAGGGAATTCTAGAAAAACATCCACTCCTGTTTCATTGACTATGAGAAAGCTTTTGACTGTGAGGATCACAACCGAACTGGAAAATTCTTGAAGAGTTGGGAATGCCAGACCTGTGTCCCAAGAAATCTCTATGCGGGTCAAGAAGCAACAGTTAGAACTGGACATGGAATAATGGACTGGTTCCAAATTGGGAAAGGAGTACTTCAAGGCTATATGTTGTCACCTTGCTTATTTAACTTATATGCAGAGTACATCATACGAAATGCCAGTTTGGATGAAGCACAAGCTGGAATCAAGATTTCTGGGAGAAATATCAGCAACCTCAGATATGCAGATGACACTACCCCAATGGCAGAAAGCAAAGATGAACTAAAGAGCCTCTTCATGAAGGTGAAAGAGGAGAGTGAAAAAGCTGGCTTAAAATTCAGCATTCAAAAAACTAAGATCATGGAATCTGGTCCCATCACTTCATGGCAAATACATGGGGAAACAATGGAAACAGTGACAGACTTTATTTTCTTGGGCTCCAAAATCACTATGGACAGTGACTACAGCCATGAAATTAAAAGATGCTTGCTCCTTGGAAGAAAAGCTATGACAGACAGCGTATTAAAAAGCACAGACGTCATTTTGCCAACAAATGTCTGTATAGTCAAAGCTATGGTTTTTCCAGTAGTCATGTATGGATGTAAGAGTTGGACCATAAAGAAGGCTGAGCACCGAAGAATTGATGCCTTCTAACTGTGGTGTTGGAGAAGACTCTTGAGAGTCTCTTGGACCGCAAGGAGATGAAACCAGTCCATCCTAAGATCAATCCTGAATATTCACTGGAGGAACTGATGCTGAAGTTCCAATACTTTGGCCACCCGATGCGAAGAACCGACTCATTAGAAAAGACCCTGATGCTGGGAAAGATTGAAGGCAGGAGGAGAAGGGGATGACAGAGGATGAGATGGTTGGATGGCACCACCAACTGGATGTACATGACTTTGAGCAAGCTCTGGAGTTGGTGAAGGACAGGGAAGCCTGGCATGCTGCAGTCCATGGAGTCGCAAGGAGTCGGACACGACTGAGCCACAGAACAACAGTTGTCTCTGGAGGAGTATATTAAATATCCTCAGGCTATACCATTTACTTTCATTTTTCTATAATTTAACTATCCAACAGTTCTAAATGCTTTTTCTTTTCATTTGTAGTAGATAGGCTCTAAGTTAATGCACTTGAGATTGTTTTACATTCACTAATAGTATACTAAAAGACTCGAACTTTCAATAAATTTGAAGGTAACTGATTACATTTATGTGAATCATTTTCCTGAGTCTCAGACTGAAATCATCACTATACAGTAAGGAAGAAAGGAGACCATCTCAGAGTTATTTTCTCTTTCTATTGTAATGTCTAATTTTGAAGCTAAAATCTATTTTGTGATTTCCTTGGTTGTTACACATTCAGTTTGAAACACTCATAAGGGTGCAAGGAATTATCTCTGGGACTATAAGAATACCTGAACATAGCTAATACCTCATCAGGTATTAAGTTTGTGTCTGTGATAGTTATAAATTAAGCAGGTAGGACCCAGATGCAATAGTATCTGACCTATTTGGAATGAATCAAATTCTTCTTGGAGGATCATGAGAATTATATATTCCAGTAACATGAATCATCTTTAGCTCTCTTTTGAGTTAATTCACCTTTACCCACTTTTTTCAAAGGATACGTTCTTCAAATATTTTCCTCTCCAATTAATCATGACTAGCACAATGGCAACCCACTCCAGTACTCTTGCCTGGAAAATCCCATGGGCAGAGGAGCCTGGTAGGCTGCAGTCCATGGGGTTGCTAAGAGTCAGACATGACTGAGTGACTTCACTTTCACTTTTCACTTTCATGCATTGGAGATGGAAATGGCAACCCACTCCAGTGTTCTTGCCTGGAGAATCCCAGGGACGGGGGAGCCTGGTGGGCTGCCGTCTATGGGGTCACACAGAGTCGGACACAACTGAAGCAACTTAGCAGCAGCAGCAGCAAACTTTAAGGTGAATACCATAATAGCTAAATGCTCAAGCAGGTTTCAACTTCACTTATTTTCTGAATTGCTTATGTATCCTGCCAGCCATGACTGTTTCCGTTCAGATACCATTACTATTAGACTTCCTGCTTTCAGGGGATGGAGATACATATTAAAGCTATAGATATGATTGTTAACAACTTTTGCAAACATATTCAACCTTCATTTCCAGATCTGTCAACAATGAATCTGAATTTTATCATTTTATTTTTTTCTTCTACTTTCTCTGATGTTATACAGTTCAAAGACAGAGATTATGGAACTCGCTACACATATGTCCTCGAATGAGTTATTCTAATGAATCTCATTCTCTAAAAATTAAGATATAATATCAACCTCAAGGAATTTCTAAATGAAATAATGTGTATAAAATAATTAGAACTTGGCTCCTAAAAAGTATCAGGAATTTCACAAACACTTAACTCAAGATGGATTATTTCCTGGGAAATAAACATATGTTCAACAGTTTTACTGATCTTAAAGTAATATATACTCAATGTAGAAAACTTGATAAATACAAAAGCATACATTTGTATCACCTGTAGAACCACCAGACAAAATCATTATTAAGATATAGGTGTGTTGAAGTGAAGTCAAGTGAAGTGAAAGTCACTCAGTTGTGTCTGACTCTTTGTGACCTCATGGACTATACAGTCCATGGAATTCTCCAAGCCAGAATACTGGAGTGGGTAGCCTTTCCCTTCTCCAGGGGATCTTCCCAACCCAGGGAGCAAACCTAGGTCTCCCGCATTGCAGGTGGATTCTTTACCAGCTGAGCCAAAAAAAAAAAAAAAAAAAAAAAAAAGGTTAAGCCCTGAGCTCCAGAATCTAGTACTTAAGTGTTAAATATATATACACATATCTATCTATAAAATAGATAACAGATACACACACACACAGTAGAATAAGGTGATAAAATCAGCCCATTACAATATCTACATATTATCTAGGCCTTTCCTGATGGCTCAGATGGTAAAGAATCTGCCTGCAATGCAGGAGATGCAGGTTCAACTCCTGGGTTGGGAAGATCCCCTGGAGAAGGGAATGGTAACCCACTCCAGTATTCTCACGTGGAGAATCCCACGGGCATAACATCTATACATACATTTCTGTAACTATAAATATATCTACATCTTTACCTACATCTTTAGAGATAATATGATTTAAACTGCCAGGAAAGCCTTTTTTTGTTTGTTTGTTTGGTTGGTTTTTGAGATTGAAGGTTTACTCCTACCAGTGCACGCATGCTAAGTCGCTTCAGTCATGTCCAACTCTTTGTGACCCCATGGACTGTAGCCTACCAGGTTCCTCTGTCCATGGGATTCTCCAGGTAAGAATACTGGAGTGGGTTGCCATGCCCTCCTCCAGGGGATCTTCCTGATCCAGAGATCAAATCCACCTCTCTTACCTCTCCTGCATTGGCAGGTGAGTTCTTTACCACAAGCACCACCTGGGAAGCTCCTCTTCTACCAGGAGTACTGATTTCTTCAAGCTAACACTGGCAGGTACAACTCATAGCATCATTCAAGGCGACTAATGGGCCAACATTTGAGTAACAGGCATATTCTCCTCTCCAGTGTTCCTTGACAATTTAGAGAAATGAAAGTGCTACCTGACAATAGCGTTTTTGCCTACAAGTATTTTGTGAAGGCTATAATACTGGAGGTAGGCAGGATAGTATGAGTGTAACTTTGTGGGGACCTTAAGTCTGCAGTGATGTAAAGGGACCATAAACAGAAGTAGATGTCGGCATGGCAGACAGTACTGTATTTTCCACATCCAGTGGGCTTGCTTTGACCAGTAGTAACTGAATAGGCTTCTGCCATTTGTAGGATCCTTGAGTCTCAACAATCTATCCAAGGACCCCAGAATCATGACATCAGTCATCTGGGTTTCTAGAGATATCTGCCACTCATTTTGCTGTATGGTATCAGGCAGGTTAAGTCATCTCTCTGGGCTGCAATTTCTTTAAATCAAGATTTTTACTTGCAAGTAATGGAAATATAGGAGAGGGAAATGGCAACCCACTCCAGTATTATTGCCTGGAGAATCCCATGGACAGAAGAGCCTGGTGGGCTGCCATCTATGGGGTCACACAGAGTCGGGCACGACTGAAGCGACTTAGCAGCAGCAGCAATGGCAATATAAAAATGCGTTTTAAAAAAAGGAAATGTATGCCTCTAGGATAATATGAGGAAACTAACATCTGTTGAGAACTTTCTGTTTGCTGAAGCCTATTTCAAATACATTTGCTTATTTAATATGTCCACGGTTTACGCAACACTGTCAAACTCACGTTATGAAGCCACCAATACCCTGATACCAAAACCAGACAAAGATACCAGAAAAAAGAAAATTACAGGCCAACATTACTAATGAAGATAGACATAAAAGTCCTCCACAAAATATCAGCAAGCAGAATCCAACAAGACATTAAAAGCATCATACACCTATGATCAAGAGGGATTTATCCTAGGGAGTTAAGGATTTTTCAGTATCAATCAGTGTGATATACCACATCAACAAACTGAAGAATAAAAACCACATGACCATCTCAATATATGTAGAAAAAGCTTTTGACAAAATTCAACACTCATTTATGATAAAAAATTATCCAGAAAGTGGGTATAGAAGGAACATACCTCAACATACTAAAGGCCATATACAACAAAGCTGCAGCTGCAGCTTTTCCATGGTGAAAAGCTAATATGTCCACAGTTTTACATATCCGGTATTGTCATTTCCATTTTACAGATAAGGAAATTGAGGCACAAAGGAGCACTCAAGGACATGCAGTTATTAAGTGTGAAGCTGGGACTCACATTGATAGCAGATGCTCAACAAATAGCATGAAGAGCCAAAAAGTGACAAATGTAAGTAGATCAATTAGCTGGAAGTAATAAAACATTTATGAAGCCAAAAGCAGATTTTATTTCCACGTGATTCACTTAGTTTCTCTCTCATGGTTAATAGTGGCACCCTTATCCTCACTTATCTCTGGCTTCTGGTCACCTGATAAGCCAATGCATGAAGAGTTCTATGTCATTTCTGGGATAAACACCTTAGGCAGGTGTTAAATAGGCTACGGGGATCCATAGCCTATTTCATACATGAGATGGTCAGCACACAAATTATCCAATCGCTATGTAATTTTCTTTCAGAATGTGTTCTAACAGTGACAAAAATATGTACTCAGTTAAAAATAGCTAGGAGGATCTGCCTCTACCCATAAAATGATCTCTATATTTCATTCAACATATCCTCACGTATTTATGCTTTGTCTTCTTTTAAAAGGAAACTGAAGTGATTGAGACATCTTTTTAAAGTTCCAAGTCTCTCCAAAAGTCCACTTTATAGATAACCCATCTAGAATACAAAATAACAGAAACTTATTATAAAGTCAAGCTTAAAAGTGTACATAATAAAAGTATGAAAGAGTAACAACAAGAAGCAACCACAGTAAAGACATTTCATTTCAAACAAACCAGATTAACCTATCCAAAGGGGAGAGAAAAACTTATCTATATTATAATAATTAACAAGAGTAAAGTATTCCCTGAGGCTCAGTACTGCTACAATTGATTGAATGACTCCTGTATCTTAGGTACTTTTCATTTCTCCAATTTTTCTTCATGTCTTTTATGTGCCAGGCCCAGTTCTGGGTGCTAGGAATACAAGAGTGAACCAAAGAAGGTAAAATTTCTTATCCTCATAGAACATTTTACTGGGATGTAGAAAATAAACAAGCTAAAAAGGTTAGATACTTATATGTTAGGTAGCAATAATCCTCAAAACACTCATAAGAAGTGAGAGTTATCTTTTAATTTTTATTTTACATTGGAGTATAGTTAGTTTCAAGTGTCTAACAGAGTGATTCAGTTAAACACACACACACACACATATATATATTATTTTTCAAATTATTTTCCCATTCAGGTTATTACAGAGTATTGGCCAGAATTCCCTGTGCCATACAGTAGGTCCTTGTTGATAATGCTTTTTAAACATAGCAGGGAATTTTTTCAGACTTTTTTTGGACATTACATGTCCAATTCAAACTTTTAATCTATCCCTTCTTCCTACCCTTCCCACTGGTAACCATAAGCTCCTTCTCTAAGTCTATGAGTCTGTTTCTGTTTCAGAAATAAGTTCATTTGTATCCTTTTTATTTTTAGATTCCACATATAAGTGATATCATATGATATGTCTCTGTCTGACTTACAAAGTGAGTCATTACCTAACATTTCAGAAGAGGAACACATGAACAAGCTTAGCTATAATTTCTGTCATCTCTTCCCTTCCCCAAAAGGCTCTGCTCATCACTTTGACAATGCAGTGAGTATAAAACATGTCCTACTGGAAGGGATTAGAGCTGCTACAAGGCTGTGGCAGGTCATGACATTGTGGCACCTTCTATCCCCCCATGGTAGAACAACTTGAGGCCCAGAGAGTAGACCTAATGTCCAAATGGTATACAATAACAAGTCTGAAACTGAGTCCTCACTCAAAGGACTGGGCAGAAGATGGCAAGAGAACCTTTAAATGAGGGAGTGGTAAGCATATCATAGGGATTGAAAAAAATTGCTGCTGGAGTTTTCAAGTAGGAAAAAGGGAGTATTTTTTGAAGGCCAGGCTCAGTGATGTGGAAGAGGCAGAAACCAGAATGCAACAGCTTGAGCATCGGCAGAAAAGCATGTAAAGCTAGGTAATATCTAATAAGAGTAAATACATGGACATAGGGTGAAAACATGTAAATTTGATTATGATGGGAAGAACCATGGAACCCCTCATGAAAGAGTAGGCACTGAAAAACAGGATTCAAATGATAGAGAAGGGAGAGGAAGAAAAAAAATGAGATGATAGGAACAGAGTATGTAAAGATGAAGAAGCAGAAGTGAAGAGAGTCAGTACTTTGACTGTAGGGTAGAGAATACATTTGGGATCAGAGGCCAGTAAGAATGGGGAAGTAGGCTAGGGACCAGTCGTGAAACTCCTAGAATACCACAGAAATTTTAACAAAATAATTAAATTCAGTCCTTAAGAATTATAGTGCAGCAAATTTTATTTATTTTGAAAACACTATTATTTCAAAATGTTAATATGTTTTAACACAACATATTAGCTTTGGAGTAATACATATTTGGTTAACAATCCCCCAAATAAGAATGACATTTCAATGGAAAACTTGATGAATTGTAAAGCATTTTTACAGGGAACACGAAGTGTCTGGTGGTGTTATTAGCACCAATTATACTGTCTATCACAAGATATTACTATATATGTTTCTGTGACTCTGGCTTCCAATTTCATTTTCAATTATAGTATTTTAACACATACACATTATTCCCTAAACATTTCCTTGGAACTTAAATGAAAGGATGCCTTATTTATATTGGAAATGTCACCTATACATCATTCAATAGGATTCTTTTATTCCAAAGGGCACTGAGAACTCATTAACTAATCAAGCATAGATCATTAAGTATAAACCAGCACATCATATCTTATTCAGGATTTCACCTTCATCTAACAACAGGATTGACCCTCAGTACATGGAAAGTACAGCACTCAACTGAACAACTGCTAGACTTCCTGTAAGTTCTAGAAAGTTAAATAACTCATTATACTTTTTCAAACATCCAGTGGCTTTATTCAATTTGTGGAAAAGATCACTGTAAACATAGGCCATAATGTTAACTTTAAGGGTACTTAAGGCCTGAAAATATTTCCCAACAACATTCTTAATGTTTTCACGATGGCAAATACTACTGCTGGCCTACCCGATCCCCACCACCCTCCCCAGTGTTCCTTGATGGCAAAGCACGACTTAGGTATCAGAGCTTCAGAGATTTCATTAATGCTATTTATTGACCACAGAATACAGTCTGTGTCTCATGTCTTGTTTCTTCTTATTTTGCCTATATTCTAGCCATAATGAACCTTTTGAACTTATCTTCTCTCATGTCTCTTTGTGGTTTCAAATGCTGTTTCCTCTACAAGGAATACATTTTCTTCTACATCTTAAGTGGGCTATATCATAATCATCTTCAAGACCCAGTTCAGGCTTTCAGTACTTCAGGTTGGGTTGGGTGGTCTTAGTATGTACTCCTACAATTCACAGTGCCTAACTCTCTTCTGGTATGTAAATTATTTAATGCATGTGTTCATGCTCAGTTGCTAAGTCATGTCCCACTCTTCCATGACCCCATGGACTATAGCTCACCAGGTGCCTTTATTCATGGGATTTTCCAGGCAAGAATACTGCAGTGGGTTGCCATTTCCTCCTCTAGGGAACCTTCCTGACCCAGAGATCAAACCCTCAACTCTTGCATCTTCTGCACTGACTGGCAGGCAGATTCTTTACCACTGAACCACCTGAGAAGCCCTTGACATCTCTACCCCACTATTATCATGCTGTTTTATAATCACTGGTCTTTGCTTACAATCTTCTCCATTCTACTACAGGGCCTGGATTATGGTAAGAGTCATCTATGAGCCTAGCACAGTGTCTAACCCATAGTGAAAGTGAAAGTCACTCAGTTGTGTCCGACTCTTTGTGACCCCATGGACTATACAGTCCATGGAATTCTCCAGGCCAGAATACTGGAGTGAGTAGCCTTTCCCTTCTCCAGGGGATCTTTCCAACCCAGGTATCAAACCCAGGTCTCCCGCATTGCAGGCGGATTCTTTACCAGCTGAGCCACAAGGGAAGCCCATAGTAAATATTGAATATATAGTAAATATTCAATATAATCTTTAAGAATTAACATATTTGTTCATTGTCTATGGAAAGAGTTGTTCAGAGTTAAGTTTGGATGGGATTAGAGTAGAGCATCGAGAGAAGGCTAGCATGTGTTTCTGAGGGGGAAAGGAAGACCCTTGTCAGAAGACCTTTTGCAAACAGGTGGTCTTGTGCAGGCACTGGCTCCCCCAAAGGTCAAGAAACAAGATGAGGGAGCAGCAAATAAGAACAACAAAAGAAACAAAAGCATGACCTACTTCATAGTTTTGTCCAGCATTGTTGCCAAGGACAAGGCTGAGGAATTCAAGGCCAGGGAGTTATATTTCCTAGGTTGCCAGGGAATCCAAAGACCTTCAGTCTGTAACAAACAAAGAGTTATCAGGTTGAGGGAATTAGATGCCACTTTCACCCTTTGGTAAGATGGTAGCTTATCTGCTGAAGAACTGAACATCTTTCCCATCATTAAAGACTTCTGTGAAGGGCAGTGTACCACTTCCCTTAAGGGACTGTTTCAAAATCTCTTCTTACTAGTAGCTAACCTAGGTTTCTGATAAATTTCTGGGCTCCTTTCTTTTAGTAACTTTTGTAGAGATGGAAAACAGATGATTGATATATTCGATAAATCTTCCATAGTTGCAGAGGATGTTTCCCTGAGCTCTTAGTATAGGTAAAACCTCTGCTATTCGCCTGTAAATTAGTATTAGCTAATATTTATTTTCAGTTAGGCACTGCATTTACATGGAAAAAGATTTCATTTAATCCTTATATAATTGTGTGAGTTAGGTACTGTTATTAACCTCAGTTTTGTAGATGAGAAAACTTAGCCACAGAGAAGACAAGCAACTTGAACAACTTGCCAAATAAACACACAATTAACTTTTCCCTAATTCTTACCGCCTTCACCTTTAATAAAAACGGAATCGCTGATTAGGGTTAAAGCTGACTGGTTCTGGGAATTTAATTATTTGAAATGATTGATTTCTTTTTTTTTTTAATTTTATTTTTAAACTTTACATAATTGTATTAGTTTTGCCAAATATCAAAATGAATCCATCACAGGTATACATGTGCTCCCCATCCTGAACCCTCCTCCCTCCTCCCTCCCCATACCATCCCTCTGGGTCGTCCCAGTGCACTAGCCCCAAGCATCCAGTATCGTGCATTGAACCTGGACTGGCATCTCGTTTCATACATGATATTTTACATGTTTCAATGCCATTCTCCCAAATCTTCCCACCTTCTCCCTCTCCCACAGAGTCCATAAGACTGTTCCATACATCAGTGTCTCTTTTGCTGTCTCGTACACAGGGTTATTGTTATCATCTTTCTAAATTCCATATATATGCGTTAGTATGATTGATTTCTGAATCCTAAACCCAGATATTCTCTTGTGTAATGAAATGTCTTCTTATGAAGACTGGGGATTAGATAGTGTTATTAAAATTTTTAGCAGCCTCTCCAAACATGGTCTACCCAGGAATTAATGGAACTTACACCCTCACTTTTTACATGTGGGTGAGTTAGAGATATTTTAAGAGTGCTTATCCTTAGAAATACAAATCGAAACCATGGAGACATACTACTTCAAACCCACTAAGATGGCTATAATTGAAATATGGATAATACCAAGTATTGATGAGAATGTGGAGAAATGGAAATCCTCAAATATTGCTTATGGGAATGTAAAATTGTGCAGCCATTTTGGAAAACAGTTCAGTGGCTGCTCAAGCAGTTAAGCATCAAGTTATGATATGACCAATCAATTTCACTTCTAGTTATATACCCAAGAGAATTGAAAACACATGGGAACAGAAAATGAGTCCATGAAAAGTTCATCACAGAATGATTCAAAATAGCTGAAGAATGGAAACTAGTATCTATCAACAGATGAACTTACAAAAAAATGTAGAATATCTGTACAGTGGAATACTATTCATCTGCAAAAAACCTAAAGTATGATATATGCTACCATACACAGATAAACATTGAAAATATTATGCTAAATGAAAGAAGCTTGTCACAGAAGATCACATATTGTATGATTCCATGTATATGGAATGTCCAGAATAGGCAAATCTAGATATATGGAAACTAGATTTTGAGCTTGCCTAGGGTGGGAGAAATGGTAGGAGACTAGTGATGGGTATGGGGTTTCTTTTTGGGAGTGATGAAAATATTCAAAGATTGATCATGACGATGGAGGCACCGCTCTCTGAATATACCAAAAACCAATGAATTGAACAATTCAGTGAATTTATGGTATGCAAAAAAAACTGTTTTAAATAAAAAGAGCATTTATTCTCTTTTACTCCAAACATAACTTACTATCATTAAGTCATTTGATAGGTTACTATGGCACTGATATGAGAGTTTAGTTGTATTCTGTTTTCAGTACCACTCACTCACTTCAGTGAGTTGTTGCACATGAAGCAAAACAATAAAAATAATTCTCCAAAGGGAGCAGAAGGCCTGATATCCTGCTTGAATTGTAGAATCATCAACCGGTCCCCCAGTAACGCAGAGGGCTGACCTGTCTATAACTGAATTGTTATGAAGAATTCACACAAAGGGGAAGAAATTCAGACATGTCCTTTCTTCCACCTTCCTGCTCATGAGACAGCTCCATGCCTTAGATTCTAAAGCTTAGAAGCTTAAGTTGCTTTTCCTTGACCCAATAGCAGCAAAGTAGTAAGTAACGCCAAGAACTGGTTTTAAGAAGGAAACTTCATCTCCAGGGAATTAGATCACAGAACTGGCCCGACAACTCCCTTGCCCCTCAACATACATCCCAGACATTTCCCAAAGGATAGGAAACTATTTCACGACTTTATCTTATCAGCCTGCAGATATCCCCTTGAATACCAAGTTCTCTTCTTGTTCTTAAGAATGCAAGCCATTCCGAAAGTCAAAAAGATATGGGAACTATGTTTACACTCACACTTGTATTTAACCCAACTTCAATCAGTGGAGCCCCAAAGGAGAATATACATCAGTCCAGGGATGGTTCTCAATTACATTTCACATCACAGCTTGATAGTTGAGTGGTCTTTCTCCAACTCAACAGCTGACAATGTGGGAGGCATAGTCTGAAATGAACAACAGGAATAGTTATCCAGCTCCAGGTGGGCAGAATGGAAAGCATGAGAAAAGAAATATTCTTTATATTTTCAGAGTGTGTAGAAAATTCCAGATTTTCCAGAGAGATGAGTGAGAAGCCAGGGAGATAGGCAACAGTTTGACAAGCAATGGGTAGCACCTCTTTGAGCATTCGTGCCTCCTGAGGTCAAAACAATAGTGCTTTCTTAACAATATGTACCCAGACTGTCAGGTTTTTTTTTTCTTCTCCAGAATGTGGCTTAAGTGTCTCATTAAATGAATGCAGTGCACGTTGAATTTTTTTGCCAAGACTTTCTACGTTTATTGATCGTTCCTCCCTTGCCCTAGGATTGTTGGATGCTAATTTGAGAAATGCTTAATTGGAAGAATAGTTGGAATGTGAATTCATTGGAATTGCTGATGGTTTAGGTGTAGAGTGAGAGAGAAGGTGAAGAGTCACAAAGATTCCTCTATTTTCAGTTGAGAGCCTGCCCAATGCAAAGAAGCTTAAATGAATTGTACATGAAGATCAGCTCACTGGAACATAGTCTAATGCCAGTGGGTGGTGCTTTTGTGTGAAAGAAATAAGATTTATCATCTGTGGGATGCTGTTTCTGTGTTGGTCTCCAAGCTGATACTTTACATACCAATTTCTACTTAATACAAGAAAAATCTTTCTGTACAGCACAATTGTTTGAAAATAAAATGTGCCACTCTGGGAAGAAGAAAACATCTTACCAGAAAAAGGGTATGAGGAAAGGCTTACTATTTGACCGCCCTTGGGGATGATGTAGTAGACTATGCTTTTCAAACTTTAAGGTGCTGGGAAGCACCTGGGGATCTTGGTAAAATGTGTATGCTGGACTTCCCTGGTGACCCAGGAGTTAAGAATTCGCCCACCAATGCAGGGGACACAGATTCAATCCCAGGCTGGGGAGGATCCCACATGCCAAGGGGCAACTAAGCCTGTGGGCCAAAGACACTGAGCCTGTGTTCTAGAGCCAGGGCTCTGCAACAAGAGAAGCTGCCACAATGAGATGTCCACACACCAAAAGCTGCAAAACGCAACAAAGATCCAGTGCAGTCAAAAATAAATATATTTTTTAAAAAATAAGATGCTTATGCTGATTCAGTAGTTCTGGGCTGGGGCCTGAGACTACACTTCTAAAAAACTCCTAGGTGTTGCTGCTGTGGCAGGTCCACGGGCCACAGTATACCAAGGTTGTAGAGCAAGTCTCAATCTATTTGTGGTCATGAATCTATGTAATGGATTGTTATGAAGATTAAAAACATAAAATGGGAATTCCCAGGTGGTCCACTGGTTAGGACTCCATGCTCTCACTGCTGAAGGCCGTTGTTCAGTTGCTGGTTGGGGAACTAAAATCCCACAAGCTGCATGGGATAGTCAAAAAAAAAAAAAAAAGAGAGCAAAAAAAAAAAAAAAAAGACACTGCCACCCCCCTCAAAAAACAAAAAACAAAAACAAAAACTCCACCACATACAAAATAGAAAAAGGAGGAAACATCTGAGTTCACTGCACACATACTGCTTCATGAGAATTTTGTTTCAGTTATGATCCAGCTTGTATGTACTGTATTATGATGTAGTCTATGTACTTCTTGTTTTTTTAATACAGGGTCACAAATGAAAAGATTGGAAAGCTATGACTGTGGAGGAAACTTGTATGAACAGATTGAATTAGAGAACTGCTTAGGTTTCTCCTTACTTTGAAATTCTAAGATTTGGTGCAATCTTATGCCTCTTATCCAAATCTCTCATTCCACAGTTCAGAGAATATTCAAAGAGGCTTGAGCATCAGTGAATCCATTAACTTCATCTTCATACTGGCAACCCAAAATGTTGAACGCAGGCCAAGCATCACGTAAAGGTGTGTCATTTCTCTGTGGTTATCAGTGCTTTGATTAAAAACAAACAAACAAAAAACCAAACCTGAGATAGTACCTTCTTTCAGGGTGGGTTTCTGTAACCGAGCAGGACCCCATGGGGCCTTCCCTGGGACAGGCCTTCCCCCATATCCTCTGCTTTAGCTCCTCTCAAGTTCCTTGGGGCTTCACAAGTGGCTCAGTGGTAAAGAAGCTGCCTGGCAATGCAGGAGGTGCTGGTTTGATCCCTGGGTCGGGAAGAACCCCTGGAGAAGGAAATGGCAACCCACTCCAGTATTCTTGCCTGGAAAATCCCATGGACAAAGGAGCCTGGGGCTACACTCCATAGGGTTGCAAAGAGTCAGATAGGACTGAGCACACATGTTTAAAGCAGAAGTACCTAGATAACGGGATCTGATGCACATTTCCTGAGTTGTTTTCCAGATGTAAAAAACCTCCCCCTATTCAACAAACTGAAGATGTTAAGCACTTGATGACTGGAAACACATAACCCCAGCCCTCCCAGAATCTAAGGATGTTAACCCCAGGACACCACCCTGCTGTACCTCACCATCAGCCAAACAGTGAATTGTGCCACGATGATCACAGACCCTGGGGACACCTCTCCCTCACTTGTCTATTAAAAATGCTTTGCCATCAGCAGATGAATGGATAAGAAAGCTGTGGTACATATACACAATGGAGTATTACTCAGCCATTAAAAAGAATACATTTGAATCAGTTCTAATGAGGTGGACGAAACTGGAGCCTATTATACAGAGTGAAGTAAGCCAGAAAGAAAAACACCAATACAGTATACTAATGCATATATATGGAATTTAGAAAGATGGTAATAATAACCCTGTATACGAGACAGCAAAAGAGACACTGATGTATAGAACAGTCTTTTGGACTCTGTGGGAGAGGGAGAGGGTGGGATGATTTGGGAGAATGGCACTGAAACATGTATAATATCATATATGAAACAAGTCGCCAGTCCAGGTTCGATGCACAATACTGGATGCTTGGGGCTGGTGCACTGGGACGACCCAGAGGGATGGTACGAGGAGGGAGGAGGGTTCAGGACGGGGAACACGTGTACACCTGTGGTGGATTCATGTTGATATATGGCAAAACCAATACAATATTGTAAAGTTAAAAATACAATAAAATAATAATAAAAAGAAAAAAAAAGCTTTGCCAAAACCTTTCATGGAGCTAGGGGCTTTTTAGGGCAAGAGTTACCTCTCTGCTTGCACGGTCTTGCAATACACCTTTCTGCTCAAAACTCTGACGTTGTGGTTTGTTTGGCCTCACTGTACATTGGGCACACAAACTTGTGCTAACATTTTCAGTTATTTCTGTTAATTGTTTTGATGCTGGGTCATTTGCCTAATTACAAGGGACTGTTAAATACCAATTTGTGAATTATAGGCAAAGCTATTTGAAAGTAAAATAAGAACCTAAGAGAGTTAATGTTATTTTCAAATCTACCTTATTTACAAGGTCATAATTCAAATTCTAAATAAACCCAGTTCATTATTTTTTAATTGAAGAAAGATTGCATTTGAAATTCAGTCCACATACAGTGTCACTTGTTGCTGTAATTTATAATTTGTACCCAAAAGATCTTACTTAGAAAAACTGTAGACTTCCCAAGGGTGCCAATGTGTCTATGAACATACAGATTCATATATACACTGTTTGCAAATTAAGTTTTGGAGCAGAGTAGCCAAAGGCAAGCGAAAACAGCTGAAAGTATTTTAATGAGATATTTCAGTTTAGAGTTTTACTACAGCAAGAGTCAGAAGGGTAAGTTTGCTCTCTGAGTCATTAATATGACTTTTCTTGTTAACATTTGCATTGAAGGAGTTAGATCCTATCATATTAATTCACATGACTTCTCTAATACATGCATAATGCTATGCAAATTACTTTAATTATGAAAGTAGTGGATACTGCATTTTAAAAACCTGTAAGATATCCACATTTTTGTATTTTACAGTTGTTTTCCTGCATTACCAGATAATTTTCATTTAAAAACATGAGCTGTTGTTGCAAATAACCCATTGGGTAAAATCAACACAGTATTTCCTTCTTAGTTAAAAAATAACTTAAGTCCAAGTCCATTCCAAGTAATGACTACCAATACTAGAAACAGCTAATTTGATCTTAAGGCATTTCAACGATATTTGAATGTTGTGAAGCAGAAAATGGAGCTTGGGACTTCTAGCCACTGAAGCTCAAAATGAAGCAACTTTGGGGAGAAATACAAATAAGTGAATGCCCTCAACAATATCTGAACAGAACTCAGAAAACTTCTCTTCATTTTTTCTCAAGCATGAAATTAAATTTTTATTTTTAATACATCCTTTTTTCTTTTTTATTTACTTTTTTAAAAAAACCTTTTATTCTATATTGTGGTATAGCTGATTAACAAACAATGCTGTGATAATTTCAGATGAATACCAAAGGGACTCATCCACACATATACATGTATCCATTCTCCCCCAAACTCCCCTCCCATCCAGGCTGCCACATAACACTGAGCAGAGTTCCATGTGCTATACAGTGGGTCCTTGTTGGTTATCCATTTTAAATACAGTAGTGTGTACATGTCCATCCAAAACTCCCTAACTATCCCCTTCAGCCCATCCTTCTCTCCAACAAGCATAAGTTTGTTCTGTAAGTCTGTGATCCACTGCATTCTTACCTTCATCTACTAAGCCCATACTCAGCTGGGTACTAGATGTGTTAGGAAATACAGCATAAACACAAACTAAGCCCTGTCTAGAAATCCTTTTCAGTTGGTTTTTCTAAATTGCTAGAATTCAGAGATGCAAAGTCAAATGGATATGCATTCAATTGAACAAATCTGCATTTAGCTCATGGTAGATCTTGACATTCTCTTCTTATTGAGTTAAATTACTATTTGGCATATTTTTAATGTGGCTAAAAAATCAAATTAAGTGCAGTCCATGTTCTCAGGGATCAACAATTAGCAAGCTAATAAACTGTTTTCTACTGACATTTCAAATGCTCAAGTTAACTGTTTACATGCCAAGCTATGTCTTGATTACAGGTCAGCAAGAACACATAACAAAAAAAAAAATGGGACTGCCATTGTATGCTTGAATTTCACAAGTTTCACCTTTTATATCAGTGAGATAAACTGAATTGGTATTTTCATATTGAAACATCAGATAACACATGGAACACACAGTTTCATTTGAACATACAGCATGAGAACTACTTGGAGTCTGGATGACAACTACTTGGACTTTGGATGGAAGGAAACTTTATGTATATCTTAACTGTACTACCCTACTTCAGGCAATGGCTAGTCCTTGGATGCAGTACGTGTACCTGTTCCATAGTTGTACTATTTACCTTCAGATAATACAGTATTTTGAATTTCACTTGTTACTTTGAATTATAGAAAGAAATGAAAGCAGCAAGTAAATTTAGATTTATCACTAATAGCACTTCTTCTATCAATGTACTACTAAAGATGATTTGATGATTATGCATGGACCAGGCCTAATCCCATTTTTCGAAAAACAGACTGGTTCAAAATTGGGAAAGGAGTGTGACAAGGTTGTATATTGTCACTCTGCTTATTTAACTTATATGCAGAGTACATCATTTGAAATGCTGGGCTGGATGAAGCACAAGCTGGAATCAAGATTGCCAGGAGAAATATCAATAACCCTGGATACACAGATGACACCACCCTTATAGCAGAAAGTGAAGAGGAATTAAAGAGCCTCTTGAGGAAAGTGAAAGAGGAGAGTGAAAAAGCTGGCTTAAAACTCAACATTCAAAAAACTAAGATCATGGCATCTGGTCCCATCACTTCATGGCAAATAGATGGGGTAACAATGGAAACAGTAAGAGACTTTATTTTGGGGGGCTCCAAAATCACTGCAGATGGTGACTGAATCCATGAAATTAAAAGACACTTAGTCCTTGGAAGAAAAACAACGACAAACCTAGATAGTGTATTAAAGCAGAGACATTACTTTACCTTCAAAGGTCTGTCTAGTCAAAGCTATGGTTTTTCCAATATTCATGTATGGAGATAAGAGTTGGACTATAAAGAAAACTGAGTGCCGAAGAATTGATGCTTTTGAACTGTGGTTCTGGAGAAGACTCTTGAGAGGCTCTTGGATAGCAGAAATCAAACCAGTTAATCCTAAAGGAAATCAACCCTGAATATTCATTGGAAGGACTGACGCTGAAGCTGAAGCTCCAATACTTTGGTCACCTGATGTGAAGACCTGACTTACTGGAAAAGACCCTGATGCTGTGAAAGATAGAAGGCAGGAAGAGAAGGGGACAACAGAGGATGAGATGGTTGGATGGCATCACTGACTCAATGGACATAGGTTTGAACAAACTCCGGGAGATGGTGAAGACAGGGAAACCTGGCATGCTGCAGTCCATGGGGTTGCAGAGAGTCAGACACAACTGAGTGACTGAACAACAAAGGCCTCATCCCAAGAAGCATGGTGGTCAGTAAAATTAAGCTTTCACTTCTGCTGGGGGTACAAAAATAATATTAGATCAACTGGGTCTTAATTACCATATCTAAGACTCTATGAAGATGAATAACCAAAGAAATGTCACACATTTTTAGCTAATTCATGCTAGAGTTGTTGATGAATAATAATGAAATATTAAACTCAAATATCATTTACAGTATGACCTAGCACAAAGGTATAAAGTACTAAAAATTTTAATTACTAGAAGATACCATTGGTGAAGATATTTGGGGCAGGAAATCTTTTCAAATAACATATGTATATATGTTTAAGTAATAGATTGCCTGGAATTGTATGTAAAGGAATATTTGTTAATTGAAAACATTCAAAGCTAGGAAGGAGAAATCCGTATTTAACATTTCACTGCCAAGATCCAATCACTTGACATAAATGTTAGATTAAACTCTGCAATATGTTATGTGTTTATGTAGATGATCGCTAAATATATAGAAAATATATTTCTTTTTATTCTGCTTTTTCTTTCTCTTTTCTGTCATCTAGGTGAATGAGAATGACACATGCCCCATGTATGTAAAAATCATTTTTTTCTCTTCTCCAAAATTAGTTTCTAAGGTATTTTTCAGTTTCAAGTCATATAAGAGGTAGAAAGGAAACCATGCAGAATTTTTTTTATTTTCAATTTTTCCCATTCTTAATTGGAGAAGCACCACTTTATCATCTTTCACAAATAAAAGGCAATAAGAAAAATGACTTCTGTTTATCATTACAATTTTCCAGCTGCTATAAAAGAAACATTTTTCCCCAGATAAAGGGTGTACACATACTTGTATACACACACTGAATTGTAACTCTGACTTCCATTCAGGACAATAGTTCAATATAGCTGAACAAAATGTTCACAATGAAAGTCCCTTAGCAGATTCAGAGTACTAAGCCACTATGGACTTAGCTACGGTTCATTCATCTTTCAGGGAAGCACAAGAGCAAAAGATAAATCAGGAGCCATTAAAGACCATAAAGTTTCACTTTTTTTAAAAAGCTTCAAAATGACACCAAATTTAAAAATGACATGTTCAATGGCATCCAAATCCCCAGTTGACGAGTGGATTTATTATTTGGTCATTTGTTACAGATGAAGAAACTGAGGCACTGAGACTATGAACTAGGTCACAGGGCTTGAGAAGTGCCAACTCCTGACTTCAAGGTTAGCGCTATTTCCTCCAGGATCATGGAAGAAATGACCAGAACTTAGGAACTGAAGCTGCGAGGAGAATGAATGGCTTTTAAATAGTACTGGAGCATATATTAATGTCTTTTGCAGAAATAGGAAGATCATGTTGGGATTAAAATTATGGTTTTAAAGGCTGAAATGCTCCCTGTAAGATGAGGGGTGGGGATATGAGGGGGGTAATAAAGGCCAAAATCAAACTTGGCAACATCTCTCTGTGTTGAAATAGTCTCCTGTAATGTGAAGTAAATAAAACAGAAAATAGAAAGACCTTGATCATCCTTGGCCTGTTATCTGAAATGAGTTCATTACTAGTTATCATTTATACAAATTAATTCACATCCCTAACTTTTCTGGATAATGAAGGTTATTACACACTTATTACACTTTTGCAGAGATCTGGCAACACAAAGAATATAGCTTTATGCCACTTTCCATTAAAAGAAGGTGATTATGAACTTTGTACATCCCTTTCCATTTGTATTCTTTTAAAAGTTAACCTTAGCCTTGTACATGTTGTTTTGTTTAATGTCCTTGTGCCTGGTTTTAATCTTAAATAAAGGGACAAGAAATGCGACTTTTTTTCCTCCAAAGTGGGAAAAATCTGAAAAGCCATTTCATCAAACCCAAATACTGCAAGTTTCATTCCACTTCAACTAACCTCTCCTACTTGTTAGGCGCTTTGATTTGAGCTAACAAGGTTATCAGACTGTCTGTCTATTGTCCTGTTATGACTTCCTTGGCTGGGTTCCTGTGGTAAACAGTGCGGATGTGATGTTTTGTTCAGGCGGCAGCACAAGAGGGAGGGGAGGAGGAGGGTCTAGGAAGGGGGGCAGGGTCACCCAGCTGTCAAGGCCTTTCCAGTGGTGAAGTTGTAGCAACTGCTACCTCCGGTCAACTCTAATCAGAGCTTCACTGTGCTGACCTTAGGGGCAGGTCCAACTCTGGCGGCCTGGAAACAGGGACTGAAACTCTGTATGCTTCATTCTTTTGAAGTGAATGCAGACAGCAGGCAGGAGAGGAAGTAGAATGAAAGAGCATGAGGAAGAAGGAGCAAGACAAACACTGAATCTGCTCAAGGCAAAGGGAGCTCAGGCCTCAACTCAGCACTGACCTATTTTTCTATTAATTCCCTACTCACACAATCACTCACCACATTGCTCTAGATAAATCCTTCAAGGGATGAAGGAGATTGTGTTTAGCAAAGGACGTTTAACAGAACATTGCATGAAACCTTAAATAATTAGCTAATGAAAAATTTTTAAAATGTGTTTGTCCAAATCTCCCCAAGGTTCTTGGTTGTCCTATTGTGTCCCTGTTGCCTTTGTCAGAAGTGAAGTCTTTGCAGTATGAATAAAACAGGTGGTTAAGTAGAGGCAAAGTGTTTTAGACACCTCTTTAGGTGTCAGTGTCTGGTTTTACTAACAGTCTTAAGTGACCATGGTCACATACATGATGTGTAACTTTCCTATGGCTTCTACAACAACTTGCCATGAAACTTTGCAGCTTAAATCAACATACGCTTATTTTCTTACAATTCTGGAGGTCAGAAGTCCAGACTGGGTCTCACAGGACTAAAATCAAGGTGTCGGCAGGGCTGTGTTTCTTCTGGAGGTCCCAGGGAAGAAACTGATTTCATGCTTTTTCCAGACTCCAGAGGTTGCCTGTATTTCTTAGCTGATGGTACCCTTCCATCTTTAAAACCAGGAAGGTTCAGTGGATTTTTTTCATGTTGCCATCCTTTTGGTTTTGACTTTTCTATTTCCCACTTTCACATTACACTGGTCCTTGTGATTACATTGGGTCCACCTATGAATCCAGGATAATCTCTTTATCTTAAAGTTTGATGGTTGTAAACCTTAACTCCACCTGTAACCTTAATTATCTGCTGTCAAGTAACATAATGGGCTTCCCTGGTAGTTCAGCTGGTAAAGAATCTGCCTACAATGCAGGAGATCCCAGTTTGATTCCTAGGTCAGGAAGTTCCCCTGGAGAAGGGATAGGCTACCCATTACAGTATTCTTGGGCTTCCCTGGTGGCTCAAACAGTAAAGAATCCACCTGCAATGCGAGAGACCTGGGTTCAATCCCTGGGTTGGGAAGATCCCCTGGAGGAGGGCATGGTGACCCACTCTAGTATTCTTGCCTGGAGAATCAATCCCATGGACAGAGGAGCCTGGCGGGCTGCAGCCCATGGGGTCTCAAAGAGACTAAGCACAGCACAGTACATGTAACATAACATATTCACAGATTCTAGGGATTCAGATGTAGACATCTTTGGGAGGCGGTCAGTATTTTCCTTACCATTCATGAATATTTACAGAATTAAGAAGTAACGAGTACTATTAGGCAATTTGTATAGGATAAATATTAATTAAATTAATGCTATGAAACAAACCTCCTAGAGCAGATGTGGACAAATAAAATTAGGTCATTTTCAAACATTCATGTATATTATTCCAGACATTCATACATTATCCCCTGTCTGGTTCTTTAGGATTCTCATAAGATGCAGTTTTCATACAACTAGTTGACTACTGTTAAGTTCAACTATGTCGTTGTTTATCATGCTAAATAGCTATTAGTAAGGAAGAAGTCATTTACAGAAATCAGTTTCAAAGTTGAAAGAGAACCTACTGTGTACCACTGAACTGCTTGGTATGGGGCATGTGATATGATCATGGCAAAGAGATGCCCTCACAAGATTGATGTGTCTATTCACGACTAGAAAGGTAAGCCTCTGTTGAAACCTATGTTACTTTAATCTTTATTCAAATATCTAAGATGGAAGAGGCAGCCTTTTGTCCAAAGGCAGTCTTCTTTCTAGGATATACTATATAATCAAAGGGTTTGGTTATATAACCAAGGTGCTTGATTCTTCTTTTATTCCATCAACTATTTCAAAGCATAGTGGAGTTTATCTACTTATTGAATTATTGGTACAAAATTTTACCTCAGATTAATTAAAGACTAAATTCCAATGCAATATGTTTATCTTCATTTTTGAGATAGCTCATTAAAACTGTCATTCAGAAATAGATTTATGCTGACAATTTTGAGGTAGAAGCTTCTGCCTGGACTAGAGTGATAGACGCCTAAGAAACAATCCTGATTCTTGTCTCATAGGCTTCCAACTTCTCTTCTATACTGAGTCACTTAGCAAAATACAACTTTTTAGCACAATATACATCTGCATGACCTGGTCCTTGCCGGGAATTTCTCTGCAGACATATTTCCCACCACTTCTCACTTCACACGTGATGCTTCCTAAGTTCATATCAGACTTCCTATAACTCTCTGTACAAGTCAAGTCATGCTGTGTCAAGTCTTTGAGCCTTTGTTTTGTTGTTTCTTCTCTTTGGAACACCTTCTCCAGTTTTTCATTTGGCCCATCCCCTGGACAGATATGACGGCTTTACTTAGGTATGACTTCTTTTTTTTTTTTTTTGTCTTTTTCTTAGGTATGGCTGCTTCTTAAAAAATTTCCCCTAACTCCACACAACCCATCTTGGGTGGTGGTGCCCCTCATCCTCTGTAGTGTTTATCCCCCTCTTGACTTCATGAATGACGTCATAATCTCTTGTTTTCCCAACAATTAGGGAGGAAGTCTACAAGGTATTTAAGACATCAGGGATGATTTACACGGGAAACTCTATATTTTCCATCAGAGTAACACGCAATAAAAGAGATTTGGCAAATGGACCTGAGCTATAACTGTGCAATCTGACCTTCAGTCTCCAAGGGACCAGAGAGATCATGCCTGTTTTCCTGACATCAGAAAGGTCAGGGATCCAATCTTTAGATTTTTAGCTTGTACTTTCTCTTTAAGATTGTTGTGTGCTTTTTCACAAAAACAGACATATGGATCAGTGGAACAGAACAGAGGGCCCAGAAACAAATCCACACACCTATGGTCAATTAATATTAAACAAAGGAGGCAAGAATATACAATGGAAAAAAGACAGTCTCTTTAGCAAGGGTTATTGAGAAAGCTGGACAGTCGCATGTAAATTAATGAAGTGAGAATACACCCTCACACCATACACAAAAATAAACCCCAAATGGCATAAAGACCTAAATATAAGACATGATTCATAAAACTCCTAGAATACAGGCAAAACATTCTCTGATATAAATCACACCAATGTTTTCTTAGGTCAGTCTCCCAAGGCAATAGAAATAAAAGCAAAAATAAACAAATAAAACCTAATCAAATTTACAGGCCTTTGTGCAGCAAAGGAAACCATTAACAAAATGAAATAACCACCTATGGATTAGGAGAAAATATCTGCAAATGATGCAACCAATAAGGGCTTAATTTCCAAGATATACAGAACAACAAAAAACAAACAGCTGAATCCAAAAATGGGCAGAAGACCTAAATAGACATTTCTCCAGAAGACCTACAGGCACATGAAAAGATGCTCAAAACTGCTCATTATTAGAGAAATGCAAATTAAAACGACAGTGAGGTACCACCTCACATTGCTAAGAATGGTCATCATTAAATATCATATATGAAACGAATCGCCAATCCAGGTTCGATGCATGATACAGGATGCTTGGGGCTGGTGCACTGGCATGACCCAGAGGGATGGTATGGGGAGGGAGGTGGAAGGGGGGTTCAGGATGGGGAACATGTGTACACCCGTGGTGGATTCATGTTGATGTATGGCAAAACCAATACAGTATTGTAAAGTAATTAGCCTCCAATGAAAATAAATAAATTTATATTAAAAAAAAATACTCTACAAATAATAAATGATGGAGAGGGTGTGGAGAAAAGGGAACCCTCCTGTACTGTGGTTGGAAATGTAACTTGGTGCAGCCACTATGGAGAACAGTAGGGAGGTTCCTCAAAACAACTAAAAATAGAATTACCATATGATCCAGCAATTTCACTCTTGGGCATATATCTGGACAAAACTTAATTCAGAAAGATACATGCATCCCTGTGCTAACAGTAGCACTATTCACAATAGCTAAGACATGAAAGCAACCTGAATATCCACCAAAGATGAACGGATAAAGATGCAGTACATACATCCAATGGAATACTACTCAGCCATAAAAAAGAATGACATAATGCCATTTACAGCAACATGGATGCAACTTGAGATTATCATACTCAATGAAATAGAAAAAGACAAATATCACACAATATCACTTGTATGCAGAATCTAAAACATGACACAAATGAACTAATCTATGAAACAGACTCAGAGACATAAAATTTTGGTTGCTGAGGGGAAGGGGAAGTGGGGGAAGGATGCAGTGTGAGTGTGGGGTTAGCAGATGCAAACTAGTATTTATATATATAGAGAGAGAATGGATAAGCAACAAAGTCCTACTGTGTAGCATGGTGAACTATATTCAATATCTTGTACTAAACCATAATGTAAAAGAATATGAAAAAGAATGCATATATATATAAATGAATCACTTTGCTGTACAGCAGAAATTAATACAACATTGTAAATCAACTATACTTTAATGAAATAAAATTTTTTTAATTTAATTTTATTTTTAAACTTTACATAATTGTATTAGTTTTGCCAAATATCAAAATGAATCCGCCACAGGTATACATGTGTTCCCCATCCTGAACCCTCCTCCCTCCTCCCTCCTCCCTCCCCATACCATCCCTCTGGGTCGTCCCAGTGCACTAGCCCCAAGCATCCAGTATCGTGCATCGAACCTGGACTGGCATCTCGTTTCTTACATGAATTTTAAAAATATAAAGTATGGCCTGGACAAAAAGAAAAACAGACTGTTGTGTGCTTTTATCGCTGAACTCTATCCTTCAACTTTCAAGTGGGTTCTGCTATATTACCACTGGGTCAACAGATTCATCTTCATAGTCAATTAAAAACTGGGGTCCTATGTGCTTCTCTCAGCCTTAATTTTTTTTTTAAGTTGATAATACGAATCATAGACTTGCTGACAAGGTGTAAGTAGGAGGTTCCAAATTCTTCTATCTAAACTCACCTCTTTCATTAAACGGTATGTTCAACTAGAGAAAAATCCCTGCAACAGATTTTCGGTCTTGGATTTTCCCGATGGCGATTAACATGAATCTTATAATGAGCCTGCCTTTATAGGATCACGAGGCTACTAGCTAAATTAGACGATAATTTAAGTGTTTGTGTGAAGGCTGGGACTGAGTGGAAAGTGGAGAATCTGGATATATAACTGGTGACAACTGATAAAAGCCATAGTTGCTCTTAGCTTCATTAAAATTCTCTCTTTTGGCTAAACATACACTCCCACACTTGCTGAGGCCAACTGACAGAATTTCTATCTCATGGCCACAGAGAACACACAGTTCTTCCAGTAACTAAGGTACTGGAGAGAGTACTAATTCACTTCCATCAGTAATGCATCAACCCATGCTAGCAAGACTGTGGGACAAAATTTGACCAGGGTCTTCTCTTTTCCACTTTCTAAACCAAGCAGTGGAAAGAACAACTATTTAGAAGTGTGTGTATGTAAATTCTTCTGTTTTGCAAAGGCACATCTGATCTAAGAGAATCTGAAAGAGATATAACCAGAACTGCAATCCAAATAATGGTTATTTTTTAAAGACTTTTTTGATGCAGACCATTTTTAAAGTCTTTATTGAACTTGTTACATTATTGATGGTTTTATTTTTTGTTTTTTTGGTCATGCATCATGTGGGATCTTAATTCCCCAACCAGGGATCAAACCTGCACCTCCTGCCTCTGGAAGGTGAAGTCTTAACCACTGGACTACCAAGGAAGTCCCCAGATAATAGTTTTTAATTACATAATAATAGGAAATGAAATCATGAAAACTGATTTCTGAAAACTGATTTATGTTAGTGGTGTATACAGAAAAATATTTTGTGCTGAAAGAAATGAATAAAAAGTACAGGAAGCTGAAACCATTTTTAAGAAACTGAATTTCATAGAATTTTTCCTCAAGCTTAGATGTATGTGAAAATAAAGGTTGTAGGAAATTTCTTCGATTATTAATAGCATGATTCATTTTTGTTCATTCAAATGTATTTTGTCTGCTGCAATCATATGAGGAATTTTATAGTCTTGCAACATAATCATGAATAATGGGAACATTTCACCTAAATTAAAAATAAAAGTTTTTATTTAATGGAAGCATTAAATTCTGTGGGACAGCTGAATGTTACTAAGCCTTATTTTTAGCCCTTGGCAGTGAAAAAGGCTATCTTTAGAAGGACTGAAATGGTCACTATGGACCTAAGAGATGTCTCTTTTGCACAAACCTGGGGTTCAACTTCAGTCATCCTGGGAAAATTTAAAGACTTTTCCCCTCTTTATAGAATGGACTAAGGGGAGCAGGTTGAGGCAAGGAATTCTGAATACCAAGAATGAATTTCATGCAATATAATCATAGTTGTTTAATAGAAAGGTCACTAGGCAAACTTCCAGTCACTTCTATGAAAATCAACCATAATAAAATACAGCAAAGTCCAGCTTTTCTGGTATCCTATCAACTAGAAATTCCCATTCATGGGTTCTCCTACACAGATCACTGAAACCAATATTCTCATTAGTGACCCTCAGGCCCTGAAACATTCTGGAAGATTTCCCAAGTTATCAAAGAAAGATGGAATGACTTCAGCATCATTTGGATGCTAAACATATTTTGTAGTATTTAAATGCTTTTAAAATTGAGGATTCAAGCATGCACAAAAATATAGTACCTTCAATTCCACGTATTATTTGATGAATGAGAAATATAATTTTTAAGTAATATACAGATTTTATATAGAAGCTCCTCTTGGCATTTAATATACATTTACTGGGCATCTACAATATGCTAGAAAGTGTACTAGGTTAGGTAAAAGCTAACAAAAGAAGAGTTCAAGGCCCTTCAGACCTTTAAACTCTGGTAAGAAAGAAAGATATGTACATAGGGAACTGCAATAAAGCATATTTTTAAAAACATGCATGAAGATATGTGTAAACCACTGCTGCAGAATCTCAGAAATGAATAAAGAAAATTTTAAAGTATCACTGGTCAGTATAGCCAATGGTTGTAACATTGCAATATTTGATATATTTGATGAGAACACTATCACATCCACCACAGTGGTTCAGTTTTGCCCTGACACATAGGCTAATAAAATCCTTAGATTTACAATTTAACATCTGATATTTGATAAGTGTTAGCTCCATGAAGGAGAAGGCAATGGCACCCCACTCCAGTACTCTTGCCTGGAAAATCCCATGGACAGAGGAGCCTGGTAGGCTGCAGTCCACGGGATCGCAAAGAGTCGGACACGACTGAGCGACTTCACTTTCACTTTTCACTTTCATGCATTGGAGAAGGGAATGGCAACCCACTCCAGTGGTCTTGCCTGGAGAATCCCAGGGAAGAGGGAGCCTGGTGGGCTGCCATCTATGGGGTCGCACAGAGTCGGACACGACTGAAGCGACTTAGCAGCAGTAGCAGCAGCCAGCAGGTCTGTGAAAAGAGGGACTAAATGTTTTAACATGGGGATACCTGTAGTTGAGGGCTTCCCTGGTGGCTCAGAGGTTAAAGCACCTGCCTGCAATACGGGAGACCTGGGTTCGATCCCTGGGTCGGGAAGATCCCCTGGAGAAGGAAATGGAAACCCACTCCAGTATTCTTGCCTGGAGAATCCCATGGACAGAGGAGCCTGGTGGGCTACAGTCCAAAAGAGTCGGACACGACTGAGTGACTTCACTTTCACCTGTAGTTTAATCATATCCAATTTCCAGAGCTGATTTTCTGATTGTTTATCTACATAAGTATTCTCTTTCTCTGTGAACCAGTGAACCCTTTCAAAGCTGTTAGCTGCTTAGAAGAGGCCAGTATTTCCAGTTGGAGGAAAGACCATCTTCAGTCATTGGCAAAGAGGACCTATGTGCCCCTTTTAGAATGTTACTATGCACACTCCAAGAGCATCTCTTAGTTAACTCTATATACTTGACATCTGACATATCATACTTACATAGTCATATTTCTTATGACTTATCATACTCATATTTCTTATGAGTTCTTGATTTTGCTGTACTTTAGACTGGAAATGAATAAGGGTTTAAGTAGGTATAGAACATTTTAATACCTGAGCTATAGCTACATTCTAATTTTAGCTTTTAATTAAAATGTCCTCAATTTGTCAACTGATAATTTTTTCCCCAATAAAAATCCTTATTAGCTGTCAGGAATTTCCTGGTAGTCTGGTTCATGGAAAGAAGGTTCCTCTTTTATTGCCAATAGATATGTTATACAGTCTATCACAATTTTCATTAGATGTCTATTCAAAATAGTGATGGATAATATTATGTCTCAGATTATTTCAGCTATGATATCATGTTCATCGGTAGACTGGTTATTCTCTGTTGGCCCACAGATACATACTCTGCCCTTTTCTGACCTATTACTAACTTATGGCCCCCAGAATCTGACTGCTGTGAGTGCAAATGAATTTCCTAGACTCCTTTAATGGATGGCTTTAGGCTGGTTTTGCCAATGGGTGTCATCAGCAGATCAGAGATGGGGAGAAGAAAAAGAACAAGATCATAGTATTACTTTTTTGCTTCATCCCTGCTTTGGCAGGGATGCTTTGGTTCTAGCAGTACTGTATCCCTCTGCATCTGTTTGGCCAGACCTCTTCCTTAATCCCAATCCCTTTGGGTTCTGTTTCCTTCTCTTACCCCTTCAGCCCTAGAAGTGGTAATGGCTTTCCACTGTTGCTAGCTTCTGGTGCCTCATCATGCCTAATTTCCTCCCTTAACTCTGTATTAAAATATCTTAATTTGGGGACTTCTCTGGTGGTCAGTGGCTAAGACTCCCCACTCCCAGTGCAGAGGCCCAGGTTTAATCCCTGGTCAGGGAACAAGATCCTACATACCACAACTAAGAGTTCACATGCCACAACTAAGACTCAGTGTAGTCAAATAAATAAATAAATACTTTTAAAAAATCTCTTAATTTTGAATCTTGTGGGGGTAAATTATATTTCCTACTGGGATCCTGAATAATAAAACTTCTTTTAAAAATGTTACAATCCCTAGGAAGAAAATATTAGGCTTTTGTAAGAATCTTGTTTTCTACAAAATAGAACAAAACTTTAACATGATTGTTTAGTATTCAAACACAAGTTATTATAATAAGATTAATAACCATAAACAAAATGAACAGACAATCTACAAAATGGGAGGAAATATTTGCAAACAATGCAACTGACAAGGGCTTAATTTCCAAAATGTACAAACAGATCATACAGCTCAACAACAACAACCCAATGCAAAAATGGGCAGAAGACCCAAACAGACATTTCTACAAAGAAGACCAACAGGCACATGAAAAGATGCTGAAGACTGTTCATTATTAGAGAAATGGAAATCAAAACTACAATAAGGTATCATCTCACACCGGTCAGAATGGACATAGCTATGCTGTTGCTAAGTCACTTCAGTTGTGTCCAACTCTGTGCCATTCCATAGACGGCAGCCCACCAGGCTCCCCTGTCCCTGGGATTCTCCAGGCAAGAACACTGGAGTGGGTTGCTATTTCCTTCTCCAACGCATGAAAGTGAAAAGTGAAAGTGAAGTTGCTCAGTCATGTCCAACCCTCAGCAACCCCATGGACTGCATCCTTCCAGACTCCTCCATCCATGGGATTTTCCAGGCAAGAGTACTGGAGTGGGGTGCCATTGCCTTCTCCGGGACATAGCTATAAACTCTACAAATAACAAATGCTGGAGAGGGTGTGGAGAAAAGGGAACTCCCTTACACTGTTGGTGGGAATGTAAGTTGGTGCAACCACTGTGGAAAACAGTATGGAGGTTCCTACGAAAACTAAAAACAGAGTTACCATATGACCTAGCAATCTCACTCCTGGGCATATATCTGGGCGAAACTATAATGCAAAAAAACACACGCACTCTTATGTTCACAGTAGCACTCTTCACAATAGCCAAGATGTGGAAACAACCTAAAAGTCCATTGACAGAAGATGTGGTGCATATATACAATGGAATACTGCTCAACCATAAAAAAGAATGAAATAATGCCATTTGCAGCAACATGGATGCAACTAGAGATTATCATGCTAAGTGAACTAAGTCAGAGAAAGACAAATACCATATGATATCACTTAAATATGGAATCTAAAATATGACAAAAATGAACCTATCTATGAAACAGAAATGGAATCATGAACATAAAGAACAGACTAGTAGTTGCCAAGGAGGGGGGTGGGAAAGAGATGGTGTAAGAAGTTGGGGTTAGCAGATGTAAGCTTTTATACATAGAATGCATAAACAATAAGGTTCTACTGTATAGCAAAGTATATACAATATCCTATGATAAGAACATTTAAAGAGAATATATATATATATATATATATATATATATATATGTATAACTGAATCACTTTGCGGTATGCAGTAATTAATACAACATTGTAAATCAACTAAAAAAATTTAAAAAATGAACCACCACAACAGATTAATGGATAAAGGTGTGATAAATACACACACATACATACACACAATGGAGTATCATTCAGCCATAAAAAGAGTGAAATAATACCATTTGCAGCAACATGGATAGCCCTAGTGATTATCACACTAAGTAAGCCAGAGAGAGAAAAATAAATATCATGTGATATTGCTTATATGCAGAATCTAAAAAACAAAGATACAAATAAACTTATTTATTTACAAAACAGTAAGAGACTCACAGACATAGAAAACAAACTTCTAGTTACCAAGGGGAAAGGGGCAGGGATATATTAGGAGGTTGGGATTAATATATACACTCTACTATATATAAAATCACCAACAAGACCTACTATAGCACAGGGAATTATATCCAATATTTTGTAATAACCTGTAAGGAAAAAGAATATAAAAAATAGTATATACACATATGCTGCTGCTTAGTCACTCAGTCGTGTCTGACTCTCTGTAGTCCCACAGACTATAGCCTGCCAGGCTCCTCTGTCCATGGAATTTTCCAGGCAAGAATACTGGAGCAGATTGCCATTTCCTTCTCCAGGGGACCTTCCTGATCCAGGGATCAAACCAGCATCTCTTGTATCTCCTGCATTGTCAGGTGGATTCTTTACCACTATGCCACCTGGAAAGCTATATACACACATATATAAAATTGAATCACTGTGTTTTACACCTGAAACTAACATGATATTTCAAATCTACTTTAAAAAAAAAAGCAAACAACAATGAAACACTAGGAGACTGTGGGAGTCACAACAGTCAGACTTGTTCTCTTGAAATTTGTTATAGACTTCATTCAAGTCTTGGTACATCTAGTCTCATCTACGCCTTTAAATACACACTGATGTCAGAGGCAAGGATTAGACATGGAAGTAATGTCATTTCTCTGCTCAGCACTTTTCAAGGACTGCCCATCATTCCCAGTTAATGATACACAATCCTTCAGGATGTGCTTGCTACCTACACGGCCAGTATTATCTCCAGACACTTCCTCTGTCACACTCAGCTGAACCACTTAGGGCTTTCTGAGCATTCTCTACTTCCCTCTACAACTGGAATGCTCATCATATTTATTGTTGTTCAGTCACTCAGTCGTGTTCAATTCTTTGTGACCCCATGGACTGCAGCACGCCAGGTTTCCCTGTTCTTCACCATCTCCTGGAGCTTGTTCAAACTCATGTCCATTGAGTCGGTGATGCCATCCAACCATCTCATCCTCTGTCATCCCCTCCTCCTCCTGCCTTCAATTTTTCCCAGCATCAGGTCTTTTCCAATGAGTCAGCTCTTTGCATCAGGTGGCCAAGGTATTGGAGCTTTGGTTTCAGCATCAGTCCTTCCAATGAATATTCAGGGTTAATTTCCTTTAGGATTGATTGGTTTGATCTCCTTGCAGTCCAAGGGACTCTCAAGAGTCTTCTCCAACACCATGGTTCAAAAGCATTAATTCTTTGGCGCTCAGCCTTCTTTATGGTCCAACTCTCACATCCGTACATGACTACTGGAAAAACCATAGCTTTGACCTTTGCTGCCTAATTCCCTGAGATGTTTTTCCTGATCTCTCAGGGCAAACTTAGAGAGTTCCTTTTCCTAGCTTACATAGTTATTTATAGACTCTTCATTACAATATTTATTTTAGGTTACTGTAATTGTCAGTTTATTTGCCTGTCCCTCCACAAGACTATAAGATTCTTGAGGGAACTTATATTGGTTTGTCATTGAATTGCCACGCCTAGTACTGTCTTGCACTCACTGAAATCTAATTAATCAGTGATTCTGAATTTTGGTTGCATATTACAATCACCCAGAGGGAATCTGAAAAATCTCTATGTCCAGGCCTTACTTCATCCAGTTGAATGAGAATCCATGAGGATGGGGTCACCACATTAGCATTTTTAAAATTCCCCAGGTGAGTCCAATGTGCAGCTGATTGAGAACTACGCTAAATGGCTGTTGAATGAATGAGTCAGTAAATGTTAATAGAATTTTAGAACAAAGAAAGGAATACACTGGAGTGTTAACAGTGATTTTCTCTAGTTAATGGGATAATTTGCTAGCTTTGCATTCTTTATTTATTTTCTAGACTTCCTACAAAGAATATACATCATTTTCTTACTAGAAAAAAATTTTACTGTTGACTTTATTAGCACCATAAAGGCCAAAGGTTTCATAAATCATGATATTTAGGGATTAAGACAGAGATTTTACTTATAAACCTTAGTCCCATTACCTGTGTGTGTCTGTGTGCTCAAGAGGTTAAAAGGATAAGTTCATGCAATCAGTGACCTAGTGTTGCTCCATCGTTCATATTTACTGTTCAGTTCCATTGATCCTTCACAAAGAAAATTATTCCAGAAATGAAGAGACAGTTCTAAGTAATGAGTATGATCTCATTGCTTTCACATTTTATTTCACTAACAGTAAATGGTAAGCAAATGTCCTTTGCTAGGCAGGACTGTGGGATTTGCCTTTCTCAGCGATCAATGCAAAGAAATAGAGGAAAACAACAGAATGGGAAAAACTAGAGATCTCTTCAAGAAAATTAGAGATACCAAGGGAACATTTCATGCAAAGATGGGCTCGATAAAGGACAGAAATGGTATGGACCTAACAGAAGCAGAAGATATTAAGAAGACGTGGCAAGAATACACAGAAGAACTGTACAAAAAGGATCTTCATGACCAAGATAATCACGATGGTGTGATCACTCACCTAGAGCCAGACATCCTGGAATGTGAAGTCAAGTGGGCCTTAGAAAGCATCACTACAAACAAAGCTAGTGGAGGTGATGGAATTCCAGTTGAGCTATTTCAAATCCTGGAATATGATGCTGTGAAAGTGCTGCACTCAATATGCCAGCAAATTTGGAAAACTCAGCAGTGGCCACAGGACTGGAAAAGCTCAGTTTTCATTCCAATCCCAAAGAAAGGCAATGCCAAAGAATGCTCAAACTACTGCACAATTGCACTCATCTCACATGCTAGTAAGTCATGCTCAAAATTCTCAAAGCCAGGCTTCAGCAACATGTGAACCGTGAACTTCCAGATGTTCAAGCTGGGTTCAGAAAAGGCAGAGGAACCAGAGATCAAATTGCCAACATCTGCTGGATCATGGAAAAAGCAAGAGAGTTCCAGAAACACATCTATTTCTGCTTTATTGACTATGCCAAAGCCTTTGACTGTGTGGATCACAATAAACTGGAAACTTCTGAAAGAGATGGGAATACCAGACCACCTGACCTGCCCCTTGAGAAATCTGTATGCAGGTCAGGAAGCAACAGTTAGAACTGGACATGGAACAACAGACTGGTTCCAAATAGGAAAAGGAGTACATCAAGGCTGTATATTGTCACCCTGCTTATTTAACTTCTCTGCAGAGTACATCATGAGAAATGCGGGGCTGGAAGAAGCACAAGCTGGAATCAAGATTGCCAGGAGAAATATTAATAACCTCAGATATACAGATGACACAACCCTTATGGCAGAAAGTGAAGAGGAATTAAAAAGCCTCTAGATGAAAGTGAAAGAGGAGAGTGAAAAGGTTGGCTTAAAGCTCCACATTCAGAAAATGAAGATAATGGCATCCAGTCCCATCACTTCATGGGAAATAGATGGGGAAACCGTGGAAACATTGGTGGACTTTATTTTTTGGGGCTCCAAAATCACTGCAGATGGTGACTGCAGCCATGAAATTAAAAGAGACTTACTCCTTGGAAGAAAAGTTATGACCAACCTAGATAGCATATTGAAAAGCAGAGACATTACTTTGTCAACAAAGGTCCATCTAGTCAAGGCTATGGTTTTTCCAGGGGTCATGCATGGATGTGAGAGTTGGACTGTGAAGAAAGCTGAGCGCCAAAGAATTGATGCTTTTGAACTGTGGTGTTGGAGAAGACTCTTGAGAGTCCCTTGGTCTGCAAGGAGATCCAACCAGTCCATTCTGAAGATCAGCCCTGGGATTTCTTTGGAAGCAATGATGCTAAAGCTGAAACTCCAATACTTTGGCCACCTCATGCGAAGAGTTGACTCACTGGGAAAGACTCTGATGCTGGGAGGGATTGGGGGCAGGAGGAGAAGGGGACAACGGAGGATGAGATGGCTGGATGGCATCACTGACTCGATGGACATGAGTTTGAGCGAACTCCGGTAGTTGGTGATGGACAGGGAGGCCTGGCGTGCTGCGATTCATGGGGTCGCAAAGAGTCGGACACGACTGAGCGACTGAACTGAACTGAACTCACATGCTAAATAAAGACGAGAGGAAAACCCTGTAATGATACTGATGTAGTTTCATCAGCATTTACACCACAAACAGTATTTTTTCTCATCGGAATTAAAAATAGACATTGTAAGAGGTAGTCAGGCATGAAGACTGCTATGCCTTCATAGGATGAAGGTGGCTGATCTCTTGACGCTTTGTTTTAGGTACTGGGCACACTCACTGCTCAACTTCTGGAGAAGGGGTGTGTGGTTTGATTCCTGGAGCACACTCCTTGGATACAGGATACAGGTGTAGAGTGCAGGGCCACCTTTTGTGTTCTCAAATATGCCTTTATTGGGGACTTCCCTGGTGGTCCAGTGGTTAAGACTCTGTGCTGCCAATACAGGGGACATGGGTTCACTTCCTGGTTGGGGAACTAGATCTCACATGCTACACGGTGTGGCCAAAAAGATTTTTTAAAAATTAAAAACGCCTTCATTATTAATTCTGTAGTGTGCTATCCTTTTTCTGGATTAGTTTAGAGGTATGGTGTTAGTAGGGATGGTGAATGTAGTAAAACAATTTTTCTGAGTTCTACTCTCAGATTTGTTTAAAGAAAAGCACAGCCCAGTACTTTTGTTTTGTATGAAGAAACCATGGCTCTGGGAGAAGGAGCCAACTTCCCGAGGTTGCCCGGCTTGTGACAGTATCCTGGATGCCAAAACACCAGATCAGGCTCAGATGCCACTGAGGTCACATGCCACTTAGGATGCTCTGGGAGGTACTCAGGTGGTATGTGAGCATGCCCTCTTTCACTCAGTGGACTGTGTGAAGAAGGAAGACATCCATGGAGGTCCCAGGGTGGAGATTTTACTTAACAGTAACTCTTGCTTCATTTTCAATTTTACAATCTTGATGTGTATACCTTTCATAGGGTACCATCTTAGAGCTAGAATAAAGAATAAAACCAAGGCCTAAAGCCACTGGTGAGAGCATGTGGAGACTTGCTTTCCATTCTGTATTTGTGGGATATGTGTGTGCATCATTGGAGAAGCAAAGAAAATGAATTACAGAGGTAATTCTCAAGTATTTGAGGTAAATCTCAAGTATTTGAAGAGTTTCATAGCCTTGGCCAGATAACCTATTGCAGAAGTATTATCTGCATACTTATACTGAAAGAAAAATTTTTCTGTATCATTAAAAGACATGCACAAAAATGCCTAACATTATACCTAGAACAAACTGGGAATGTGACAATTGTAACTACTCTTATTTTACAATGAATCAGTTACCTTTCAAAGAGTGGGCACAGTAGAAGTGAACCAGTGCCTGTTATCAACTACATATTGAAAACATTATTTAAATGATGATTTACAAGCATTTCAAGTAAAACCCAGAAAATCTGGGGGATGGACTTCAAGGATGGCCACCAATAGAGAGAAGTTGTGGTGAAGGGTTTTGCCAGAATATCGATAAGAAATACTTAAATCAGTCCACAGGCTTCAAGATAAAAGGTCAACTAGACTCTTTAGGGATCAGAAATCCAAGGATAAAGTGGGGCTATAGGTCAAATACAAACATTTTTCTGGAGCTCTGAGTTGAGCATGTTGTTTGAACAGCTCCCCCCGCCAGAACATTAGGGAATCACAGTTTCTGTTTTTCATACAATCTTTATAATTGATTGCAACTAGACACATCAACATTTTTCTTCTCTCCTCCTCATCTTTCTCAAACATCTGAAATACTTTACAGGTTAAAGTGTATGTTGTCCCAAGTAAAATTCTTTAGCAGTCAAAACTGAAATCATGACCTTTACTATTAAACTGGTCAACTAAGAAAACTTTTGGAGGAAAACATAGGCAGGACACTCTGACATAAATCGCAGCAAGATCTTTTTTGATTCACTTCCTAGAGTAATAAAAATAAAACCAAAAATAAACAAATAGGATCTAATTAAAGGTAAAAGCTTTTGCACAGCAAAGGAAACCAGAAAATCAAAAGACAAACCACAAAATGGGAGAAGATATTTGCAAACAAAAGCAACCAACAAGACATTAATCTCCAAAATATACAAATAGCTTGTTGCAGCTCAGTATCAAAAGAAAACAAACAACCCAATTAAAAAATGGGTAGATCTAAACAGATATTTCTCCGAAGAAGACACACAGATGGCCAAGAAGCACATGAAAAGATGATCAAAAGTACTAATTATTAGAGAAATACAAATCAAAACTACATTGAGGTACCACCTCACAACAGTCAGAATGGCCATCATCAAAATGTCTACAAACATTAAATGCTGGGGAGGGTGTGGAGAAAACGGAACCCTCCGACACTGTTGGTGGGAATGTCAATTGGTATAGCCAATATGGAGAACAGTAAGGTTTCCTAAAAGAAACTCAAATAGAGATAACACATGACCCTGCAATCCCACTCCTGGGGAAAAACACGCACCCCAATGGTCACTGCAGCACTGTTATCAATAGCCAGGATATGGAAGTGACTGTAATGTCCATCAAAAGAGGAATGGATAAAGAAGATGTGGTATATATACACAATGGAGTATTACTCAGCCTTTAAAAAGAATAAAATAATGCCATTTGCAGCAACATGAATGAACCTCGAGATTGTCAAACTGAGTGAAGTAAGTCAGACAGAGGAGACATATTGTATGATATTTCTTATATGTGGAGTCTAAAAGAAATTATTCAAATGAACTCATTTACAAAACAGAAATAGAGTCACAGAGATATAGGAAATATATTTATGGTTACCAAGGGAGAAGGGAGGTATGGGGTAAATTGGGAGATCAAGACTGACACATACACATTACTATATAAGAATCTACGGTTTAGCACAGGGAACTCTACTCAATACCCTAATACTATACAGGAGTAGAATCTAAAAAAGAGTGGACATATGTATATATATAACTGATTCACCTTGCTGTACAGCAGAAACTAATACAACATTGTAAATCAACTATACTCCAGGAAAGAGGAAGAGTGCTTTTGTATATATAAAATTTGAACCCAGAGTCTTGATTACTGAAACTATTAATAGCATCAGGCAGAAACTAACTAGAGCACGTTTACATATTCAGAAGGCTTCCATGACAATTATTTTAAAGGAAATGATGTGTATGTGTGGGTAAAGCTCACCAAAGCTAAAAAGAGCTAGAAAACTATGAAAGGGCACTGCATGAGTAAGATACTTCTTTATAAAATTATACAGATGAAGGTCAGTCTATTCTTTTGTTTGTTACATGTGTAACAACTTAGGTGATCATGCTGACCAGTAGAAACAAGAAGGGTAGTTAGATAAATCATAATCCCTAGGGTCTTCTTAACCAGAATTTAGACTAAATTGTCAAGAAGAAAAAGTCTGGTTGGGGTTCCTAACTATTCACGTTCTGAATTGGGGGTTTAATGATATGAAATGTGGAGGATACAAAAGTGAAAAATAACCAGTCTCTGATCCTAAGTTCTTTACTGTTTAGAAGGAAAGATTAAGACATGATTATGCCATCAATATATCCCACTTGATTAGCTTGGTTATAAAATGAGGTTATTTTTTTTTTTTTAAAGTCTAACATAACTGTCTTGTGTTCATTAACTTCTGAGACAGTGCAAGGCATTGAGTAAATGATAAGAAGTTTGTGACTCAGTTATTATCTGTTTCAAAGATCTTACAGTTGGCTATACAGGACTAGGTCTTCTCAGACAGTATGAAATGAGTTTAAAGGTTTGTCCTCTACCTTCTAATACACTGTACACTATTTATTCTTCTTGAGGAAAGCAATGGTAGTGAAATACTTAGGGGGAAATTTTTTTTCATTTAAAAAGAATCAGACCAAGATATGTAAACAACCTAATGCCTATTAACAGATGGACAGATAAAGATGTCGCATATAAATACACAGTGGAATTATTCAGCCATGAGAAAGAAATTCTGCCATTTGTGATAATGCAGATGGACCTGGAGGAAATTATGTTAAGTGAGATGAGTCAGACAGAGAAAGACAAGTACTGTATGATGTCACTTATATGTGGAATCTAAAAAGGTCAAACTTGTAAAAAGAGTAAAATTACCAGAGGATGGGGGGTGGGAGGGATAAGACTGACATATTCAAGAGTACATACTTGCAATGAGTGGAAAATAAGCAATAGAGATCTAATGTAGAGTATAATGAATATAGACAACAGTATTTTACTGTAATTATGTAATATGAAAAATATCACTACAATGAGAATCATTACAATGCACAAATGTATCAAACACATTGTACACCTTAAATTTACAATGTTATATGTCAAAAATATGCAACAAAAAAAATAAGAAAAGTGTCTTACATGTAGCTGAAAAAGAGAAAACAAAATTCTCTGCATATTAAATTTTACAAACTCCAACAAGAAAATGGCAACCTTTTTTACTGTCTGACACTATAATCTCAATTTTATGATAAGACTTTATCTTTTCCCTTAAGTTTTAGAATTCTTCCAAGCAACTTCTCCTTTCCAAATGTTTTTATATCTTCCTGTGTTTTATTCTATTTAAGGCAGCAAATTTGTGAACGGTCTATGTGATCTTAATAGAATTTTGAACCCAGAGTTAATTGATAAAAATAAAGCTCCATGTCACTTGAACATGCCTTTTCAGAATTTAATTGACCTAGTGAGACAAAACAAACTCTGAACAAGCACAGAAAACAATCAAAACAGAGAGAAAGACCAAGTTATTTCTCCTGAGACAAATTCGTATACACAACTCTACAAAATGCACACAATTCTTTGTCTTACAGCTTTCTATTCAGTTTTCAAACTGCATTTTCTTCACAATGCATTTCAATGAAGAAACTGTCTTTTCTCCAGCTTTCTTGAAATATAAATGATATAAAGCATTGTATACATTTAAGGTGTAGGTGTTGATTTGATATTTAACTTATATGCAGAGTACATCATGAGAAACGCTGGGCTGGAGGAAGCACAAGCTGGAGTCACGATTGCGGGGAGAAATGTCAATAACCTCAGATATGCAGATGATACCACTCTTATGGCAGAAAGTGAAGAAGAACTAAAGAGCCTCTTGATGAAAGTGAAAGAGGAGAGTGAAAAAGTTGGCTTAAAGTTCAACATTCAGAAAACTAAGATCATGGCATCTGGTCCCATCACTTCATGGGAAACAGATGGGCAAACAGTGGAAACTGTCAGATTTTATTTTGGGGGCTCCAAAATCACTGCAAATGGTGATTGCAGCCATGAAATTAAAAGACGCTTACTCCTTGGAAGGAAAGTTATGCCCAACCTAGACAACATATTGAAAAGCAGAGACATTACTTTGCCAACAAAGGTCCACCTAGTCAAGGCTATGGTTTTTCCAGTGGTCATGTATGGATGTAAGAGTTGGACTATAAAGAAAGCTGAGCACCGAAGAATTGATGCTTTTGAACTGTGGTGTTGGAGAAGACTCTTGAGAGTCCCTTGGACTGCAAGATCCAACCAGTCCATCCTAAAGGAGATCAGTCCTGGGTGTTCATTGGAAGGACTGATGTTGAAGCTGAGACTCCAATACTTTGGCCACCTGATGCGAAGAGCTGACTCATTTGAAAAGACCTTGATGCTGGGAAAGATTGAGGGCAGGAGAAGGGGATGACAGAGGATGAGATGGTTGGATGGCATCACCGACTCGATGGACATGGGTTTGGGTGAACTCCTGGAGTTGGTGATGGACAGGGAGGCCTGGAGAGCTGCAGTTCATGGGGTCACAAAGAGTCGGACACAACTGAGCGACTGAACTGACTGATGGACTGCAAAATGATTAGCATGCCATGGCTTAGTCAACAGCTTCATCATGTCACATAATTGTCATTTCTTCTTTGTGGTGAGTTCATTTAAGATTTACTCTTAGCAACTTTCAAGTGTACATAATACTGGACTATTAGCTATAAAATATTTCCTGAGAAATATTATAACATAAAGCAACCCCCAACTACTAATTTCACACTGTTCATTGGTTATCATAAAAATGCCATGCAAATTTGTATTCTTATATTCATGAATAAAGAAATGGGATATTTACAAATTTTGCATTTTTAGTGACAGAGTTTTCTTTGGTAAGCAAAATATGTAATTTGTTTTCTAACACCTTCAAATTAACTAGAACATAATTGGATGCTAATAATCTAGTACAAAATACGATGGATAATTTCCCCACTCTTTAGACAAAGGATAGGTTGCCACACGGAAGTAATAAAAATTAGCTTTAATAAAACAAATTTTAAATAGGCAATTACACAAGTATTATGAATAAAATAAACCACTGAGTTAATTGAAGTCTTTAGCAATTTAAGTATTATGGGATGGTAGTAAATATTTGCTAAATTGAATAGAATGCTATCACTTTAGATAATATTTTATTCAGTCATTTTATTAACCCCTTTGATCAATATAATCTTGATATAATTGACCAAGTCCAGAAATAATTTTTTTTTTTTTTTTACAGAATCTAGGTGAATAAGGTGAGGTTTAAAGATGTCTGAAAAGTACATAAATTTAAATCCTCCCAAGGACTGTTGAATAATAACCTAAAGAACTTTAGAAAAGCAAGGAATTCACCACTCACAAATGTGAGTGCTTGATTTGTTGACAGGGTCTGCAAATAGTTGAACATTACCATGATTTTAGATCCAGGCATTTTCTTGGATCAGATTTGTTATATATCAATGATCTCAATTTTTTCTTAAGTGTATAATTGTTTGATTGTTCAGAACTGCTGTCAGTATTGATTTTGTTAATATTTACTGCATCTACTTCAATGTACATTTATCTAAATCTATCACTACTTTGGATTATTTGGAGAAGACTAATGAACTCTCAGCACTGTTTGACTTTGGAAAGTAGCTGATTCTTAGACACAACTGGTAGCACATCTACATTCACATTCTAAGGATGGGCTATGGGGGAAATACACTTGATTCCTAGCTACAATTCTCATTTATAACATGAGGACAGAAAATCTTACTTCTCTTACCTGAGTTTATGCACTGCAGTTAATGACAAAAAATATCATCTGTTTTTATCTTTTATCCTTATTACATCCTTTTTGCCTTAATTTTCATTAGGCATATCCTTATCCAGCTCATTGGAAAAGGCCCTGAGGCTGGAAAAGATGGAAGGCAAAAGGAGAAGGGGGTAGCAGAGAATAAGATGGTTGGATGGCATCACTGACACTATGGACATGAATTTGAGCAGACTCCAGGACATAGTGGAAGATGGGAAAGCCTGGCATGCTACATACAGTTCATGGGGTCGCAGAGTCAGACATGACTGAGTGACTGAACGACAACAATATAAGGGGCTTGTAAGGGGAGATCAAAGGAGGTCCTCTCTTGAGGACCATCTGGATGACTACCTGGATTCTGACCCAGGCTATGTATAATCCATACAAGGAACAAATGAGTGGTTTAATGCAGGAATCAACAAAGATATCTGACTTCTACTTCTGCATTATTTTAAAAACAGAATAGTATTCAAGCTGAAGGAAAGTGCAGCAAGAAGTCCCTAGACAACAACAACAACAAAAAATCCAAAGAATAAAATTACAACAGATTCATTCAAATAATTATCGTTCTTTTATAAAAAGGACGAGTTTGAGGTTAATGTGACATTATCTATGAAATACTGCAAAATCTCTCGTCCTTGAAAGGTATGTCAACATGCTGCCAGCTTTGGGTTACCTTAGTAACTAATAGAATAAGGCCTTGTGAGTATTTAGTGACCAAGGAAAGTGGAAAGCCATTTAGACGTTCTAAGTGGAACTGAAAGATATTTTTTCATTGCATTAAACTAGTTTGTGTTTTTCCCTTTCCTCATTTCTGAGCTTTCAGGACAGTTAAAGAGTTTTTGAAAATAATTTGGTTAAAAGAGCAAAATTAGTATCAGGAAACCCAAGGCAAATAATTGTGCTTCAGATATAAATGGCAGTTTGGATACAATCTTGATCTTAAATTCACATTAAAATAGAGAATAATTAACACAGAAAAAGGTGACATGAAATTCTTGAGCTCTTTCTTGGCTACATGTATTAATTTTAATAAATTCTCTGGTTTAAAACAGTCAAGATAGCATTTTTCAGTGATATCTTGGTATAATCAGATACCTTGAATGCCATTTCCATGATTATCTTTGTATACAGCATCAGGTTGAATAAAATAGTTAGAACTGTTAGTGACTGGGAATTTGTCTAGTTCAATCCCTCCTCATTTTCCCCTAAGCCATAGTGAGGTTAGAGAGATCACCTACTTCTTAGGAAGAAAGCAAGGATAAGAAGAGTCATGACTTGGCTCAGTGGTAAAGAATCTGCCTGCCAATGTAAGGGACAAGGGTTCAACCCCTGTTCCCAAAAGATTCCACATGCCGCAGGACAATTAAACCCATGCGCCACAACTACTGAGCCCAGGCACTGCATGTTCTGAAGCCCATGTGCCTAGTCCATGCTCTGCAACAAGAGAAGGACCACAACAAGAAGTCCACGCACCACAACTAGAGAAAAGCCTGGGTAGCAAAGAAGACCTCAGTACAACCAAAAAGAAATAAATAAAATCTTAAAAAAAAAAAAAAAACCCTCACAACTTGACAATGGATGCTTCTCCCTCTGCCACATGACCTTTCTAACACCATGAAATGCATCAGATCTGGCCTCTGAGTTATGCCAAACAGAGGACTCATTTTTTTTTTTTTTTTGGGGTCTACTTTCTATAGAACACTTGGTTTCCTAGCATGGCTCGAGCAAAACAAAAGAGAAACTAGGCTTAAAAAAAAAACAAAACAAAAAAAACAGCTTAAGCAAATAGTCTTCATCCTGTAAAAATTCACCTATCTTACATGTACAGTTCAACAGTTTTCAGTGTATTTACAGAGTTGTGCAACCACCACACTACCATTTCCCTCAGAAGAATCCCTGTGCTACTAGCAGCCACACCCCATTTCTACTTCCCAACCCAAGTAAACACTAATCTACTGTCTCTTCATATAGATCTTCTGATGCTGGACCTTTAATATAAATGGCATAATACAGTATGTGGTCTTTGGGGATAGGCATCTTTCACCTGTTGTAGCATGTATCAGTACTTCTTTCTTTTTTACTGCTGAGTATCATTTCATTACATGGATGTACCACAATTTACTTATCTATTTGTCAACTGACGGACATTTGGATTATTCCCACTTTTGGCTTTTATGAATGATGTTGCCATGAACATTTATGCACAAGTTTTTGTGTGGGTATGTCTTCATTTCTCCTGGGTAAGAGGGAAATTGCTGGGCATTATGGTAACCCCATGTTTAATCACTTGAGGACCTATCAGACTGCTGCACCATTGTACATTTCCATCAGCAACGAATGAGGGTTCAGATGTCTCTGCATACAGCCATCCTAGTGAATTTAAAGTGGAATTTCACCATAGTTTTGATTTGCGTCTCCCTGATGACTAATAATGTTGAGCATCTATTTTTTTTTGTACTTATTGGCCATTTATCTATCTTCTTTGGAGAAGTATCTATTCAGAATCTTTGCATTTTTGGGTTACTAGTCTATTATTGACTTTTAAAAGCTCTATAAGTATTCTGGATACAAGTTTCTTATAAGACATACAATTTACAAATGTTTTCTCTCAGTTTATAGGTTGTATTTTCACTTACTTGATAGTGTCTTTTGAGGTGCAAGGTTTCTGTAGAGGATTGTCAACCTTGAATGTAATAGGTTGGCCATGGTATGCTATTTCCTTGGAAATTTTGTGTATTAGTTTTATCCCCATGTTTAACAAATCACAAACTTAGAAGTCTAGAGCAACACAAACTTATCTCATAGTTTCCAAGAGTCAGGAATTGGACACATCTTAGCTGGGGTCCTCTGCTCAGGGTTTTAAAAGGCTGAAATCAATATGTTGGCCAGCTGTGTCCCTATTTGGTGACTTGGCTAAGGAAATAGCCCCTTTCAATCTTCCTCAAGTAGTTGGAAAAATTCATTTCCTTGAGGTTGTATGATTGAGATCCCAGTTTTCTTGCTGTCAGCCAGGGGGTAGCTCTCAGCTCCTAGAGGCCACTTTCAGTTCCTTACCATGTGGATCCTTAGTTTGAATAGGCTAGTTTGAAATGTGAATATTTGCTCCTTCGATGCCAGAAGAATCTTTCTCACACCATCAATCTCTCTGATTTCAAGAAGGGGCAAAACTCTCTTTTAAACACTCACCTGATTAGGTACAACCCACCCAATTAAAAACCAACTGATTAACAACCTAGCCATGGGAGTTATTTCTCATTATATTCACAGGTTTCACCCCATACTCAAGGATTGTAAAGGGTGCAACCACCAGTGGGCAGGAATCTTGGGGGCCATTTTAGTATTCTGCCTACCATACCCTGAAAAGGTAACTTTTCTATCTCTATATGGGGAGAGATTTATTGGGTTGGCCAAAATATGAGAAGTATTTTAGTTTTTTGTGATTTTCACTTTTTCAGAATAAAAAATACAGTAACATGGAGTTTTTGTACCTGAATTATGTTATATTCACTTATTTTTGTCTTTGAGAAAACAAAAGGTTAACAGTGAACAGGTAAATGAAAGATTTGTCAAATATACCATATTTCTATTCCCACTCCCACCCCTTCCCTCTTTCTCATACCTGCTAAGCAAGAAATGGAGTAGTTTGCTTATACAGCCTCAATATAAATAAGGCAGAAAATATTAATGGAAATAATCATCTTAGATAATGCACAATATGATTTCTATTATTATTGCCTTATGTTGTATATTATTTTTAATTTCACCATGCTCTGTGGCTTCAAACTATGGAAGCTTCTGATAACAATCTTCATGGCAAAATCCCTCTGCTATTTCTGGGTTAGAGCAATTTGGCTGATAACACTAAATTTTATAGTTGAAATATGCTAAGAGAGTAGAACTTAAATATTCTCACCAAAAAAGGAAAAGAAAAATAATTGTGTGAGGTGATAGATGTGTTAATTAACTAGATGGGGGGGGGATTCTTTCACAATGTATGCATGTGTGCTCACTCATTCATGTTCAACTCTGTGAGATCCCATGGACTGTAGCCTGCCAGGCTCCTCTGTCCATGGGATTCTCCAGGTAAGAATACTGAGTGGGTTGCCATTTCCTCCAGGGCATCTTCCCAATCCAGGGATGGAACTCGAGTCTCTAGCATCTCCTGCACAGACAGATGGATTCTTTACCACTGAACCACCTGGGAAGCCCTTCACAATGTATTAATGTAAATCACCATGATGTACACTTTAAATACCTTACAATTTTATTTATCAATTATACCTCAATACAGCTGAAATTAAAAAAAAAAGTAATTTGGGCTGCAGCATGGGTACAGGAGGATGGACAGCGTGAATCAAGGCAGAATTCTATCATGACTGATGAACTGGTGGAGTGATCCTGCCAGATGAGGGCATGTCCACAGACATATCTGAATGCTTCTGATGAGCATGCAACATGACCAAAGAAGAGTCTACTTGTAGGGGCTACTAGAAGCTTCTTGGAGAGAGCTCATTTGAAGGTGTTTGCCTTAATTTCCGCCCCCCCCCCCAAGATTTGAATCCTGAAGTAAGAATTCAAGTTTAAGTAGCTCAGTCGGTAAGTAAGGGCAGGTAACAATGGTAGAGGAATTGGTGTCATGAGACGGGGCAGGGAGGGTAGCTAAGACATTAAGCCAATGACCCTGATGGGCACTTGGGAGCTGGAATCCTCTGGCAAACAATGCATAACACCCACTCAGAGGTGACAGAGCGGGGAGGTTTACACACCTATCCTGAGACTCAATGGTTGCAGATGCTCCCAAGAGATGTTACATAAATTCCTCAGCATTTCCTTGTACAGGGAAGATCCTAAGGCATCTATATCCTAAGGGATATAGATTTAGGTAGTTGGATGTCTATACACATAAAATTTCAGGGACATAGACAGGACATTGACAAGATCTGTCTTAAGAACTAGGCTGAACCTAGTCTTATGTACTCAAAGGGAAGAGAAATATTCTGCCTTTAGTTGGAATCCATTTCTCCAGTCAGTTGGCTACTTATGTAAGTGCTAATATATAAGGACATTTTAAGACTGAGGAAGATATTTCATTAAATGTCCCTAACCACGTATGGACTAGAAGCAACCCTGCTTCAGAACCCAACTTAACAGAAGGAAAGGGTCTACTCTCTCTTCTCCACTCAGAATAGCATGGTCCTGGGAGAGCCTTGTCACAACCTGAGAGTGAACTTGCTCTTGAGCACAGCCCTCTTGGGGTTTCCTAAACGTCCTGGAAAAGTGGATCAGGCCTAGAAAATGTTACTATTGTCAAGGTAACCACATTTCCATAGCTTCCCAGGTGGCTCAGTGGGTAGAGTCTGCCTGTAATGCAGGAGATGCAGGCAATGTGGGTTCAATCCCTGGGTCAGGAAGATCCCCTGGAGGAGGAAATGGCAACCCACTCCAGTATTCTTGCCTGGGAAATCCCATGGACAGAGGAGCCAGGTGGGCTACAGTCCATGGGGTCACAAAGGGTTGGACACGACTGAGCACACACACATGAATAAGGCCTGGGAACATGATCTAAGCAATGAAACATTTACAGCAGCCTTAGTTGTCACCCAATTCAAAAGCAGAGACATTACTTTGCCAACAAAGGTCCGTCTAGTCAAGGCTATGGTTTTTCCAGGGGTCATGTATGGATGTGAGAGTTGGACTGTGAAGAAAGCTGAGTGCCTAAGAATTGATGTTTTTGAACTGTGGTGTTGGAGAAGACTCTTGAGAGTCCCTTGGACTGAAAGGAGATCCAACCAGTCCATTCTAAAGGAGATCAGCCTTGGATGTTCTTTGGAAGGAATGATGCTGAAGCTGAAACTCCAGTACTTTGGCCACCTCATGCTAAGAGTTGACTCACTGGAAAAGACTCTGATGTTGGGAGGGATTGGGGGCAGGAGGAAAAGGGGATGACAGAGGATGAGATGGCTGGATGGCATCACCAACTCGATGGACGTGAGTTTGAGTGAACTCCCAGAGTTGGTGATGGACAGGGAGGCCTGGCGTGCTGCAATTCATGGGGTTGCAGAGTCGGACATGACTGAGCGACTGAACTGAACTGAACTGAATTCTCTCCTAGGTCTACTGCTCCATGTATCTCCATGTATCTCTGTTTTGGTTTGGGTTCATGTTGCTCTTTCTGCTCCATTTCATCTCCTGTGGACCATTTTTGGTGAGAATGTATACCTGTATCAAATCACCATGAGGTACATTTTAAACACCTTACAATTTTATTTGTCAATCATACCTGAAACCTTCTGGTTGTATTACGACATCTGGGATAAGAGACTCATCCAATAGTCCTTACAGGAACACACAATCCGGGGTTTAATCACACCTACAATTTTTGTTCCTTTTGAGCTTTTGGTATCCTGTGGCTCAATTAGAGAGAACCAGGCAGATCTCAGTCTTGCAGTTCATTTATCTGCACTAGTACATAGGATTATATTCCATGCTATATACAAATATGTCATCTCCATGTGCTCTTGCCACTGCCCTCCCCTTTTTTAAGACTGATTCTTTGTCCTCTATTCTCACATATTCCACCATTACAGGCCTTCAATTAGAGAGTACAGTCCTTCTACTGCAATGTCCCTCCCAGCAGGCTCTGCCACTCAAGGCCCTTGCTGATACTCATGTCCTTGGCATTCACTGTCTAGCTTCCATAGATTCCGATAGTCATCCTCTCTGTCTGGGCCACTGTGGAGAACAACCCAGGGGGCCAACATTTTGCAAAGCAATGCCTGTTATTCTCATCTGGGGAAGGTGAACCCAAATCTGAAGGAGATCAGACTTTACTACTCTCTTTATGGTGAGGGGAGACTGGAAAAGGGAAAATCCTACTTGTTTATCCCTGATGAGTCCTTCATGGGAATGAGACTTGGGTTATTCCTTGGAAAGCTAATCTGCCCTGTGAGGCATAACTGAGTTCACTGACTTTTCACCAAGGCCAAATTTAAGCTTTCCTTCTGGATTAGGAAAATGAGACCAAGAGAGGTGAGACAACTCAATCCAGTCTGCCCATCCAGGAAGAAAGAGGGCTAAGATGAGAAACAAAGACTGAGACAGAGGCACATGTGCTCTGCATTGTTCTACCCCAGTTCTCCCAAAAAAAGAGCCAGCCATATCTTTTAAAAGTTTTTATTTTTTTCTTCATACAAGTCTATACTGCATTCTGAAGGATTTTTACAGTTTATGGGTTGGATACATTACCAACTTAAGAAAAAATAAAGTGAAACTATTAAGAACTAATTCTTAGGAATAAAGATGTAAAAATGGACTGTATAACAGCTAAAGCAAAAAAAAAAAAATAAAAATATTTTTACCACTATGAGTAGGAAACAGATCCATAAGGAGCCATATCCCTGACTTTTTGGGTCCGAGACATTGCTGGTCAATTGCTACTGAAAGTCAGATCATTTGTTGACGATACCCTTCAGCCCACAAGAAAGATTACATTGACAATGACTGCTTTTGGGACACAGAGTAAAATTAACTTCTAGGTTATCCCCGTCAAGGACCATTAAGTCCTGAACTATGAGGGACATCGTGAACAAGTCATATTTTAACCTCCCATGAGCACAGAGCCGGCAGATTTCGCCCCCTCTCCTCCCTTCAACAAATCTGACCTTCACTAAAATTTATGGGAAAATGAAAAGAGAAAAGAAAGCTGTGGCCCTGCCAAATTCTGACGATGTTACTCATTTTAATTACTGGTATTTGGAAATTAAATGGCCTAGGGCTTGTTCGGCAATTTGTTTCAGGAAAAAAATGATTTAAGCAAGCCACAGAGTCCCAGCATCTTTTTATAGCAGGTGTTGAACAAGGCATTCATTTTTCTTTTTACAGAGTGTCCTTGTAAGCATAATAACAATTAGGAAGTGAGGCCTTCACATGGAAACCTCAGGCTCGCTCTGACATTCTTTCTTCGGCTACTTCATTGCTTATAGTTTCCTTCAGCCAGCTTTGTAAATGCCTGCACTTGAACATTTCCTTTACATAATGTCACACTTAGAGGACTTTTTTTGTAGAGGTAAAGATTTTAAAGGATAATATGAAGAGTACTTTAAAGTTAATTCAGCTGCTTTTTCTGTCCTCAGGTTCTGTTCTCTAGCTCTGGGTTTAGTTAAATGCCACTAATACAAATAAACTGAAGCAGTTTAAAATCAAGGAAGGGGGGCTATAAATGAAATCTGATTTGAATACATGTTTCTATCCATCGAAAGGGGCCATCCGCTCATATTTTCCTGTGTAATAGGTTGCATGTGGACTCTATTGCAAAAACAGATTCTTTAAAAAAGCTTGGAAAGTCATATGTGAAATCCTCCCAAAGACCAACTGGTTTTTCAGATCCCTTTTACCTTTAATCAACTCTTCTCATTCACTCTAAAAATGTGCTCAATCAAATGTGAAGTGCTGTGTTTTCTGCTACCCTGTTTGGTTTAAGACCTGCTAATAAACAACTGTGTATTTCTGAAATGAACCATGGACATTAGCTAAAACTGAATCTTTTAATACCAGCATGTATTTACTTACAAAAATACTTAAGGTAAGATTAAAATAGTTTATTTTGTGCATGTATGTGCATGGTATAGTAAACTATTAGGTATTATACAGTAGCTATCATGAACTATAGTCTTTTATGAAATTATGACACAGTGGTGGAGGCTGATGAGAATCAGCCAGGAAGAAGTATTAAAACAACGTGGCACACTCCTTTATTTAAAATGGATAACCAACAAGGATAATCACAGGGCACTGTGCTCAATGTTATGTGGCAGGCTGGATGGGAAGGGAGCTTGGGGGAGAATGGATACATGTATATGTATGGCTGAGTCCCTTTGCTGTCCACCTGAAACTATCACAACATTGTTAATCAGCTATACCCCAGTAGAAAATAAAAAGTTTTTAAACAAAACAATATGGTAACCCCACTGCCCAAAAAACCCCAAACTAGTGGAGGCTGATGAGAATCAGTCAGGAAGAAGTATTAAAACAATGTGGCAGGACTTCCCTGGTGGTCGGGAATCCACCTGCCAGTGCGGGGGACACAGGTTTGATCCCTGGTCCAGGAAGATTCCACATGCTGCAGGGCAACTACTGAGCCAGTGCTCCACAACAAGAGAAGTCACTGCAATGAGAAGCCTGGGAACCACAACTAGAGGAAGCTCGTGCACAGCAATGAAGACCCAGCACAGACAAAAACTATTTTTTTGAATGTGGCACCCCCTCAAAAAAAAACCCAAAACAAACAAAACAATGTGGCATCCAATCAGGTGGTAAGAGTACTGACTATGTTGAATCAGGTCAGAGAGAGCCAATACTACAAGAGAGGGCTCCTGTGTCCTGGCTTTGACTTCTCTGACAACAAATTGAAATTATGGCCTCAAGTCTTAGAAACTTTAGTTGCATTTTGCAGCTATTAGAAAAAAAATAACTAAAACCATAGCAATATTACTTTGTATTAACTTTGGGATTACCTTTTGTCAGTTCAGTGTATTTTATGTTTTAAGATGCTTATTGGCACATTTAAAAGGATGCTTAGGGCTGGTGCACTGGGACGACCCAGAGGGACGATACAGCGAAGGAGGAGGGAGGGCAGGTTCAGGATGGGGAACACATGTACACCCGTGGTGGACTCATGTTGATGTATGGCAAAACCAATACAATACTGTAAAGTAATTAACCTCCAATTAAAATAAATAAATTTATATTTAAAAAAAATTAAAAAAATCTGATGTACTGGAGAATCTGACATGTGAGCTGATTTTAATTTGAAATGGTTAATTAATATTAGACTTGTGACTTTGATTTGAAAGGTGTAAGACAATCTCATGGAGTTTAAAGATTATTTAAATATGTAAGTGCTCCTGCTCTATTAATGTTTCTGCTTTATTTGATTCAGAGGAGTTGCTTAAGTGAACAGGAAGATTTTGTTTCTACTCTTATCCTGGGAGGCTTTTGAAGAACTTGTGAGAATCAGATATATTAAATTTGTAAATGGAGATTCTTAGACACTTTAAATAAAATTGAGGTTAATTGTTTAACATAATTTAATCTGTTAAGTGTGAGCTAGAGAACACCCATCAAAGAATATGTACCATGACTATTGATCTGCAACAGTACAACAAGTATAAATTAAATGCCTAAGAAAAATCAGGGTTTTAAATTTAACTTTACCAAAATATTCATTAAAACATGCAGCAACAAAAATTTTCTTTTATAAATGAAAAACCCTGCCCTCAGATGTTTAAAAAAAATCAGAGTCCCTATGTGATGAGCATTAATTTTTACATTCATAATTACATTCTAAATTTTGTGACAACATGGATTTTATATAAATTTTTTCTTCATTCCCCCCTTTGTTCCAAATACTCACCATCTCCTACAAGGACATAAGAAATATTCAAGGTGAATGTTTGTTGAGACAAACTGTCAAATAACTAAATGATAATTATCACTTTTTGTAGCATGTAATGGAGAAAATCAATTCAGTTCAAGAGCTATGTTTGTTGAAAATCAGTTTTGAGATGAAATCAAGACCATTGAAGTTTTCCGTGTAGGAGTTGTATAAAAAGGGCCACACACAAGACACTAATAACTCCAAAAGTAACTCTCTGTTCTCACCATTATGAGATTTTTGAGTAACAAGAAAAAGATAAAATTATGAAAGAATACAGGGACACAGAACAGGAAGAGAGCTGTTGCCTTGGATGGAAAACTGCAGTAAATATTCTCTGAAGTTCTTTCTAACATGGATATATCTTAATGCTAAGGGAGAAGATGGGCCAACAGCACTATGATGTGGATACTGAGGAAACTAAAAGTTAAGTAACCTGCCCAAAGTCACCCAATCAGTAAGGCATAGCACTGGGACTCAAATCCAGGCAGTCTACTCTAATCCATCTCAATATGTTACTAATAAAGGATTTACTGAATAATTTTGCTCTTATGTTTAGTTGCTAAGTCCTGTCCAACTGTTTTGCCATCCTATGGACTTAGCCCGCCAGGCTCCTCTGTCCATGGGATTCTCCAGGCAAGAATACTAGAGTGGGTTTTCATTTCCTACTCCAGGGGATCATCCCAACCCATGGATCGAACCTGTGTCTCCTGCATTGGCAGGCAGAGTCTTTATCACTGAGCCACCAGGGAAGCCCTACTGAATGATTACTATGGAGTAAATGGCAGGCGGCAGTTCTTTGAAGAACAAATTTTTGGACAAAGTGGGAAAAGGAGAGGGTGGGATGATTTGAGAGAAGAGCATGGAAACATATACATTACTGTACATAAAACAGATAGCCAGTGGGAGTTTAATATATGACACAGGGAATGCAAAGCTGGTGCTCTGTGACAGCCTGGAGGGATAGGGTGGGGAGGGAGATGGGAGGGGAGTACACGAGGGAGGGGTCACATGTATGCCTATGGACGATTCATGCTGATGTATGGCAGAGGCCATCACAACATTGTAAAATAATTATCCTCCAAATGCGGAGGGAGGTGGGAGGAGGGTTCAGAATGGGGAACACACGTATACCTGTGGCAGATTCATTTTGATATATGGCAAAACCAATACAATAAAGTTAAAAAATAAAATTAAATTAAATTAAAAAAAAAAAAAAGGCCAGCTAAAGGGTACAGAGAATGACAGAGTGAAAGGAAACACATTTAGATACACTGGTCCTAAAAGATCTCTCTGAGGGGATGAGTGGAGTTCTGAAAGAAAAGAAGAATGTGACAATCAGGAATAACAAGATCCAGGTAGGTGGGTTTGCCAGGGCAAGGCCCCCTGAAGGACCTGGCAGAAGGCAGTTTCAGGGACTACAAGGAAGCCAGTGAAACTAAGAGAAGGGAGCAGTTAAAGAGTAGGAAATTGGGGCTTCCCTGGTGGTCCAGTAGCTAAGACTCTGTGCTTCCAATGCAGGGGTCCAGGTTCGATCCCTGGTCAGGGAACTAGATCCCACATGCCGCAACTAAGGATCCTGAGTCTAAGACCTAGCATAACCAAATAATGTTTTTTTTTTTTTTTTTAACAAAGAAGTAGGAAATGAAGTCTCAGAGATAGCCAGGTACCAAATCACACTGAACCTATAGGCCATAATAAAGATTCTATTTCAAAACAGTGATGGTATTTGTAGCTATAAGCTCTTGACTGTATTTTACGGAAAGTAAATGACATTTATTTGCCAGTCAATAAATATCTGGAGAAGAATTCAACAGGAAACTTCTTGGAGTCAATGCCATGTGAGGACAGGGTGATGTATATTAGTAACTGTGACAGCAGAGCTGGCATTCTTGGCGGGGTGGGGGGGACTTAGTGCAATTTGTCCAGATGGAGAAAATTCAAGTCAGTGATAGGAAACTGTCAATTAATAAGTCAAATTAATTCACAGAATTCATAAAATTCATTTGTAAACTGTATTTTATCATAAATAACAGAAAGTGATTAATATTTAAAAGTTGGTTTCAACAGAAGCTACTCATCTGTAAATGTAATAATCAAGTACAACTAAAATTGCTTTCTCCACTATAATTAAAATTATCTTCAAAATTCAATTTATCTGTCATTTCAAAATTATTCTGTGTGTTTCTAATGTCCACTGTCTGACAAAAACCTAGATCTTATTCCAACTTTAACATGTAGAATTTTTATTCCAGTGGTTCTCAATAGTGGGTGATTTCTAGTCCTAAAAAAAAAAAAGCTGTTTGTTACAATGACAGTGGGTAGGGTCATTAGATGGCAAGGCAGGTGTGGCTACTAAATATCCTGCCCTCTGAGAGAGAGGGTTCCTCACAATGAAGTGTTCTTTCCCAAATGACAATACTACCCTAGTTGAAAGCACTGCACACATTTGTGATTCCTTTTATCAAGGGATATGAATTTTTACACCTGATGTATTTCTCATGATGAAGATTTCCTGTCCAACTTTTTACTAATTTTAAACATTTTCCCACTGCCCATTTTAAGCTGCCTCACATCAGTAGCTTCTTTTAGTCTTCTATCGAATCCATTAGAAAATGGAATGGTTTTTCTAGAGCAGATTATACAGAAAATACTACTGGAAGTATTTATTTGATCTGACTGAACAGCCATTTGTGGCTCAGATGGTAAAGTGCCTGCCTACAATGCGGGAGACCCGGGTTCAATCCCTGGGTCGGGAAGATCCCCTGGAGAAGGATATGGCAACCCACTCCAGTACTCTTGCCTGGAAAATCCCATGGATGGAGGAGCATTGTAGGCTACAGTCCATGGGGTTGCAAAGAGTTGGACATGACTGAGTGACTTCACTTTTCACTTTCATATATTACACAGCTCTATAGAGAACAGCAAATCCATTCCACTTGAAAAGGTCAAGCAAATATTTACAATATAATTTCATCACAGGCAATATATTTTCATCAAAGATGAAGGATCCAGGCACATTGGTAGTTAAATATGTGTGGACATTTGTTTTCTAATGGCTGGAGTTCTCTGCTTTCTGCCTAAGTGTTTAGTAGTTGGAACAGATTGGCAGGTAAAAAATGGATGATGAGACAAACTCTATATAGGAATTTATCTTCAACATCCTCCAGCATCTAACTATTAACATAATTAGCCAACATGGCTCCCCCAGGTTTTATAATTTATAGGGCAATATTGGGGACCATTTCCACTTATTAATATGCAGAAGAATAACCCATGAGCATATTTTCTTGACCTTGATTTTTTTTCCATTTCACAAATTGCCAATGGCAGACAAAGTAATTTATAGAGAGACATTCCACGCCAAGAGAAGCAGAAAGGCTGAAATGCAGCTACATCTATTCCAGCTTGCTAGTTATCACAATAGTACTTTTTATTTGGGGGTTTTAGATTTCAGAAAGCATTTTCATCCACATTGCCTCCACTCCTTCTTACTAATGCTCTGTAAACAAGGCAAGCCAAGTGTTACTGCTTTTCAGTATTGGTTCTGAGAGGTAATGTACAACTAATGTACTACTATATTTCCTGGAGGTCACTTGGCTGGTAAGGGTGAGCTCGAAATAAGATTTTTTTGATTCCCAACCCATTCTTTCTGTGTTTTTTAGATCACTGAAATAAAAAAAAATAAAACTGGGACTGGGAACAGTATGAGACAGTATGCACCCAAGACTATAGATTATTGACAATTTACTAGCATGAGTTAAAAATATAGGTGGATGTTCTCAGTTGATCATTTAATGCCTTAAGCTTATCTTAAATGAAAACTAAGAAACTTAAATGAAAAACTAAATGAAACTTAAATGAAAACTAAACAAGTCCAAAGTGCATTTGGACTTATTTCAGAAAATAAAAAGGACCTTTTAAGTTTTGTGACTGGAAGAGATTTAAAAATTAAAAGCCATGAAAAGAGTGAACGATTTCAGATAGGCTGACAAATTACAAAAAGGCCAATAATAGTCCACAGAAGGTTTCTCTGGAATAAAAAGGAAGGTCTGCAGAAGAAAAAGCCTCATATTCAGTCCAAGTCAGTCAATCCATTAAACAAGAGGGCAACAAAACAAAGTTATGTTATTTTCCCCAGTGGATGGTATCTTTTTTCTTTTTTTCAGATGGTGGTTTTGCATCCCAGTAATCCTAGTAGACCCATCAGATATAAATATATAGTTTGACTAAAGTTACTTGTTACAGATACCCCTTTTCAGAATACCATGCTTAATTCCTGTATTTAAGGGAATACATAAATGTGTCCCTTGAAAATGAACATGAGTTTCTAGGTGTGGGACTCAATATATAAAAAGAAAACAAAATTTAAGTTTTAAAGAAATATATAAGAAGAGTGTAACAATGTATTTGAGGAATGAAGACACAGCAAAAACGCAAGGACAGGCATAATTTTAAGAATGAACAGCTTACAATGATGTTTAATTTTTCTGAACATTAAAACATGGGTTTTATTAGTAATAAAGTCTCAGAAGAGGGCATTACCCAGGGAAATTATTGACCATGTGAAGTTAATGGACCTCTCCCTTGCCTTGGGCTATGAAACCTTTTAGCTAGTTATCCATCAATCTTAGAAAATGCCTATACCAGAATCATTAATGTGCAAAAAGTTAAGAAAAGAGTGATGTGGAAATTTTAAAAAAGATCCAAAAAGGATACAAAGATTACATATAAGTATTTATCATGAGGAATTTGTACAGAATGTTATATCAAGTTAGTATGGCGATTCCCTGGGCCTGCCTGTTTCTATTTCTCTCTCTCTGGCTCTGAGACTCATACTAAATCAGAAAAATGCAAAGACAATTTTTTAGACTATATGAGTCCTAAGAATGGTCAGATATTTGGCAGGGCAGGGAAAGAGGAGGTGGAGAGGGTACAAGGGATAGGAGGATGAATTGGGAGAGAAATGTGGTTCTTGATAAAGGAATAAGCACCAAGCTGGGGTATACACTGCAGCCAGCACCTTATTAAGACTTGTTTCCTCATCAGTATGTTGTTTAGACAGTGTGAAGTGACACTAGGAAATAGAGGGTCTAATCTTACCTTGCCTACTACATTCTTTAGATCTGTGTTTGTTTTTAATAAATAATGAAATAAATATTTACAGAAAAACCTGAACAAACCGTTTGGCTAATCCATTTTAATAGACCATTTGGCGGTGGAGGGGTGAGCGCTATAAAAGTATAGCGTATAAAAGACACGACATGGACTTCCCTGGTGGCTCAGTGGTCAAGAATCCACCGGCCAATGCAGGAGACACAGATTCAATCCCTGGTCTGGGAAGATCCCCCATGCTGCAGGGCAACTGAGCCCGTGAGCCACAAATACGGAGCCAGCACCCTAGAACCCAGGAGCCACGACTACTGAAGGCCGTGTGCTCTAGAGCCTGTGCTGCACAAACAGAGAAGCCACCACAGTGAGAAGCCCATGCAGCACAACTAGAGAGTAGCCCCATTCGCCACAACTAGAGAAAGCCCACACGCAACAACCAAGATCAAGCGCAGCCAAAAATAAATAAATATTTTTTTTATATTTATTTTTTTTTAATTTTTAAAATTAAAAAAATTTCAGGTATACACGTGCTCCCCATCCTGAACCCTCCTCCCTCCCCCTCCCCATACCATCCCCCTGGGCCGTCCCAGCGCACCAGCCCCAAGCATCCAGCATCGTGCACTGAACCTGGACTGGCAACTCGTTTCATACATGCATGACACCAGCATTTTCAAATTATTTCTTCAGCTCAACCTGAAAATTCCAAATGGCATCTGAAATGTCTTAAAGCAACTTGTTATTTCCCCATGTTTTACATTTACTGTTTTGAATAGGGAAATTAACCTAATAAGAATTACTGTTATTATATTATAAAACTGAAATGTAGAATGACTGATGGCTAACATTCAGTTTCAGTCTGTGAACAAATCCTCATTGGGAAAAGGTCAAAAAAAGGAAAGGCTCATTTAAAGCAAAAATAACGGTTAAACAGCCAGCATTTATTGTCATTTACAATGGGCTTATGACTGTGCTAAGAATTATCAAAGGCATATAAAATATGGTACTCGCCCTCAGGCAGCTCACAATATGTTTTGGTAAGAATGATTAACATCCATCAAATAATGATGACAATATGCTAATACTGGGAACTGTATGACAGAAAAATTGACAGGAGAGGAAGGGCAGTGAGGATAGAGTGAAGGGGGCTTGTGGGACCCCTGAAGATGAGTGGGATCTGAATCTCTCCAAGGAGACAGGGGTATTCCAATAAAGGGCTAGGGTGAACAAACGTACCAGTGTGTTGTATTTGTGGAGATACTGTGGATATCAGAATGACCAGCACCAATCTTATGTGTAGAAAAGCAAGAAGAAGTAAGGTTAGAAAACTAAACATAGGCATATGACGCAGCTGAAAGAGCACGTGATGAGTAAGGTTAGAAAACTAAACATAGGCATATGACGCAGCTGAAAGAGCACGTGATGGGGCTTACACAGGGACAACCTGAAGTCATACCCCTTCTCTGCCAGACACAGGTTGGTTGTAATGTCTTGCATGTCACTTTCCACTCTGTGTCTCAGTTTTCCTATCTGTAAAATGGTACCTTTGCTGAGGATTAAATACACATATGTGAGCTCGTACGCGCCAGCAGAATTCTTCTGATGATGGAAAACTGGCATCAGCCCAGAAGGACTGAGCCTCCGTGTGGTAAGACATTTGTTGAGCAGGAAAGAAGCAAAATTATAGTAGCCCATAAGAAAAGTTATTTCTGCTATTGACAAAACAAACTGGCTGGCTGGAGACCAGACTTAGGAAAGCGTGCCATAAAACTACTGCAGAAGTCCCAGGCTGAGATATCAAATTCTGGATTATGGCAATAGCAAAGGAATAATGAAGAAGGGTCTGGAGTGTTGGCCATCATTTTGGCTTTCCTCATCATAGGTATTTCAATAGCATAGGAAATCAACCTTGTATAAAAACTGTATTTGAAAGTAGATGGATAGGAACCTTCTCTGGGGCTGTAGGTTGATGATCTTATTCTAGCCTTAAATTGTAGACAGTAATAATTCCAATTAAATAAATGCACCTTATTGAGCTTGCATATACAAGATATAATGACAGGCACTAACTTGCACAGAGTACCGGGAGGATATATTTTCTAATCTCAGGGTCAGCAGTAAGCGCTTAGTTTATATCAACACACACATACTCACAGTGTGTTAATAATATTGTCAGATCCAAAGTCTAGTAGCTAATATGAAAGACAAAATTCTCAGACAGAAAATATTAAATGGTGTGATATAATACACATTAGAGTTAGTTGTCGAAGAAGGCAATGGCACCCCACTCCAGTACTCTTGCCTGCAAAATCCCATGGACAGAGGAGCCTGGTAAGGCTGCAATCCATGGGGTCGCTAAGAGTCGGGCACGACTGAGCGACTTCACTTTCACTTTCATGCACTGGAGAAGGAAATGGCAACCCACTCCAGTGTTCTTGCCTGGAGAATCCAATTGACGGAGGAGCCTGGTGGGCTGCCATCTATGGGGCTGCAGAGTCGGACATGACTGAAGCGACTTAGCAGCAGCAGAGTTAGTTGTGAATAATTTTCCTTTATTTTGTTGACAAACAGCTGAAATCATTTCACTAATCATCTATGATCAACCAGAACATCAGTTACTGTCCAGTGAAATTACAGAACGCAGTGACCACCTACCTTCATGGAAATACACAGTTGTAAAGAATATTTAAAGCAACACCCAATTTTATACTGAGTAATGAAATCCTTTTAGATATATAAGAACAACTAGCTACACTAGAGAATATTTATGTTCTAATTCCCATTTAGCACTCCCAACTTTTGGTCAAGAGTAGAAAAGTGCAGTGGATACTTATGATACATTTTGGGGGTTTGACTCTTTAAAACACCATCAGATTTGGAATCAAAACACCTAGCTCCACTACTTACTGGCCCTGTGACTCTAGATGAGAGTTTTGTGGTTCCCACAAAGCAAATATATTTAAGAGTTCTAGGTTTTCTGCATAAAGACCACTCATAACCATGGAACTAGTCCTCATTTTTCTTATTCTAAGTATCTAGGTATTTATCCCAATTTCATGACAAAGTAGCTTCCAGGGATGAATGGGGCAGATATATGAACAAAATAACTTCATGGAGGAACAGAAATGTCTTTTAAGAAATTTTGTTTGGCAGAAAGCCACCAGTGACCCACAGTTCTTTTTAGACAAAGCTGCCTATAGCATCTCTGAACAGACATCTCTCTGAAGACATACAAATAGCCAACAAATAAATGAAAAGGTTCTTAACACCACTCATCATCAGGGAAATGCAAATTGAAACCACAAGGAGGAATCACCTCACCACTGTCAGGATGACTATCATCAAAAAAGAGATAATGAAACGAAAATAAAAAACACAAGTGTTGGCAAAGATGTTGAGATAAGGCAACCCCTGTATACTGTTGGTGGAAATGTAAATTGGTGCAGCTGCCATGGAAAACAGTATAGAGTTTCCTCAAAAAATTAAAACTTTAACTGCTGAATGAGTGATTTTACTTCTGGGTAGAATTATAGGACCAAAGCAATCAGTATGACCCATACCTTGAATACACCTGTACTCCCATGCTTACTGCAGCATTACTCACAATAGCCAACGTATGGAAACAACTTAAGCAGATGGATAAGGAAACTGTAGAATACACATGTGATGGAGTAGTTTTCAGCCCTGAGAAAAAAAGGAAATCTTGTCATTTGTGACAACATGGATGAACCCAGAGGACATTATGCTCAGTGAAATAAATGCAGAAAAACCAATAGTGTATGATCTCACTAATATGTGGAATCTACAAAAGTCAAACTCACAGAAGCAGAGAGTAGAATAGTGGTAGCTGAGGGCTACGTGGTGGAAATGGGAAGATACTGGTTAGTGGGGATCAACTCTAAGTTATAAGATGTGTAAGTTGTAAGGATCTAATATAGAGCATGGTGACTATAGTTATAGTGTATTGTATACTTGAAATTTGCTAACAGAAACTCTGCAAATATGACTTTGTTAATTGTTCCTTATTGCCTCATCAGATGTATAGAAGGTATCATTATATACAACTTACAAAGTAAACTCTGCAAAAATGACTCTTAGTTACAGAAGGTAGATCTTAAGTGTTTGATGGTAATTATGTGGGGTGACTCATGTGCTAATCAGCTTGACTGCAGTAATCATATATACATATACTGAATCATCTAGTTGTATACCTCGAATATATATAACTTGATTGGTAAATTATATTTCAATAAAGGTTTCTGAGATTTCTAAAAAAGAAATTTATTTATGAATACAAGACAGATATGAGGCCTACAGATATTTTAAAGATTAAATCTGAGCAATGCTACCCATGCAGACCATTTCTTTCCAATCCAACTGAAAGAAAAAAAGGTAAAACAAAGCCTTCAATTCCTCTGAGAATTACTAATTATTATAGTAAGAAAACGTCATAAAATGGAATTGCATAGTGTATATAAAACTCACATAAGTCATCTACAGTAAAGCTGTCTTCTTTAACAAGAGATCCTAACCTGTTTCATTTCCTTTTTTAGGTTTTTAAAAAACGTTTCCTTTTATTTTTACCAGTTCTTACTTTTCGCAGATTGACTGAAACATCACTTCTCACTGACACAGTTTGTAATTCCTATCATTTCCTTTAAATTGTGTTTAAAACGTGAATGCCCAGCCTTCTCCAACCTCCAAGTAATTTAGACACACACACACAGACACACGCCTCAAGTCACGCAATAGCTGCCTTTGTCTCATAGCAGTTTGTCCATTTGTCATAAATGAATATAAACATAGGGCTCTGAATAAAACGGTTGCCCTTCTGAGAAAGGTTGGCCTGCTTGTGAGAAAACACCAAAGAAGTCCCATTGGAATAGGTGCAACTTCACAATTTCTCTCATTAAAGGGAAGACACTAGGCTGATGCCTTGACTGGATCATTTATAAAGAGTGTGACTGAGTGGGAGAGAGAAAAAGCCTGTCATACTTGCCTTCTATATTATACACTGCCATCCTGTCAAGTCAAATCTAATATAAATGAATCACATTAATCAGAAAATGTGAATTTTTACATGACAAGCTAAAGGGGCATGCCATTTCCAATTAGATTAGTGATCTAAAATTAGCTACTGACACAAGCAAGTATACATGGTCAATTTGCCTGCCTGAAACCAAAAATTAAATAAGACATATTGGATAATAGATAGCCCTAGAGGAGACATGCAGCTGTAATTCACTCATGTTGCTCAGCTGATGTCACAAGCCACCAAAGAATAGTCAATCTTGTGCTCATTTTGAGACGGATTTAACTCAAGAAAATACTTGGATCAATTGTCCATTGATTGGGCTCTGTGGAATGTTAGGGGGTGAGTACAAGAAAGAACATTCTCTATCATTTCCGTAGTGAAGTAAATTGAGGTGGCCGATCAATAGCTCATTGTTGATATGTAGCAGTACTTTTGAAATTGAGAAACATGTCTTTGTACACACACCGAAGCTTTCTCTTCCTCAGTGTTCAATTTTACATGGTACAGAATATACCCACCTCACCCTTCTCACAGGTTGTCACCAGTCTTGGTGAAAATAATGCATGTAAATAGGGTTTGAAAAATCAAAAGTGTTTTTTTTTTCTTTCAGTTACTACCATTTGTTACTTCAAAATGTAACTAAGTCATTTTTGCAAAGTTTACTTTATAAATTGTGTATCGTTATACCTTCTATCCTGAATATTCATTGGAAGGACTGGTGCTGAAGTTCCAATACTTTGGGCACCTGACGCAAAGTGCAGACTCATTAGAAAAGACCCCAATGCTGGGAAAGATTGAAGGTAGAAGGAGACGACAGAGGATGAGACGGTTGGGTGGCATCACCAACTCAATGGACATGAATTTGAGCAAGGTCTGGGAGATGGTGAAGGACAGGGAAGCCTGGCGTGCTGCAGTCCATGGGGTCACAAAGTGTCAGACATGACTGAGCAACTGAACACCACCACCTTCTATAAATCTGATGAGGCAAGAATGCAATTAACAAAGTTATATTAGCAGAGCTTCTGTTAGTTGTTTTGATGTGAATAATGACTATCAAATTAAGGTTCTATGTCTTGATATCAGGCTCTAGAAGCAAAATGCAAGGCAGGAAAGTCTGGAAGACTTTGGTTCATCTTTTCAGACTATTTTTAGACCAGTTTTATGTTTACAATGAAACTGGAAGGAAAGTATAGCTAGTTCATACATAGCTGCTGTCCCCACACGTGCACAGGCTCCCCTACTATCAACATCACTGACTGCTAACTGGAATGGTACACTATTTTAAAACAAGGTTGAACCAACAATGACACATCATAATCACACACAGTCCATAGTTTATCTTAGGATTCATTCTCGGTGTTATATAGCCTATGACTTTGGATAAAAGTACAATGATATATAGGTCCATCATTATATATCATACAGAAAATTTTGACTGTGCTAAAAACCCACTGTTCTCTATTCATCTCTCCCATACCATCTTCTACTCCTGGCAACTACTAATTTGTTTATTGTCTCCATAGTTTTTTTTTCCAGGATGTCAAATAGTTGGAATAATATAGTATGACAACACCCAGTATTGGCCAAGATATGGAACAACTGGAACTCTCAAACACTGCTTCCAGGAATGCAAACTGGAACAACCACTTTGGAAAAATGTTTGTCAATATCTACTATAGCTAGACATAAGGTTGACCCTATGACTTAGCAACCATACATTTAGATTTATTCTTAAGAAACTGAGGGTGAAAGTCAGGTATGCAAATGTTCTTAGCAGCTTTGTTCTTAATAGCATCAAACCACAAACTCAAATACCCATCGACAGTAAAACGAATAAACTATGGTATATTCATTCAGTGGAATACTACTCTGCAATAAAAAAGAATGAACTACTGCTATACTCAAAACAACATGCATTTGTGTCACAGACATAATGATGAAAATAAAAAGTCAGACATAGAAGAGTAGATTCCATTTGTCTAAGTTTCAGTAATGGGCAAACAAAATGTAGTGATAAAGTGAGAGGAGTGGTTAGCTCTGGGCATATGCTATGAATGACAAGGTCATGAGGGAACCTTTCGAGGTATTGGGAATGTTCTCTATCTTGATCTGAGTGGTGGTTATCCTAGTGTGTGTGTGTACATGTAGTGTGTCAGAGCAAAAGTTCATGCAGCTGAAAATTTGAGATTTGTGTGCTTTACTGGAATATTTTATACCTCAGCAAAAATTTTTAAAAGAATGAGCAAATCTTTTTTTTAATTTCAATTTATTTTAATTAGAGGCTAATTACTTTACAATATTGTATTGGTTTTGCCATACATCAACATGAATCTGCCACAGGTGAGCAAATCTTTAAGACCAATTAAAGAAAAAGAAGTTAATTGCTGACAATGTACAAAATATTAACAAAGAATTGAAATTCCCAGCACTATCTATGAGCCATACTAAAAACTGTCAAAGTAATACTCAAAATGATAAGGTAGTTTTTAAACCTCTGCTAGTATCACTATTCCATCTTCACATGTACTTTCCCACAAAAAGCTTCATCAATTCAAACAGGCTTTCCAACTGTTTCTGATGTCCTTGAAGCATTTCAGTTCCCATTCAACATCATTTAAAAAATATCTTCATGCACGTTTTATTGATGAGTGTACTGGTTTCTCTCCAAACATATGTTTATGTATGCATGCCATATTCAATTATGTAAAACCTGGGTGATTATTTGCAGCATTGTTGAATGGAAAAAGAGAGCTATGAACAGACCTACAAGGTGGAAAATTTCTCTTTGTTCTTGGGAGTCCTAATGTAATTAGGACATAGAGTTCTCTGAAAAAACAGCTAATGTCCAAATGCTCAATAAGGATTATTAATTTGTAAATGGTGCTAATTATTTGCCTCCATACGTATGGTTATATCAACTGACGTCTGAAAAACAAAAATAATGCATACAGACCTTTCCAAAGTATAGGCTATTCCTTGAGTTCCATTAAAAAATAGATTATTAAGACATTAACCCTCCAGGGACTTCCCTGTAGGTACAGTGGCTAAGACTTCATACTCCCAATGCAGGGGGCCCAGGTTCCATCCCTGACTGGGAAACTAGATCCTGCATGCCACAACTAAGTAAATAAATATTAATTAAATTATTATTTTAAATATTACAAATAAATAAATATTACAAAAAGAGACACTATCCCTCTGACTCTGATAGCACTGAAGACCAAATCTCACAGAAAAATAAAGCCAAGAGCCGTTCCAAATACTGTTTATGGGCAGATTGTTTTATTTTACTCCATCTATTCATTCATTATATTTAGAATTCTGTTAAGACATTTCTCCTACAAAAGGCATAAGTTATTTCACATAACTTACTCTCTTTCATTATAAACATATTAAGGCCCTACTGGCCAGTCTCTGAACATTTTAAAATTTGATCACACACACAAAATTTTAGGCCCAGAGCAACACCCTTTGAAAGTGGCAGGGGCTCTTCACGTTGTGGATAACATGTTTGGGAGATCTGGAATGAGGAGGGATTAGACAGGGCCATTGGTGGGTGTGTTCACTTAGGAAAGAGACAGAAAGCAAAGGATCATGTTCTAGTGAGATGTCATGTGGGAGAAGCACTTTTAACCATAAAAAAAAACTGTAGTTTTTACGCCACTGACCTTCCAAAAGTGCCAAGAAGGAGCTAACACACAATCTCACTTCATTATAAGATTAAGAACCTGAGATACAAGGAAAATAAGTGTTCACCCAAAATGAAGATGTAAACCGAGTCCCAGAAAATCCTGAGTTCCTGATCTCTAAGTACTGTTCATTCATTACCCTGGGGAGCTTTAACTTTGGTTGCAGGCAGAATTAAGATTTTTAAATGATTTTTTAATACATAGTATATTCCCATGTTTCAAAATTGAAATGATTTAAAGGGTCAACAAGTAAAATTCTCTCTTCTATTTCTGTCCCTCAGCCACCTTGCTCACCTTCCCAGAGGCAATTTAGTGTTACCACTTTCTTGGGGATCCTTCCAGAGATATTTAGGAGAGAAAATACACAAATGCATATACAAAGATTTTCAAATTTGACACAAATTGCAGCATACCATACACGAGACTCTGTACCCTGTTGGTTTGATTTCATTTAAGTATACCATGGACATCATTCCAGATCAGCAGTATGGTTTCTATATGTGCTATTTGTATGACACCAGTATCATCTATTTTTCCCATTTTCGGGAGAATTATGTGGTGAACTAAAATCACATAGAGGGACATCCCTGGCGGTCCCGTGGTTAAGACTTGGCACTTCCAATGCAGGTGATATGGGTTCCATCTCTTTTTCTGGGGGGGGGGCGGGCGGAGCAGAACTAAGATCCCACATGATATGTGGCAAAATGAAATAAAAGCACACAGAAACTGGGTTTATACAGATCATGGCTCCATCACTTACCAACTAGCTTTGAGATTGGGCAAGGCACCTAATTCTCTGAACCTCAGATTCTTCACTCAACGATGTTGATAATGCCTTCCTCACAGGATAGTTGTGGGAATTCTAAGAGCTTGAAACTGGAGTCAGGCAGCCTGGCTAACTGAACATTTATATGATCTTGGGCAGTTAATGTGATCTCTTGCAGCCTCAGTTTTATTTGTTCCATGTGCACTTCCACAGACAACCATAAACAGAAAAGTTCACTGATCTTAAGAGTACTGTCCAAATTATCAAAAAAGAAACAGATTCACATGATCCTGACATAGGTGAAACAATACATGACCAGAAACACAGAAGCGCAATCTTTGTGTTATTACTATTACCTCTCCAAAGGTAACAGCATCCTGACTTCTAATATAATCTTACATGCTTTTAAATTTTATATAAATAGAATGAATAGGTATATAATTTTTACTGTCTTTTGATCAACATTTGGCTTGATACTCATCCATATTGTTGAAATAGTGGTAGTTCTTCAATAGTTCTTCAATGTCATTGTTGTAGAGTTGTAAGAATTTTCCAGAAATTATTCATTTTACATAATTAACAAATATTGATTTACTTTTACAAACACAGACTTATAGATCAATGGAAAAGGACAGAAAGCCCACATACCTATGGTCAATTAATTGATGACAAAGGAGGCAAAAAGATACAATGGAGAAGAGACAATCTTCAATAAGTGGTGCTGGGAAAACTGGACAGTTCCATGTAAAAGAACGAAACTAGAACATTATCCAACACTGTACATAAAAATAAACTCGAAAATGAATTAAAGATCTAAATGTAGGACCTGATAGTCTAAAACTCCTAGAGGAAAACATAGGTAGAACACTCTTTGACATAAGTTGCAGCAGTCTATTTTGATCCACTTCCTAGAGTAATGAAAATAAAACAAAAATAAACAAATGGGATCTAGTTCAAATTAAAAGCTTTTACACAGCAAAGGAAACCAACAAAAAGACAACCTACAGAAAGGGAGAGAATATTTGCAAACAAAATAACAGACAAGGGATTAATTTCCAAAATATACAAACAGCTCATGAAGTTCAATATCAAAAACACAAACAATCCTATAAAACATGGGAAGATCTAAACAGACATTTCTCCAAATAAGATCAGTTGCTCAGTGGTGTCCAACTCTTTGCGACCCCATGAATCGCAGCATGCCAGGCCTCCCTGTCCATCTCCAACTCCCAGAGTTCACTCAGACTCACGTCCATCGAGTCAGTGATGCCATCCAGCCATCTCATCCTCTGTCGTCCCCTTCTCATCCTACCCCCAATCCCTCCTAGCATCAGAGTCTTTTCCAATGAGTCAACTCTTCCCATGAGGGGGCCAAAGTACTGGAGTTTCAGCTTTAGCATCATTCCTTCCAAAGAAATCCCAGGGCTGATCTCCTTCAGAATGGACTGGTTGGATATCCTTGCAGACCAAGGGACTCTCAAGAGTCTTCTCCAACACCACAGTTCAAAAGCATCAATTCTTCGGCGCTCAGCCTTCTTCACAGTCCAACTCTCACATCCATACATGACCACAGGAAAAACCATAGCCTTGACTAGACGAACCTTTGTTGGCAAAGTAATAGCTCTGCTTTTGAATATGCTATCTAGGTTGGTCATAACTTTCCTTCCAAGGAGTAAGCGTCTTTTAATTTCGTGGCTGCAGTCACCATCTGTAGTGATTTTGGAGCCCAGAAAACTAAAGTCTGACACTGTTTCCACTGTTTCCCCATCTATTTCCCATGAAGTGGTGGGACCGGATGCCATGATCTTCGTTTTCTGAATGTGGAGCTTTAAGCCAACTTTTTCACTCTCCACTTTCACTTTCATCAAGAGGCTTTTGAGTTCCTCTTCACTTTCTGCCATAAGGGTGGTGTCTGTATATCTGAGGTTATTGATATTTCTCCCAGCAACCTTGATTCCAGTTTGTGTTTCTTTCAGTCCAGCATTTCTCATGATGTACTCTGCATATAAGTTAAATAAACAGGGTGACAATATACAGCCTTGACGAACTCCTTTTCCTATTTGGAACCAGTCTGTTGTTCCATGTCCAGTTCTAACTGTTGCTTCCTGACCTGCATACAAATTTCTCAAGAGGCAGATCAGGTGGTCTGGTATTCCCATCTCTTTCAGAATTTTCCACAGTTTGTTGTGATCCACACAGTCAAAGGCTTTGGCATAGTCAATAAAGCAGAAATAGATGTTTTTCTGGAACTCTCTTGCTTTTTCCATGATCCAGTGGATGTTGGCAATTTGATCTCTGGTTCCTCTGCCTTTTCTAAAACCAACTTGAACATCAGGAAGTTCACGGTTCACATATTGCTGAAGTCTGGCTTGGAGAATTTTGAGCATTACTTTACTAGCGTGTGAGATAAGTGCAGTTGTGCAGTAGTTGACATACATGTGGCCAAAAAGCACATGAAAAGATTCTCAACATTGCTAATGATTAAAGAAATGAAAATCAAAACTACAATGAGGTTATCACCTTACACCAGTCAGAATGGCTATTATTAAAAAATCTACAACCAATAAATGCTGGAGAGGGTATGGAGGAAAGAGAAGCCTCTTACACTATTGGTGAGAATGTTAATTGGTATAGTCACTATGGACAATACTATGGAGGATCCTGAAAAACTAAAAATAGAGTTACCATATGATCTAGCAATCCCACTCCTAGGCATATATCTGGAAAAAAGCATACTTTGAAAAGATACGTGCAACCTGATGTTCATAGCAGAACTATCTACTATAGTCAAGATATGGAAACAACCTAAATGTACATCAACAGAGGAATAATAATGAATATGTGGTACATATATACATAGCGGAATATTACTCAGCCATAAAGAAGATCTTTAGTCTTTCCCATTCTATTGTTTTCCTCTATTTCTTTGTATTGTTCACTTAAGAAGGCCTTCTCATTTCTCTGATATTCTGTGGAGCCCTGCATTCATTGGGTATATCTTTCCCATTCTCCCTTGCCTTTTACTTCTCTTCTTTCCTCAACTATTTGTAAAGCTTCCTCAGACAACCACTTTGCCTTCTTGTATTTCTTTTTCTTTGGGATGGTTTTGGTCACTGCCTCCTACACAATGTTTCAAACTTCCATCCATAGTTCTTCATCTGTCTTGGATGGCCTTGCACAGCATGGCTTATAGCTTCATAGAGTTACCCAAGAAAGGATGGGCATGATATAAGACAAAAACAGTAAGGACCTAACAGAAGCAGAAGAGATTAAGAAGAGGTAGCAAGAATACACTGAAGAACTATATAAAAAAGGTCTTAATGACCTGGATAACCATGATTGTGTGGTCACTCACATAGAGTCAGATATACTGGAGTGTGAAGTCAAATGGGCCTTAAGGAAGCATTACTATGAACAAAGCTAGTGGAGGTGATGGAATTCCAACTGAGATATTTAAAATTCTAAAAGATGATGCTGTTAAAGTGCTGCACTCAATATGCCAGCAAATTTGGAAAATCCTGCAGTGGCTATAGGATTGGAAAAGGTCAGTTTTCATTCCAATCCCCCCAAAAAGGCAATGCCAAAGAATATTCAAACTACTCTGCAACTGCACTTATTTCACATGCTAGCAAGTTTATGCTCAAAATTCTTCAACTAGGCTTCAGCAGTACATGAACTGAGAATTTCCAGATGTACAAGCTGGGTTTTAAAGAGGCAGAGGAATCAGAGATCAAGCTGCCAACATATGTGGAGATAATGGAGAAAGCAAGGGAATTCAAGAAAAACATCTACTTGTGCTTCATTGACTATGCTAAAGCTTTTGACTGTGTGGATCACAACAAACTGTGGAACATTCTTAAAGAGATGGGATGACCAGATCATCTCACCTGTCTCCTGAGAAACCTGTACGCAGGTCAAGAAGCAACAGTTAGAACTGGACACAGAACAACTGAGTGGTTCAAAATTGAGAAAGGAGTATGACAAGGCTGTATACTGTCACCATGTTTATTTATTTAACTTCTATGCAGAACACATCATGTGAAATACTAGGCTGGATGAAGCACAAGCTGGAATCAAGACTGCTGGGAGAAATATCAACAACCTCAGATATGCAGATGATACCACTCTAATGTCAGAAAGTGAAGAGGTACTAAAGAGCCTCTTGATGAGAGTGAAAGAGGAGAGTGAAAAAGCTGGCTTGAAACTCAACCTTCAGAAAACTAAGATCATGGCATCGGGTCCTGTCATTTTGTGACAAACAGAAGGGGAAAAGTGGAAGCAGTGACAGATTTTCTTTTCTTGGGCTTCACAATCACTGCAGACATTACTGCAGCCATGATATTAAGATACTTGCTCCTTGAAAGAAGAGCTATGACAAACCTAGACATCATATTCAAAAGCAGAGACATCTCTTTGCCAACAAAGGTCTGTATAATCAAAGCTGTGGTTTTTCCAGAAGTCATGTGCAGACAATAGAGCTGGATCAGGAAGAAGTCTAAGTGCCAAAGAATTGACGCTTTCAAACTGTGGTGTTGGAGAAGACTCTCGAGAGTCCCTTGGACTGCAAGGAGATCCAACCAGTCAATCCTAAAGGAGATCAGTCCTGAATATTCACTGGAAGGACTGATGCTGAAGCTGTAATACTTTGGGCAGCTGATGAGAAGAACTGACTCACTGGAAAAGACCCTGATGCTGACAAAGATTGAAGGTAAAAGGAGGAGGTGGTGGCAGAGGATGAGATGTTTAGATAGCACCACCGACTCGACGGTCATGAATTTGAGCAAATTCAAGGAGACAGTGGAGGACAGAGAAACCTGGTATGCTCCAGTTCATGGATTCACAAAGAGTTGGATATGACTTAGTGACTGAACAACAACATTAAAAAGAATGAAATACATTTGCAGCAACATGGATGGACCTACAAATTATCATGCTCGGTGACGTAACTCATCCAGAGAAAGACAAATATCATGTGATATCACTTACATGTGGAATCTAAAAGATGATACAAATGAACTCATTTACCAAATAGAAACAGACTCAGATTTTGAAAACAAATTTGTGGTTATCAAAGGGAAAAGGTCGGGGGAGGGACAGATCAGGAGTCTGAAATTAACATATACACACTACTATATTTAAAATAAATAATCAACAAGGACCTACTGTGTAGCATAGGGAAGTCTACTAAATACTCTGTAATAATCTATATGGGAAAAGAATCTGAAAAAAAAAGAGATTATGTATAACAGAATCACTTTGCTATACATCTGGAAAAACAAGACTGTAAATCTTTATACCCCTGTATAAAATACAAAAATTTAAATGTAGATGTTTTTGCATTGCTTTCAGTTTTTATCTTTTATTATAATGATGCTATAAACATTCCAGTACAATAAATGTATGCATTTCTGTTCAACTTATACCTAGGAGTGGGACTGCTGGGTGACAGGGTAAGCTTGCATTCAGAATACTCAGAATTGGTGGTAGGAATTTAAGCTTCAACCAAGGTTTACAGTTCAAAGTACCAGAAGCCAATTCTGGGAGATTTAAGAAGAAAGGAATTTATTGAAAGACCATTTAGTAGGCCATAAAATCACTTGGAGGATTTGAGTAATAGGCTCAGGAAAAGGCAAGTAGAATGGAGGGCCACATGGGTTGAAATGCAGCCTACATCACACTACGGAACTAGTACCAGAACACTGTTTCGGTCATACTGTATACCAGACCCCACAGTTCGCACAGTCAACACTGAACTCTTGCCAACAGACTCATAACGCTTCATCCCCCTATTACTGCCAGAGAGAAATGCCTTAGTCTCAGCTTCTTCACATCTCTAGCTACTGATTTGAAGTCTGGTGTGTTCACAGCTCATAGGCCAGGCCCAGGTCACATGTCCAGGTCACAGCTGCAAGGGAGCCTGGAAAAGTGAGGCAGGCACTTTCCAAACAGAAGAATAGAATAGGGTGCAGCCATTGGGCATAAAAACCTGTTTATAATACTGATTATTTCTTCCTAAGTTAAATATCTTGGGAAAAAACAAACAGGTATTGATTTCAGTCCATTAGGAAATAAAACCACCACCTAAATTCAGCTCTTCAAAAATCATGAGTATTTTCCTTGATTACATATTTAATAAATATGACCTCAGTATCAATCCTGAACATACGTTTGAGGTTTCTAAACTAACTTAATGATTCTGTAGCTCCTAGTAAGCAGAAATCTAGTATTAGACTATACAAGAATTCTTTTTGGGTTTCCCAGGTGGCTCAGTGGAAAAGAACCCACCTGCCATGCAGAAGACATGGGTGTGATTCCTGGGTTGGGAAGATCCCCTGGAGGAAGAAATGGCAACCCACTCTTGTTTTCTTGCCTGGAAAATTCCATGGACAGAGGAGCCTGGTGGACTACAGTCCATGGGGTTGCAAAGAGTTGGATGAAACTGAGCATGAACACACACACAGAGCCTTTTTTATAATGAAGAGAAACACTTTCTTCCTCCCATGTTTATCATAGTTTTTTAATATATGCATATGTGGCTTTATTAACCATCTCACTGAGGCAGATATTGCCTGGGAGTCACCTAGTTCTGGCCCCCAAACCACTTGGTACAAATTCAGAGCATCTAAGGCCAGTTCTTTGCCCCTATATACTCCTTGGTCAACTTCCGAACAATAGGCCTCTTTTGTTCTCTCCTATATCTTTACCTTCTTGCCATTACCTGTTTTACTTTCCTGATTCCTGTAACTACTGACCCCATTCAACTGTGGGTCCTTTTGAAAACTTGATTCTATTGTTATCAAACTCCTATCCATCTTAAATTTGGAGGAAACAAGCTCTCTCTCTTTTTGCCTTAATTATATCTAGCCCCTTCCCAAGCACCTTACTTTCTCCTGTTTAGTTCATTTTAATAGAGGCTGCCAGGTCTCTTGGCAGAAGGCAATGGTACCCCACTGCAGTACTCTTGCCTGGAAAATCCCATGGGCGGAGGAGCCTGGTGGGCTGCAGTCCTGGGGTCGCTAGGAGTCGGACACGACTGAGCGACTTCACTTTGACTTTTCACTCTCATGCATTGGAGAAGGAAATGGCAACCCACTCCAGTGTTCTTGCCTGGAGAATCCCAGGGACAGGGGAGCCTGGTGGGCTGCCGTCTCTGGGGTCGCACAGAGTCGGACACGACTGAGGTGACTTAGCAGCAGCAGCAGCAGCAGCCAGGTCTCTCACCCCGTGAGCAGTGAATCCAAAGGTGAGCTGGCATTACAACAGATCGTCAATGTTGCTTCTGAACACGATTTTCCCATCCTCTTATAAAATCACATTCTATGTTTGTTTGTTTGTTTTAACTTTACTGGAGTATATGCTTTACAATGTTGTGTTAGTTCCTGCTGTGCAGCTTTACATATATATACGTCCCTCCTTTTTGGACCTCCGTCCACACTCCCCACCATCCACTGCAATCCTACCCATCTAGGTCATCAGAGAGCACTCAGCTGAGCACCCTGAAAATTGCATTCTCTTTAGAGATTCACTACAATTCATATTCCATCCTCGAGCCATTCTAATTTGTGGCCAATCCACTTGCCAACTGGTTATCCATTTACTCACCAAAGGCCCAACTCACAGTCTTCCTCTCCTCACATAATTCTAGGAGATTTTAACATTCATGGACATAGATCATCCAACTTAAAGGCCTTGCAATGCCTTTAGCTCCTTATTCAAAAACCCACACCCTCAATCTTTTCAGGGCTTAGTAACTGCTCCACTTGAACACAACTTCCCGATTTCTATCTTCCTCATCAACTTATTCCCATCTGGTAGCTTCACTCTGTTCAATTTTTAAATTTTCACACATGATGGCTCCACACACATTTACTGTCTGCAAAAGGGGTGGCTTCCCAGGGAACCTTCCAGTCACTTTACTCAGTCTCGGCCAGCTCCCTTTTCGATTCCCATCAGCAAACATCCCCAAACTTACCCTAAGTCCTTCCTCCAAACAACTGCTGATTTCATTCCCAGCAGGTGACCTTGCCTTTACATCAGTGGAAAAATTGAGGTCATCAGGGAGGTCTCACTCAATTTCTCTGTAAACATATCTATATTCATTGCTTTTTACTTTCTTTCCTTCACTCTGGAAGTCGGCAATGTCCCTTACCGGTTCAAGGCCAACCCATGCCACTGGCCCACCTCAATCTCCCTCTGTATCCGCCTCGTCCTTGCCCTGTCAGTCATCTCTTCCTCGGCCTCTTTACTGGATCCTCCCCTCAGCTCATAAACACCTGAAGACCTTTTCATTTTAAAAGGCCCTCACACCTGCGTCCTAGTCAACACTCATCAAGCTTCTGTTCCTCCATTTTCTGCTCTTTTGAAATCACAGAAAAACTGGCTTTTTTAAAAAAAAATCTTTTCACCTCACTTTTACCCCTTGAGCTCTGAAATCCTCCTTCCTTCCACATTCCTCTACTGAAACTTTTCCCTAAGATGCATAATGACCTAATTGCCAAATCTAACACACATCTTCCAGCTTTATGTAACCAGACTTCGCTCTTTGACTCTAATTGCTTTCTCCTTTCAAAGCGTAATCTTGTGTGTGTGTGTTTTTTTTTTCCTGATAATAAAAGCAGTGCTTGTTCATTACTGTTTTATTCTATTCAGGGCTATAACAAAATACCACAGTCTAGGTCAACTCTGAACAACAGAAATTCATTACTCACTGTGCTGGAGGCTGAAAGTCTGAGATCAAGGTGCCCAGTGGTCAGGTGAAGACCCTCTTCCAGGCTGTAGACTTGTCACTGGATCCTCCCCTGGTGGAAGCGGCAGGGAGAGCTCTGAAACTTCTTTTATTATATAAAGCTTTTATCCCATTCTCAAGGGCTCCACCCTTGGGACTTGACCACCTCCCAAATCGCCCCAACTTCTAACACCATCACTTTGGGGGTTAGAATTTCAACATATGAATTTTGGAGGGACACATCATTCATACCATAGCAATTACAGTATATGTGGAAAATCTAGGAGAGTACAAAGAAGAAAAATAACATCATCTGTAATGGCACTAATTGGTGATAACCACTGTTAATATTTTGAAGTATATAAATATACAAAGATACAGATATAAATACATAAATATAGATATATACAGGCACAATTCTGTATAGGAGCTTTTACCTGCTTTTTATATAACCCATATCCTTAAATATTTTTGAAAATGATTATAAACTGCTGCATAATATTCTATAAAGTGGATGAATTGCCATATATTAGCCATTTCTCTGCTACTAGATATTTCACTCATATTTTAAATCTTTTCTATTGTAACTAAAATTACTATATACCTCCTAGTACCTAAGTCTTTGACCATTTCTTTTGGATTATCTCATTAGAATTATTGAAAAAGAATTACTGTGTGCAAGCGTATAAATATTCTCTAGGCTTGGCTGCACAATGCTGAGCTGCCTCCCAAAAAAGTTGGAGTGACTCATGTCTCACTTGCAGTGAGTATAAGGGCTTGTTTTCAAACTTTCTGCTCTATGTACATTATAATGTTCTTTGTTTATAATCTTTGGAGCTGTGCTTGCCCAGCTTCCAGACCAAAGAAAGGGCCTGAAGTCAGCAACAGAGACATCACTGGCTTAATGGATGGGGGAGCTTACCTGTCTGAAGCAAGGTCCTAGAGTGACACCCCAGCGAGCGCAGGAGACAGGATCACCAAGCAGACTTTGTTCCCAGGGGTGGGGGAGAGGAGATTATCAGTTATAAGGGAATTGACCTCAGATGGACTCATTAGTTACCAGGGAAACCAGTAGATGGCACGCCCCTCACCACCTCATCTCAAACGGGAAGAGAACAATCTCCAGCTGGGGCCTGGGGCAAATATGTAAGATGGTCAGAACTTTGCAGTTAGATACAGGTGAAGAAGGCACTAGTCGGGCAGGGGGTGGTTGGTGGTGGACAGAGAACAAGACAACACCCATCTTGAGGGGCCTGACCACACAAATATCCTCTGTTCTATTTCCTGATAATATCCTCTTCTAGTTTTCCTTGTATTTATCTGCTTTGTGTGTGTGTGTGTTTTAATCTCACATTTAGGACTTTATTTTCCTATAACTACCCCTTAAAGTTGACGTTCCCTACACTTATATCCTAAATTCATTACCTTTCCCTCTTATTCCCTAGGAATTTTCTTATTCTACTCCTAGTTTGAACTACTTCCACTAGGCAAGAGATTCCCAAATAGAAGACACCAGACCTGACCTCTCTCCTGAATTTTAGACTCATGCGTTGAACCATAGGGCTTCTCTGGTGACTCAGACAGTAAAGAATCTACCTGTAATGCAGGAAACTCAGGTTCGATCCCTGGTTGGGAAGATTCCCTGGAGGAGGGCATGGTAACCCACTCCAGTATTCTTGCCTGGAGAATCCCATGGATAGGGAAGCCTGGCAGGCTGCAGTCCATAGGGTCACAAACAGTCAGACACAACTGAAGCTACTTAGCATGCAAACAATCATCTGTTCTCCATCTCTTTTTTGTTATTTGAAAAAAACCCAAAATTCAACCTGTCAAAATGATAAGTTGGGGGCTTCCCTGGTGGCTCAGTGGTAAAGAATCCGCCTACCAATGCAGGGGACACGGGTTCAGTCCCTGGGTCGGAAAGATCCCACGCTGCAGGGCAACTAAGCCCATGCACCACAACTGCTGCTCTAGAGTCCATGGGCTGCAACTACTGAAGCCCGCAGGCCTAGAAGCTCTGAAATGAGAAGCCTGTGCACTGCAACTAAAGTAGCCCCCACTCACCACAACTGGAGAAAAACTCTTGCAACAGCAAAGACCCAGCACAGCCAAAAATAAATAAAATTGAAAAAAAAAATGATAAGTTGGTAGTACAACCAGCCAAGGAGTCACACAAACTTGAAACAAGACGAATTTGCCTTTTCTCTCTTGGTCAACCTCCCTACCACAGGCCCCATCACAAGAAGAGAAGATTCTCAATTTAATTGCCATGTACCTGAGGAGAAAACATACTAAAGATAGAAACATTCTCAAATTTCTTATTCTTTTTCTTGTTTAAGAGACAAACCTTTGAAGGATTTTGTTATTGGTAGAAGTGATATAAGGCCAAAAGTAGGGCTAAAGCTTTTATTTCTAACTTTCAATCCAGAATAGTACTCTTTTCTTTGAAAGTTGTGGGTTCTAACCTATGTGTGTAAGCTTTTAAAAAATCAGCAAACCATACGATACAAATAATATAGAATCATATTCCTTCTGAGCTGGAAGGCATAGTTGACACATCCAGTTGAATACCATCACTTTGTCTCTTAACAGTCTAGGATGAATGTCCCTGGTGGGCAGTGGCTAAAATTCCATGAAACCAAAGAAAGGGACCCAGGTTCAATCCCTGGTCAAGGAACTAGATCCCACATGCTGCAACTAAGACCCAGTGCAGATGGACAGACAGATAGATAAGTAGGTAGATATTAAAAAAGTCTAGGACCCAGAGATGTTTCATGGCTTACTCAAAGTAGCATGGTTACTTAGTAGCAGATATCGCTAAAATTAATTCTTGTAACTTTTGTTCCAGTGTTTCAGTACATACATATTTCTACGTGTTAACCCTTGTCCTCTGAGAAACTCTACAAATAGATACTCATGCACGAGTAACTGTTGAAAAATCCTGCACATCACATCTTTTAGAGAATCTTAACCAGGGCTACAGTATGATATTTGTGGATTCTAGACACTTTTGCCTTTGTGGGCTACTTTCTCCATAGAAAATTACTAAAATATTGCTTATGACTGTGGGCTTCCCTTGTGGCTCAGCTGGTAAAGAATTGGCCTGCAATGTGGGAGACCTGAGTTTGATCCCTGGGTTGGGAAGATCCCCTGGGGAAGGGAAAGGCTACCCACTCCACTATTCTGGCCTGGAGAATTATAGTCCCCCTGTATAATCCATGGGGTCGCAAAGAGTTGGACACAACTGAGCGACTTTCACTTCACTTTACTTCACTTCATTGTAAAGTAATCCAGGCTGGATTCATTATTATCTTTTCATTTTTCTTCTTATTTGAAAAGACATAAAAAGATTTTTGTGTACTCCTAAAAGTATTGTGGATCTTAGGCACTGTGCCTATAGTGCCTAGTGGATAAATCTTCAGTCATGTCCAGTTCTTTGCGACCTCGTGGCTCCTCTGTCCAGGGATTCTCCGGACAAAAATACTGGAGTGGGTTGCCACTGCCTTCTCCAGGGGATCTTCCCGACCCGTGAATTAACCCTGGTTTTCTGCATTGCAGGCAGATTCTTTACCGTCTCAGCCACCAGGGAAGCAGTGCATAAATCAGCCCTGTACATAATACATGGTAAAGACTCGCAGAAGTCTTGCAAAGAGAAAACCTAATTACCTAGAATTTCCAAAATTGTTGTTCACAGGGTCCCATTAACATCTCAAAGATCAGTAATGTCCTATAAAACACAGTTTAGAAAAAAAAATGTTCTCTGCTCTCAAACTGCAATAATACTCACTTTGCAGAAAGGAAGATGGTGATGCAAAAATCAAGTTATCCTTCTTGGCTGTGGTTGAGATCTCTGAATTGGCTGTAAAATATCCATAAAGGCCTGTTTAAAATGTTTTATAGACCAGACAAGCACATCAAATTTTCACATATGGTTCATATTAATGTATGGAATACATGACAATTATATTTCATTAACACATCTTTCTAGTACATGGGAATGGTAATACACCATTAACTCGTGCTTTTGCTTCTTATACTAATCAAATAAAATTAGGATGTCTATAAAACTTGATTTCCAATTCATTTTCAGAAGATGGATAATAGAAATTTCCCGAATTAGCAATCAGACTGTATTTATTGCATATGGTGACTGCTTTAAAATGTGACTGCATTCTCTATACTTTTATGAATATTTTGACACATTGCTCTGGAGCAAACAACCAGGATCACTTGTCTTTAACAACTGCTAATATTCTTTTAAGAACAAGAGTATCTTATGAATATCACCAGGGAAACTTGGGGCTTTATCTGACGTCTGGAATGAGAGCTGCCCCTGAGAATCCAGAGAAGTTATCTCTTTTCTCAAGGGTATGAGTTGGAGATTGGGATTGACATATATACCTTACCATGGGTAAGACAGATCGCTGGTGGGAAGCTTCTGTATAGAACAAGGAGCTGAGGTTAGTGCTGTGTGATAACCTAGAGGGGTGGGATAGGAAGAGGGAAAGGATATATGTATACTTATGGCTTATCACTTCAATGTACAGCAGAAACTAACACAATATTGTAAAACAACTACATCTCAATTTTAAAAATTTAATCATGCAATCTAGGGTATGAGTTAGAAACAGATGCCATTTGGGGAGCTGCATACATCCTTTATACATGTGATTCAAGCAGTTAGGTTCAGTTCAACAATATTCATTGAGTGCCTTTAGTGTGCGAGGTAACAGGCATAAATGAGACATGAGTTATGCATACCTCTCACCATGGGGTATTAAAACTTGCTGTCTACATATTAGATTTGAGCCTTAAGTCACAGAGGCTGTGTAAAGGAGAAAAGGAAAGATATACCCATCTGAATGCAGAGTTTCAAAGAACAGCAAGGAGAGATAAGAAAGCCTTCCTCAATGATCAATGCAAAGAAATAGAGGAAAACAATAGAATGGGAAAGACTAGATATCTCTTCAAGAAAATTAGAGATACCAAGGGAACATTTCATGCAAAGATGGGCTCAATAAAGGACAGAAATGGTATGGACCTAACAGAAGCAGAAGATATTAAGAAGATGTGGCAGGAATACAAAGAACTCTACAAAAAGATCTTAATGACCCAGATAACCTCAATGGTGTGATCACTCACCTTGAGCCAGACATCCTGGAATGTGAAGTCAAGTGGGTCTTAGGAAGTATCACTATGAACAAAACTAGTGGAGCTGATGGAATTTCAGCTGAGCTATTTCAAATCCTAAAAGATGATGCTGTTAAAGCACTGCACTCAATATGGCAGCAGATTTGGAAAACTCAGCAGTGGCCACAGGACTGGAAAAGGTCAGTTTTCATTCCAATCCCCCCAAAAGGGCAATGCCAAAGAATGTTCAAACTACTGCACAATTGCACTCATCTCATACGCTAGCAAAGCAATGCTCAAAATTCTCCAAGGCAGGCTTCATTATGTGAACATTATGTGAACCAAGAACTTCCAGATGTATAAGGTGGATTTAGAAAAGGCAGAGGAACCAGAGATCAAATTGCCAACATCCGTTGGATCTGAGAAAAAGCAAGAGTTCCAGAAAAGCATCTACTTCTGCTTTACTGACTACACCAAAGCCTTTAACTGTGTGGATCACAACAAATTGTGGAAAATTCTTCAAGAGATGGGACTATCAGACCACCTCACCTGCCTCTTGAGAAATCTGTATGCAGGTCAGGAAGCAACAGTTAGAACTGGACATGGAACAACAGACTGGTTCCAAATCAGGAAAGGAGTATGTCAAGGCTGTATATTGTCACCCTGCTTATTTAACTTACATGCAGAGTACATCAGGCAAAATGCCAGGCTGGATGAAGCACAAGCTGGAATCAAGATTGCCAGGAGAAGTATCAATAACCTCAGATATTTAGATGACACCATCCTTATGGCAGAAAGAGAAGAAGAACTAAAGAGCCTCTTGATGAAAGTGAAAGAGGAGAGTGAAAGAGGAGAGTGAAAAAGCTGGCTTAAAACTTAACATTCAGAAAACAAAGATCCTGGCACCCAGTCCCATCACTTCATGGCAAATAGATGGGGAAACAAGGGAAACAGTGATAGACTTTATTTTCTTGGGCTTCAAAATCACTGCAGATGGTGACTTCAACCATGATATTAAAAAAATGCTTGCTTCTTGGAAGAAAAGCTATGACCAGCCTAGACAGCATATTAAAAAGCAGAGACATTACTTTGCTGACAAAGATCTGTCTAGGCAAAGCTATGGTTTTTCCAGTAGTCTTGTACGGATGTGAGAGTTGGACCATAAAGAAAGCTCAGAGCTGAAAAATTGATGCTTTTGAACTGTGGTGTTATAGAAGACTCTTGAGAACCCCCTGGACTGCAAGGATATCAAACCAATCCATCCTAAAGGAAATCAGTCCTGAATATTCATTGGAAGGACCAATGCTAAAGCTGAAACTCAAATACATTGGCCACCTGATGTGAAGAACTGACTCACTGGAAAAGTCCCTGATGCTGGGAAAGATTGAAGGCAGGAGGAGAAGGGGACGACAGAGGATGAGATGGTTGGATGACCTCACTGACTCTATGGACATGAGTTTGAGCAAGCTCCAGGAGTTGGTGAAGGACAGGAAAGCCTGGCATGCTGCAGTCCATGGGGTCACAAAGAGTCGGACATGACTGAGTGACTGAACTGAACTGAACTGATATGGGGGCAGCAAAGGAAGATGTTTTACAGTCCAGTCTGTGCAAAACGGAAAGTAGGAAAGAAGGTGAGGAGGTGGATGGGCTTACTGAGGGGTGGAGGAGGAGAAAGAACTCCTAAAGAAAGTAGTGTCTGAAAAATGTGATGCACTCTGTTTCTATTTTGTAATATACATAAAGTAGAATTTTTGGAACATGCATGCAGCCAAGTTTCCCTTTATATTTAGAGAATAATTTGAAATTGCAGACTTGAGCGAGATGATGAGTTGTTGCATGAGAGTTGAGTTACTTGTTTCTATAGCAAGAAGGCACTTCAATATGGGGTAAGAAGTCTGAAAATCAGAGTTAGAAACTTGCAGTAATCAAATCTCTTCCAGTTCTATACTTTTATAGAGACCCTATGATATACTCGCAGGTGATGAGTCAGGATAGGATAAGCTTAGGCCATGGTAACAAACAAATAAAGATAAATCTCAGTGGCTTAACACAAAATTTATTTTCAGTCACAAAATCTGATGAGGATCCGGAGACTCTCCATGGTAAACAATGCCATGAGATGAGCAGAGATGCAGGCTGTTTTGATCTTCCATCTCCATCAATTCAACATGAGACCTTCTCTACAACTGCTGTGGTGAGGAAGAAAATCCTAGAAAGTCAAACACTGGCTGTGAAATACTTTGGTCTGAAAATGACAACTAATATGCCTGCTCACAATTCATTGGCCAAAACTAATTGGTCAAAACCCAAGGTGGAATATTCCCCTATATTTGAAGGAGAGGAAATTTAGATATGGAAGAACAGAGATGTCTCTACCACAACAGTCTTTAGACAGGAACTACATGCTCCAAGACTCTCTGAAAATAATAGTGGATATTTTTTCAAAAGATTAAAAAAATAATAGAGTCAGAGTATTTAAGTTTTCTATGTGGATTTTCAAGCAGCTTCTTAACTGGTTCTGTACAGTTTGAAGCTTAAAGATCTATGACAGCTTTTAGGAAGTAACCATGGAATCACCAGAAAGCTAAGGTCAATAGCCTCTATGAATATTTAAGCTTTCTAGAGTAAAAGAATGTTTAGTATTTTTTATGCTGATTTAGCTTTCTCAACATGGAGCACGCTCATTAATTTCAGCACTTGCTAAGAATGAAGATTTCTAGCTTCACCTACAGAATGAAACTCTCTGGAGGTAAGCAAGTCCAAGCTTTCCTGGGGATTATTATGTACACTAAGGCCTGAGAACCTATACAGAGGAAGCAGATGGCCCATGCTGGGGAAAGGAAAGAGTAGGCTTTCTTGAAATCCAATTGTGAAGCAGAGCTTACCTTGAGGCTTCCCTAGTTGAAGGCAAGGAGTTCTAATTTAAGTCATCTTGATGCTGGTGAAAAGAAATCTCAACAAGCAGGACCCTCCTCCTAGGAGCAGCCCAGCTATCCATTCGGCAGGAAAGGGCTCCCATGCTCCTAGTCACTGGACCTAGTTTGAGCACAGAGCTGATTGAAGACTTGTGCTTTTCACTCTGATGCTTTTATTTTCACCTCTTGTATTTTTGGTGTACCTTCATCTAGTCTTATTGCTTTATCTTCTGTATGCTAACTCCTTGCAAATATATATTCCTAGAGTGAACTTCTTTTCCAGAAGTTCAGACTTCTGGAGTCCAAAAAGTCCAGAATTTCAGACTATTGCTGTTCAGCATTTCCATTCAGATGGCTAGTAGGCTTTTCAGAGTTAACATGTCTAAAATGGAGCCCCTAAATGATCTTCCCCTAAACATGCTCCTTCCATGGACTGACTGGCTCCATCTCAGTTTATGGCAACTTTGTTGGTTCAGGCCAGGTTCTTGGGAGTCATACTTGACTTCCCTTTCTCCAACGTATACCATTTAATTCCAATCTTCTAACAAATGTTAACTTTGCTTTCAAAATAAACCCAAGATCTCATCACTTCTTCACTTCCACTGTTACTGCTCCAGTCTGAGTCCCCAGCATCTCTTATCTGGCTTAAATGGTCTGTCTTCTTCTTTCAAGTCCCCGTTAGTCTATTCTCTACATGGCAGTCAACACAACCCTGTTAAAATATGATAGATCATATCCACTTTTGTGTTCAATATCCTCCAAAGGGCTCCCCACATCACTCAGAGGGAAAAACAGATAGAAGTTCTGACAACGTTCTGCAAGGCCTTGAAGGATCTGGCCCTTCTTTCCAATCTTATCTCTTTATCCATTTTCCCCTTTTCACTCATTTCAGATACACTAAACTTTTTTATGTCCTTTAACACACCAGTCCTGGTCTCTCCTTTGTTCCTGCTCTTTCACCTTCCTGGATAATCTTCCTGGGATATGTGCAGGTCATCCTTCACGTCTTTGTTCAAAGGGCATCTTCTCAATGAGAATAGAGTGATATGTGCTCAGGAGAAAAATGGAAGGGATATAATTTGCTGTATTGGAAGAAGGGTGGTCTAGGGTAGCTAACATGTCACCCTCCTCTCAACCTAGCACATTAGATCCCCTTTCTTTCACCCTAACACTTACCATGCCTTGTTACTATCTTCATTCTATTTGGGTTGGCCAAAAAGTTCATTCAGCTTTAACCAGAAGCTGGTACAGAAAACCCCAAATGAACTTGTTGGCCAACCCAATACATCAATTTATAAAGGTTCTTGAAAGCAAGCTTTTCTGTTCATTTGTTTCCTACACTGATGTGTCTTAACATCTAGGACAGTGCCTAGCACACAGTCACTCAAAAAATACTTCTTTTTTTTTTAAATTTTATTTTATTTTTAAACTTTACATAATTGTATTAGTTTTGCCAAAAAATACTTCTTGAAAGAATGAAATAATATTTGCCTTTTAATGACAACCAGCTCTTGGTACACACTGTTCTGATATCAATATTTTATTGAAGTTTTGTGACTGGGGTATTTTTCCCAACTTCCTGTATATCTTAAACACTTTTCCCTCAAAATTTCTAAGTTGGAAAGAATAAACTCAGACAAGTGACACAAAGTGAGCATGATGACCAGTGCTTTGGCTCCCAAGAGAAAATTCCAGGAAAATAAGACAGAGTAAAAGGAATGGGACAAAAATGTACACAAACATGGAGGCACGGAGCTGTGGTAGGCAGCTGCTAAAATGGCTTCCAGTGATCCTTGCCTCCTCGGATTCAAGAGAAATCTCCTTCCCCTCAATTTGGGCTGGACCTAGTGACTCACTCATAACAAACAGAATAGAGCAAAAGTGATGGCATGTCATTTCCAAGATTTGGCTACCAGATGATATACTGTCTATGTTGCTCAACCTGTCTTCTCTCTCATCTTCTCACTCTGCTGAAGCAAATTGCCACGTGATGAGCTGTTGCACGGAAAGGCCCAGATGACAAGGAACTAAGCCTCCACCAATAGGCAGTCCGTCTGGAATCTAGAAAAATGGTACTGAGGAACCTATTTGCAGGGCTGGAAGTAGAGACACAAATGTAAAAAATGGATTTATGGACACAGTTGAGGGGGAAGGAGAGAGTGGGATGAATTGAGAGACGAGCATTGATATATACACACTACAATGAATAAACTAGACAGCTAGTAGGAAGCTTCTGTAGAGCACAGGGAGCTCAGCTCAGTGCTCTGCGATGACCTAGAGGGGTGGGTTGGGGGGAGGGAAGGAGGCTCAAGAGGGAAGGGACATATGTATATTCATAACGTAAACATATGGGATATATATATATATATATACACACACACACACACACACACACACACACCCCTATGACTCACTTTGTTGCACAGCAGAAACTAACACAACATTATAAAACAATTTTACTCCAATAAATAAATAAATACTAATAAATAGGCAGTCTGATATGGCTTTCATTCTGACTGCCTATGAGAAGGTGAATCCTTCCAATAGCCAGAGGAAGTCTGGAAGCACACACTTACACTTTGGAGGAGCCTTGAGAAGACGGCTGCCCTGGCCAATACCTTGGCTGGTTGCAGCCTGAGAGACCCTGAGCCTAAGGACCTAGCTAAGCCATTCCTAGTTTTCTGATCCACAGAAACTGAGATAACTATTAAAATGCTATTTTAAACCATAAGTTTTGAGGGCATTCTGTTACTGATCCATAAATAATAAATACAATGGACATATAGTAAAAGGTATGATTGTGTATATGACTACCTTTTGAAGGAAACGTGAAGCATTGATAATAAACTAGTGATACTTTTGAGTGAGGAACTATATCCAGAGTGAAGAAGAGATGTGAAGTGAAAGTCGCTCAGTCGTGTCCAACTCTTTGTGACCCCATGGACTATACAGTCCATGGAATTCTCCAGGCCAGAATACTGGAGTGGGTAGCCATTCCCTTCTCCAGGGGATCTTCCGAATCCAGGGATTGAACCCAGGTCTCCCACATTGCAGGCGGAAGAGCATTTATCAAACTAGTTGTATTTATTCATTCATACCAGAACTATTTTATTTAAAATAAACAGGCAGAATTCAAGATGAAAAAAATACCTACTTTAATAGAATTTAATCTAGCATTGGGTGAGAATGATGACGGCAAACATCAAGTCCAGAAACATGTGATTAATAATTTCAGGAAAAATAAAACTGAGTTACAATCTGTGGACACCCTGGCCATGGGAGTGAAGCATCTCCTTTGAAAGCCTCTTGCAATCTGTAACCACTGAGTTGAACTGACACTGATATGGCCATGGTAAAATCTGTGGGCCAAGCACTGTAGGCAGAAAGAATGGCCAGTGCTAAGCTAGGAATAAGAAGATTATGAGCTAGAGGGTGGATCATGTAGAGTGTTTGAATTTTATTCTAAAGGCAGTAGAAAGCCTTTTATAGAGTTTAAACAGAGTAGAACATTGCATTTTACATGTTTAGATGGTCACTCTGGCTTCTGTAAAAAAAAAAAAAAAAAAAGAGAGTTGTGGTGGATAGGAGGTTAGGGAAAGGGAGAAAGTTAGGAGACAATACAGGGTTAGGTACTTTATTGGCAACGGAGCACCGAGCCAACAAGTTGTTGTACGAGAGGAGGCTGTGAGGCTGTAGCAGATTCATAAGCCAGTCTTAACGTCCTGTCAATATAATCTTCTGCTGCTGCTGCTGCTAAGTCACTTCAGTCATGTCCGACTCTGTGCAACCCCATAGACAGCAACCCACCAGGCTCCTCCGTCCCTGGGATTCTCCAGGCAAGAACACTGGAGTGGGTTGCCATTTCCTTCTCCAATGCAGGAAAGTGAAAAGTAAAAGTGAAGTCACTTAGTCATGTCTGACTCGTAATTACCCCATGGACTGCAGCCTACCAGGCTCCTCCGTCCATGGGATTTTCCAGGCAAGAGTACTGGAGTGGGGTGCCATTGCCTTCTCCCAATATAATCTGAATAACTGGCAAATTGGTTCCTGCATGGGGTGATGTTAGGGGAATAAAAAGAAGTCACATTTGCAGGCAACTCATTTGTTCTTGGGGACAGGGTCAAGTTTACTTCTGCTAATCAAAAGAACACTTAAAAATATATTACACTTGGTATTTTGTGCAAGTAACAACTCCTCATCGCTCAAGAAGAAAATGCAACTTTGATGTTTGTAAAACAGCTGTTAGCATTTTTATGGATATGTTCATAAGTAAGATTTTTATGACCTTGAAGACTAGCCTCACAGCACTATAAACCAATTAAATGTTAAACATAGTGTCTCTCAACCTTGGTAGTAAGTATTCCACATAGAAACGACTTTTTAACTGCCTTTATGCTAATTAGGATTCTAAGTAAAAAACAAATTACAAGAAGAGATATACTCTGTTGACTGGCCTTATCAACTGCCATGAAAAAGAAAGAAAATGATCAAATGTGTCATGGGATGGGAAAGTTGAAATACTTACAGCTGTTACTTTGACAAACTGCTAGCTTGATGCTGACTCATAGTCCAATGGGTTATGGAAAACTAAAGTGACACAAAAGACAGGCAAATTAGGAAGTGGGTACAAACTTTACAAAGAAAGTTACAAAGAAGAGAATAAAAGATGTAATTTAATTAAAAACTATTTGGGAGAACTTCCCTGGTGCTCCAGTGGCTATGGCTCTGTGCTCCCAATGCAGGGGGCCCTGGTTCAATTCCTGGTCAGGGAGCTAGATTCCACATGCCACAACTAAGACTTGGTGTAGACAAACAAAAAGATATCTTTAAAATTATTTTTGAACCCGATAAGAGAATAAGCCACTTATATTTGACCACTAAAAGAACCATTTTAAGGAGTATGAAATTGCAACTCACTCCAGTATTCTTGCCTGGGAAATCCCATAGACAGAGGAGCCTGGTGGGCTACAGTCCACAGGATTGCAGAGTCGGACACAACTGAGTGACTAAACAACAACAATCCTAGTTACTACCTGAATCCCTGAGGGCAAGCACAATGCTGACTTCTAACACTCTGATTTCTTCCTGTCTTATAAATGAGTCATAGAGTATATTACTGTTTTATATCTGTCTTCTTTTATTCAGTATTATTTATGTGTTGCAAACAGCAACAATTCTCATTGTTGTATAGTATTTTATTTTATGAATGTATCACAATGTATTAATTCATTCCACTGTTGATAGATATTTGGATTACCTCCAGATTTGGGTATTATAAATGACAACACCTGCCCTACCCCAGCCTGCATGCTTAGTCACTCAGTCATGTCTGGGTCTTTGCAACCCCATGGACTGTAGCCTGCCAGGTTCCTCTGTCAATGGGATTCTCCAGGCAAGAATACTGGAGTGGGTTGCCACTTCCTCCTCCAGGGGGTCTTCCTGACCCAGGGATCGAACTCCAGTCTCCTACATTACAGGCAGATTCTTTACTGTCTGAGCTATCAGGGAAGCTCAGACACTTCCAGATTTGGTTATTATAAATAGTGCTGTGATGGATATTCTTATACTTAGTCTTCTCTGGAGCATATATGTGAAAGTGGAGGAGTTGGATCACTGAGTGCACATATGTTCAGTTTTAATAGACAATGCTAAACTATTTTCTCAAGTACCTATACCAACGAACACTCTGGCCAGCAGTATCTGAAAATTCTAGTTGCTCCACATTCTTGACATTATTAGGTTATTTTTTAAATGAACTTAAATTAAATGGAATATAACTGCTTTACAATACTGTGCTAGTTTCTGCCACACATCAACATGAATCACCCATAGGTATACATATGTCCCCTCCTTCTTGAAGCTCCCTCCATACCTCCTCACCCCTCTAGGTTGTCACAGAGCAGGAGGTTGAGCTCCCTGTGTTATACAGCAACTCCCCACTGGCTATCTATTTCACATACAGTAATGCATATGTTTCCATACTACTCTCTCAATTCATCCCTCCCCCTCCTTCAAAATAGTTGTGAATAGAAGAGAAGCAAAAGGCAAAGGGAAAAGGAAAGACAGACCCATTTGAATGCAGAGTTCCAAAGAATAGCAAGGAGAGATAAGAAAGCCTTCCTCAGCGATCAATGCAAAGAAATAGAGGAAAACAATAGAATGGGAAAGACTAGAGATCTCTTCAAGAAAATTAGAGATACCAGGGAACATTTCATGCAAAGATGGGCTCAATAAAGGACAGAAATGGTATGGACCTAACAGAAGCAGAAGATATTAAGAAAAGGTGGCAAGAATACACAGAACAACTATACAAAAAAGATCTTCATGACCCAGATAATCACGATGGTGTGATCACACACCTAGAGCCAGACATCCTGGAATGCAAAGTCAAGTGGGCTTTAGGAAGTATCACTACAAACAAAGCAAGTGGAGGTGATGGAATTCCAGCTGAGCTATTTCAAATCCTAAAAGATGATGCTGTGAAAGTGCTGCATTCAATATGCCAGCAAACTTGGAAAACTCAGCAGTGGCCACAGGACTGGAAAAGGTCGGTTTTCATTCCAATCCCCCCAAAAGGGCAATGCCAAAGAATGTTAAAACTACTGCCCAATTGCACTCATCTCATACGCTAGCAAAGCAATGCTCAAAATTCTCCAAGGCAGGCTTCAACATTATGTGAACCAAGAACTTCCAGATGTATAAGCTGGATTTAGAAAAGGCAGAGGAACCAGAGATCAAATTGCCAACATCCTTTGGATCCTAGAAAAAGCAAGAGCGTTCCAGAAAAGCATCTACTTCTGCTTTATTGACTATGCCAAAGCCTTTGACTGTGTGGATCACAACAAACTGGAAAATTCTTCAAGAGATGGGACTACCAGACCACCTCACCTGCCTCTTGAGAAATCTGTATGCAGGTCAAGAAGCAACAGTTAGAACTGGACAGGGAACAACAGACTGGTTCCAAATCAGGAAAGGAGTATGTCAAGGCTGTATATTGTCACCCTGCTTATTTAACTTATATGCAGAGTACATCATGCAAAATGCTGGGCTGGATGAAGCATAAGCTGGAATCAAGATTGCTGGGAGAAATATCAATAACCTCAGATATGCAGATGACACCACCCTTAAGGCACAAAGTGTAGAAGAACTAAAGAGCCTCTTAATGAAAGTGAAAGAGGAGAGTGAAAAAGTTGTCTTAAAACTCAACATTCAGAAAACTAAGATCATGGCACCTGGTCCCATCACTTCATGGCAAATAGATGGGGAAACAGTGATAGACTTTATTTTGGGGGGCTCTAAAATCACTGCAGATGATGACTGCAGCCATGAAATTAAAAGACATTTGCTCCTTGGAAGAAAAGTGATGACCAACCAAGACAGCATATTAAAAAGCAGAGACATTACTTTGCCAACAAAGGTCCATCTAGTCAAAGCTATGGTTTTTCCTGTAGTCATGTATGGATGTGAGAGTTGAACTATAAAGACAGCTGAGTGCCAAAGAATTGATGCTTCTCCAACTGTGGTGTTGGAGAAGACTCTTGAGAGTCCCTTGTACTGCAAGGAGATCAAACCAGTCCATCCTAAAGGAGATCAGTCCTGAATATTCATTGGAAGGACTAATGCTAAAGCTGAAACTCCAATACTTTTGCCACCTGATGTGAAGAACTGACTCATGCCACCTGATGCGAAGGCCCTGATGCTGGGAAAGATTGAAGGAGGGAGGAGAAGGGGACAACAGAGGACAAGATGGTTGGATGGCATCACCGACTCAATGGACATGAGTTAGCGTAAACTCCGGGAGTTGGCGATGGACAGGGAGGCCTGGCGTGCTGCAGTCCATGGGGTCACAAAGAGTCGGACACGACTGAGGGACTGAACTGAACTGAATGCTCCTTCCCCCACTGTTCGCACAAGTCTGTTATGCCTGTCTCTTTCCTGCCCTGCAAATAGCTTCATCAGTACTGTCTTTCTAGATTCCACATATATGCATTAATATATGATACTTGTTTCTCTCTTTCTGACTTACTTCACTCTGTGTAATAGGCTCTAGGATCCTCCACTAGGTTTTTAAATTTTAGTCAAGCTAATAGGAAACTTAAAAATGTTTTTATATGTTTTGAAGCAACTGATGAACTGTAAGAAATGAGACTAGAGTTTACCTTGCTCCTAGAACACTTCTCTTTAAGGGATCCAAGACTGATGGCATTCAGTCCATGGAAAAGTAAATATTAGTTGATGGAAGAGTTAGTAACATTTTCATCACCATGAAAAAGTTTTTGCTATTTACCTTTTACAATCTTTACATGAAGCATGAAATACTTAAATAGGACTACAAATTGGACTTAAATAGGACTACAAATTGGACTTAAATAGGACTACAAATTTAGCAGCCTTGACAATGTAAAATAAAGGAAAAGCTGATGATAGGTGAGAAGTGGAAGGAAGAAACAGAAAAAAGGGGGGGATATATTATAATCTCACAATGTAGAAAGTAGAAGGATGACAGTTAAAACTTAATAGGGCATGACAGAGTTTAAGGTGCATTATTTAAAGTTGCAAAAGCAAACAATAAAAACAATAATAATAACATGGGGAATATATGGAGTATGTGGAGTTTTATGTATATTATTGAAAGTTATAATAACAATCAATTGTAAATCGTACAGTTTGCATAATTAATAAAAAACAGAAGTAAGAGATGGGGAGTTAGGGTTAATAGTATTGAATAAAATCTATACTTTTTCATAGAAAGTTGTAAATAGACATAATTTAAAGTTGATAAGACAATAGATGCATAAGCATATTATTTAGACTTACTAAGATAAACACCCAAAGAACTAAAAAAGGTTAAAGAGGTTGCACCTGGAAAATGCCCCTGAAGGTATGACAAGCAAGGCCTAGAGATGGTTGCTTTTTATTATAAACTTTTCTGTACTACTTAACTGTTCACTACCATCTATATGTATTGGGTTGGCCAAAAAGTTCATTCAGGTTTCCATAAGCTGTTCCCCAGTGAACTTTTTGGCCAACCCAATGTTACTTAGCTATAAAAGAATGAAGTTTCAAAAGTAAGATTTATTTGGGGAAATGATCAAGTATAATCCTCTTGCTGTGAGTGATTTCAGCTTTTACTTTGGAGAGAGAAGAAATAAAAGAGAGAATCTTAAATGAGAATGAATATGCATATGGGATCCAGAAATTGGGAAGCCAGAAAAGAAAATTGAGGAAGATAAGTTAAGGGGACAAAAAGGATCATTACCAGGTTGAAAATAAATGGTAAACAAAGACTCTTATTTTACTTAGAATGTTTCCTTCAAAATTCCTTCTGATTTGAAATAATTCATGGTTTGAAAACTTGGGTAACATATTCAGAAATGCTGGTATTAATAGAATGGGCTGACTTTCCAATCTCTCAACTTCCTAGGTCAATTTATGGTTTACACTATTTCCAAATAAATTCTAATGTCAATCTGATCTCATCACATCCTCCTCAAACTCTCCAGTGGCTCCTCAATACCTATTCAGTTAACTATTACATCCTCACCTTGATATTCTGGGCCCTGAATAATATGGATTCAACATCTAAGTTGCCTATGGTTACACTACTGGTAAGTGTTAACGTGGAAATTTAAACAGAAGCAGCATAGCCTTTGAAGCCTGCGCTCTTTCATCGAATACATACAGCCTCTCATGTGAAACTCACATGTGCACATATAAAGCCATGTAAGAATGGTCATGGCAGGCCGACCATGGGGGACGTGGGGGGCAGGGCAGGAAACGCCTGGGGGCAGTAGAGCCCATGTCGGCCTTGAGGCGCTCTGGCTACAACCCTAGTGACAGCCTGTCTTATGGCCACTACTACGGGCCTGGGGGTGGAGATGTGCCAGTGCACCCGCCTCCGCCCATCTACCACCGGCCCTGAGCCTCCCCAGCCTCCCATTTCCTGGCGGGGCCGTGGGGGTGGCCCGGCGGAGACCACCTGGCCGGGGGAATGAGGAGGAGGCAATGGCTACTAGGTGTCTGGAGGTGCCTGGTCAGAGCCGGGTCGTGCTGGCAGAGGCCACCAGGAGCAGCCACCATATCCTAGTTACAATTCTAACTATTGGAATTCTACTGTCCGACCTTGGGCTCCTTACCCAAGTACATACCCTAGAAGACCGGAAATGCAAAGCCAGAGTTTGAATTCTTATACAAATGAGGAATATGACCTACCATACCCCACTGGCCCGGAGACAAATACTGCCTCATACCCTGGGGCCTATTACACACCTGGGTATGCTCAGACCAATTACTCCACAGAGGTTCCAAGCACTTAGCATTCATCTAGCAACAGCCCAACCCCAGTCTCCAGTTGGATGTACCCCCAGCAGGACTGCCAGACTGAAGCAACCCCTCTTAGGGGGCAGGTTCCAGGATATCCTGCTTCACAGAATTCTGGAATGAGAGTACCCTATTACCCTTACGGGGATGGTGATCATAGTGTTCCACAACCAGGACCAACCATATGACCCCAGGAGGACTCATGGGCACCTCCAGGTGCTTATGGAATGGGAACCTGGTACCCCTGGCCTTCAGCTGCGCCCTCGGCACCACCGGGGAGTCTCTACATGAACGAAAGCACTTCATCATGGCCTAGCAGTGGCTCTCCTCAGCCACCTCCTTCACCGCCAACCTCACAGCCTAAGGACTCCTCCTATGCCTACAGCCAAGCAGATCAAGGAATGAGCCGGCACAACTTTCCTTGCGGTGTCCATCAGTACGAGTCCTGGGGATCAGTGGACGATGACAGTTCGGAGCTTTTGGATTCCCAGGTCCAGTATAGTGTTGAGCCTCATCTGTATGGTAATGCCACTCACAAACATCCCAGCACTCAAGACCAGGGTATTCATCTTGCTGAAGAGTGTTTATCTTCAGATGAAGGGACTCCCTCAAGCATTAAAAAAACCATACATGTGCTAGAGAAGGTCCAGTATCTTGAGCAAGAAGTATAAGAGTTCATAGGAAAAAAGACAGACAAAGCATACTGGCTTCTGGAAGAGATGCTAACCAAGGAACTTCTGGAACTGGATTCAGTTGAAACTGGGGGCCAGGACTCCATCCGGCAGGCCAGGAAAGAGGGTAAAGAGGCGGTTTGTAAAATCCAGGCCACACTGGAAAAACTGGGGAAAAAAAGTATGATGAAGGGATTTAGAACAAAGGGGAAGCCTATTACTAACTTGACCAAAGAACTCTTGATTTTGGTTAATTACCCTCTTTTTGAAATGCCTGTTGATGACAAGAAGCAATACATTCCAACTATCCTTTGATAGAAAGCTTGAAAAACTGGTACAGGACTTGGAAAAACAGTTGGGTTATGAGTTGTTTTCAGACCAGTGAATATAATAGGGAGCTCTCGAGTTATGGATATTGCCAAGTAGACTTGCCCAGTAAGAAATACGTGGGTGTTGGCAAGCTGCTGCTTATCAGCAGGAAGCGAATTCATCTTATTGAACAGGCTCCTCAGAAACCTACAGGATAAGACTGGATGTTCTTTGGACAGGGTCTGTTTTTTGTAAACATCTGGATTACTTGTCACATTTTTATACATTGTAACTGCTTTCACCATACACTTTGTGTGCAAATTACAGCTTGGACTTTAGCATCCTTGGACCTCTGTTTTGTTTTGTTATTTGCAGTTCACAAATATAGTATGATTCTCTAAAAAATAAATGGTCATGGCAGCATTGCCCCCAAACTGGAAGCAATCTAGATGTGCATTAATAGAGAAAGGGATCAGCAAGTTAGGTAAGGTCACATAGTTCAAAGATCAGAAATAGTTAAATGAATCAGATGTATACGTTTCCATATGAATAAATCGTTAAAGAAAAACGTAGATTGAGAATAGCAACTTGTTGAAGATTAAGTACTATATAATTCTGCTCAGGTGATGTTTAATAATATACCTATCTTATAAAGAAGTAACAAAAAGAGTATCAGCAAAAATACAAATAAAAATCAGGATGGTGATTATCTTTATGGAGTGAGGGTAAAGAACTGAGAAGGGTCAAAAGAGCCATCAACCAGTTTGGCCCCAAGCGACAAGAGCTCTTATTGGCCCTGGCTTTTTCATTTCATCTCTTAGCTTCTCTTGGCGTAGGTGGGGTATGGGGTGAATTCACTCTGCCTGAGACAGAGTGGCTTTGGGTTGTATGAATTAGCATGAAAGCTCTGATCTATGTCTAGATCTACTTATTGATGCCCTCAATAAGTTCATGTCTGCACTGCTATATTTAAAATGGATAACTAGCAAGTACCTACTGTACAACACAGGGAACTCAGCTCACTCTGCTCATTATTATGTAACAACCTAAATGAGGAAAGAGTTTGAAAAAGAATAGACACATGTGTATATGTATAACTGAATCATTTTGCTGTACACCTGAAACTAACACAACATTGTTAATCAGCTATACTCCAAAATAAAAGAAAAAGTTAAAAAAAAAAAAAAGAGCCATCAACCAGAAAACAACGGGACAAATAATTAACATGGGTATACAGGTAATTATAGTATTCTGTGTTTTATCTGAATGTTTATAAAACAATTATATAGGTATAAAAATAATTGGAAAGATATTTAACATTATTCTAACTTTTTAATCTCACAGTGATGAGAGTATGGGTGATTTTATTCTTCTCATTGTTTCTTTAATTTTCAAAAATAAACACTTCTGACTTCTGGTTTCTAGTCCAACATATAAAGAGCTTGGAAGTCATCACTTCCATCTTTATAACAGGAAAAATGCTCATAAACAAACTAAAACACTACAACTCTTCTTAGATCCATCAGGGAATGGTAAACTGCTGCCCCCAGAAACTAGAAACACACGTGATACACAGAATAACAGTTTACCAGGAACAGAAGCTGCTACAAGAGTATCGTAAGTTTAAAGAGTTCCCTGATAATGAGGGATGTTGAGCATATTTTCATGTGTTTGTTAGCCATCTGTATGTCTTCTTTGGAGAAATGTCTATTTAGTTCTTTGGCCCATTTTTTGATTGGGTCATTTATTTTTCTGGAACTGAGCTGCAGGAGTTGCTTTTATATTTTTGAGATTAGTTGTTTGTCAGTTGCTTCATTTGCTATTATTTTCTCCCATTTTGAAGGCTGTCTTTTCACCTTGCTTTTATAGTTTCCTTTGTTGTGCAAAAGCTTTTAATTTTAATTAGGTCCCATTTGTTTATTTTTGCTTTTACTTCCAGTATTTTGGGAGGTGGGTCATAGAGGATCCTGCTGTGATTTATGTCAGAGAGTGTTTTGCCTATGTTCTCCTCTAGGAGTTTTATAGTTTCTGGTCTTAGAGAAATGCAAATCAAAACCACAATGAGGTACCATGTCACGCCAGTCAGAATGGCTGTGATCCAAAAGTCTATAAGCAATAAATGCTGGAGAGGGTGTGGAGAAAGGGAACCCTCTTACACTGTTGGTGGGAATGCAAACTAGTACAGCCACTATGGAGAACAGTGTGGAGATTCCTTAAAAAACTGGAAATAGAACTGCCTTATGACCCAGCAATCCCACTGCTGGGCTTACACACCAAGGAAACCAGAATTGAAAGAGACACGTGTACCCCAATGTTCATTGCAGCACTGTTTATAATAGCCAGGACATGGAAGCCACCTAGATGTCCATCAGCAGATGAATGGATAAGAAAGCTGTGGTACATAAACACAATGGAGTATTACTCAGCCATTAAAAAGAATACATTTGAATCAGTTCTAATGAAGTGGATGAAACTGGAGCCTATTATATTGAGTGAAGTAAGCCAGAAAGAAAAACACCAATATGGTATACTAACGCATATATATGGAATTTAGAAAGATGTTAATGATAACCCTGTATGCGAGACAGCAAAAGAGACACAGATGTATAGAACAGTCTTTTGGACTCTGTGGGAGAGGGAGAGGGGGGATGATTTGGGAGAATGGCATTGAAACATGTATAATATCATATAAGAAACGAACTGCCAGTCCAGGTTCGATGCAGGATACAGGATGCTTGGGGCTGGTGCACTGGGACGACCCAGAGGGATGGTATGGGGAGGGAGGTGGGAGGGGGGTTCAGGACGGGGAGCACGTGTATAACCGTGGCAGATTCATGTTGATGTATGGCAAAACCAATACAATATCATAAAGTAATTAGCCTCCAATTAAAATAAATAAATTTAAAAAAATAAAGGGTTCCTATTGAAAGAATAACTATATAATTGCTAGAAACTCTGTGTATGTGTACTCCCTCACTCAGTTGTATTCAACTCTTTGCGACCCAATGGATTGTAGCCTGTCAGGCTCCTCTGTCCATGGGATTCTCCAGGAAGTAATAATGCCTGAAAATTTTCCAAAATTAATGACAGGCACTAAGCCATAGATGCATGAAGCTCCATGACCATGAAGGAGGAAAAATATAAAAAAATCTACATCTACACATACGTGTTAAGTTTCCAAGGGCTGCCATAGCAAAGGGCTCCCTGGTGGCTCAGATGGTAAAGAATGTGCCTGCAATACAGGAGACCTGGGTTCAATCCCTGGGTTGGGAAGATCCCCTGGAGGAGGGCATGGCAACCCACTCTAGTATTCTTGCCTGGAGAAACCCCATGGACAGAGGAGCCTGGCGGGCTACAATCCATGGGGTCACAGAGGGTTGGACACGACTGAGCAACTAAGCACAGCACAGTACAGCCATAACAAAACCACCATAAACTGAGTGGCTTAAAACAACAAATTTATTGTCTCACAGTTCTAGGGGCTAAAAGACTAAAGGTGTCAGCAGGGCTATGCTCTCTCTGAAACCTATAGAAAAAAACTTTCCTTACCTCTTCCTCATTTCTGGTGGTTTCTTGGCAATCTTTGGCATTCTGTGGCCTACAACTGGATAACTCTAACATTCACCTTTATTACCACATGGCATGGTACCTGTGCATCTCTGTGTCTTCACATAATTAACTTTTTATAAGAACACCAGTTATATTGGATTAGGGCCTCACCCTGCTCCAATATGATCTCATTAAAACTTAACTGATGTAATAACTAATTATATCTGCAATGATCTTATTTCCAAATAAGATCACATTCTGAGGTGTTGGGAATCAGGACTTCAATATATCTTTACTGAGGGGTGGGAGGAATGACATAATTCCATTTATAATAGCATATTATATCCAAATTACAAAAAAGCAAAGACAAAGAAAAGTTTGAAGGAAGCCAGATGGGAGGAGGTCCAACTTATACAAAGAGAATCAAGAATAAGAATTTTATCAAACTTTCCTTTAAAGCCATGCAAGTGAGAGAGTGAGATGAAATATTTAGTTTTGAAAGAAAAAACCAATCAGCCAAACTAAAAATCTGTACTTTGCAAAATTATGATTTTCTCAATCAAGTAAAAATTGAGGGAATTTGTCACCAGTAGACCTACTTTGCAAGAAATGTTACAAGAAATTATTCACAGAAAAGAAAATTATAGAGGGCAGGAACAAAGAAAGGAATTTGTTGTTATTTAGTCGCTAAATTGTGTCTGACTCTCTGTGACCACCTGGACTGGCGCCTGCCAGACTCCTCTGTCCATGGGATTATCCCAGGAAGAATACTGGAGTGAGTTGTCATTTCCTCCTCCAGGGGATCTTCCCAACCCAGGGACTGAATTCATGTTTCCTGCACTGGCAGGTGGATTCTTTATTACTGAGCCACCAGGGAACCCCCAAAAGAAAGGAATATATGAAGGCAAAATAAAATCTTTTAGTTCTCTTAATATTAATTAATCTAACATACAATAGTTTGTTCAAAATACTAATAATAACAATGTATTTGGTGACTATAGCTTATGGATAAGTGAAATGAACAACAGCAGTATAGAAAGGGACAGGGTGGAGAAACTGAGCATACTGTGTTATAAGATATCTGCACTACCCATGAAGTAATACAGTGTTATTTGAAAGTGTACTCTATTAGTTATAAATGTATACAGCAAACTCTACAGCAACCACTAAAAATAAATTTTTTTAAGGAAGTACAATTGACACACCATGGGAAGAGATTAATGGAATGATATAAATGCTCAATTAAAACCCAAGAGTGCAGGAAATAAAAGTGGAACACATACCCATGCAAAGAAACAGACAATTAAAAGTTAAAATATGATCATTATTAATCTATATCAATAATCACTTTAAATGCTACTGAACTAAATACATCAACTGAAAGAGAATGTTAGAATGGAGCAAGAAAAAATAAGGCCCAACTAGATTTTGTCTATATGAAACCCACTTTAAATATAAAGACATAGATTAACAGTGAAGGGAAGAGAAGATACACAATTGGAACACTAATCAAAAGAAAGCTGGACTAGCTACATTCAGTTCAGTTCAGTCACTCAGCAGTGTCCAACTCTTTGCGACCCCATGGACTGCAGCACGCCAGGCCTCCCTGTCCATCACCAACTCCCAATCTTGCTCAAACTCATGCCCATAGAGTCAGTGATACCATCCAACCATCTCATCCTCTGTCATCCCCTTCTCCTGCCTTCAATCTTTCCCAGCATCAGGGTCTTTTCAAATGAGTCAGTTCTTCACATCAGGTGGCCAAAGTATTGGAGTTTCAGTTTCAGCATCAGTCCTTCCAACGAATATTCAGGACTGATTTCCTTTAGGATTGACTAGTTGGATCTCCTTGCAGTCCAAGGCACTCTCAAGAGTTTTTTCCAACACCACAGTTTAAAAGCATCAGTTCTTTGGCATTTAGCTTTCTTTATGGTCCAACTCTCACATCTATACATGACTACTGGAAAAAACATAGCTTTGACTGGATGGACCTTTGAAGGCAAAGTAGTATCTCTGCTTTTTAATATGCTGTCTCAGTTGGTCATAGCTTTTCTTCCAAGGAGCAAGTATCTTAATTTCATGGCTGCAGTCATCATCTGCAGTGATTCTGGAGCCCAAGAAAATAAAATCTGTCACTGTTTCCACTGTAACTACATTAGTGTCAAACAAAGCAGACCTTAGAGCAAGGAAATTTATCAAAGATAAAGAGGGGCACTGTGTGTGTGTGTGTGTGCACGGGCGCTTAGTCACGTCCAACTCTTTGCAAACTCCTGGACTGTAGCCTGTCAGGCGGCTCTGTCCATGGAATTTCCCAGGCAAAAATACTGGAGTGGATTTACATTTCCTTTTCCAAGGCTAACCCAGGGATTTAACCTGCATCTCTTGTATCTCCTGTATTGGCAAGTAGATTCTTTTTTTTTTTTTTTTTTTTTAGGGTATTCTTTTTTTACTTTTATTTTTTTTTTTTTTATTCTTCCAATTTTATTTTATTTTTAAACTTTACATAATTGAATTAGTTTTGCCAATTATCAAAATGAATCCGCCACAGTAGATTCTTTACCACTGCAGCACCTGGGAAGCCCCAAAAGAGGGGCGTTACTTAACTGTAAAGGGGTCAATTCTCCAAAAAGACATAACAATCATTAATATGTATGTACCTAACAACAGAGCATCAAAATGCATGAGGCAAAAAATGACTGAGTGATTAAGAGAAATCCACAAACCAATAATTATAGTTGGAGATTTCAATACTCCTCCATCAGTAACTGACAGATGAATCAGCTAGAAAATCTGTAAGAATATAATTGAACTGAATAGCACTGTCAATCAACTGGATTTAATTGACATTTACAGAATACCTGACCCAAAAACAGCAGAATACACATCCTTCTCAAGCTCACATGGAACATTCATCAAGGCAGACCACATTCTGGGTCATAAAACACAACTTGACAAATTTTAAAAATAGAAATCATACAAAGTATACTTTCAGATCACAGTGGAATTAAACTAACAATCAATAATAGAAACATAGAAAACCCCCAATATTTAGAGACTCAACAACACACTCCTAAGAATAAACATTCTCATTTTATAACAAGAAAATAAATAGTAAGCCCATTTAAGTATATAAACTCATGCATCAATTTTTTTAGGAATAAAACACACTTTATTCTAACAATTAAGAAATATTCCCCCCCTTTCCAGAAGAAGTTAAAAGCCATAATTTAAGTTTCTCCAGGGTGCTAGTATAAAACACTATTTTCAGTTTCCCATAATTTTATTGAAATTTCTTCTTTGAGGCTTAGCTACATCCATTTGACCTTGAACCAAAGGTAATACACAGTTTAGAAGAGCTCACATTATCAGGGCAACACTAATTTTTAAACTTATATGTAAATTGGTAATCTGCCCTAGTGAATCTATATTTTAAATACTTTCCTATGTGCCTCTGGATGAAAGGTAAGACATTATCTTTAAAAATACGTAGTGGTTCTTTAATCTTTTCTTTCTCTGCTCACCTATAAATGTATTAGCAGTATAGGGACATGAATCCCGGAGCTAAGTTTCAGTCCATGTTAACACATGTCCCAAATCTAACCATTTCAAAATCTGACTATATGGTCAAATCAGTTGTTAACATGAATTATGGTTTAGGTCCTTAATTTAGAAGGAAACCAAACCATGCAGAATAATTACTGGCTGGTTAATTACAGAATGAAGGGGAGTATATTATTTAGAATAAGTCCAAGTGCTATGGTGGTTTAGTCACTAAGTTGTGCCTGACTCTTGCGACCCCATGGACTGTAGCCCACCAGGCTCCTCTGCCTGTGAGATTCTCCAGGCAAGAATACTGGAGTGGGTTGCCATTTCCTTCTCCAGGGGATCTTCCCAACTCAGGAATCAAACCCAGGTCTCCCGCATTGCAGGCAGATTCTTTCCCAACTGAGCTATAAGGGAAGCCCTCCAAGTGCTATAAGAATCAACATTAAACCTTAAAGACAGTATGTTCAGTTCTTGTCAATACAAGCTTCAGAATAGCTATTTCTAACTATGCGGTTACTCTGGGACCAAGGCATCTTCTTTCATAGACCATCTTTGGAATCCTCCACTGAATGCTCTCTATCCATGTAGGAGACAAGAGAAGAGAGTTTAGAAGATCTCACTGAAGATTTAAGGGGCCTTGTCTCCAATGAGGATATAGAACCTTGCTTACAACCCATTGTACAGAACTGGTCATATGTCTTCATCTACATATAAACATGATAAGAAAATATAGTCTTTCTGTGTGCCCAGGAAATAATGAAGTAGCTTGATGAACACATAGGATTGTTTCTGCCACAGTAGGCAAATATTACAGAACTGAAATGACGACTTATAGCCTATGTCTCTTCCATGGTCAATTGGTTGCAGAATCCCAAATTATAGTCAGCCATGTTTTACTTCTTTTGAGTTAAAAGTAGCCTGTCAGAGGCCTATAAGGTCTCTAGAGAGAAAGTCAAGAAAGAACAAGCAATGGCCTCTTTCACTGACAGCAAGGTGATAACAATCTAATGAAAGTCATTATTCATTCTATATTTATTACAGTTAAAGAATCAGAAGTCAGAGGCACCATAGGACAAAACTCCACTGAACCAGAGTACCAGCCTTCTAGTCTCCTAGCCCAATAACTGACTTTTCACTGACTTAGTGGACAAAGGTCAATAAACATCTGTGGAAGTTGGGAAAAGAGATGCTGCTTTCCAGTGTATTTCTGAGAAAACCTAAATTTAAGTCACTACTGACCAAGATAATCATGATGGTGTGATCACACACCTAGAGCCAGACATCCTGGAATGTGAAGTCAAGTGGGCCTTAGAAAGCATCACTACGAACAAAGCTAGTGGAGGCGATGGAATTCCAGTGGAGCTATTTCAAATCCTGAAAGATGATGCTGTGAAAGTGCTGCACTGAATATGCCAGCAAATTTGGAAAACTCAGCAGTGGCCACAGGACTGGAAAAGCTCAGTTTTCATTCCAATCCCAAAGAAATGCAATGCCAAAGAATGCTCAAACTACCGCACAATTGCACTCACCTCACACACTAGTAAAGTAATGCTCAAAATTCTCCAAGCCAGGCTTCAGCAATATGTGAACCGTGAACTTCCAGATGTTCAAGCTGGTTTTAGAAAAGGCAGAGGAAACCTATATGCAGGTCAGGAAGCAACAGTTAGAACTGGACATGGAACAACAGACTGGGTCCAAATAGGAAAAGAAGTACGTCAAGGCTATATATTGTCACCCTGCTTATTTAACTTATATGCAGAGTACATCATGAGAAATGCTGGGCTGGAAGAAGCACAAGCTGGAATCAAGATTGGCAGGAGAAATATCAATAACCTCAGATATGCAGATGACACCAGCCTTATGGCAGAAAGTGAAGAGGAACTAAAAAGCCTCTTGATGAAAGTGAAAGAGGAGAGTGAAAAAGTTGGTTTAAAGCTCAACATTCAGAAAACTAAGATCATGGCATCTGGTCCCATCACTTCATGGGAAATAGATGGGGAAACAGTGGAAACAGTGGTGGACTTTATTTTTTGGGCTCCAAAATCACTGCAGATGGTGACTGCAGCCATGAAATTAAAAGATGCTTACTCCTTGGAAGGAAAGTTATGACCAAACTAGATAGCATATTGAAAAGCAGAGACATTACTTTGCCAACAAAGGTCTGTCTAGTCAAGGCTATGGTTTTTCCAGTGGTCATGTATGGATGTGAGAGTTGGACTGTGAAGAAAGCCGAGTGCTGAAGAATTGATGCTTTTGAACTGTGGTGTTGGAGAAGACTCTTGAGAGTCCCTTGGTCTGCAGGGAGATCCAACTGGTCCATCCTAAAGGAGATCAGTACTGGGTGTTCATTGGACGGACTGATGCTGAAGCTGAAACTCCAATATTTTGGCCACCTGATGCGAAGTGCTGACTCATTTGAAAAGATCCTGATGTTGGGAAAGATTGAAGGCAGAAGGAGAAGGGGAAGACAGAGGATGAGATAGTTAGATGGCATCACTGACTCAATGGACATGAGATGACATGGGAGTTGGTGATGGACACGGAGGCCTGGCGTGCTGTGATTCATGGGGTCACAAAGAGTCGGACATGACTGAGCGACTAAATTGAACTGAACTGTATGACTATACCACCAATGCTAAAATTGACTGTAATTCCTGAAGCAAGGACTCCACAGAAACAAACTAAACTTTAGGATCAAATAATTAAAATGAGAGTGTTTAAATTTTGTCCTAAAAAACCCATAAGTACACCTGGCATTTTACTGTCATAATTTAAGCTTCTATCCATTATGTAGTAAATGAAATTTAAATAAAAGATGGTGTCACCAACTTAATGGGCATGAGTTTGAGCAAACTCCAGGAGATAGTGAAGGACAGGGAAGCCTGGAGTGCTACAGTTCATGGAGTAACAAAGTGTCAGACAGGGCTCAGCCATTGAACAATGACAACAAAATAAAAGAAGCCAAAGTAAATAATTTCTTAAAAAAACACTGAATTGTTATCTTTATCACATTTCTGAGGAGTACATAAAAATTTCCCATCTTCCTCTCATAATTTAATAATCACATTGGGTTATTTAGGTTGTTTTTCTTTTCCCCTCAGAGTCTTCAGAGTTTTCCCAATTTTCAAAGAATAAACTCGAAATGGCAACCCATTCCAGTGTTCTTGCCTGGAGAATCCCAGGGACAGAGGAGCCTAGTGGGCTACTGTCTATGGGGTCGCACAGAGTCAGACACGACTGATGCGACTTAGCAGCAGCAGCTAATTAAACATGACACTATTAAAGGACATATTTGTATTTACTGGTCTCATTTTTAAAATCATGTAGAATGTCATTATTGGTGAAGTTAGCTCTTCTAGTAACACAGACCTAAAATCTTTTTAAACATAGGTTAACATTGGAACAAAATACAAATTGGAAGCATTTGCTATGGAATGGTAGAACTGATAAGGACAATTAAAATTCTCTTACTCCAGCCTCTCAAGTTACACACTAACATATACATTCATTCACTCGACAAAACTTTTAATGCCTCCCATTTACGGGGCACTGCTCTAGATCCTCAATAGAGAAGGGAACACAGTAAACAAAACCCCGGCTCTTATGGTGTTTATTAAAGAGGGGAGAAAATATATACTAAACAAAAAAGTAAGATAAACAGCATGGCAGGTGGTGATAAGTAATCTAGAGAACCAGAGAAGAAAAGAGTTGCAGATTTAAGCACGTGTTCTAAAAAGTCCTCACTGAAAAGTCTTCAATAAAGATTTGAAGGATAAGTGAGCCATGCAGCTTGAGGAAAAAAGCGTCCCAGGGAGGAAGAACTCAATATTAAAGAGAATAAGGAACTCTTTTAAGGTCAAAGAGTAGCGAAGCTGGAACCCAGATATCCTAAAGCCTGGATTCATCTTTAAAATAATAGACTATGATATTGATGCCAAATCACTTATCATCTAACAATCATTTCTTTAATTACTGAGCTCATATTTATGTATCACCATCTGTGTGCAGAGCATGGTTCTAGATGTTTCGGCAGCGGGAGAACATTCTTCTTTTTGTGAGTTTTGATGTATAGATTCTCATTTAATTTCTACAGTGGCCCTTTGAGGTAGCAATTATTGGGTTGGCCAAAAGATCATTTGGAGTTTTCTGTAACACCTTGCTGAAAAACCCAAATAAACTTTTTGAATTATCACTTATTGAACTTATTTGCATTATCACTTACAGACAAGAAAATGGGCTCAATTAGGATAACTAACCTGCCCCTCAAGCCAACAGCTATTAGGTGATACAACCAGGATCTTAACTCAGTTGACTCATTCCAAAACCCATGCACTTTCCACCATATCATGCTGCTTAAACTGAACTTTAACTTCCCCATGTACATATGTGTTTTAAATTTATTTTTGTTGTTGCTGTTTTACATGGAAACATAGAAGATAACTTCAAGTAATTTCATATTTACATCACTGACAAAATAAAATTAAACATCAATTATTCACTGATTGCTATATACAGATGGAATTAAATGAGACTCAGAATTAGTCAATTTGGCCTGGAAAATTAGATGCAGAATTCAAAAATGCAGTTCAGCCTGTTTCATCTGGGTTCTTTCCTCCTTCCTAGCTTCTTTTTTTTTTTCTCTTGCTTATTAAATTTAAATGATATTATTAATTTTTGCATTGATGATACATTCACATTGTTCAAAATTCAAAAGTTCCAAAGGCCATATGATTAACTATCTCCCCAGCACTTTGTTCTCTAGCCAAGCAGTTCTCCCCAAAGGAATTTTTTTGGGGGGCCCAATTCCTCATATTTCCTTCTAGTGGTATATTATGCAAGTACATCCAGCTTCTAGAGTATAGGTGAATTTTCAAAGATCAAATCAGAGTGAGGCCAAGAAAAACAGGGTGTGACTGATACTGCTGCCAGCCCACTAGATGAAAGTTCCCCAAAGAGAAAATAATTTACACTGATTTACTTTGGGACTTCTCTGTTCTAGATTTTACACACCTCCCTCCGGATCAATCTTCCTCAAGTGCGTCTCCAATCACATCAACCACCACTCAGTCTTCCAATGATCTCTTACTTATCTAGTCCAACAATCCAAATGCCCAGTTTGGAATTCGTTGCCTTGTGTTTCTTATTTATCTGTAGTTTTTCATTTTTACTCTACCCTCCAGCAGCTATAGTAAAGTTTTATTGGCATTTGACATGTATTAGTACTATAATGCCTAAAAGGATTCCAGATTTGAATGCAATCCATTGGCTCTTTTACTTTGGAGACCATCTGGGGCATGAAAATCCTCACCCCTGGGAAACCATTTAGTGGTTCCTAGAGTTTCCCAGTGGTACTGGTTTGCATAGGACTGGGGTCTTCCAGGATGTGGGGCCTTTTGTTGTTGTTGTTGCTAAAACCAGGAGACTCCCAAGCAAACTAGAGCAAGTTGGCCACCCAACCTGGGACACTGGCAAAAATGCTGCTTCCAGGATTTTCCAAGACACTGAAAGAACATAATAAACTCTTTTTGCTCTCACTCTTACACAGTGAGGACAGAGACACACCAAGGGTGGAGTGGAGAGTTATGGTGCTTGTGGAGATGACATCACCATTCTTTCTCCACAAAAGAATATGGTGGGTTTGCTGCCCTAAGAGCAAACCCCCCCCCTCTGTTCTTACTCCTGATCTGGCCACCAAGAACTACCTGCTCTTCCGAAGCATGCCTTCTCTTTGGTACTAAGTGATACAAATCTTGTGTTATCCTCTACCACTCTCCCTGGAGTCACTGTTATGCACAGAGTGTGGGTGTGAACACCTGGGCTCCTCTCATATTTCTTTCACTGGGTAGCTGCACCCAGCTTCTCTGAGGGTGAGCCCACACCACTGCCTCCTTTTCAGGAGAACTGCCTGCATTGCTGTTTGCCTAAAGAGCGCTGTCACATCCAGGAAGTTCTGCATCCTCCATGCCTCAGTGGTCAATGACTGATTGATACAAGGTTACAGAAACCGAGGCCCTTACCTCAAGATGGGATGAACCAATCCATGCCTCAGAGTTCCCCATGGACTGGGCTAAAACAATTCTCCAGCTGAGCTTACTTCCTTGCTTAGCTTACTTCCCTTACCCCATCCTGTTTCCCTTACTTTCTTTGTCCTGAAAAATCCTGCAATATGTCACTTGAGAGTGTGGTCAAATCACTGTGATTTGCTCAAGACTCTCCCAGTCTGGGGACTGAAAGCTCCACCTTCTGGGCAATCCCTCAGTCCTGGACAACCAACAATGCTCAGTCATTCTACACTTAAATAAGAAGCTCTGTTTCAGGCTCTGCCTCTAAAGAATCTGATCTAAGGCGTCCCCTTGCATCCTGTATAACCCAGGGTTGTAAGGGTACTGTAACCCGATTAGACAGCAGAATTGGTGGTCTGATGTAAAGAACATGTGCATGATGTGGCAAGAGAAGTACAGGCTTGATTTCTGGGCTTGGTGCCCTTGGGCAGCGCTGAATGTATGAATGGTGTGTGTATGGCCACACATACCAGCCCTGGAGTAAAGCAGCTACTGCCTGACCCATGTTCCATCTCCTCTATATCTTCCCTCTCCCTGTCACGTAACTGGTATCAGATTCACATGTGCAAGAATAGTGAACTTGGCTCTGGTCTACAGAAAAGGTAGCATGGAGACGTAGGCAAATCATTAAGTCTGGAGAAAACCAGTCTAGGAACATCAAGGTAACCACCTGCATTCTATAAATCAGAGCATGAATTCTGTTCCAGAGTTTTCCAGGGAAGCTCAAAACTTACAAACTCTCTTTGCTCCAACTTCTGTAAAAGAACTGAGTTAGAACCACTTCTTTGACACAGTTACTTGGAGTCAAATTACCATCGTTAGTTGGAAGGGACTTTTTGAAAACTACAATCTACTTTATAACATCATTGCCATTAAATAGACACACAAACCTACTAGAATTCTCAGACAATGTCTGGCTAGCAAGGAGAAATAAGAGATGCTTTTAAACTCCAGTTTTCAAGTATCAAATAACCCTAACGTGATGAGGTCTGTAGGTCACTCCTGGAGTGGAATCAGTTTGAGAACCATCTCACTGCAACATACCAACTTGTTTCATGAAATCTTCCCCTTTGCCATATATTCCAGCATCAGACTCTTAAGTTATAGAGAAAAGTGCTTTTTTTCTTTTCTACTTTTTTTGGGATGCTGCCTATAGGAATAGAACCATATCAGCCACAACAAAAGACATCCTTTAAAGTATCAAAATGTTTAATGATCCAGGAGTGAACAAGGCCGTGGGAGAAGTGACTGCTGCTTTATTTCCAGTTGAGCTCTATCTACACAAACAGTTGGTCTTTGCCAAATGTCTTTCAAATACTTAGTGTTAAAACCATATCCAGTAATACTGTAACTGGGTCATTACCCACACATTGCCAGGCTAGTGTTTCAAAGAGGGCTGATACAATCTCATGGTCAGTTAAAGTCAGAACTCCTCCCCTGACATCTCCAAAATCCATACTGGCTGACAGGCGTTATTTAACTTGTGGAGGTAGATGGAAGAGAATTGACTGAAAGAATCACTGTCCAGTATATCAGGAAAGAATGGCAGGATTAGACCTGTTGGAGAAATCTACAGGAAGTACAAAGGGAGTGAGTTCTTGGCTCCTGAACTTGGTAAACAGGGCACAGGAAATCAGAGAGAGTGCAGCTACTGCTTATGCGATATCCAGGTGAATACTGGACACACCATGTCCCCCTGTCTCCAGGTAGTGTAATATTCCAAAAAATTTGCCAAGAAAATAAACTACAGGGAAAACTAAATGCGAAGCAGAGCTGCAATCATTGTAGCTCCTTATATTGCTTTCTTACCCCCAAGGATGCTTACTCTGCCTCACACTGTCCCTTTCAGACAGACTTCCCAATTGGTAAATGTTTTCCAGTGTGATTTTGCTTGAGATCATTTCCTTGACAAGAACTTACAAGCTGTCATCTATAATTGCACTCAATCCAGGAGTAGAAAGCAGTCGCTCACTCACCCAGCTGCTTGCCTCATGAGTAGAGTCCCTCTTCCCAGTTGGCCAGTCACACAGTGGTTCATTTCAGACAACTGGATCTATCCGGTCCCAGCCCCGTCAATCAGCCCAGATCACCATCAAATGCAAAGACAAATACCGACAACCCTCTCAGTCTCTCTGTAGTTCCACTGATTATAAATCTGCTCCTGGGATCTTGTATAACAGGGTCCAAAACCAGAGACGTGGTTCTGCTGATATTTTTAAAACATTAAAAAAATTTTTTTGGCCATGCCACACAGCATGTGGGATCTTAGTTCCCTGGCCAGGGATCAAATCCCTGTCCCCTGCAGCGGAAGCATGGAGTCTTAACCACTGGATGACCAGGGAAGTCCCTGCAGATTTTTAATAGGCTACTACTGTTTTTTTTTTTTTTTTTAATTCTGAGGTTCTTTCAGAGAAAGGTCTACAGTTATAATGTCTCGGGGCCTCTCCAGTCAAAACATCTGGATACAAATCCTGACTGTCACATTGGCGAATTCTTCAGTTTCCCTGTGTTTCCGCTTCTTCAAATGTCATATGGGGTAGGGAACAGGAAGTGCTTACCACTAACGCCTGACTTACAGCAAGTGCTTCAGGTATATTTTCCAAGATTTTTTAAAAAAAAACTTTGGCTGCACTATGCGGCATGTGGGGGTCTTGGTTCCCTGATCAGGGATCAAACTCATGCCCCTTGAATTAGAAGCACAGAGTCTTAACCACTAGACCAACAAGGAAGTCCCTTCCAGGGAGATCTCAATCACCACCTTATATTGGCCAATTTTTACCAATCCTTGCTAACGAAGCTCAGGTATGTTCTCAGAGAAGGCATCCCCATGCCCCTAATGTGGTTAGTGATCTCTCTGATACGTCTGTACTGCATCATGTGTTGAATTATTGAGTATCTTATGTCAGACCCTGTATCAGGCATGAGGAATATAGCAGTGAACTCAATAGACTTTCTCCCTGTTCTTACAGAATGTAAGGTCAAACCGGGGAGGTCACAGTTAAATAGCTAATTGTAATTATGTATTTAATTGTAATTATAAGTGACTGTGTGAGAAGAGGGAAAGGAACCTGATAATATAGAGGAGAGCAGGGGAGGCTTCCTTTGGGTATGATGTTTCTGCTGAGACAAAACTGGGAGAGCCATTTCCAGGGAGTGAACAGCCCTGATATAGCATGGAACACATTCAAGAAACAGGCCAGGGAGATGAAGCCATGGAGAGAGACTAGTGTGACATGGGAGTGGTGAGGTAGACAGGGGCCAGAAAATTCAAGGATTCTGGAATTGTTAAGGATTTTATTTTCATCAATTTAAAATGAGATGTCATTGAAAGGTATTCAATTAAGAAGATACATAGTCATATTTCTGCTTTTTAAATGTCATTCTGAATGTAATTTAGGTAACAGATAAAAGATATATTGCAATATACATGGGGCAGCTAGTTTGGTGGCATCTGCTACCACCCAGGCTTAGATAAGAATGAAGGCCAAGATGGAGAAGAGTAGAGGATTAGGGAAATAGAAGGTAAAATTGACAGGACTCTGTGGTTGAGAGGAGATAAAAAATAAGGAAAAGGAAGGAGTCAAGAATGATTTGCAAACTTGCTCCCTTTCCTGCACAAGTGTGTAGGGGGAATGGTGGTGCCATTTTTTGTGTGTGTTGAGAACCAGGTTTGGGGAGGGTCCATTATGAGTTCCAATTTTTATGTACTGACTTCAAGATGTTTGTGAGACATCCAACTGAGATGTCGGATAAGCAGCTGAATCTCAAAGGAAGTGGTTGTGGGGGAGGGCTGTACATTGAAAGCTGTCAGTATACAGATGATAAAGCCACAGGAAGATGGTCGGGAGGGAGTACAGAGAAGAGAAAAGAGAAAGGATTGCATGAGCACGAGTCATGATACAGAGGTATAAGTTTCTACCTTTTCTCCTCTTCTCCCCACCAGAATGCAAGTTCCCTGAGGGCATGAATTTTGTTTTTTCTCTTTTTATCCTTTGGGAGCTGGCCTAACTTATATATGTAGAGGCAAATGATTTTCAGATTTCCATGATGTCTCTCCCAAGTGGTCCCTCTGAGCACACTTTACACAACTGTCATAAAAATCTTTTGTATTTTCCAACTACCCAATGATTTCCTAAAAGGCTTTTCAAATGGGAAAGACAAAGATACAAACCGAGAACCCCTTAATGACGAGAGTGCTCCTTCATTCTTTTATTTGTTTCTCTATACTAGTTAAGGTAAATAAACCTAGCTTCTGCAACCTATGAACCAGAAAATTCTGGCTTAACACAATGAAATATGATTTGTCTCCCATTTTGCACGCCAATGAGGGTTGACCAGGACAGGTGGCTATGTTCCATTCAGGGACTAAAGCTCTTCCCATCTTATAGGCCTTCTTTCCTTGAGGTCATTGGAGTCCTCTGGATTCAACTTATGGATTGGGGAGGAGAGAGGGGAAGGTCTCCATGGGCCAGTCCTGGAAGAGTTACTTATCTTGTCTGCTTACACTCCATTGGCCATTACTCAGACACGTGTTCAAGGGAGGCTGGAAAAATGAGTCTAGCTATGTGTTCAGGAAGAATGCAGACACGGTGAGCTTTACCTCTCTGTCAGCCAGTGTGTACCAACTATTCTATTCAGTTCAGTTCAGTTGCTCACTCGTGTCTGACTCTTTGCGACCCCATGGACTGCAGCACGCCAGTCTTCCCTGTCCATCACCAACTCATTAGGCACTTGTGATTATATACTGCACAGAGTAGATGTTCTTCCTGCAATCACTGTGTCTGGTAGGAAATAAGACAAACTATCAGAAAATTAAAATACCTTCCCTGGTGGCTCAGATGGTAGAAGAATCTGACTGCAATGCAGGAGACCTGGGTTGGATCCCTGGGTCAGGCAGATCCCCTGGAGAAGGGAATGGCAACCCACTCCAGTATTCTTGCTTGGGAAATCCCATGGACAGAGGAGCCTGGAGGGTTATAGTCCATGGGGTCTCAAAGAGTCAGTGTGAATTTCTAAAGCATCAGGGAAGAAAAGGAAAGGAAAATAATTTTCAATTATCACTTTTTATACTGTTTTCAGCCATTTTATCTTTTATTTCCTCAAATGAATGGGAAGTTCCCCAAAGGTCCTCTCTAGTATAATCCTGTATCTACACAGGAGGCATGACCAGCTAATAAATGACTGGGATGATAATGATTTTTGTAGCTTACCAGTAACTATGGACACAGGAGGGGCTTCCCAGGTGTCACAATGGTAAAGAATCCTCCTGCCAATGTAGGAGCCATAGGTTTGATCCCTGGGTTGGGAAGATCCGCTGAGGAGGAAATAGCAACCTATTCCAGTATTCTTGCCTAGAAAATCCCATGGACAGAGGAGCATGGCAGGCTACAGTCCATGGGGTTGCAGAGTCAGATGTGACTTACTGACTCAACAACAACAGGCACTGGAAGCTGTGAAACCAGTGCCCAAACACCTAGATTTTGGGATCAAGTGGCCTGACTCTGACCCTGACCCACTGCTAGCTAGATCTCTGATCCTAAAAGGCTGAAATGAAAGAACACAAGTACAGTATTAGTGTACATGTACTACCGGCATGCAGTGAGTGTATGCTAATGTTAGATACCATTATCATTATTAGCTTCATGAATCGTGAAGAAAGACAAATGGGACTCCTTTGACCACTAGGTGTTTCCATCTATAACACGAGGGTCAAATCTTTCATCTAACTGTGATTTCTGGGTGTGTTAGGATCCTTCAAGAAGCCACAGACTGTACAGTAATAAAATAACGGGCACTATATACAGCCAAGCTCAGATAATTCATAATCTCAACAATCACTACTTTCCACTTGTCTTTTTATTTTTACTTCCAGCTAAGTGCTGTTTTCTTTCCTGGCTCATATCCGAATAAACACTTAAATTAAAATAAATGAGAGAGAAATCCCCTGGGCATGATTAATGCGGTCTTGGGTTCACCCTTTAACATAGGTGAAGACATCTCAGAAAGCCAGGATTGATGGCAGCAAGGAGCAGAAGATGCACTTCAACTGTACACACTTCCCGAATGATCAGCGCAGCATGACCTTCATATAAAACCCAAAGGTGTTTACTGGCCTTGTGCACAAGCATATTGCGAGCAAAAACAGCCGCCTTTCCTCACGGTACAAGTGAAAGGTTTTAGATTAGGAAGCAGATGAGGTTAAATTACTTCATTATTTACTCATTGGGGGAAAAATCAATTTCTGGAATATAATCCTATTGACCTGACTGGCACTGACCAGGCACAACCCTAAAATAAACATCCGTTCATACCCTGAAAAGGCACCTACACTAACCATTCTCCTTTAGGTGTTAAGGGCATCAAATAACCATGCAAACAAGAGTCAAGGTTAATGGGCCTCTTTTTTGAATATGTCACTAAAATGGGATGGTGAAAATTCTGCTTATTTTGTTCTGACCTTGTGAAATTTACACATTACATGGTCATGGCTATGTATTTCCTATCTCCAGTTAATACCAAGAGTATTCTGTTGCCAGACACTGGTGAAACAAGCAAACGTCACTGAAACAAAAAAGTAATCAAATTACATCAAAGAATAGTGTGTTCACATCCAATCAGCAACAAATTATGGTACCGTATAATACGTGTAAGAAATTTTAACCCTAAATCCCAAAGAGGGACTGACACGGACCCGATCCTATTTTCTTTCTCATAGAAATTTGAAGATACTTTTCCTTCCAGGTTTGTCCTTTAGCAAGGATGTCCTAAGCTTCCATCATGGTGAATTTAGCCTTGCAAGGATTTTTAATTAACAGCGATGATCCACAAGCCATGATTTATATGCAAGAAAGATGCCCTATTTTATCTTCTTTCCCCAGGCTATGATATATGGATGCTTCTAATAAGCCAAAGATAAAAGTGTTTTGGACCAAAAAGCACCTATTTTCTCAAAGATGCACATTAAGACCGCAGCTGTCAGCAAGGGAATAAAGTAGTGCCCAGGCAACAGAAAATACAAAGGAAGTGGAAAATGATCAAGGTTTAATTTATGTATTTATGATGAGATCCTAATTCATTTTCTAGAAATACTTAATTGTTACTCCAAGTAAAGCACTATATTTAAAAACTGTAGTTTGGTGAGAGGGGTTATCTGAAGTCCTTCTAATGTACTCATTCAAGTTCATGCTGTTCACTAGGATATACACTTATTTCAATGATGAGGCTGTAGCTGAAAATACGTGAGCATCTCTTATCTGGTATAACTCTGAGAGACAGTGGTGTAGGGCTTCCCTGGTGGTTCAGATGGTAAAGCATCCATCTGCAGTGCAAGAGATCCAGGTTCGATCCCTGGATCAGGAAGATTCCCTGAAAAAGGGAATGGCTACTCACTCCAGTATTCTTGCCTGGAGAACCCCATGGACAGAGAAGCCTGGTGGGCTATACTCCATAGGGTTGCAAAGAGTCGAACATGACTGAGCCATTAAGAGTGTTAAAAATCATGTTTTGTACTTGGATTGAGACTCCCTAGTCCTCTAGCTCTGCTGTAAATTAGTTGGTTGACCTTGTACTGTCACTTAATCTCTCTGGGTCATGGTTTACTTATATACATACAGGCATGATTATGCTACATTACTGTCAATGGCCTTTCCAACTATAAAATTACCCAATTTAGTGACTTGATATTTGGAAACAGCCAGAAATCAGTGTTGAAACTGGAGAGCTATCGTTTTACGTATTTAGAAAGAGATACACTCATGAAGTCACTTATTCATTCAACAAATATTTTTTGAGTAATTCCTGTGTTCCAGGCATTCTCCTTAGCGTTAGAGATACAATTAACAAAATAAGGAGTTCTGTCTTTGTGGCACTTGAATTCTAGACAGATGAGACAGATAACGGACAATGAAGGTAAGAAATCAATCAATTATACAGCACTACAATATACTATAGGGTAAGTGCAATGGGCTTCCCTGATAGCCCAGCTGATAAAGAATCAGCCTGCAATGCAGAAGACGTGGGTTTGATCCCTGGGTTGGGAAGATCCCCTGTAGAAGGGAAAGGCTACCCACTCTAGTATTCTGGCCTGGAGAATTCCATGGACTGTATAGTCTACGGGGTCACAAAGAGTCAGACACAACTGAGCGACTTTCACTCACTCAAGTGCAATGAGAAAAATAGCAGTAGAGTGAGGTATGGAATATGGGGCATGCAGTGGTTAGGGGGCTGGGAAAGGGTGGGCAGGTGGCAGTATTAAATACAGTAATTAGAGACCATCTCATTTAAAAGGTGAGGATTATACAAAAACCTAAAGGAGAATTTGAAGGAGTCAACTAAACAATGTCTTGTATGAGAATGGGTTAGACACACAGCCCAGCTAAAGCAGAGGCCCCGAGGAAGGATCATATACGTTTTGTTTGACAAAGAGCAGAGATGCCAGTGCGGCTGGTGCTGCTGAGCCTAGAAAGCGGTAGGAGAGGAGGCGAGAGAGGTAACAGGGTACTACTTCAGTACTTATTCCAAGTGAGATGGCAGCCATTGTGAAACTGTGAATGGAGGAGTGCTGTGTTCTTACATTTACAGAGGATCACCTATGTTAAGAATATTTATAGGGGAACAAAGGTAGAAGCAGTGAGACCATGCTTTCTTTCCTTATGTAGTTTGTAAAATGCCTATGAAGCTAATACCAAAAGGGCTGAAACAGTGTTTTTCCAGCAATGTGTGGGAAGAAGTGAATAATTTCAATTATCTAGGTTTATGAATTCTGAGCTTATAACAAAATCAGTTGCCAAAGATCATCATTTTCTATATTCCCAAAATATTTTGCTGAGGCTGATAATAAAACTTTCATAAGTGAAGATAATGATCACCATTCAAAACTATTATTAGGTATATAGTCAATCTTCAAGCTCATAGCATTTCAAGGGGCAGGAGGCTATTTGTTCATAACTGAAAAATAATTGTTCATTGCATTCTCATAACTCTGAACAACTATAGAGCATCCTCCCCAACTCTTTAAAGTGTTTCCTATTGTCCTACCTTCATCTTTTTATTACTATACACTGCCTTTCTCCAGCCTGGTTCAATTAAGCATTAAGCCCACTACCACTCCTTCTGTTTTGGGAGGAAATTAGTAAGACCTCTGCATTGCCTATTAAAGCTATTGTTCTGGCCTTAACAATGTGATATTGGTGCCATACTAGTGGCTGTGATACTATAACCGTAAACTCACAATTGCTCAATGACTATCACAAGTAGCTTGTCTGTAAAAACAAATATCATATATTAACAAATATATGTGGAATCTAGAAAAATGTTACAGATGATCTTATTTGCAAAGCAGAACTAGAGACATGGACATAGAGAACAAACGTATGGAGGCCAAGAGGGGAAGATGAATTAGGAGATTGGGACTGACATACATGCACTATTGATATGATGTGTAAAATAGATAACTGATGAGAACCTACTGTATAGCTCAGGGACCTCTCTACTCAGTGCTCTGTGGTGACCCAAATGGGAAGGAAATTCAAAAAGAGGGGATATATGTATACATATAACTAATTCACTTTGCTGTACAGTAGAAACTAACACTGTAAAAAAAAGGTTATACTTCAGTGAAAAATTATCTTTAAAAAAAATGAGTAGCTTGTCTGAAAAATATTTGGTACATTATTTTTTATAAGCCTAAACCAGCACTGTCCAATAGAACTTTCTACAAAGATGGACATATTTTTTATCTGAATTGTCCAACACTGTGGGACCAGCCACAAATGGCCACTTGAGGATGTGAAATGGGGTTAGTGTGACTGAGGAATGAAGTTATTAACTGCATTTAATGTTAATTCATTGAAATTTAAAGACCGGGAGCTGACTGTGGCTCAGATCATGAACTCCTTATTGCCAAATTCAGACTTAAATTGAAGAAAGTAGGGAAAACCACTCCAGTACTCTTGCCTGGAAAATCCCATGGACGGAGGAGCCTGGTAGGCTGCAGTCCATTGTGTCGCGAAGAGTTGGACACGACTGAGTGACTTCACTTTCACTGTTCACTTTCATGCATTGGAGAAGGAAATGGCAACCCACTCCAGTGTTCTTGCCTGGAGAATCCCAGGGATGGGGGAGCCTGGCAGGCTGCCGTCTATGGGGTCGCACAGAGTCGGACACAACTGAAGAGACTTAGCAGCAGCAGCAGCAGGGAAAACCACTATGCCATTGAGGTATGACCTAAATCAAATCCCTTATGATTATACAGTGGAAGTGAGAAATAGATTTAAGGGACTAGATTTGATAGAGTGCCTGATGAACTATGGACGGAGGTTTGTGACACTGTACAGGAGACAGGGATCAAGACCATCCCCATGGAAAAGAAATGCAAAAAAGCAAAATGGCTGTCTGGGGAGGCCTTACAAATAGCTGTGAAAAGAAGAAAAGTGAAAAGCAAAGGAGAAAAGGAAAGATATAACTCTGTATCTGAACGCAGAGTTCCAAAGAATAGCAAGGAGAGATAAGAAAGCCTTCCTCAGCAATCAATGCAAAGAAACAGAGGAAAACAACAGAATGAGAAAGACTAGAGATCTCCTCAAGAAAATTAGAGATACCAAGGGAACATTTCATGCAAAGATGGGCTCGATAAAGGACAGAAATGGTATGGACCTAACAGAAGTAGAATATATTAAGAAGAGGTGGCAAGAATACACAAAAGAACTGTACAAAAAAAGATCTTCACGACCAAGATAATCACACTGGTGTGATCACTCACCTAGAGCCAGACATCCTGGGATGTGAAGTCAAGTGGGCCTTAGAAAGAATCACTACAAACAAAGCTAGTGGAGGTGATGGAATTCCAGTTGAGCTATTTCAAATCCTGAAAGATGATGCTGTGAAAGTGCTGCACTCAGTATGCCAGCAAATGTGGAAAACTCAGCAGTGGCCACAGGACTGGAAAAGCTCAGTTTTCATTCCAATCCCAAAGAAAGGCAATGCCAAAGAATGCTCAAATTACCGCACAATTGCACTCATCTCACACGCTAGTAAAGTAATGCTCAAAATTCTCCAAGCCAGGCTTCAGCAACATGTGAACTGTGAACCTCCAGATGTTCAAGGTGGTTTTAGAAAAGGCAGAGGAACCAGAGATCAAATTGCCAACATCTGCTGGATAATCTAAAAAGCAAAAGAGTTCCAGAAAAACATCTATTTCTGCTTTATTCACTATGCCAAAGCCTTTGTGGGGATCACCACAAACTGTGGAAAATTCTGAAAGAGATGGGAATACCAGACCACCTGACCTGCCTCTTGAGAAACCTGTATGCAGGTCAGGAAGCAACAGTTAGAACTGGACATGGGACAACAGACTGGGTCCAAATAGGAAAAGGAGTACGTCAAGGCTGTATATTGTCACCCTGCTTATTTAACTTATATGCAGAGAACATCATGAGAAACGCTGGGCTGGAAGAAGCACAAGCTGGAATCAAGATTACCAGGAGAAATATCAATAACCTCAGATATGCAGATGATACCACCCTTATGGCAGAAAGTGAAGAGGAACTAAAGAGCCTCTTGATGAAAGTGAAAGAGGGGAGTGAAAAAGTTGGCTTAAAGCTCAACATTCAGAAAACTAAGATCATGGCATCTGGTCCCATCACTTCATGGGAAATAGATGGGGAAACAGTAGAAACAGTGTCAGACTTTATTTTTTTGGGTTCCAAAAATCACTGCAGATGGTGACTGCAGCCATGAAATTAAAAGACGCTTACTCCTTGGAAGGGAAGTTATGAATACCTAGATAGCATATTCAAAAGCAGAGACATTACTTTGCCAACAAAGGTCTGTCTAGTCAAGGCTATGGTTTTTCCAGTGGTCATGTATGGATGTGAGAGTTGGACTGTGAAGAAAGCTGAGCGCTGAAGAATTGATGCTTTTGAACTGTGGTGTTGGAGAAGACTCTTGAGAGTCCCTTGGACTGCAAGGAGATCCAACCGGTCCATCCTAAAGGAGATCAGTCCTGGGTGTTCATTGGAAGGACTAATGCTAAAGCTGCAAGTCCAATACTTTGGCCACCTCATGTGAACAGTTGACTCATTGGAAAAGACTCTGATGCTGGGAGGGATTGCGGGCAGGAGGAGAAGGGGACCACCGACTCTATAGACATGAGTTTGAGTGAACTCCAGGAGTTGGTGATGGACAGGGAGGTCTGGCGTGCTGTGATTCATGGGGTTGCAAAGAGTTGGACATGACTGAGCAACTGAACTGAACTGACTGAATTTAAATTTAAATCTAAGTAGCCTCATATAGCTAGTGGCTACTGTATTCAACAGCTCAGCACTAAAGTCTTACTCTATATGATGTCAGACTGACCATGTGACACCCCTGGGCATACTGTCTTACTATCTCCTAGAAATGCTTCTCTTGAATATTCTTTGATATTACACTAGTCATTCATTAAGGAAATCTTCAACAAGCAGTCCTATGAAATACATTGCTGTATCATTGAAAGGCAGTTTTTGAGGGTGCTGATAATTGTGTAAGGTAATAGCTTTTTTGTCTGGTCTTAGTACTAGGAAAAGGTGTGGTTGTTCTAAAAATTTTCTCTGGATGATGATGTAATTTACTCTGTTAACATTTTTACATTTGCTTTAGGGGAAGCACGGAATCAAATAGGTGGTCCACCTCTTGCAAGCACATAAGATATAGAGACTCTTGGGGTGTGTCCTGTGTGCTTATTTTACGTTAATCTCTTTGTCTTATTTTTTCTGTTTTTATACCCTCTTTGCTGATTTTCTTGCTTATTTTAAACACTAACTGTTGGTACTATAATCTTGTTTCTTTTCTATAAACAAGCAGAACAAAAATTAATTAAAACCCTGTCTTTTTTTTTTTGAAATACACATTCACTCTCTGTTCAGACTGTTGACTTCCCAAGACCACATTCTTATCATTATTTTTGCTTTTCTCTAAATTATTTCCAAATTCTATATATTTCATATCAATTGTTCATCTCTTATGGATCCTATAACACTCAGGACAGCACAGGGAACTCTACTCGATGCTCTGTGGTGTCCAAAATGGGAAGGAAATTTAAAGAAGAGTGGATATATGTATACATTTAGCTGATTCACTTTTCTGTACAGCAGAAACACAACACTGTAATCATACCCCAATAAAAATTAAAAAAAAATCTAAATATGAACATAAGAATAAAAAGACAATAATATTAAACATAATTTGTTAGATTTTTATTCATTTCAATATTATACTTGCTATGTTACTAAGAAATTTTGATATTATAAAACTTTCGTATAAATGTATGCTTATAAAGACCTCGAGTTTTACCAAGAAATTATGTCCCACAGGGATGAGATTGTGGGTGTTTGTTTTAGAAAAGGAACCACTTAGGAAAATGTACAAGAGTGGTTTAAAATGTGAATATTCACAACATCTGTGAGTCTGTGACATGGTGGTCATAAATTAACTATTGTTCACCTGTCCTGGGTTGAGTTTTAAAGATTCTTTTCTTTTTTTTTTTTTTTGATATGGACCATTTTAAAAGTCTTAACCACTGGATCTCCAGAGAAGTATGGGTTTGTTTGCTTTTTAATGATTTTTTTTTAAAAAAAACAACACATATCTACTTAGCTTTGTCTTCAGAGCCAAACTGGAAACAACTTTCTAAAGTTTGTTATGTGGTTTCTATCATCAGTGTTCCTGGTGGTTTGCAAAAGTTTGAATCTGTTCCTTTATTCCTGGCTTCTAGCAAAACTCTGTTTCTCACTGCGAATAATATCCATCACTCATTATGCTAATTTGTGAGTCAGAGTCAGTGTTGGGCAGAGGGAAAGAGGAGGCTTGTGGTTCTAGTGGGACTCTTGCTCTAGACCCAGTGTGGCAGTTTGGGCAATGCTTTTGTCATAACCTACCAGTGAATTAAGAGGTGTATAATTTTGAGTAGAAGAGGAAAGTAATCAGGCTTTTAAATATGGAAATCATAACACCTAATATCATACAGGAGATTTACCATATTTGGACAGGTAACACAGTCTTGCTGTTCACCCCCATAAACCCACTTTTTATTTACTGAGGAAAAGTAAAAAAAGAAACATCTCAGTCTTTAAAACTGCCTATGCATCTACGAGATGTAAATTACTACTCAAGTAAATAACTTGGAAGTCAATTTGTCTAACGTCAAAAAGAAATGGGAACAAATGGTAATCAAATGCTAATATAAATTCCTCATACTGAAAAACCATTGTTTTTAAAAACAAGTTCAGTATCCTATAATTTATTTTACATTTACTTGTAACGGATCCTTTTGTTATATGAACTCCGTAATTTTGACTAAAAAATGTACAACAAATTACAGTCCTTTTCTTCACATTGCAAGGACAAGATTCGACTGAACAGCTAACTCTTAAATAATTAAAGAGGAAAGTAGGTCAAGGCCATGTATTAAATGACCAGCTCCGAAGATAGCTTTATCAGCTATGGTGATTTTAGAGATGCCTCTCAAAGATGTAAAGTTATTAAGCTATCTTCAGAGTTAGTCTTTTGCTTCATTTAAATGTATGGAATTGACCTCAAAGATTATCCTCATATTGAATTAAATATTAACTTGGTTCTGCTCCATCATTTAATATACAACATTTATATTTTAAGATAGAAAACTTTTATTGATTTAAAAAAAAAAACTCTAATTACAATAGAGCTCCCTAACAATGTGTCCTTGAAACATGGTAATTATTCAGACACTCTTATCAACTGTGAACTAGATTACATTTGGACCCATTTAAAAATCATCCACTTGAAGTCATGCCCCTCTTACTCCACTCCTTAAAAAAGAGAACTAGCATGCAAGAGTTAGTCTCCACATTCTTACCTCCCACTCTCAGACTTTTATTCCCTCTACTCTGAAAAGGTTCTTATCAAGGTCACCAGTAACCAACCTACTTAACACCAAGCCCCATGATCGGTTTTCTGTCCCCACTTTCCTTGACCTCTCAGCAACACTTTACAGTTGATGATACTCTCCTCCTTGAAATCTTTCCTTCACTTGGGTTTCCAGATTTTCCTCCTACCTCATCAGCTTGCTCCTTCTCAATTTCATCCGCTAATGCACCCTTCCTTTCCCAATGTCTAAATAATACAATGACCTAGGGCACAGTGTTTGTCCCTCTTTTTTGTGTACACTCTATCCCTACGTGATCTCATCTAGTCCTGTGACTTTTACATAATACCCAGGCGGTGATAATTCCAAAATTTACATCTCCTGCCCTGATTTCATTCCCAAACACCAGATTCATACATGGAACCATTTGCCATTGCTTGCCATTTTCACTTGGATTAAGAAGCATGATTTTCAGTTCCCTCCCTAAGCTATTGCTTCCTTGGTATTTCCTATCTTATTATATAAGTAACTCATTTTAGCCATTTTCTCAGTCTTCAAACTTAGGAGTCAACTTTCATTCTTCCCTTTTCCTTTGACCCTTCCTCCAGTCAATTATCATGTGCTATGTGTCTTTCTTCAAAAATACATCCTCCATCTGACCACTTCTCATTGATTCCACTGCACTGAGATAAAACTTCTACAGTGCTTACCCCAGAACCTACATAACATCTCTCTCTCTCTTAGACACCTATCTGGCAGTGTGTCCTGAATCTCACTGCTTGCTCACTCTCTGTTACCACTCCAGCTGGAATAACCCTCATTTCTACCCTGGAATACAGCTATAATCTCCTGACTGATCCTCCTCCATTCCACTCTCATGCTTGCTCCCCCAGAGTGAAGAGTAATATTTCAAAAACATAAATCAGATGAATCACTTCCTTATTTATAACTCTTCATTGGTTTTCCAGTATACTGGGTTGGCCAAAAAGTTTGTTCAGGTTTTACTGACCTCTGTTACAGAGAAACTCGAATGACCTTTTTGGCCAACCCAATACCTACATTAAAATCCAGTCTCCACGATGACTTGTAAAACTCTACATGATTTGGGCAATGTCTACTTCTCTGAGTGTTTATCCTACTATTCCCCTTTTCACTCTCTCTACCCGAGTCACAATGACCTTCTACCTGAGTCATAACAACCTTCTTACTACTAGTTGAACACATGGATCTGATCTTGTTTCAAATGCTGCACTTGATGTTTCCTATACTTGTAAAGGATATTACCATTGAAATTTACATGGTTTACTTCCTCCTTTCATTCAGGCCTGAAATATTAACTCCCCAGAAAGGTCCTCTCTGCCCACCCTATCTTGGAACTTGTTGATAACTTTCAGCAAAAAGGATGACCTGATGTAATCAGACCGACTGCATAGAGGCAGCTCACCTGGTGAACAGCCATCTGATGAAGGCTGTATAATCTTACACACAAAGCTCAACCTTTGCATTTGGAACTCATAGGTTCAGTGCTTAGCACAACCACCAATAACTAAATAACTACGGGCCTCAGTTTTCTCATCTGTAAATGAGGAATACAATTAGGGGTCAATATTACTGTTGTGAAAGAGTCGACAAGTAGGTTGACCAAATAATTTATCATCCAAGATGGGGACTTCCTTGGTGGTCCAGTGGTTAAGACTCTGTCCTTCCAATGCAGGGGGCATGGGTTTAATCCCTGGTTGGGGAACTAGGATCCCATTAAGAGAGGAAGGGTACACTTTTAATTTTCTCTGCAATTTAAAAAGTTACCATAAAGTAAAACTGACTTTTTTTCTAAAAAGTTTAACATGTTAAAAGTTCTCTGAACTTAAATATACACATAAATTTGTGTTAATAACATTGCAAGCAGTATAGAGAACACCTTAATAAACTCCTTGTGCCTTTATAATTACATTGGCCCCCAAAACCCCTTGTCAATAACTGACCTGTTCTCCACCACTATAGTTTTGTGTTTTGGAATGTCATATAAATGGAATCATGAAGTATGTAACGTTGATACTGACTTTTTATAGTCAGTGTAATTCCCTTGAGATCCATCCAACTTGTGTTTATCGATGGTTATTTTATTACTCAGTAGTAAGCCACTGAACGACTGCACTACAGTTTGCTTACCCATTCACATACTGAAAGACATTTAGGTTCTTTGAATGTTTGGCAATTATGAATAAAGCTGCATTAAACAGTAGTGTACAGGTTCTGTGTGAACTTAAGTTTTAATTTCTTTAGGGTAGGGGTCAGCAAACTACACAGAACATTCATATCACATCTGTTCTACCACCTGTTTTCATTAGATTTCATTGGAACACATTTGTACCCATTAAAAAAAAAAACATAATGGACAGCAAGGAGATCAAACCAGTCAACACTAAAGGAAATCAAACCTGAATTTCATTAGAAGGACTGATGCTGAAGCTGAAGCTCCAATACTTTGGCTACCTGATGCAAAGAGCTGACTCATTAGAAAAGACCCTGATGCTGGGAAAGACTGAAGGCAGGCAAAGAAGGGGATGACAGAGGATGAGATGGTTGGATGGCATCACCAACTCAATGGACACGAGTTTGAGGAAGCTCTGGGAAATGATGAAGGACAGGGAAGTCTGGCGTGCTGCAGTCCATGGGGTCGCAAAGAGTCAGACACGATGAGGAACTGAACAACAAACTTTTTTAAAAAGTATCAAGTCACTTTTTCAGAGCAGCTATACCTTTTTGTATTCCCATCAGAATTATGTGAGAATTCTCATTACTTTGCATCCTCATCAGCACTTGATAATGTCACTATTCTTTATTTTGGCCATTCTAAGGGTTGTGGTGAAATACCATGAGTGGTATCTCATGGTGGTTGTAACTTGCACTTCCCTAATGACTAATGACATTGAACATCTTACTATATACTTATATCCTATGATATACTTATTAGCCATCCTTACATCCTCTTTGGTGAATTGTCTGCTCGAGTTCTCTCCCATTTTTAATAAAATTTTCCATTTTCTTATTGCTGAGTTTTGAAAGTTCTTTATGTGCTCTAGATACATATCCTTGTATACATATATCCTAGATAAATGATTTGAAAATGTGCTCTCATAGTCGGTAACTTTCTTTCCCTCTTAAAAGTATTTTTCACAGAGCATAACATTTTAATTTTGATAAACTTTGATTTATCAATTTGTTGTAATAGATTCTATCTTTGGTATCATATCTAAGAACTTTTCACCTAAATTCATGTCATGAAGATGTTCTATGTTTCCTTTTAAAAGTTTTATAATTTTAGGTATATATTTAAATCTATGATCCATTTTGAAGTAAGCCTTGTATAAAGTGTGAAGCAGGTTAAAAGTTCTTTGTGTTGGTCTGTTTTTGCATTTGAATGATCAATTATTCTAAAAACATTTGCTGAGAAGACTATCCTTTCTCCACTGGATTCTTTTACACCTTTATAAAAACTAAATAGCTACATTTGTCTTTTTCTGGACTCTATATTCTATTGTTCTATGTGTGTATCTCTCCTTTTCTGATTATCCTGGTTATACAGTAAGTTTTAATATCTATTAAAATAATTCCTCCCATTTTATTATTCTTTTTCAAAATATTTCATCTATTTTAGTTTATTTTCACTCCCATAGAAACTTTAGAATCAGTTTGCCTATATTTACCAAAAATACTGCTGGAATTTTTATTTATTTATTTATTTTTAATTTATTTTATTTTTTAACTTTACAATATTGTATTGGTTTTGCCATGTATCAACATGAATCCACCACAGGTATACACGTGTTCCCCATCCTGAACCCTCCTCCCTCCTCCCTCCCCGTACCATCCTTCTAGGTCGTCCCAGTGCACACAGTATGTCTTCCATACTGTCTTACTCTCTGCTACTGCCCTAGTACCCCTAGTACCTTCTGATTCCCTGAAGCTCCATAAAGAAGGCAGTTTTAATAATTTTGCCAGGAGAACAGGCATAACTGGGACTAATTCATCAAACTGAGTCATATGGTCACCACATTAAAAAGAACATGGGGGTGGGAAGCAACAGATCTACTTTATGGCTAACAGGGAGAAAAGACTTCCAGGTGTAAACCAGCTAAAATTTGCTTTGCCTAAATAATGTGGGATCAAGAGCTACAGCAAGACATTTCTGGGACATAAGTGAAGCATACAGACCAGCACAACATTAAGAAAGTGAAGGGTACTCCTACACTGAGTGGAAGTGTAAACTGGTGCAGCCACTATGGTAAATAGTATGAAGGTTCCTTCAAAAATAATAGAACTACCATTGTTCTTTAGTCACTAAGTCACCTCTAATTCTTTTGTGACCCTGTGGGCTATAGCCCACCAGGTTCCTCTGTCCATGGGATTTCCCAGGCAAGAATACTAGAGAGGGTTGCCATTTCCTTCTCCAGGGAATCTTCGTAATCCAGGGATCAAAACTGTGTCTTCTGTATTGTAGGTAGATTCTTTACAGCTAAGCCACCAGAGAAGCCCATAGAACTACCATATGATCCAGCAATCCCACTCCTGGGCATATATACATGGAGAAAACTCTAATTCAAAAAGAAACAAGCACCCCAATATTCACCGCAGCACTATCTATAATAGCCAAGACATGGAAACAACCTAAAAGACCATCAACAGATGAACAGATAAAGAAAATGTACACATACACAATGGACTATTACACAGTCTTAAAAAAGAACAAAACAATGTCATTTGCAACAACATGGATGAACATAGAGATTATCATATTAATACTAAGTGGAGGAAGTCAGACCGAGAAAGACAAATATCATATGATATAACTCATGTGGAATCTAAAAAAGTGATACAAATGAGCTTATTTACAAAATAGAAACAGATTCACAGACATAGAGATCAGGCATCTTTGACATTCTTGCGTGATGTGTTTGGTCATGTGTCAGCATTTGTTGGTGACTGAATTTTCCACTTATTTCTGAGAGTTTTAAAACTCTGATGGGAAAAAAGTAGCCATTACAGGTGTTTACAGCAGGAAAATGATACAATTAGAAGGGTTTTTCAAGAGTGTTCAAGTAATGAGTGTAGGATGGTTTGGTAGAGGAAAGAGTTGGAAGACACGGATGAAAGTTGATAATTTAGTCTAACTATATGGCAAGAGACAGTGAGGGTCTGTGGCAGACAGAATAAATTCCTGAACCTGAATAATATGTATTCTTTGCAGGCTTAAGGCACTTAGAATTTTTTTTCATTTTCAAGAAATCTCATTATCACAATACTATAGGATAGATGAACATGTTTGTTAAAGAGTAAGAATTATTCTCATAAAAAGAGTTGAAGTGATATTAGTGTTTTGAAATCATATGACTTAGATTCTGTTGCTAAGATTAAATTCTATAGATTGTTTCCTCAAGAAATGACTTGCTACTGAATGATCAGTCACAAAGTAGTGCAGTTACTTTTCAACAATTTGACTGCTTTGTCAGCCCCCTGGAAGAGTACAGAAAAAGAAACCATGAGAAATGTGGCTAAACTGTTTTGAGTGAAGTCCTAGGGAATTTGGAATTCACCTCCAAGCTCAACTGCCTCAGTGGTAGAGGTAATGAGCAGTTGTCAGGGCTGCATCCCTATTTCAACCAGAGTGGCATGCCTTCTACTAGTCTTATATATTGGGTTCCCTTATAAGATTTTATTTGAACAAGGGGATTAATGGATAAATTAACTTGAAAATTATGAACATAAAGAAATTCTTAATAATTGACCCACTTGTAGTTAAGTATGAATAGTTTTCACATATCTAATATCTATTTTTACACAAATGGAAACAATCTACAGTTATTTAATTTGGATATAGTACCTGCTTTGAACAAAAAAAAAAAAAACAGAAGGATGGATATTTTCTAGGATGTTCTTGATAAAATATATTCTATCATGCTGTTTTGGTCTCTGTTCTAGTACAGAAATGAAAATATTCATTGTGGAAATTTATATTTATTTTATATCAAGATGTTTACATAATTGATAAATGTTATTAAAATAAGTGCATACAATGAAATGAACAAAAAATATGGTAACATAAAATGTGAAAACTGTAAAAGAAAAAAATATATGGCTATTATGTTGGTACCACTTTATTTTCTGTTTCCTAAGAAGAATTTCTTTGACATAAAAAGGACTATAGATATTAATGGTTATAGTTTAAAATTTTCTCTAAATTACCTCCACTGAGTCATTGAGCCTTTGAGGGGGAATTCACATGATCACAACGCAACTCATTATACCTATACATTTGGCTCTATTTCTATACTATTAATCCAACAGAATTATAATCACTTTTACTCATTAATTTACTGATTCATTTAAGCAGTCTTTATCATTTCCCACATACCATGTATTGTTCTGGGTGCCAGGGATAACAGTGCGGAACATGAGGGACAGAGACTCTACTGTTAGGAATTTATAGAAATTCTGGGCAAAGGTCATTTAGAAATATATCAGATGTTAGAAAATCACAACCATGTCTCATTTCCTCACATGCACAATGAACTGAACGACCTCTCAGCCTGCACCCCTCACATCTCCCTCCACACTCCTTTCTCAATCAACCTGTGCTGTACTGACTTAGTCGCTCAGTTGTGTCCAACTCTTTGCGACCCCATGGAGTGCAGACCACCAGGCTCAATCAATCTAGAGAGGTGGAATCTGAAAGAATTCATTTGAGGCTGACACCACCCATTCAGGGTAAGTGTGATGGAGCCATTCACAGCTAATGTGAGACAGCAGGAGACAGGAGATGTGGATCCTATTATATAAATTAAGTTCTAGAAGGATCAAATGCTGTTAAGTACTATTTTATCACTATTATTATTCTGCTAGGAACAGAGTCATAGTAACAGGAAGAAAATACTTTCCTTCTAAGACATTTGCCTTGTCTTCAGAGGGCAAAAACATTAGCACTTCTCTAGTGAGATAAGTTTTCTTCTAAGGTAAGTAGCCAGGTGGCACAGTGGTAAAGGATCTGCCTGCAATGCAGGAGACATGGGTTGGATTCCTGGGTCGGGAAGATCCCTTGAAGAAGGAAATGGCAACCCACTCCAGTATTCTTGCTGGGAAATTTCATGGATAGAGGATCCTTTCAGGCCACACTTCATGGGGTTGCAAAAAGAGCTGGACATGACAGAATGACTGAGCACACATGCGCAGTGAGGTTCTCACTGGTGGGGATGTTGAACTGAGGAGACACCTGCTCCTGTCACTCACCTCATGTAAACAGAAACACATCTCTTCTCTAAAGTATGAGCTACTGGAGAAGATAAGAGACAAGAAAGGTCTGAAGCATATAATGTTTTCCTTATATAAAAAAGTTTCCTTTAAGTTTCCTTGAGGTCTTAGAAGGATAATGGGGGCATTTGTAGAAACATAGAGGTGAAGTTAAAAAAAATATTCACCAGGCCACTTCCTAATGAGGGAATGCAAGAATTCACAATAAGTGAACTGTTTTGTTTTTTCTCTTACCTAAGTGCTTCTGCCACTCAAATCTTCCCTGCAATCTGAAGCAGAGCACAACTCCACTTCCAACAATGGCAGTGGGCTGACTTGTAATTGGCATCAGATAACATAAGGCAAGAGATATCAAGAGATATTTCCCTGGAGTCTCCATGGTGTAAGTCACAAAAGCAGATGTTTACAACATGGACTGTGGCAGTCCCAGAACTCCTGAGTGCTCTGTCTCTAGTGAAACAGGCATACATGTGTTCTTTAATTGTGTGTGTGTATGCGTGTGTGTGTGTGTGTGTATGTGTGCCTGTCTGTTGTACATCATGCTTGCTCAGTCGTGTCTGACTCTTTTGCGACCCCATGGACTGTAGCCTGCCAGGCTCCTCTGTCCATGGGATTTCCCAGACAAGAATATTGGAGTGGGTTACCATTTCTTTCTCCAGGGGATCTTCCTAGATCAGGGATCAAACCCATGTCTCCTGTGTTGGCAGGCAGATTCTTTACCACTGAGCCACCTGGGAAGCCCATGTGTTAAACATGGCTCAAGGCAAGTACCCTCTGCTGCCTGGGATAAGGGCAGTACTGCCCTCAAGCCATCTGTTAAGATGAAGCTAGTTAGCTTATTATGAAGCTATGCCCAATCATGTAGCATGTTCTTTATGCTGAGTTGGCCAAAAAGTTTGTTCTAGAACAGCTTACAGAAAAGCCTGAACGAACTTTTGGGCCAACCCAATATTTGCTGTCACTTTCTGCCTTGGCACTCCTTTCTCTTGCTCTTGATTCTTGCGAGTGCATGCCTCTATAAAGTATTCGCAATAAATATTTGATTTGCTTGTGCTTGCTTCGGCAAGATTGATTTTCTGTGGAACCCAGGCTAAATTAAGTTTCTCTCCAAAGATTACTAGAAAGTGTTCCATGATCACATTGAGAGATCTTGTTTTTCAACTCCCTGTAAAGAATTTATTATTTGGACTTGGTGACTAGAAAGAATTTCAGTATCTACTCTCACTTTTCAATGTTTGAAAATCAAGCCAACTCTCATATCATTATGGCCCTGTTCTCAAAGCCAATGTCTATGTTTTGGAGTTTTTTTGTTTGTTTGTTTCTGTATGTATTTGGCTGTGCCAGGTCTCAGTTGTGGCATGTGGGATCTAGTTCCCTGATCAGGGATCTAACTCGAGCCTCCTGCATTGGGGGCATGAAGTCTTAACCACTGGACCACGAGGCAAGTCCCTGTCTATGTGTTTTAGATAACAATTACTGAAAGCTTAATCTATGTTAGCCACCATATGCTAAGCACCTTGCTTGCATTATCTCATTTAATCCAGATAACAACCTTATTAGACAGATACTATTATCTCTGTTTTACAGATGATGATACTTAGACTTGGCTAGGTCAAAAACTTTGCCCAAGGTCACTTACTGAGGGTCATATAGCTGGTAAATGATAGAAGTTTGTGTTAAACTTCAGTTCTGAATCCACAGTCTGCACTTCTAATCACTGGGCCATACTACCTCTCAGGGATAGAAACTTCTCTCACTTTCTTTGGCATTTGGATCACAGTGTTCTTCCCTATCCCTATTGCCCCTGTTTCCTACCACTTCGTATCACAGACCTTTGCCCTACCTCGTCTCCTCACAGCTTTAACTGACTCTGGAATAGTCACTCTCCTCACTCAAGATTAGAAACTCTGAAGTTTCCCTTCTGATCACAGCCTGCTATCTTACGACCTATCCCATACGTGTTTCTACAAGATGTATATTTTTATCTATCATTGGAATCCAATCCATCTTCTTTAAAAAGATCCCTTTTGGTTTTACTTCATCACCTTCCATTGGGCCTACCTTGCAAATGATCAACCAGCGCATGTACCCACCACCCTATTTTTCTCCTCTTGCTACTGAACTTCTGAATGCTATATAGATTGAAAAGTACAAACATCTCATTAGCTGGGCACTAAGGGCTTTTGAGTCATTCCTTTGTTTTCAAAATTTTGTTTGTATTTAAATGATCAGGTAGTGCATTAGATGTTAGCAATTCAGAGATGAAAGAACAAGTTCTGTCTTCAAGTAACTCACAAATAAACAGTAAATTATAATATATTTCATTCTTGTCTTTAGTCTTCTTTAAATAGCTGTGAGTTAGTGTGATTCAGAAAAACTTCAAGATTGGAAATAGTGACTTAAAAGTCATTACATTCGATTCAAAAAAATGTTCTCACTTGTACTGAACCTAAACAGAGAACTTTGCATCTCTTCATCATGGGTCATGCTAGCATCATTCTCTTACCACTTCCTTAATTAATATCTTGGAAGTTAACTTTCTTTCCATTCAGCTCAGTCACACAGTCATGTCTGACTCTTTGTGACCTCATGGACTGCAGCACGTCAGGTTTAACTGCCCTTCACCATCGTCCAGAGCCTGCCCAAACTCATGTTCATTGAGTCAGTGATGCCATCCAACCATCTCGTTCTTTCCATTACACATGGCCTTTCTCCATCATACCAGGCATGAGGATGCTACTTAACTGTTAACTATACCACATCAGAATCTGGAGTAATACCAAGATCTTTACAAAGCAAGTTGGAAAAGAGAAGTGTGTAAAAAAGAGAGAAGAGGGACTTACCTGGGGTCCAGTGGCTAAGACTCCACGCTCCCAATGTCGGGAGGGTGGGGGCTGGGTTCGATCCCTGCTTAGGGAACTAGATCCCACATGATGCAATTAAGAGTTTTCATGCTGCAACTAAAGATCCCACGTGCTGCAATGAAGATGGGAGATCCTACATGGCACAGCTAAGACGCAGAGTAGCAAATAAATAAAATAAATACTTTTTTAAAAAAGAGAGAGAAGAAATGTTGAGAGAGAAGTATATGCCACAGGAGACTACAGAACCCTGGAAGTCAAAATGATGTTTTAAGGAGAGAATGTCAATTGGACTTTTCAACTAGGAGAGCATTAGAGATTTTTTCCCAAGCATGTTCAACAGAGTGGTAGATGTAGTAGCCAGGGGCAAAAGCTTGAGAACTAACAGGATGAATTTGAAGTGTTTGTGGTACATGCAAAAGGAGGTTGAAAACACAGACCTGGAATTTGGACGAGATATTTGTGTGGGATATAAAGATCCTGGAATTGACAATATGCAAGAATTGTTCAGTTGTCCAGTCATATCCAACTCTTTGCAATCCCAGGGACTGCAGCACACCAGGCCTCCCTGTCCCCCATCATCTCCCAGAGTTTGCCCAAGTTCATGTTCATGGCATTGGTGATGCCATCCAGCCATCTCATCCTCTAATACCCTCTTCTCCTTCTGCCTTCAATCTTTCCCAGCATCAGGGACTTTTCCAATGAGCCAGCTGTTTGCATCAGGTGACCAAAATACTGGAGTTTCAGCTTCAGCATCAGTCCTTCCAATGAGTATTCAAGGTTGATTTCCCTTAAGACTGACTGGTTTGATCTCCTTGCAGTCCAAGGGACTTTCAGGAGTCTTCTCCAGCACCACAGTTCGAAGTCATCAATTCTTTGGCACTCTGCCTCGTTTACAAGAACATTAACATGAGTTAATGCAAGAATTAACTCATAGAAAATATATAAAGTCTAGAAGAGTATGAAGATTGGGATTGTATTAAAAAAAGAATGTTTAAGGCCAGAGTAGAGCTAAGCCTGTAAAAGAGGCTGATATAGAGTGGCTAGAGAGGCAAGAAAATGATGTCACTCCATGTGGTGGGATAGGTTTCAAAGGGAGAGAAAGTGAAACTATTAACTTCTGTCAGGAGGACATCAGATAGAGAAACATTTAGTTTTAGCAACTGGGTGGTCACTGGGAACCTCTGCAAAGCAGTTTCAGTAAAGAAGAGCTGTCATAGGTCAGACCATTAAGTAAATGTACGTAGTGTAGACTACTTTTTAAACTATTTTTGGCAGTGAAGGGAAGGAGAAAGGCTAAGATTGACAAGAGGAAAACTTAGGACCCAAAAGAGATGACTTGTTTGATTGCTTTCCATTTGTTTGTTGTTTTAGAAGACAAAAATAGTCTTTTAGAGATCTAAGTAACTGGAGGAAGAAGGGAATTAAATAAAGTAAGATCACTAAGGAAGAAGGAAAATATAAAATCCATAGCACAAGGGTTTGGATTAGATTGGAGAAAGACAGAAACATCTCATAAATAGACACTAGAGGGAACAGGTAGGGTTGATACAGATACAAGATAAGTAGATACATGTGTTGAATAATGACATTGTGGAAGGCCAAGACATTGGGGTTCAATACTTTCTGATATTGAACACGGCAGGAGCAGGCTAGAAGAGGTGGTTGGCCTGATCAACTGGCTTCAATTTCTTGGTAGCGAGTATACTATACTCACTAAATTTAGGTGTAAAATTTAAATTTTACATTCCCCAAAATCTAAAGTTTCACTCAGCCCATACAGAAAAGGAAAACATAATGGATTCTTATAACATGACAGAAAAAAAAATACATGATTTTAAAAATCAGGAGAAACAAAGTTTAGCTGTGAATTCTGGAGGAATTTTACCTATATTAGAGATTGGGGCAGTACATGGGACTGTGATGAACACATTCAAGCTGGCAGGCTATCTATTGGCATTAGGAAAGCCTGCCAACAAAGCTTTACCCTTAGGACTAAAGTTCAGATATTATTCAAGGCTGGAGAAGTTTGGCAAAAAAAAAAAAAAAAAGAGGATTTGGATGCTAGTAATGTCATCAAGGTAGCAGGGTACAGTTACCACAGTGGTTCAATAAGAAATTTAAGGCTTTCCAAAAAAAAAAAAAAAAGGAACCCATTTATAAGAGAAAATCAGAATTAGAACTGATGACTTGATGTTGAGGATTAAAATAGAATTTATTAAATACTTGATGACAATAACCCAGTGGTTCTCCCTTGTGGAGTAATCTGGGGAGCTGTAAAAACCACTAAAGCCTGAGTGTCACTCCTGGAGTCTAACTGGCCTGGGAAGAGGCCTGGACATGATTTTTACAAGCTTTGTTAGATAATTCTAGTGGATAGTGAAACTGAGAGCTATGGCTCAAACGAGGTGGAAATGAGACTGGATGGAATCAGAAATTTCTTAATGTTCCTAAGATTCTGAATTGACTGGACAAAAATTAATTTTGTCATTTCTCTGCATTCCCTCCCCACTTCTAGTGCACATTCTTTGGCTTTCTATGAATCTCGAAATGATTTAGGCTCAAAAAAGTTCTCTACTCCTCACAGAAAGTTTCTAAGTTTGTATTCCTTCTCAGCTCTCTCTCTTATAACCCCAGGAATGATCATTTGACATCTTTTCTCCAAACTTTACCCAGAATATTTTTTTTAACTTTCACTTCACTTTATTTTTATTTATTTTTTAAATTAATTTTTTTATTGAAGGATAATTGTTTTACAGAATTTTGTTGTTTTCTTTCAAACCTCAACATGAATCAGCTACCCAGAATATTTCTTCTCTTCATTCCCACTGACTCATTCTCATTCTACCTACACCATGTGTAATTCAAAGTCTGATTAACTATTACTGCATAAATCATATCCCCATATCTGGTTGCTTTGCCCTGCAGTGTTTATTCTCCAAGCAATTCACTGTGTCTTCCTGATACACTTGTCTTCTTATTTCTCAGCTAATCTCAAGAGTTCCATCATCTGTTGAAAAAGCCTCATCCTGGGACTTCCCCAGCAATCCAGGGGTTAAGACGTTGCACTTTCAATGCAAAGGGCACAGCTTTAATCCCTGGTTGGGGAACTTAGATTCCACATGTCACACAGTGTGGTCAAAAAAAGAAAAGAAAGTCTTACCTTAGCATTCAAGGTCTTTGAAGTAGACTCTGTTGATGCCCTTTCCCATACCCTCTCAGCTATCATGAGTATAACTGAAGCTATAGATAGACACAATTCCCAACCTGCTGTCAAATTTTCATCTCAAGCTCCTGTGTTTCTCCTCTCTCTGAGGCATTTCCCCAACAACTAGGGAGTTCGACTTGCTGCCTACAGTAGCAACCCAGACAAGGGTTGACGTAGTTACCTTACTCCTTAATCCTCAACCAATGCAGAATGAGACTTCAAAGATAAATGACCCAAGTTCCCCCTCTTCCAGTGGAGTAATGTGTCCCACATGGTTTACTAGGGGGCTCCCTAAAGGGACTGGGCCCCAGGTGCCCACAGAGGTAACTCGCTCATCAATGAACCCTGTGTTGGTGCTTTTCTCCCTTTACTGTCTCACTTCCTCATTTATACTTCTTGAAAGTAATTCCCAAATAAACAACCTGCAGGCACCCAAATCTTTGTCTCAGAGTCAAGTTTGAAGGGAATCCAAATCAAAATCACCTGACCCAAATTAACCTTAAAAAACAGTCCACACCAAACTGGAAAACCTGAAATTCTCGGAGGGTTTTCTCAACCACATCCAGTACTCGTATCATCCCCTTCCTTAGAAAAGCCTTGCTGTCCATTAAAAGAACATTCCCTTCCTCAATATCCAGCTCACATTCAGCCTCTCTGAAATTATGCCCAGTGTTCCCAAGATCAAAGAGATGTCTGGATCATCTTAACTCTCATAGCTCTTTGTATAGTCTCCCCTTACTGGACACACACATATATACATACATACATTATATATGAAATCATAATATAAATGCACTGTTCAAACTGTAAATATAGGCTCAATTTGAAACAAAGCAAGCCTTTTCCCACTTTTTCAAACAAGCAGGTTTGAAGAAAAATGGATTTTTCAAAAAAATGAAATAAAACAAACTATTATCCAATGTTCTGCAGAGCACAGATATGGACTGTTAAGAGAAAAAATTACAAAGGTTGCCATTATTACCAATAGACTTCATTGTGTTCAGGGAGAATTTTGTTTCTAAAAGAATCACTAAGTTACAGGTTGCATGTAGTTACTGTAATTATAATGGTTAATATGCTAACTAGTAAGAATGAACATCATTACTATAATTCTATGTTTCAGTAGATACTTCTATATTAAATGCATTTTAGATAGATTGGTAGAAAAATAAAACATGACAAAGATGATTTGAAGGCATCCAGTAAAGGATAGGACACTGCTTCACTATATCAATGTGGAAACTCACTTTCCTTTTGGAAAAAAGAACATGGTTTTGTCTCTTGAGATTGATTATTCTTAGCCTTTGGGAAAGCATTAAAATGACATACACACTTCCAGGTACAGTTAAGATCAACATTTCTTTCTCATCTTATAATATACTCAATATTTTATGTAGTGCTCTCAAAGTTCTTTTTCAAATAGGATTCAACCCAGCAAATATTTATTGAGAGTCACATATACAAGGCCCTGTGTTAAGCTGTGAGGGGGTACAAATGTGAACATAACAAGATCTTGGCCCTCAAGGAGTTTTCAGATACCCTGAGCCAATTTATTTATGACTGAGCTTTGTATGAAACTAGCTCTTTTAGTAGTATGAAAAATTTAAAAAACTATGGCATTGCTGCTGGAGGCAGTACTTGATTAACCCTCCTGTTTTATATCCCCTAAGAGTCAATAATCAAGACAGAGAGGAGGAGGTCCTAAAGACATACTTCCTAATCAATTTTTAAAAGATAATTGAAATTTAACCAAAGGAAATTACTTTATCATGATGCTTTTGTAGCAAAGAGTACCTCTAAAGACTTAATGTCATTTACAACTAAACAAGCTCTTGATTATACATGACATTCACCAGATGACTAGAATATAGACATTAAAATAATGAAAATCTGTCTGAGATTGAAAAAAAAAACCGCCTCAGGCTAAAACAGAAAAAAAGCAACTCTGTTGTTAATCATGCTGGGAGGACAGAAACAGACAACAGTTGCAAAATTAACAGGAAATGCTGGTTCACTCAAGGCTATGCAATCACTCTCCCTACTCCTTGTCCTGATTTGAATTTTTACTACTTTTCTTAACCAATAATGCTTCCCTGATAGTTCAGCTGGTAAAGAATCCACCTGCAGTGCAGGAGACCCCAGTTCGATTCCTGGGACGGGAAGATCGCTAGAGAAGGGATAGGCTACCCACTCCAGCATTCTTGAGCTTCCCTTGTGGCTCAGATGGTAAAGAATCCACCTGCAATGTGGGAGACCTGGGTTCAATCCCTGGGTTGGGAAGATCCCCTGGAGAAGGGAAAGGCTACTCACTCCAGTATTGTGGCCTGGAGAATTCCATGGACTGTACAGTCTATGGGGTTGCAAAGAGTTGGAGACGACTGAGTGACCTTCACTTTCACTTTACCAATAATGCTCCCAGGTACACTGTACTATTTCTATCTATCACTGAGGATACCCAACTGTTAAACTGCCCCTGAGTCATGACAACACTAACCTTTAGTTAATCCCTGCTTTCCCTGATCCCACCTCAGAAACACCAACCAGTTCAGAACTGATCCCCACTTAACTGACTTCACTGAATCTTTTAACAGGAAGCTAAACCTTACAAAAGATGCCTCCATCTTTCTTCTCATTGACAGCAGCAATTCAGTCTCTCCGGGGTGTACTTCTATCACTTCACTGAGACAGCACATAAGATTATGTCAGACTAGGCTTGTCTCTGGTGATCTTTGACTCATTAGGCTTTAATAGCGTGCACACACAGGCACAGAGAGAGTAACAAATATTTAAGTAACACCACCAATAACAAACCTCAACATATTTTTCATAGTTGAGCTGGGAGGTCAAACATTTATTTAAATTATTTAAAAACTTGGTGTGATTTATCCCTTGGAATTGACTTTAAGGATGAGAGTTCATTTATTCCCTTCCTCCTTTCCTCTTTTTCCTTTCCTCCTCTTTCCTTCCTCCCAGCAGTCTTTAATGGTAAACACACTGATTATGAGACTTCCCCAATGGCTCAATGGTAAAGAACCCACCTGCCAATACAGGAGACTTGGGTTCAATCCCTGGGTTGGGAAGATCCCTGGAGAAGGGAATGGCAACCCACTCCACGATTCTTGCCTGGAGAATTTCCTGAACAGAGGAGCCTGGCAGGCTACAGTTCATAGGGTCACAAAGAGTCGGACATGATTGAGTGACAAATGCTTTAAATACTTTTTCACAGTGATTATATATCTGTGTTCTGGAACTAATCAGATATCACCTGGATACATGGTTGCTTTGCACCCCCCTTCCATCCTTGTAAGATACCTGTTTAAAACTCAAATCAGTGACCTAAGTCTATACCTTAAGGAATCAGAAAAAGAGCAAACTAAACATAAAACTAGTAGAAAAAGGAAATAATAGAGATTAGAGTGGAAATAAATAAAATAGAGACTAGAAAAAATAATGAAAAGAATCACTGAAACCAAAACTCGGTTCCTTCAAAAGATGAACAAAATTGACAAGCATTAGCTAGACTGACCAAGGACAAAAGAGACTAGACTCAAATTACTAAAATCAGGAAGAACAGTAGGGACTTCACTGGAACCTTGCAGAAATAAAAAGGATTGTAAGAGAACACTATGAACAGCTACGTACCAACAAATTAGATAACCTAAAGTAGATGGACAAATTCTTAAACACACAAACTACCAAATCTGACTCAGTAAGAAATATAAAATCTGAATAGATCTATAACAAGCAAAGCGATTGAATCAGTAAGCAAACAACTTCCAAGAAAGAAAAATCTTGGACCAAATGACCTCACTAATAAATTCAACCAAATGTTTAAAGACCAATTAACACTGATCCTTCCCAAACTCTTCCAAAAAACAGAAGAGGAGGAATTACTTCTAATCTCATTTTATGAGTATTATCCTGATATCAAAACTATACAAAGACATCACAAGAAAAGAAAACTAAAGACCAATATCCCTTAGGAATATAGATGCAAAAATCTTCAACAAAGCATTAGCAAAGGTTAATGTTTGTTAACATTAGCAGCATGTTAAAAGGATTATATACCATGCCCAGTGGAACATATACCAGAAACATAAGGGTGGTTCAACATATAAAATTCAACTGATGTAATACATATTTATAGAAATGAAGGAAAAAGACACATGATCACCTCAATTGATGAGAGAAAACATTTACAAGAGATTAATATCTAGAATATAAAAAGAACTCTTACTGCTATTATAAACAACTAAGTTAAAAAGTGGGCAGATTCAGACAGACAGTTCTCTACAGAAGATATGCAAATGACTGGTCAATAAACACACAAAAGATTACCAGCATCATTAGGAAAATTTAAATAAAAAACGCAGTGAAATACCACTTCACACTCACTAAGATGCTATAATTAAAACAGAAACAAACAGAAAATAAGCAGTGTTGGTAAGGACATGGAGAAGTTTTAATCTTCATAAATTGCTGGTTCTATGAAAAACAGTTTGACTGTTCCTCAGAAAGTTAAATATAGCATTATCATATAAGCAAGCAATTTCACTCCTAGGTATATACCCAAAAGAAATCAAAACATATATCCAAACAAACATTTGTACATGAATGTTGATAGCAGCATTATTCATAATAGCCCAAAGCAGAAAAAACCCAGTTTCTGTATAACACAGAAAACTCTACCCAATATTCTGTAATAAACTATATGGGAAAATAATCTGAAAAAGAATGAACATATGTGTGTGTATATATATAACTGAATCACTTTGCTGTACACCTGAAACTAACACATTGTAAATCAACTATACTTTAATATATCAGTAAAATAAAAATTAAACATCCAGTATCCATCAACTAGTGAGTAGATAGATAATATGTGGTACATTCACACAATGAGACAAATTTGGCCATAAAAAGGAAAGAAGTATTGATATATACTACAACATGGATGAATCTTGCAAACACAACACTAAGTGAAACAAGCTATACACAAAAGGTCACATATTGTGAGCTCATTTATATCACCTTTTTAGATTCCACATATGGGTGATATCACATGCTATTTGTCTTTTTCTGTCTGGCTTACTTCACTTAGTAAGATAATCTCTAGGTCCATCCATGTTGCTACAAATGGCAGCACTTTATTGTTTTTTAGGGCCGAGTAATATTCCATTGTGTATATGAATCACATTTTCGTTATCCATTCCTCTGTCAATGGACACAGGTTGCTTCCATGTCTTGGCTATTGTAGATAGTGCTGCTATGAACATTGGGGTGCATGTATCTTTTCAAATTAGAGTTTTCATCTTTTCCAGATATATGACCAGGAGTGGGATTGCTGGATCATATGGTCATTGCTATATTTACTTTTTTAAGGAACCTCCAGAGTGTTTTCCATAGTGGCTGCACCTATTTACAATCCCACCAACAGTGTAGGAGGATTCTCTTTTCTCCAAAGCCAAGTGAGGTTTCTTTTTAAATAAATACAAATTGACACTCATATGTTAGATACAGAAAATATACATTAGCTCAACATCTCCACACATGGTGACACTACTGTCAACTTACCCACTTGTTACCACTTATCCTCTGTCCCAGCCACACTTGTCTCTTTTCAGTTCCTTGAATATGCAAAGATGTATTGCATTTTAGGTTTTGTCCAGCTGTACCTTCCACTTGAAAGGTTCTTTCTTCCCCTGGCAAACCCCATGTACTCTTCAGGGCTTGACTTCAGTATGATTTTCAAAGAAAGTATTTCCTGACACTCTTATATTGAACGAAATAATCGACAGAAAATGCTTAGCACAGTATGTGTAATATATTAACTGTTCAATAAAAATCTGCTGAATGAAAAGACTCTCACTGATCAATAATGCAAAATGGGTCAAATATGCAGGACACATTGAAAAATATCCTGGTATGACATAGAGTTTGAATATTTTGGACATCTGTATATGCATACTGTCACAATGATTTCAGTTAAGATTTAAATCAAGTACTTAGGCATAAAACATATTTTAGTTACCTCACATGAGTTAAATGCTCATATCTGGGCAAAAAGCCTTTGTCTAATTTATCTTCAAAATTATTGCTACAGAAAATTCCCTGTCATCACTCTATGTTTCAAAGGCATATCATGCTATTTGCAGGAGCAACATGGCATGTGAATAACTGCGTGGAGCAGGAATAAGGTCGGCTTTCATGGTAATAAAAACACATCTACATTTTTACAGATTAACTGAAGTAACAGACCTTGGGATAATGTCTCCATGATACTGATAAATTGAATACAAAAGGCTTGATAGGGAAAAAATCCTCTTCTTACTTTTTTATTTATCTCATTTACATTTTTATAGCAGTTGTTAAGTAAAGTTTAACTTTAATTTTCTTCAACCAAGTTTTGGCTTGGTGAATACTGACAAAGAAGGAAAAAAGTTTCTGAGCCCCTGTATTATAATTGGTTTGTTAATTGGCTAGATAATGGAAAACAGAATTGAGACTTCACTGTTCCTTTGTATTAATTTGGAGAATCTAAAATAGGATGTTGCTGCTACGGCTGTGGCTGCTAAGTCGCTTCAGTCATGTCTAACTCTGTGCGACCCCAAAGACGGCAGCCCACCAGGCTCCCCGTCCCTGGGATTCTCCAGGCAAGAACACTGGAGTGGGTTGCCATTTCCTTCTCCAATGCATGAAAGTGAAAAGTGAAAGTGAAGTCGCTCAGTCGTGTCTGACTCCTAGTGACCCCATGGACTGCAGCCTACCAGGCTCCTCTGTCCATGGGATTTTCCAGGCAAGAGTACTGGAGTGGGTTGCCATTGCCTTCTCCTAAATAGGATGTTGTGACCCATCTAATCTGCAACACTGAATCTTAGTGTTATATTCTTAGTCATCACAAAAATGCAGAGGAAAAGCAATCTGACTTGCTTTGAAATCTGTGGAAGTGGTTGAGTGGTTGTATCAGGGATAAAATTGGGAATTACATTTGTCATAGTGGAAGAGTGGTGAATGGGTTGAAATATGTATTGTTTGCCTGTAATAGGTGAAGCTTCATATAAAAAATGTGTTCCCTCGTACCTGGTATCGGAGAAGGCAATGACAACCCACTCCAGTACTCTTGCCTGGAAAATCCCATGGACGGAGGAGCCTGGTAGGCTGCAGTCCATGGGGTCGCTAAGAGTCAGACATGACTGAACAACTTCACTTTCACTTTTCACTTTCATGCATTGGAGAAGGAAAATGGCAACCCACTCCAGTGTTCTTGCCTGGAGAATCCCAGGGGCGGCAGAGCCTGGTGGGCTGCCATCTATGGGGTCACACAGAGTCGGACACGACTGAAGCGACTTAGCAGCAGCAGCAGCTTTAATATTTAAAAGGAACACAATGCAAGTTCATATAAAGTGCAACTTACTGACAAATGGGGAACGTTCCTGGCATGTAGATGGCCCTGTGGTAGACGGGACTATTCACCACCTCCTCTCATTGGAGAGAGGCTTACAAACCCCTGTCTCATTGACATCGGATTTGGCCATGTAACTTGAAATGTTCACTCCTGCTGTAAAATTATATATCATGACACTACTGAAATTAGAAGTAGCCATATGACTTGCTTTAGCCAAAGAAATATGGCTACGTGAGGTGTGTTTCATTTCTAAGCAGAAAATTTATAATCTCATGGATCAAATTCTCTCCTTTCTGTCACAAAACCAGCCACATTCCAGATGGAATCTGCCCTGTCAACCTGGATTTTGGAGAGAAGACAGCATGAAACAGCACAACCTACTCATATCATAAGCAAGAAACACACCTTTGCTCTTTTAGGAGACTCAGTTTTAAGGGGTTGTTACATGGCATAACTTAGCCCAAGTGGACTGATACAGATCCCAAGATGAAGATGTTGCTTACAAAAATGAGTAAGACATGATTTGCATCCTCAAGAACCTCACTGTATAAGAGAGAAATAAAGAGACCAAAATAATTACAAAACAAGATGTTGAAAGCTTACAGGATATGAGGAAATTACTATAATTACACTGAAGAAAGAGAGACACATTCTATTGAGGGGGTTTGGGGAATACTTTATGTGGGAAATAACACTGAATTTGAATTTGGAAGGCCACAGAAGGGTTCAAAGATCCTTTTTTTTAAAGGGGTACATTATAGAAACAAATATTGTGTTCAAAAGTTTAAAGGAAATTAATTTTAAAGAAATAATAAGAAGCATGATGTGTTTTGAGGATGTGTAATGCCTGTGTGGGCATCTATAACACGGGGAAAAGTTGAAAGATGAATCCACAAAAGGTGTGAGATTATGAAAGATCTTCTATACCATGCTAGACAGGGAAGCGCCAGGCACATGAGAATTCTAATTTCACCTCTGACATTAAATATTCTACCCATGAAAAAGGACATTAGTTTCTTAATCTGTACAATGGGATCAATAACACCTACCTCGCAGATCTTGTTTCGAGAACAAAAGCAGTACCTAATGCTCAATAAATCTTAATTTCCTCCTAGACCCACTATGGGATGGAGGTGATGTTTAATGTAAGGGGGATGTGTTTGGAGGGTTTTTAAGCAATGGATTGATGGGATCAAAATCTTATTTTAGAAAGATCACTCTGGAAGCACTTGGAAGATGAAGTTAGGAGGATGATGAGAGGCAGGGAAGCCATTTAGGAGTTCAGTGACATGAAATAAAAGATGAGGACTCTAGCAAAGGCAGTAATAATACCTGGCTTTCCCCGTTCCTTCTTATGAACTTCTTATATGTCATGGGCATATATCAATGCTCGTGACAGGACAGGGAAGCGGTTTCCTTGGGTCCCAATTTTCCAAAGGTGAATGATGGTGACCCTTTGCTAGCCACCCGAGTATAGGTACTGAACCCTCGCTATTGAAGGCCATGTATTTAGGGACTGACACTTTTCAAGGTCTAGGTTACTATGCCTTACCCTGTGTTTCAAGTCCTACCCTTCACTATCATTTCTCTCCCATCCCCTTATCACTCTGCTAACCTGATGAACTGATCAGTATTAATGTGATAATGGGACAAAACCTTTTCATTAATTACAGTTTCCATGTTTGCTTTCATCTGGGTTTTCTGAAGACTTTATTGTCCTCCAATACTACTACTATTATTTATTATGACATAATGAATATGATGTTGAGTTTCATTTTTAAGATCGACTCTCAATCTCAGCTGCTCATTAGAATTACCTGGGGAGTTTTTCCAAACTCTTTATGCCTAGGTTACTAGCCATGCCTCATACTAATTAAACCAGAATCTCTGGGAGTGGGATCCAGTCCTAAGTAAGTAATTTTTCAAACTTGCCAGGTGATATCAAAGAGCAGCCACATTTGAGAAGCAGAGATTTATGGAGTGACTTAGATGGAACTAAGGGGTCGCCTTTCCCCTGGAGAAGGAAATGGCAACCACTACAGTATTCTTGCCTGCAGAATTCCACAGACAGAGGAGCCTGGCAGGCTACAGTCTACAAGGTCGCAAAGAGTCAGACACGACTGAGCACACACACATTTGCAAGCTTTAAGGTGCATACAAATCACCATGGGGATCTTGCTCAACTGCAGATTCTGATTCAATAGATCCGGGGCCAGGCCTGAGCTTTTGCATTCCTAACAAGCTCCCCAGTGATGCTGGTGCTCTGCTCTGAAGACACACTTCACATAGTCAGGACTTAGCGAACATTAATACCTTTATGATGAAACCATTTTAGGATATTTCAAGGGAAACATTATTATTTGTGATTATCAAGGAACAATTTTTTTCCTTCCCCTTTCCTCCTAGAGCTATATTTGGAATTTTAACTAAGTATGTGCCCCTGTTTAGTCATCCCTTTTATAAGTAATCGATGGACTGGTGATCAAAAGCCAACGTGCTTTGCTTAACTAAAACTCAGCAGAGATTTGCACATAGTGAAACACTGCACTATACAGTGAAGCCTTTTAATAGGACTTGCTGGTACTGACCCTTACTCAAAGAACACTGAAACGATACCAAGCAAAAACAAAAAAAGATACCAAGTAAACTAATACATTTAGAATTATCTTTTCTGTCTGAAAAGGAAGTACTTATTATGAGGTTAAAATTTACCTGCTGAATTAAAAGATGTCAATAACACAAAAGTTACTTCACTCACCTTATGCACAGCAAAGGAAACCATCAAGAAATGAAAAGACCACCTATTGAATGGGAGAAGACATCTGCAAATTGTATAACCCATAATGGATGAATATCCAAAATATATAAACAGCTCATATACCTCTAACAACAACAACAAAACCCTGATTTTTAAATGGGGAGAAACCTGAATAAACTTTTTTCCAAAGAGGACATACAGATGGCTAAGAGGCACATGAAAAACTCCTCAACATCACTAATTAGTAGAGAAATGTAAATCAAAACTACGGTGACGTATCACCTCACACCTATCAGAATGTTGTCATTGTTCAGTCACTAAGTCATGTCTGACTCTTTGTGACCCTGTGAACTGTAGCCCACCAGGCTCCTCGTCCATATGATTTCCCAGGCAAGAATAGTAGAATGGGTTGCCATTTCCGTCTCCAGGGGATCTTCCTGGATCAGGGATTGAACCTGTGTTTCCTGCATTGGTAGGCAAATTCTTAACCACTAAGCTACTAGGGGAGCCCACCTGTTAGAATGGTTAACATCAAAAAGTCTACAAACGATAAATGTTAGCCAGGATGTGGAGAAATGGGAATGCTTCAGCACTGTTGGTGGGAATGTAAATTGGTATAGTCATTGCAGAAAATAGTATAGCGGTGGCACTAAAAACAGAACTACCATATTCTCCAGCAATTCCATTCCTGGGTATATATTTGAAAAAAGTGAAAACACTAACTTGAAAAGATACATGTACCCCAATGCTCACAGAAGCATCATTTACAATACCCAAGATATGGAAGCAACCCAAGTGTCCACCAACAGATGGTGAGGGTGTTAGGCTCAGTGAAATAAGTCAGGCAGAGAAAAACAAATACTGTATGTTATCACTTATATGTGGAATCTAAAAAATAAAACAAATGAATGTATATAACAAAAGAGAAATGAACTCATAAAGAACAAACTAGTGGTCACCAGTGGGGAAAGAAAGGGAGAAGGGGCAAGAGAAGGGTGGGGGATTAAGAGATACAAACTATTAGGTATAAAAACATAACAACATGAATGTATTATACAACACAGGGAAATATGGCCATTATTTTGTAATAACTTGAAACAGAGTATAATCTATAAAAATATTGAATCACTGTACTGTATATCTGAAACTACTATTAAAAATCAGCTATACTCCAAAAAATACATACAAAATTTTTCAAAAGTTACTTCACTCACACACAGAGTTATAGATTTGAGAGAAATGTCAAATCATATTTTATTTATACATTTCTGTACTCCCTGGTGGCTCAGATGGGTAAGAATATACCTGCAATGCGGGAGACTTGAATTTGATCCCTGGGTTGGGGAGGTCTCCTAGAGGAGGGCATGACAACCCACTCCAGTAGTCTTGCCTGGAGAATCCTCATAGACAGAGGAGCCTGGCGGGCTATAGTCCATGAGGTTGCGAAGAGTCGGACACAACTGAGTGACTAAGCACAGCACAACACTTCTAGTACTGGTGTATGTTGGCAGAATTTTTGTGAAAAGTTTAACTTCTTATTTGTGTGTCCTTTCTTATATGTGGAAAGTAAGTAAGTAAAGTCGCTCAGTCGTGCCTGACTCTTAGCGACCCCATGGACTGGAGCCTACCAGGCTCCTCCATCCATGGGATTTTCCAGGCAAGAGTACTGGAGTGGGGTGCCATTGCCTTCTCTGACTGTATAGCATAGGGAACTCTTATCTACTCAATGCTCTGTGGTGACCTAAATGGGAAGGAAATCTAAAAAAGAGGGGATATATGTATATGTATAACTAGTTCACTTTGCAGCAGAAACTAACACAAACATTGTAAAGCAACTATACTCCAATAGACATTTTTAAAAAAAGAATGTGTAATTCTCACGGGAGAAGCAAGCAATAAACAGACAAAGAGATTAGGTAGATAGAGCCCAAAAAGAAAAGTAAAGAAAGCAACAAGTATAAAGAATGACAGATGTTCTATTTTAGACACGGCAGTCAGGCAGGGCGGGTCTCTCTGAGGACATGACATTTGAACAAAGTCTAATGGAAGTTAAAAGAATGAACCGTGTGATTATCTGCAGGAAGAGGTGTAAAGGATGAGGGAAGCTACAGGCTTGAGGAACATCAAGGGAGCCATGTAGCTAGAGCATACAAGTGACAGGTAGGAGCTGGAAAGAGCCAGGGCCAGCTCCTGCAAGATTTTAAAAACAAGGTCCTAGACCGCTAGGCTTTTCTAAGTGTGACAGAAAGGCATGCAATCTCACTTATATTTTTATGGGTTTTAGGGGCTTTTTTATGCTTGTTTGTTTTGGATGTGCTATGCAGCATGTGGGATCTTAGTTCCGCAACCAGGGATCAAACCCATGCCCCCTGTATTGGAAGTACAGAGTCTTTACCTCTGCCATGCCAGCGAAGTCCCAATTTCACTTATATTTAAGCATAACTCTTGGAGAACTAGCTGTAGGCAGAGAATGAGCAGAAACAGGAGATCAGTTAGGAGGTTACTACAGGAATTGAGATCAGAAAAGATGGGAGGCGTGAGCCAGGTATAGTGATGACAGTCATGGGAAAGTGCTGGATCTGAGATACCTTTTGAAGGGAGAGTTGAGAAAATTGACTATTGGGTTGGATACAGGCTCTGAATCAAGGATAACTCACACTGGAATGAGAGGCCAGAAGCTTCAGAAACACGTCCAAGCAATGTAGTTTGAGGACCTGGATCAAGCCACACCTCAAAAAGAAGTCTGTGCAAATGTTCAGGTTTTGTTTAAACTTCTTGGAATAGACTGAAAAAATCTTAAGAACCTGTGAATAATGTCAAAGTATTTAAAAATTCCCCCAATACACATGCAAGGCTATGACCCCTACTTTTGCAGAAAGTTGTGGCTATCTGGTGAAACTGTGCTGTTTTATTGGTAAATAGTACAGGCTGTTTTTTTTTTCCTCCTAATATATCTATGAAGATAGCTGATAATACTGTTGAATAAAGGCCCAGTCAGGACCAACACGTATTCAATTGCTAGCTGAATGTTCTTGCCTACTTCTCCCACTCAAGCCTTACTTATCTAAAGAAATGGACATCTTGGGACATAATGGTAACATGGTCTTCAGAGATGAACAAACTCAGCAGAAGAGTGAGGATGTAGTCATTCTTTCACCTCAACTCATTCCCGTTATCAAGTGAGACTGACATAAGGCCAGTAAATTTAGGATGCTGAGCTATGAACTTCTCTCTCAGAGGTCTCTTATCCCCTGCCCTGTATCCTCTTGCCTGCACCTCTGATTTAAGCACAAGTGGGTGGATGGTTGGTTCCATGTGGCCTGTGGCCTTTTTTCATATTAACTGTGTTTTGCAACACTATGGATACTGGTGGAATCTTGGGGCAATATTCAACCTTGGAAAATGGAAACTAACAAATAATGACTGCTGGCTCATTCCTGGGTGGACAATTCTGGGAGGCAGTCTGTATCTCTCTCTGGAGGCCCTGGTAAACTTACTCCTGGTGCCCAGAGCAGTGACCTCAGTTATGCACCTTGATGTTGGATTCCCCTCATTCCCAGCTTCATTTTTCCTGCATTCTCATCACTGTTTTCTGGGGCCATCTCCCCAGGACACGTGGGTGGTACTCATAGAGGGTTCTGCTCCAGAGAATTCAAGCTAACACAGATTCTTTTTAATAACACAGACACACCCATCATGGCAAAAGCATCAGTTTGGAAATGAAAATCTTGGTTTTCTTTGTCACCAGCATTTGGCTTGGCTCCAAAGAAATTCACCTACGTCCATTCACATATTTTTGGTTCTTCATATGTTTGTCATTCCAGCCTCAGAGAAAGCAATTAGGTTTTACAGCACTACTAATGTTAGGTGCATTTAACTCCAAACTTGAATAACTTATTATCAAATGTAGAATCTCTTATTTCAAATGCATTTTAGACATATATGTACAGAGAATTCCAAATGCACATATTTGATTTAGTTAAGCAATATATCACTTCACAAAGACTGATGCTTCAGATTTAAAGAAATCACAATCTAACCATAATAACTCACATTTATGATGCATTTGTTAATCATTTCATACATTTGACAATGTTGTAAAGCAAACACAGATAATATATTTATTATAATTTTTGAGACTATCAAGTTAGAAATCAGAGTGGTTACAACAGGTAGCTATTTACCAATGGCATTTTTCACAGAACTAGAACAAAACATTTTTTAATTTGTATGAAAACACAAAAGACCCCTAAAAGCCAAAGCAATCCCGAAAAAGAAAAACAGAGCTGGAGGAATCAGGCTCCCTGACTTCAGACTATTCTAAAAAGCTACAACGGCCAAAACAGTTTGGTGCTGGCACAATGACAGAAATATAGATCAACAGAACAGGACAGAAAGCCCAGAAATAAACTCATGCATTTATGGTCAATTAATCTTTGACAAAGGAGGCAAGAATACACAATGGAGAAAACACTTTTCAATAAGACGTGCTTGGAAAACTGGACAACTACATGTAAAAATATAACATCAGAACATTCTCTAATACCATACACACCAAAAAAACTCTAAACATATCAAAGAACTAAATGTAAGGCTAGATACTATAAAACTCTTAGAGGAAAACATAGGCAGAACACTCTCTAACATAAACCTTTTTTGACCCACCTCCTAGAGTAATGAAAATAAAAACAAAAATAAACATATGGGACCAAACTAAATTTAAAAGCATTTGCATAAGAAAGGAAACCAGAAACAAAATGAAAAGACAACCCACAGAATGGGAGAAAATATTTGCAACTGAAGCAACTGACCAGGGATTCACCTTCAAAATATATAAACAGCTCATGCAGCTCTATGTTAAGAAAAACAACCCAATCAAAAAATGGGCAGAAGATCTAAATAGTCATTTTTCCAAAGAAGACACAAAGATGGCCAAGAGGCACATGAAAAGATGCTCAACACTGCTAATTATCAGAGAAATGCAAATCAAAACTACATTGAGGTATCACTTCACACAGTCAGAATAATCATCATCAAAAAGTCTACGAACTATAAATGTTGGAGAGGTTATGGAAAAAGGGAACCCTCCTACACTGCTTGTAGGAATATAAGTTGGTACAACCATTATGGAGAACAGTACAGAGGTTCCTTAAGAAACTAAAACTAGTACTACTATATGACCCAACAATCCTACTCCTGGGCATATATCTGGATAAACTATAACTCAAAAAGATAATGCACCCCAATGTTCACTGTAGCACTATTTACAACGGCCAAGACATGAATATATCCTAGATGTCCATCAACAGAGGAATGATTAAAGAACATGTGGAACATAAACACAATGGAATACTACTCAGTCACAAAAAAGAATGAAATAATGCCATTTGCGGCAACATAGATGGACCTAGAGATTGTCATACTAAATGAAGTAAGTCAAAGACAAAATATCATATGATACCACTCGTGTGGAATCTAGTTTTTTTTTTTTTTAATGAGACAAATGAATTTATTTTCAAAACAGAAACATACTCACAGATTTGGAAATAAACTGATGGTTACCAAAGGGGAAATGTGATTTGGGAGAAGGGATAAGGAGAAGGATAAGAGATGAGGATTAACACACATACACTGCTATATATAAAATAATCAACAAGGACCTACTTTATAGCACAGGGAACTCTACTCAATATTCTGTAATAACTTAGATCGGAAAACAATCTGAAAAAAATGAATATATATGTAACTGAATTACTATGCTATGCCCCTGAAATTAACACAACATTGTAAATCAACTATACTCCCACAAAATTTAAAAAATAAAACAGGTAGCTAGTATTTGGCAAAATAGAACAGGGCCTTTCTACCAGGGCTGGCAAGGTTGTTGAAACCTATACAGAGATGGGAAGGAAGAAAAGGTTGGGCAATCTAATGAAGTTAAAAGATGTGCAGTTGTGAAGAAACTTCACTCTGTTTCATTAAGTGGGTGTTTGTTGAGTGCCTTTAATATGCCAGGGAATATACAAGGCACTCTATATATAAGGGTTGTGGGAAGAAGTTGTTAGGAAAAATTGCAGGAGAAAACAAAGCTATTTCCAGGGAGAAAGGTATAACTCCACTTCCAGACCCCAGTATAGGGGGAGGCTGTAACTAAAACTACCATCACCATTGGGGACATAGCTGTGTGGACCAACAGAGTAATGATTTTCCAACCTGCCAGTGAAATCAATTTTAATAGCTTGATAACCAATGGGGCAATCATCCTGAAAGCTGCCAGTCAACTGAATTTATTAATTGGATCACTTGATCAACATCCCCTATTGGGATGTCTTCAAAATTGGTAGATACAGTAAAATAAATTGATTTGAGGAACGTTTTTTTTTTTTTTTTTTCCTTGCACAGAATGGCTGTTTGATTTAGAAAGCTGATTTTAGAACATTCCAGAATTACAGTGAGCAGATGAGTCATTATTCTAGCTCAGCAACCATGTGACCCCTCAGGCAACAGATTACCTTCTTCATAGCTCATCTGAAGGAAATAAATAATGATGACTTGATCTTCTTTAGGGGTTTCATGAGTCAGCAGCTAGAGCCTATTAATTCTTCCATCAAGAGAGCTTTCAACATTCTGGTCCTGGAAAAGAAGAGGAGGGAGGTTATCTCTTGGATTTTATCAGCCACTATCTTCCTACATGGTGTTTACCCCATATTTACATTGAAAAGTAAGGAAAACACTACTGTTACTCCCTGGCACCTGTTTACTGAAGGAACTGAGCTCCAAGGCATTTCAGCTCTTTTCAGTCTGTATTGAAAATTCCTATCATGTTTCAGATCACCATGCCTTCCCAGGTCAAGAGCTGCTCACTGTGCAAAGGTCAGTTTACAATTTTACCCAGCTTTATCCCCACCTGTACTTCCCTCCTCCATCCTTTAGTGAACACTGCATTACTTTGAAGTTGAAGGTTGCACTGGGGCAGGCAGAGTAGCTTTACTCCCACCCTGAGTTGAAACAGATAAAGGATTCTACAGAGCAGGTGTTCAATGGACCAAGGTCATCGAACAATGACTCAGTGTAAATACTCAAACTGCAGTTGCAGACAAACTCAGTACATGACAGTTGCAGCTGATGAGTGTCCTTTTGTCTAGCTGTCACCGTGGCCTGAGGACATAGAACAAATCAAATGAAGACGCCTGTGCCTGCCTTGGAAGGTTATGTCTTCACTAACTCTGTAGCAAGCGGCCGGCTGGCATAACTTGATGGGGGTCTCTGCAATTGTTTGGATGATTTTGTTTCTTAGAAACTATTTGTTCAGGGGGAAAAAAATGGAAAGTGGAGAGATAAAGTCAGTTTTCTTCTGACATTTCCAAGTATGAATACGTATGAAGGACAAGCAGGCAATCTCTCCTTTTTGCCGTCAATCCCAAGAACCGAGAAAGTCCTTCAGAGTTGGTGAACAAGTGAGAAAGTCAGAAGACTGATCCCGGGAAAGAAGAGGAATTATCACCAATAGATTACAAGTTCATGGTTCTCAGAACTGCACTGGAGTTTCAATTTGAGACAAAGCCTCAAAGTCAAAGTCAAAGGCATCAAATACCGGCAGGGTGCAGATGATTAAAGTCACAAATAATGGGTTTAAGTTACTAGGATTTAAAAAATAAATAGGTGATCAGATGAAAAAGTTTTAGAAAACTCTTGAATTATATGTGGCTAGGATATATATAAAAGAGTTTATAGCATTTTTTCTGGTTTCATAGCTGAAAAGGCTAACAAAATGTTAAATGCTTTCCTCAATGTGAAATCATTAGGAAATGAATAAGTATAAAGTTCTCATAACTCTGAACTTAATGAGGGTTAAGTTACTTTATATTTTCAATGTAGTGAAAAGGTCAGCAAACATTTCTGTAAAGGGCTATACTGAGACAGAAATAAGAAGAACCCTTGAAGGACTTACACCAGCTAGGCACATTAATAGTGGTTTACAGAACTGATCACCATTTCACAATGGTGAAGGCTGAAATTAAATGATTTGTTCAATGTTATATCTTTAGGGTGGAAGGGCCCAAATAAAGTCATGTCTTTCGGCTGTTAACTCAGTTCTGTTTTAACTTTACCACAGCATGTGTAGCACTCTGTGTACCAAAATTGGGAGAGGGGTCCAAATAGGAACATGAAAAGATGCTCAACATCATCAATTATTAGAGAAATGCAAACCACAGCTACTCTGATAAATCTCACATCAGTCAGAATGGACATCATCAAAAAGTCTGCAAATAACAAATGCTGGAGAGGATATTGAGAAAAGGGAACCCTCCTTCACTGTGGTGGGATTTTAAAGTTGGTGCAGCCACTGTGGAAAACAGTATGGAGGTTTGTCAAAAAATGTAAAAACAGAATTACTGTATGATCCAGCAATCCCACTCTTGGGCACATATCCAGACAAAACTATAATTCAAACAGATACAGCAACCCTGTTTATAATCAGCACTATTTATAACAGCCAAGACATGGAAGCAACCTAAACGTCTACCAACAGAGGAATGGATAAAGAAGATGTGGTACATATATACATTGGAATACTACTCAACCAATAAAAAGAACAAAATAATGGCATTTGCAGCAATGTGGAGGGACCTAGAGATTGTTGCACGGAGGGAATTCAGACAGAGAAAGACAAATACCATGTGATACCAGTTGTATGTAGAACCTCAAATATGACACAAATGGACATATCTCTGAAACAGAAACAGAATCACGAACATAGAGACTAGACTGATGGCTGCCAAGTGGGAGGGGAAAAGGGAGGGAAGGATTGGGAGTTTGTGATTAGCAGATGCAAACCGTTACACATGGAATGGATCAACAACAAGGTCCCACTGTATAGCACAGGGAACTGTATTCAGTATCTACTGACAAACTATAATGGAAAAAAATATGAAAAAGAAACGTGTGTGTATATATATATACACACACACATACAAACATGAGTCACTTAGCTGTACAGCAGTAATTAACACAATATTGGAAATCAACAATATTTGAATAAAGATTTTTTTTTTTACAATTTTAGGAAGGCCTCCAGAAAGCTCTGAGTCCAGTGGGGCTCCTCCTAACCTTTCCTCCCTCCAGGCTGAGTGCAGCCACAGTTGTGTGGGAATGCTTGCCCTCTGTGTTGAGAGCAGGAGCTGCAGCCTTCTCCTTGTTCTCTCAAGATACAGTTCGCCAACACATATAATTTCAAGCACCTACTGTCTGCCAGACAGTTGCTGGGATACAGTGTGGCTGACTCCTTTCCCTCAAGAGAGGTTCATACTAGTTGAGGGAGGCAATCAACAAGCATCAAATAACTAAATCAATCAATCACATCCAATTTTGATCACTGTTAGGAAGAAAATAAAATAGAACACCATAAAAAGTAACTAGCATTGGTAATGTAAGGAGGAGATGGAAGCAGGCTGGGTTATTCAGAGAGGCTGGTTGGTGCATTCGTCAGGCAGGAAGATCACTGAAGCAGCAGTAACAATACCCCAAACAGTAACTTGAATATTGGAAACATGTGATGAGGTAATATTTCCAATATATGTTATTGTGGTGGACCAGGTGATCCACCCAGTGTTTTGAATCTGGGCCAAGAAATGTGGACAGGCAGAAAAGAAGGAGACAATCTCAGGGTTTGGGGTCAGGGTGGGCTTCCCTGGGACACAGAGAATAAGGACGGCACTGGGATGGTATTACCTCTTAACCCTGAAGAAGTGAAGTGAAAGTCACTCAGTCATGTTTGACTCTTTGCTACTCCATGGACTATACAGTCCATGGAATTCTCCAGGCCAGAATACTGGAGTGGGTAGCCTCTCCCTTCTCCAGGGGATCTTCCCAACCCAGGGATCAAACCCAGGTCTCCTGCATTGCAGGCTATTCTTTACCAGCTGAGCCACAAGGGAAGCCCAAGAATACTGGAGTGGGTAGCCTATCCCTTCTCCAGGGGATCTTCCCAACCCAGGGATCGAACCCAGGTCTCCTGCATTGCAGGCTATTCTTTACCAGCTAGGGAAGCCCAAGAATACTGGAGTGGGTAGCCTATCCCTTCTCCAGCGGATCTTCCCCACCCAGGAATCAAACTGGGGTCTCCTGCATTGCAGGTGGATTCTTTACCAACTGAGCTATCAGGGAAGCCATAAACTTCTCTCATATTATCTTAAAAAGGGAGAGGCAATACATCCAAGACTTAGGTACCAAGCAAATATTTTATATGAATTAACTCACATAGGAGGATTACTTGACAGAGACTACTGCCCACATTTTACAAATAAGGAAATTGAGGCAGAGGTGGCTTGAGTAACTGTCCTGTGAATGACTAAATAATGCCTCCAATGATGTTCATGTCCTAATCCTCAGCACCTGTGAAGATGTTAGCTAACATGATAAAAGGATGTTCTTCAAATGTGATTTAATCACGAACTTTGCTATGGAGAGATTATTCGGGATTTTCTGGATTTGCCCAATGTAATTATAAGGTTCCTTGTAAGAGTCAGAAAGGAAATGGAAGCCAGAGGTAGGAGTGATGTGGCCAGGAGCCAAAGAATATAAGGAGCTTCTAGAAGCTGGAAAAGGCAAGAAAACAGATTCTCTCCTCTGGCCTCTACAAGGAATTTCACCTTGATTTTAGTCCAGTGAAACTGATTTCAGACTTCCGGCCTCCAGAACTGTGTGTATGTGTGTGTGAAAGTCTCAGTTGTGTCCGACTCTTTGCAACTCCACGGACTGTAGCCTGCCATGCTCCTCTGTCCATGGAATTCTCCAGGCCAGAATACTGGAGTGAGTAGCCATTCCTTTCTCTAGGGATCTTCCCAACCCAAGGATCAAACCCAGGTCTCCTGCATTGCAGGCAGATTCTTTACCATCTGAGCCACCAGGGAAATTGCCTTAAGTCAACTAAATTGGTGATAATTTGTTTCAGCAACAGTAGGAAACTAATACATCGCCCAAGGCCACCAGAGCTTCAGAGTGTCAGGGCCAGAGTTAAAATCAAGGCTATCTGGTGCCAGTGTGAAGATTTAAGCACTGTGTTATATGGCTGCTCACAGGCAGAGTAAAATTTCAGGTTGAATGTAAAATAAGCGTCCCCGAGATTTTCCTCTTATGCTCAGAATTTCACGTCTCAGAGAAACTAAAACCAACCAACCAACCAAACACACACAGAGAGAGCGAGAGAGCGAGAGAGAGAGAGAGAGAGAGAGAAACATGGGATCCAATGTTCACCTGTCCCCTTACTTCATGTTTTCAGTCATGGACCCAAGAGATCACTAAACAAACTTCCCATTTCAGCAATAAGGAATTTGAGGACTAAGGGATTGTGATTTCAAGTTAACCAGATGGCTGGTGAAGCAATCAGGGGGCAGGTGGTGATGTGGGGCTGCCCATCCCATTGCCTCTAAGGAGCTCAAGCAGAGTCCAGTGGCAAGTGAGGACCAAAGGATCCAGGCTTCCTGTGTTTCTCATTATTTGCTCAGAAAAGGTGGGAGGAGAAATGTGCATTGCACATCTACCCAATATAATATCGCTAGAAGAACTCAAAGTTCTCTCTGTAGCAACTTTTTAGCCCCTTTTGATTATTATATTCCAAAATATTAGCCACTTTTATGCCCTGGTCGCGTGGTCCCCAGCTAACACAACAGCTACGACTGAGTGGGAACTCATGAATATTACTTGAACAAGAAGCTTATGATAGCATCCTTAGACCAGTGCTTTTTCAGAATTTAACAGCCACACAAATCCTTTGAGAATCTTGTTAAAATGCAGATTCAGAGTCAGAAGGTCTGGTTGGGGCCTGAGATTGGGCATTTCTACCAAGTTCCCCTTCGACGCTGATACTGCTGGTCCATGGTCTGTATTTTTCCAAGTCCCTGAAAATGAGACCTCCCTATCCATAAACAAAATGTAAGTCCTGCAAAGTTTGGTCATTTAATGTAAGTTTGCAAAGAATGCATGGAAATAGATTTTTCCCCTTTTTGGTAACCCTGTCCTCCCAGTAAAGGGAGTCAATGAGACGCCAGAGTTGAATGGAAAGAGTTGGAAGCGTGCCCCCAATACCTGCTCCCTGCGCTCAGCTGTCTTCCAGAGGCGGGGAAGGGTGTAATGAGAGGAAGGGGGCAAGTGTCCAGGAGCGCCCACGCCTCTTCTCCTCTTCCATTTTCAGCCTGTGAGGTGCATCTGCCCCCTCTGAACCGCCGAGGTCACAGGCGAACACACCCAGCGCCGCGCCCCGCTCTGCGCCTTTGCCCGGGCGGAGACGGCCGACGCGCGTGCGTGCGCGCTCGGTATAAATAGATCGCAGGCGGCGGCCACTGGACAGAGCCAGGCTGCGGGCACCGCGGGCCATGGCGGGCGAGGACCACCAGTGGCAGGGCAGCATCCTGTACAACATGCTCATGAGCGCCAAGCAAGTGCAAGCGACCCCGGAGCCGCCCAAGGCACGGGTGGGGGCCGCGTGCTGGGGCTGCTCCTGTGGCTCTGAGCCCCCGGTGGGCAGAGAGGGACTGACCGGTGCGCCGGCCACGGTGCTCCTGTACCGCTGCTGCTTTTGCGGGGAAGACCACCCGCGGCAGGGCAGCATCCTCTACAACCTGCTCATGAACGCCAAACAAGCGCAGGAGACTCCGGAGGCGCCCGAGGAAGGATTAGGGGGCGCGTGCTGGGGCTGTTCCTGTGGCTCTGAGCCCCCGGCGGGCAGAGAGGGGCTGACCGGTGTGCGGACCACGGTGCTCCTGTACCGCTGCTGCTTCTGCGGGGAAGACCACCCGCGGCAGGGCAGCATTCTGTACAGCTTGCTCACCAGCGCCAAGCAGACGCACGTGGAGCCGGAAGCTCCCGAGGCGCGGCCGGGGGGCGCTTGGTGGGACAGCTCTTACAGCGCGCGGAGGCTAGGGGGCCGAGAGGAACTGCAGGGCGGGCAGGCTGGTGCGCTCCCGTGCCGCTGCTGCTTTTGCGGCGAAGACCACCCGCGGCTGGGCAGCCTCCCCTGCCACGTGCCCCCGGGCGTCAAGCCGACGGACTTGGGTCGAGAGGCACCGCCGGGGACCCCCTGGTGGGACCCCGCGCGCGGCGTGCGGCGGCGGGTGACCCTCAAGAGCCCACAGGTGGTCTGCGAGGCCGCCTCGGCGGGCCTGTTGAAGACGCTGCGTTTCGTCAAGTACTTGCCCTGCTTCCAGGTGCTCCCCCTGGACCAGCAGCTAGTGCTGCTGCGCAGCTGCTGGGCGCCGCTGCTCCTGCTGGAGCTGGCCCAGGACCGCTTGAACTTTGAGACGGTGGAGACCTCTGAGCCCAGCTTGCTGCAGAGCATCCTCGCCACCAGGCGGCGGGAGACCGCGGGCAACGAGCCACCGCCCCAACCCCCACTGCTGCCGCACTCGGTCCTGCCGCTGGAGGCCGAGTATTTGCCGTCGGCCGCCGAGGTCCAAACCATCAAGGGCTTCCTTGCCAAGTGCCGGAGCCTGGATATAACTACCAAGGAGTACGCCTACCTCAAGGGGACCGTACTCTTCAACCCGGGTAAGGGCGCCGTCCTCGGCTCTGGCTTTTCTCCGCAGTACCTACCCTGGGGCGCAGACGAAGAGCTTTCAGTTAGGGGAGTTTGAGGGTGCACAAGTGAGGAATCATGACTAACTCAGCAGAGATAGGGGAGTTCCGGAAACCCATTCCTTGTGAGGGGCAGCCGAGAGGAGGAGGGGGGCTGTTTGCTAAGGTTTGTACTTGATCTCTCGACACCTTTTTGTTACCACAGAAAAGTTTGTGGCTTGGGGGACTTGGCTATATTCCTTGTCAAATCTTCTAAATCCAGTAGCATACTTTTAAAAAAGAAAATAAAGTTTGTGTTCGCTGCAAATTCTGCAACGTCTGTTTGTGAAACTCAGCTCTGAAATTTACCAGAGGCTTTTTTTTGTCGGCGGAAGTCTGTTAAGGCTGACAAGAAAAGAAACATTTGTTAAGGATCCATAGAGAGACCATCCCCTGGGGGGAACTGGCAGGAAGGACACTGGACTCAGTGTTTCGTGGGTCTGCCTCTGAGCGGTCATTTTAATGGTCCTAAGTAGTTGAACTATCTCATCGTGTGAATGTGACAGGTTAGCAAAGGGATAGGAAAAAGACATGTTCAGGACTGCAAGCAGGAGTGCTGTTTTAGAGCCTTTAGATACCTTGTGGCTGTTTAGTCCCTAAGTCATTCGGACTCCTGCGACCTGCCAGGCTCCTCTGTCCATGGGATTTCCCAGGCCAGAATACTGGAAGGGGTTGCCATCTCTTTCTCTTAGATACCCTAGAGACCTCCTTGTCAACCCCCTGGGCCTCTCCCTCTTCCTCCATCCCTTTGGCAGATTAGGTAGTCCAGTTGCAAGCGACCTTACTCCAAAGTAAATGGCCACTGAGTTGTGGCACATGAGTCTCCTGGGCCCAAGGGGATGTCCACTGCCCCACACTCTCAGGGTGCCTGTAGGGTGCTGAACACTGCCCCGCTAAGCACAACCAAATCATCCAAGAACATCTCCCTGGACAGCCCAGCACTCTGTCTCGAGTGTGTCCTACTACTAGAGTCATCTTTGACCAGCATCCTTCCAAGAGGTTGGTGGGTGGGCAGGAAATTTTCAGATAGCTTGAGACGGTATAGTTTTCACCATGCTCCCACTACATCCTTTTTCCTGACACCAGGCGTCTTGCTGTCATGTCCTTGGGGTTATGTCCTTGCTTCCTACCTAGCATGTTTGAAGTGGTCAGGAACAGTATTTAATGGGATGATAATTCAGACCTCACATTTCAGGACTTAGAGACCTCAGCTTTATCCCAGTGATCATTATAGGTTACCTTTTGCTTATACCACTGTTTTCCAAACTTGCCTGTGCTCTTGGGGGTGGGAGTCATTCAAAATCTTTCCAGGTTCTTCCTCTGGAAGTTCTGATTCAGTAGCTCTGGTAGAAGGTTTGCAAATGTGCATCCATAGTAATGGATTCTCACGTGGTTCTTAAGATCGTTGGGAAGACTGTTTTCTTGCTCCTTCAGACATGTTATTAGACATGTGCTTTGTTCTGCTGGAATAAAAAGGTAAGACAAGCCCTAAGCTTTCAGAAGTTTACATCCCACTGCCTTACCTTTTCCTCCACCCTGTTTTGCATCCCTTATTCTTCCCCTGCTTTTCAGAATTCTCTCTCAAATCCACCCAAGTTGGGTATGCTTTAAATACAAATATACTTTATCTGGGAAAAAGTACTGCCTGCTAAGTGTGTGGCCTTTCTTTGGTGTTTATCATTTTGTATCCCCTGATCTTTATGTTTAAAAATGTCCCTCCCCCCTCCCATGGAGTCCATCAATCTGCTTTTCTTTCCTCAAATTACTTTCAAGGCAGGTCTTGGTGGGGCAGCGGGGGCAGGGGGGGAGTACTTTTAGAGGAGGATGGAGGAAGAGCAGTGTGGTATGAAAGCAGAGAAGAGTAGAGTTCACAAGATGAAGTTTTAATAAACCATGAATTTAGACCTGGTGGAGCTTCCAATTTTTGGTGGTTTCATGCAAGCTTCTTCTGAAGCTAGAGGAACCCAGTGGGCTACAGTCCATGGGGTCGCAAGAGAGTCAGACATGACTTAGCAACTAAACAACAGAACAACATGAATGGAATCCCAGTGCAGTAAAATTGGGTCTCAAGCCTGGATAATGAACTGTAGGTAGTAGGGGATGGTAATGCATGGGCTGGGGTAATCAGAATTGGAATATGGATTATAGATGTTGCACTATTTTTGTTCTCATCGATCAGATTTGATACTTGCCTATAATAGAAATAACTTGCCTATTGCCAGTATGTTTTGTTTTTTTTTTTTTTAAAGAACACTGGCTGGTTCTGTTACGCTGACAATGAGCATGATGCTTTTAAAATACTTTGCCATTGGATTCATAGAAAATGGGAAGGAAAATGATTACAATAATCAACACCATTTACACTGAATGGTAAATTGGTACTTACTTAAATACAAGTTAAAGAGTTTACAGTAATAGTCCAGTAATAGTACCATTGTGTAGGATTAAAGGGCTTTGAAAAGCAGCCTCCTCTTACCACCCTCTTTGTAAAACCTAACAGGCATTTAATCTTCCCTGTATTGTATTTCATTCTATTTTACTTGGGTCGCAATGGCAACCCACTCCAGTACTCTTGCCTGGAAAATCCCATGGATGGAGGAGCCTGGCGGGCTGCAGTCCATGGGGTTGCGAAGAGTCCGACAGGACTGAAGCGACTTGGCAGCAGCAGCAGGTTGTATTTGAAAAGTTACTCTTGTACCATGTTGCAATCAATGATGTTTTCATGCTTACTCTTTAACCCTTTAAAGACTGCTTAAAAGCCTTTTGGAATGCTCATTAGAATCCATTTTTAAAAGATTTTTTTGATGTGGACCATTTTTAAAGTCTTTATTGAATTTGTTGCAATACTGTTTCTGTTTTATGTTTTTGTTTTTTGGCCAGGAAGCATGTGAGATCTTAGCTCCCCAGCCAGGGGAGCACACCCACAAACCCCTGCACTGAAAGGCAAAGTCTTAATCACTGGACCACCAGGGAAGTCCCTGGAATCACTTTTTTAAAAACCTTCCCCAATACAGAAATCATGGTACAATGAACTAAGTGGCCAGTATTAACTCTTAAATTATTATGGGACTCCAGACTAAAATCAGCTTGCAGGCAAATAATTAAAATGAGACTGTCAGTCACAGTTGACAGCTGTGAAGTCCACCACCATGTGCTGTAATCATTACAGTGGTGGGAAATTCAAGGGAGGATGGTGAAATATTAGGGGCAAAACTTCTCACTTTATACTAAGGCCCATTTCCTACAGGTAAAATGTAAGGTGCACACTTCTTGAAATAATTTTAATGTCTTTGTATGTGCATAGAGAGTGAACTGGAGCAGTGCTATTCATTAAACTATATTCAACTGTCCTCCTGAGTTAAATATGCATTTGGCTTAGGACCAGCAGTTTTTGAATATGAGCATACAAACATAGTGACTATTAAATAAGTCACATGATATTTTCTTCTTGGAGGCTTTGCTCCTAAAACCTTAGAACTGGTTTGGCACTTTCTTTGTTGAAAAGAACTTTTAACCAGGAAGCTTGAGCATTGTTTTAGTTGGTGTGTGTATGTGCTCAGTTACTTCAGTTGTGTACAACTGTTTGTAACCCCACGACTGTAGCCCGCCAGGCTCCTCTGTCCATGGGATTTCCCAGGCAAGAACATTGGAGTGGGTTGTCATGTCCTTCTCCAGGGGATCTTCCCAACCTGGGAATCTTCCCAACCCAGGGATCAAACTCGAGTCTCCTGCACTGTTAGGCGGATTCTTTACCACTGAGCCACCTGAGAAGTCCCCCCACCCCCATCCCTAAATATCATTTGTTGTTCAGTCACTTAGTCATGTCCAACTCTTTGTGACCCCATGGACTGCAGCATGCCAGGCTCCTCTGTCCATGGGATTTCCCAGGTGAGAATATTAGAGTGGTTGTCATTTCCTCAAGGAGGCAAAAGGATCTATTGAAAAATCTAGTCAAGGGTTCTGAGTGAGTGTTTCTAAACAAGATATTTTCTGCCGTTTTTCTCCTGCAGACCTGCCAGGCCTGCAGTGCGTGAAGTACATCCAGGGACTTCAGTGGGGAACTCAACAGATACTGAGTGAACACGTCAGGATGACACATGGGGTGTACCGGGCCAGGTTTGCCGAACTGAACAGTGCCCTCTTCCTTCTGAGATTCATCAGTGCCAACACCCTGGCTGAACTGTTCTTCAGGCCCATCATTGGCACCGTCAGTATGGATGATATGATGCTGGAGATGCTCTGTGCAAAGTTGTGAAGGCACGCAGGCCACACATGTGCTGTTCACCATGAAGCACGATGGAGCAGCTATGGGCAGAAGTATAAAATAGTGTAAAATAAAGTTTCTTATTATTTTTACACACAGTATTTTTGTAGTCCGTTAAAGAAAAACTCCAGTTACAGATGATTAGAAAATCCTCTGTTCCATGCTGCATCACTGCAAAGGAGTGTTTCCCAACAGGAAATGCATCTCTGTACATCTTTTAAAGACAGAGCAGGGGGTTTGCACTCATACACTATTTTTATCATAGTCTCTCCATTGAACCTGCTGAAATAAAATTTGGAACATTAAGTTATAATGTTAAGTTGTTAACCACTCATTTGGTTGCGAAAAGATTCATCAGGGTTTAAGGACAGCTTCAAAAAATACTAAAGACCTAGGCATTGTAAACAAAAATTACTTTTGTAGGTTTGCTCTCTCTGCCACTCCCATTAGCTGTGGGGAAGACTGTCTTTGTACAAAGTCGAGTGGAAATCTCTGATCAGAGAGGTACCTGAAAGTGAAATAGGAGGTTTTTCAGAGTTTTAGTGTGGGATTTTTCTGTACACAGTAAATAAAGTTCAGGAAACTTATATTCTATAAGGAGGCTCTATGGTTCCAGAAAATCAACATCATTCTAAATCCCCAATTGTACCTCGCCTTTTAGATGCATTACATAAATAACCGTCACATTGAATGAGCATGGTATGAAATATAAAGTGACTTTATCGTTGGCTCCTGCTGCCCCTTTAAATGCAATCAATGAAGCTAGTTCTTCCTTGTCCCTGGATAAAATTTAGGGCACTGAATGTTTATTCACATAGGTAATAAATGGCTCATCAGTGATTAATACATCTAGTCCAGGTTAATAACCCATTGCAAAGACTCTTGAAATTTCTTTTGTGCAGACTTCTTTGGCAGTGTGATAAATCTATGGACATCTTCTCAGAATGAGGCTCTTGATAATGCAGCAAATAAAATAGTTAGGATTCCAAAGAAAATGAGTTATGTCAAAAGATAGTATTAAGAATGTTAAACTTTCTGCTGTACAGCAGAGTGACTCAGGTATACACAGATACATTCCTTTTTATACTCTTCTCCATTATGGTTTATCCCATTATTAAATACAGCTCCCTGTGGTATTTAATAGAAACTTGTTGTCCATCCATCCTATAAATCAACTACACTTCAATAGAAACATTATATTTTAAAAAATATTTTGAAATGTATGAAATGTATGTTCTTTACACATTAAAAAACTATCTGGTGGCAGGTCTCATATCTAAATTTTAGGGCAGTGATCAATACAATTGAAATTTGAAAATAATCTACATCTATAATGTGATAAGAAAATATTTGAGACATCCTTTGGTGGCTGTGTTGGGAGGCCCCAAGATCACCATCCCACTCAGGGATCTGCCAGGTCTCTTGGGCCTCTGCCTAGAGTTGTCTTTAGGGCTAAGACTTACACAGAGATGTGGTAAGGATATACAGGCAGATCATAAGGGGAAAAGACACAGGAAGAGCCTGGGGGAATCCACATGTAGGGTTCCTTTTGCTCTCCCCCTCCCTTGGGGGATCACAAGCATGCTTTTCCTAGCAATAAAAATTCAGCAATGTGTGTGTGGTATCTCTGCCCACAGAAGCCCTTTGAGACTCAGAATTTAGGGTTTCTCTTGAGGGCTAGTCACATGGTCACCCTTGACCTAAGAGGGACCAAAATCCCAAATACACAGAAAAGAAGCAGGGGCTCAGCATAAACCCCATTGTTGGCATCAACTGTCTAGGCCCAGAGAGCCACTCCTACGAGTTAGGGAAAGGAGGGAAGAGAATGCTCCCTAAACCAAAGTTCCCAGATGTCAGCCAAGGGCCAACCCTGCAAGCAGGTCCTTCTAGATGGCAGTCTCACTCTTGCTCTGTGAACTTGTCTTCACAATCCACTCCCTTGGCTGAGGAGTCTTTACAGAATTATGATCAGTAGAACCCAACACATCAGGGAGAGGCCAACCTGTAGAAGTGATCTCTACAAAGCCAGTTAAAGCACACCCCATTACCCAAAAAGGTCTATCTTAGAAAGCCAAGGCCCTTCCTCTATAACTTTCTGTCTGAACCTTTTTTTTTTTTTTTTTTTAAAGCTGGCCAGAGACATCAATTCAGGGCCTCGCATAGCTCTGACCAGGAAGAAGAGACTAACCCCAAAGCCCTGCAGTGTCACAATCATCAGGGCACACATCCAAGACATTGAATCCCTGACTGCACATGTGTCCCCTGGAAACAGAATTTCTGATGTTCTGGCACACCACAGAGGACATGCAGGGGACAGGCAGGACAAGCTCATAGTGTCCCCAGAGTGGCTTCCCACCATGGTTCCTCTTGTCCTCTGGTTCTCAAACTGTATGATTCAGAAGTCATTCAGTTCAGTCCTTGCTCTCAGAGGGACTGCCTGAGGCAGTCTATTCCAAAGTTTTTCCGGTGATGCCAGTTCATCACCTGCCAAAGGGTGAACTGCATTTGGAAGTAGAGAGTGGGGATGGCAAAAGAGGTGGGCCCTCTCAAGTCAGTCATAAGCCATCTGGGCATGGCCGCCCATGGGAATCTGACTCACTCCCACAGCAGCTTGCTAGGTAGCCCGAAGGAATGTTTTTTCTTCAGAAAGAGCATAAAGCTCCCAGAAGCAGTTCTGAAAAGCAAAGATCCTGAATGCCTCACCCCAACCCTGTGCCTACTTAGGTGTTGAAGGTTTCTTGTTGTTCTACATCTCTACTGTTAGATCTGTGAGCCCAATCACCAATCCTAACTTTACACTTTTTCCTAACTAGTTCTTTTTGCTCCAGACCTTTCGCTTGCAAGAGGGACACAAGCATTTTCACAGAACATTTTTACAACTGAAACAAAAAGACACATCATATTCAGGAACTAATCAGGGTGAAATGGAAACCAAGTCTGACTAAAACCAAGTGCCCTTACCAAGTTTATGATTACTCTCTCCATCCAAAACTTTATTTCCTTTCTTGTCCCCAATCCTGTGAACACTAATCAACCAGTTAGATGACTAAAATTGCTGTTAATAACATCATTAATGTAATAAAACTACTATTATAAATATTATCATTAATGTACAAATTCAGCTTATTTCTCCAGGGCAAAATGAACTCACAGACCCCTGAGCCATGGTCCACCTGGCCAGTGATTCATAAACCAGAGACATCCTGACTCCCAAAACCATGGTTCATAAATGGTCATAGGACAATGATTAATCCCAGCCTTTGTTTCTCCCCTTTAAAACATCCCTAAAGATGTAGTACATATATGCAATGGAACACTACTCATTCATAAAAAAATGAAATAATGCCATTTGCAGCAATATGGATGGAACTAGAGATTATCATACTAAGTGAAGTAAGTCAGACAGAGAAAGACAAATACCATATGATATCACTTACATGTGGAATCCAAAATATGACACAAAAAATATCTTATCAAAGAAATAGACTCACAACATAGAGAACAGACTTGTTGCCAAAGTGGGTGGGGATGGATTGGGAGTTTGGGATTAATAGATACAAATTGTTATATATAGAATGGATAAACAAGGTCCTACTGTGTAGCACAGAAAACAATATTCCATATCCTGTGATAAACCATAGTAGAAAAGAATATGAAAATACGTGTGTGTATATGTATATATACACCCTGGTGGCTCAGACAATAAAGAAGCAATGCAGGAGACCTGGGTTCGATTCCTGGGTTGAGAAGATCCCCTGGAGGAGGGCATGCCAACCCACTTCAGTATTCTTGCCTGGAGAATCCCCATGGACAGAGGAGTCTTGTGGGCTACAGTCCATGGGGTCAACAAAGAGTTGGATGTGACTGAGCACAGCACAGTGGATAGCTGAATCACTTTGCTATACAGCAGAAATTAACACAACATTGTAAATCAACTATACTACAATAAAATAAATTTAAAAATAAAAAATAAAAATATCCCTAGCTCAAAGACAAAGTTGGACAGGATCTGATGCTTGTCTCCTACTCCCTTGTTTGTGTGTGTGTGTGTGTGAGTCACTCACTCGTGTCCAAGTCTTTGCAACCCCATGGACTATAGTCCACTAGGCTCCTCTGTCTAGACAAGAATACTGGAGTGGGTTGCCATTCCCTTCTCCAGGGGATCCTCCTAACCCAGGGATCGAATCTCAGTCTCCTGCATTGCAGGTAGATTTCTTTACCATCTGAGCCACCAGGAAAGGCCACTCCCTTGATTGGCATCCTACAAATAAACTCTTACTTTCCTGCAAACACCCACTATCAGAGTTTGGGTTTCTGTGCCATCATGGGCACATGAGCCTTTGCTTGATAACAAAAGTCTGGTTTTTTAACATTTGAAAAAATGGATTTATATACCTCCCCCTTCCCCCATTCCTCTTGCCCTGATCATTTATCTGGTGAGCAGCCTAGAAAAGATCAAACCCTTTGTGAAGACTGCTGCACTGAATGGTCCAAGGGCCTTCTTAAAGCCTGGGCAGCAGGAGAAAAGTGAGGGAAGTGCAGTCAGCTTGTCAGTCCACTGCTGCAAATTGCACCAAATCTGGGAAAGCAGAACACAAGTCGATAGCGGTGAGACCTCTCTCCTTACCACCCTGCCCTGCACAGGGCTTCCAGAGTTGGATCTGCCAGCTGGGCAGAGGGGTCCCCCTGAGTGCCCTCGCACAATCTGCAGCTTTCAGCAGGAAGCACAATTGAGGAATGCCATCAAGCTGTGCATCTGAACTACAGAGCACCTACAGCTCTATTTCAAATGGGCCCCTTGAAGAATCACCCTCACTCTGGGGCATCTGGAAGTTACCCAGCTGGTCCAGCCAGCATCCAGATGTTTACAGAACTAAGACTGCACAGAGTGGTGTCCTACTGTTAGGACCCTACAGAGTAGAGTCCTTCTGTTTTGATGTCTATAGCTTTGTAGAGTAGTCTGAAGTCAGGGCACCTGATTCTTCCAGCCTTGTTTTTCTTTCTCAAAATTGCTGTGGCAATTTGTGGTCTTTTGTGTCTCCATACAAAGTTTCAGATATTTTGTTCTAGTTCTGTGAAAAATCCCATTGGTAATTTGATAGGGATTGCAATGAATCTGTAGATGGCTTTGGGTAGTATAGACATTTTGACAATATAGGTCTTCCAATCCCAAAGAAAGGCAATGCCAAAGAATGCTCAAACTACTGCACAATTGCACTCATCTCACATGCTAGTAAAGTAATGCTTAAAATTCTCCAGCTAGGCTTCAGCAATACGTGAACTGTGAACTTCCAGATGTTCAAGCTGGTTTTAGAAAAGGCAGAGGAACCAGAGATCAAATTGCCAACATCTGTTGGATCATTGAAAAAGCAAGAGAGTTCCAGAAAAACATCTATTTCTGCTTTATTGACTATGCCAAAGCCTTTGACTGTGTGGATCACAATAAACTGTGGAAAATTCTTCAAGAGATGGGAATACCAGACCACCTGACCTGCCTCTTGAAAAATCTATATGCAGGTCAGGAAGCAACAGTTAGAACTGGACATGGAACAACAGACTGGTTCCAAATCTGGAAAGGAATATGTCAAGGCTGTATATTGTCACCCGGCTTATTTAACTTCTATGCAGAGTACATCATGAGAAACACTGGGCTGGAGGAAGCACAGCTGGAATCAAGATTGCCAGGAGAAATATCAATAACCTCAGATATGCAGATGACACCACCCTTATGGCAGAAAGTGAAGAACTAAAGAGCCTCTTGATGAAAGTGAAAGAGGAGAGTGAAAAAGTTGGCTTAAAGCTCAACATTCAGAAAACGAAGATCATGGCATCTGGTCCCATCACTTCATGGCAAATAGATGGGGAAACAGTTGAAACAGTGGCTGACTTTATTTTTCTGGGCTCCAAAATCACTGCAGATGGTGATTGCAGCCATGAAATTAAAAGACACTTACTCCTTGGAAGGAAAGTTATGACCAACCTAGACAGCATATTGAAAAGCAGAGACATTACTTTGCCAACAAAGGTCCATCTAGTCAAGGCTATGGTTTTTCCAGTGGTCATGTATGGATGTGAGAGTTGGACTGTGAAGAAAGCTGAGCACCAAAGAATTGATGCTTTTGAACTGTGGTGTTGGAGAAGACTCTTGAGAGTCCCTTGGACTGCAAGGAGATCCAATTAGTCCATCCTAAAGATCAGTCCTGGGTCATCAGTAGGACTGATATTGAAGCTGAAACTCCAATCCTTTGGCCACCTGATGAGAAGAGCTGACTAATTTGAAAAGACCCTGATGCTGGGAAAGTTTGAGGGCAGGAGGAGAAGGGGATGACAGAGGATGAGATGGTTGGATGGCATCACCGACTCAATGGACATGGGTTTGGATGGACTCTGGGAGTTGGTGATGGACAGGGAGGCCTGGCATGCTGTGGTTCATGGGGTCGCAAAGAGTTGGACACAACTGAGCGACTGAACTGAACTGAACCCAGGAACATGGGTTCTTTCCATTTGTTTGTGTTATCTTTGATTTATTTCATTAGTACCTTATAGTTTTTGGAGTACAAGATCAAATTGCCAACATCTGTTGGATCATCGAAAAAGCAAGAGAGTTCCAGAAAAACATCTATTTCTGCTTTATTGACTATGCCAAAGCCTTTGACTGTGTGGATCACAACAAACTATGGAAAATTCTGAAAGAGATGGGAATACCAGACCACCTGACCTGCCTCTTGAGAAACCTGTATGCAGGTCAAGAAGCAACAGTTAGAACTGGACATGGGACAACAGACTGGTTCCAAATCGTAAAGGAGTATGTCAAGGCTGTATATTGTCACCCTGCTTATTTAACTTATATGCAGAATACATCATGCAAAATTCTGGGCTGAATGAAGCACAAACTGGAAGCAAGATTGCCGGGAGAAATATCAATAACCTCAGATATACAGATGACACCACACTTATGGAAGAAAACGAAGAACTAAAGAGCCTCTTGATGAAAGTGAAAGAGGAGAGTGAAAATATTGGCTTAAAACTCAACATTCAGAAAACTAAGATCACGGCATTTAGTCCCATCATTTCATGGCAAACAGATGGGGAAACAATGGAAACAGTGGACAGACTTTATTTTCTTGGGCTCTGAAATCACTGCAGATGGTGACTGCAGCCATGAAATTAAAAGATGCTTGCTCCTTGGAAGAGAAGCTATGGCCAACTGAGACAGCATATTAAAAAGCAGAGACATTATTTTGCCAACAATGGTCCATCTAGTCAAAGCTATCATTTTTCCAGTGGTCACGTATGGATGCGAGAGTTGGACTATTAAGAAAACTGAGTGTCGAAGAATTGATGCTTTTGAACTGTGGTGCTGAAGAAGACTCTTGAGAGTCCCTTGGTCTGCAAGGAGATCCAACCAGTCCATCCTAAAGGAGATCAATCCTGAGTATTCATTGCTGAAGCTGAAGCTCCAATATTTTGGCCACCTGATAAGAAGAACTGACTCATTCAAAAAGACCCTGATGCTGGGAAAGACTGAAGGGGAAAGGAGAAGGGGATGACAGAAGATGAGATGGTTGGATCGCATCACTGACTCAATGGACATGAGTTTGAGTAAACTTTGGGAGTTGGTGATGGACAGGGAAGCCTGGCATGCTGTAGTCCATGGGGTCGCAAAGAGTTGGACATGACTGAGTGACTGAGCTGAGTGACTTTCTTTGTTCCTCAGCAGAAACTTGCCACAGATTCATATCTTAACATCCAGTTAGTAATGTGCATCCATTAAAGTTCTTTTCCTAAACAGCTGAATTTATGATCTGCATGTAAGTCAGTCCAATGAGAGCCTTTTCTTGGTACACATGATTTCAATCTTTGTCTCAATTGTAGTAAATTTGACCCTCATCTTCTTCCTTTTCATTTTCCTATTTTAAAATTCATTTTTATAAAAGAATAAGGCCAAAGTGGAAGAAACTCTTTAGATACTTCACAAACACTGTGATGGGGGCACTAAGATGGCAAAACGTTAGAAATGCAAGTGTTGGTTGGCAAGCAGCACTGTCATGGGAAAGTTGCAAATGTTCTCTCATCAGAGGATGGATGAAGGTCCACATTCGGAACAAGAAAGGTAGTTCTGAGGTTCAAGTGTATATTTCACTAAGGTGCTGATACCATCTGTAAAGATTAGTTTGGTTTATAATATTCTTCTTCTAAATTACTAATACCAGAAGTTCACACCTTAGAATTAAATTAGATTTTCTTCCTTCTTTCGTTTCTCCTTCCTTCCTCCCTTCATTCCTCTGTTCCAGATATTACTAATCACTAAGAAGAGGTGCATTTAATAAATGACAGTTTGTCTCTACTGAAAAACAACAGACCTTTAAGATTAATTTTTTTTAGATAATTTAGATCTGGATATGAGGTTAGTAGAATAATTGGGGTGGGGGGCAAGTGAGAAGGCCTGACAATAGGTAGAAGAAGGTCCTTGGATAGAAGCTGTCAGAACCTGAATGCCTACTTAGAAATTCTGTCTGAGTGGCTGCAGTGACCTCATTCTTTTGTTGCCCTTTTTTTCTTACATTGGTTGATGGTGTCCCCTGTAGTGCTATAATTTCTTTTCATTTTGACTTATCTTCATCTTGCAGTTAGATAAGGTATGATGAAATATGGCCACTAAAGTGAAGGTGAATGAGATACTGCTCCAAAGAGAAATATATCAATAAACAGAGTCATCTCCAAATTCCTTAGAATTATAAACTCAGGCATTGTAACATCAGTTACTAAGTTATGTGTATGGGTTTAAGAAGCTACCATTTAATGTTTTAAAGTAACAATATCTGAGAGTTGGGTAGGGTTGTTCATTTCTTTTTCTGGAAGTCTTACTGATGAATAGTGCTGAATTCAGCTTTTTTTCTATTCTTTTCTGGTCTTTATAAGTAATCGATGAAGTCTAACCCTGAACCTAATGTTTTAGGTCAGAATTTCTGATCAAACCATATGTCCAAATTTTTTTCATATGCCCAATTTTGGGGGAGAAGACCAAATGTTCTGGGAGATATTTTAAGAGTGCTTTAAGTCATTAGACAAAGATACAAAAGGGGCTATAGGAAATAAAATGTATAAATAAAGAGAACAGAAATAGGAAGGTAACCAATAGCAGAGGGTGGGAGACAAAATAAGCAGGAAAGAGGCGGGGAATAAATTCATAATATAAAATGTCAGATTTACCTAAACTATTCTTTATTACTAAGTTTGTACAAAAGTAATTGTTGTTTTGCAATGTTGAACTTTGCCATTTGATATTGGAATACATTCTAAATAATTGTGGTTATGTCATATATCATTTTAATACACATTTCACGCTTTATGTTTTTTTCCTAATGACTTATTACTTGCTGTCTAAGTGTATTTTAAACTACAGAAATGATATTAGACAAAAAGGAAATTTGAGCAATTTTCTTATTCGAGTTCAAAATGGGTTGTAAAGAAGCAGAGACAACTTGCATCATCAACAATGCATTTGGTGTGGGAACTGTTAATGAACCTATAGTGCAGTGGTGATTCAAGAAGTTTTGCAAAGCAGAGGAGAGCCTTGAAGATGAGAAATGCAGTGACCGGCCATTGGAAATTGACAATGACAATTTAGAGGCTTAATCGAAGCTGATCCTCTTACAACTACGTGAGAAGTTGCCAAAGAACTCAATGTCGACCATACTATGGTCATTCAGCATCTGAAGCAAACTGGAAAGGTGAAAAAGCTCAATAAGTGGGTGCCTCATGAGCTGACCACAAATCAAAAAAAATCGTCATTTTGAAGTGTCGTCTTTTCTTATTCTATACAACAACAATGAACCATTTCTCGATCAGAATCTGACATGTGAAGAAGAGTGGATTTTATAGACAACCAGCAACCACCAGCTCAGCGGTTGGAGTGAGAAGAAGCTCCAAAGCGCTTCCCAAAGCCAAAGTTGCACCAAAAAAATGTCACAGTCACTGGCGGTCTGCTGCCAGTCTGATCCAATACAGCTTTTTGAATCCTGGCAAAACCATTACATCTGAGAAGTATGTTCAGCAGAAGAGATGCACCAAAAACTGCAATGCCTGCAGCCAGCATTGGTCAACAGAAAGGGCCCAATTCTTCTCTACAACAATGCCCCACCACATGTCACATAATGAATGCTTCAAAAGTTGAACAAATTGGGCTACAAAGTTTTACCTCATCCTCCATATTCACCTGACCTCTTGCCAACCAACTACCACTTCTTCAACCATCTCGACAAAGTTTTTGCATAGAACCAGCAGGAGGCAGAAAATGCTTTCAAGAGTTTTTTGAATCCTGAAGCACGGATATTTATGCTGCAGGAATAAACTTATTTCTCATTGGCAAAAATGTGTTGATTGTAATGGTTCCTATTTTGATGAATAAAGATGTATTTGAGCCTAGTTATAATGATTTAAAATTCATGGTCCAAAACCGCAATTGCTTTTGTACCAACCTAATATTAAATTGTTTTACTCCTCATGCATGGATACAAAAAACTATGGCATAGTTCTTTTTTTTAATATAAATTTATTTATTTTAACTGGAGGCTAATTACTTTACAATATTGTATTGGTTTTGCCATACATCAACATGAATCTGCCACGGGTGTACACATGTTCCCCATCCTGAACCCCCCTCCCACCTCCCTCCCCGTACCATCCCTCTGGGTCATCCCAGTGCACCAGCTCCAAGCATCCTGTATCCTGCATCGAACCTGGACTGTAGCATATTTCAAGTAAAACAGCTAATACTTATCACATCAAGCTCTGTTTTGAGTGCTTTTTGAGAAGTAGATCTTTCAGTCCTTACAATAAATAGCTCTACAAGCTCAATCCATACTATCTTCCCAAATGAGTTAAGCTGAGCCTCAGTGATCGGGTATCTTTCTCAGGCCCCCATCACCAGCATAAGGCATGGCTGGAACTTGAAAGAAGTAAGTCCTGTATGATGACCATATCTGAATTTCTACCATCATACCACACTGTCTCCAATTTAGCTGAAGAAGCTCAATGGTAGTAAATATATCTGCGACACTTTATAGAATACAGCTAATACACCTTATTTTAAAATTCAGATATCTAAGACTACTTTTGTTTTTTGGCTGTGGCTAAATCTGCTGGTTCCTATGATGTCATTGTACAGTTCCTAATGGACCCATTTTTCCAAACCAGAAATTGGGACCAGAGGTATGATAGAGAGTTGTCAGTTGGTATACACGTTTATATGAAAAATCTTATATAAAATGTAAAGTACATTTAAGTCTGTGTTTGACAAGTCACCTTAATTGAAAAGAAAAATAAAATCACATTAAATATGGTCCATTTGGAAAATACCAAACATATGGTTCTGTAACACATACTTTTTTCCTTTATAGCCAAATCTTTTTTCTGCTGTCAGGACCAGACTTTACCTTTCCTAATTTAGTCACAATCTTTGTTTAGCTAAGGACTTTGAAGCTATTTCATGCTTCAGTGCAGAAAGGTAATTAATGTTAGGATTTTGATATTTAAAAACACACATAGAGGTTTTAATAACATTGATGTAATTACAGTGCTTTAAGTGGTTATTGCTTTCTTACCTCCATGATGCAATTGTAATAGAATCTGATGCTACTATTATCATTGCTTTTTAAATTATAAACAAGGGAATTGCCACTGTGGAAAATGAATCCTAATTCAAATTAGGCATAACCTATAGAATATGAAATACAAGGAAACTTGCTTCCTTGGCTTCCTTTCTTCCTGATACAAAATAAAAATGATTATTTTTAATTAGTCCCTAAGCCACTCATGCATATATCTGGTTAAATACTAGAAATTATTTATTTGGGCATCATAGAGGAGACATTTAAACAGTAGATGAATGATAGATAAATCCTTCTAATCAATTGGAGGACTGATTGAATCTGTGGTTTCATAATCAGAGAATGGCGTTTTTCACTGTTCATACCCAAAACACCAAAAGTGAAAAGTGAAAGTGTTAGTTGCTCAGTCGTGTCTGATTCTTTGTGACCCTACGGGCTGTAGCCCACCAGGTTTCTCTGTTCATGGAATTCTCCAGGCAAGAATACTGGAGTGGGTTGTCATTCCCTTCTCCAGAGGATCTTCCTAACCCAGGGATTGAACCTGGGTCTCCCACATTGCAGGTCAATTCTTTATCGTCTCAGCCACCAAGGAAGCCCACCAAAAAATAACAAAGTGAAAATAAATCCACTGGTTTGCAGACAGTTTAACTACTTTTATAAATATTAACACAGTACTTTGCCAACAAAGGTCTGTATAGTCAAGGCTATGGTTTTTCCAGTGGTCATGTATGGATGTGAGAGTTGAACTGTGAAGAAAGCTGAGCATCGATGAATTGATGCTTTTGAACTGTAGTGTTGGAGAAGACTCTTGTGAGTCCCTTGGACTGCAAGGAGATCCAACCAGTCCATTCTAAAGGAGATCAGTCCTGGGTGTTCTTTGGAAGGAATGATGCTAAAGCTGAAACTCCAGTACTTTGGCTACCTCATGCGAAGAGTTGACTCATTGGAAAAGACCCTGATGCTGGGAGGGATTGGGGGCAGGAGGAGAAGGGGATGACAGAGGATGAGATGGCTGGATGGCATCACTGACTTGATGGACATGAGTTTGAGTGAACTCTGGAAGTTGGTGATGGACAGGGAGGCCTGGCGTGCTGCAATTCATGGGGTCGCAAAGAGTCAGACATGACTGAGCGACTGAACTGAACTGAACTGATGGGGTCTGTATGCAGACTAAAAATACTTACATTTATATGAATTGGATCTCTTTTAGGAGATAAGGCATATTCTCTTTGCTTTACCATAATTCATGCAACTACTTATTATCTTATTAGTTTGTGTTAGTGCTAATTGCTCAATCGTGTCCGACTCTTTGTGATCCCAAGGACTGTAGCCCACCAGGATCCTCTGTTCATGGGATTCTCCGGGCAAGGACACTGGAGTGAGTTGCCATTTCCTTCTCCAGGGGATCTTCCCTACCCAGGGATTGAACCTGGGTCTCCTGCATTGCAGGCAGATTATTTACCATCTGAGCTACCAGGGAAGCCTATTGTCTTAAAGTGTTCCTATTTTCTTCATGTGGGTTATTTCTGGGCATCTAAGATTTTGGGAAGTATTACTCGAGTGAGAGGATGACAGAAAGCATATACATGTTATATTGGCCATTATATTAAAAATAAACAGTTGGACACCTAAATTAGATTCATCATATATGTGAGTGTGCCAGTTAATCACTTCTTGACACAACCCCAACTTCCTTGCCTTTGTTTGTAATATAAGAGGCACACTCTCTAAATTTTTCTTTTTGGCCAGTGACACAATGTTTATTTCAACAGTAGAAAAAGCTTAAGGGACACTGCGAAGCAACAGCAGGTGGAAGGCATTTTCCTTCCAGCTCTGACACTTTATTATTGATCACTGGAGCCTAGGGACTCTCACAGATCAGCTCCAGTCAGCTTCACTCTCAAGCCACACTCTCCCCACTCAGTGGCCCACTAGCTGTGCTATGTGCCCTCTGGCAAGTTTCTTTGACCATGGAGGATACCTGTTCCTGCCTTCTTCCAGGAGATCTGAACCTCAGTCTTGGGAGGGCCCTCTGCTAAATTACTGTTCTTATATTCTCAACTCTTCTCACTCTAGATATTGTAATCATTGGTTTCAAAACTTGCTATCCCAAGATCCCTTCGAGAGTCTTCTTTTACCCCATTTAGGGTTTGACTCCTTTGTATTCATGATTAATTTGTTATGCTAATATTCCCTATTCAAATTACTGGTGCTGTTTCTGCTTCCTCCCTAGAATCACACATATATAATGAGCAACTAAGGTCTAGAAAATTTGATTCCCTAAGATGCACCAAAAATTGTTATAGGCAAGTTAGAGTGTTCTAGAAAATATAAATTGAAGCATGATCTATTGTGTGCCAAGTTTCAATTCTGTGTGCATGAATTGAGGCCTGCTTCTTTATATTATTTAATATCAATAGACTTTAATGAATCGTAAAACGCAACTTTCTCATAAGGAGAAAGCTAAAAACCAGAACCATGGATTTTCAGCCTAAGATATCTGAAGTTATGCTGAGCAATGACTTGAAGAAAAGTCAGTCTCCAAGGATGCACACAAAATACATAGAAAACCATGTAGGCAGGACCTTTCCCTCAGTCATCATTTAGCCAACACAATGCCAGGAAGTTACAACTGGGTGGATTGGGTGTCCTTTGTTCTTAAAAAAAAAAAAAAAAACCAACATTTGTTTTCTCTTTGTATATATGTAAGGATTTGCAGATCAATAAGCATTTTGATTTCAGCATGCAATTACATTCTCTGCTTGAATTCCTCTGACTTATGCACAAGGCTTCCTGCTCTGACGCCACCGTGTATTTGTTTTTCTGCTCTGATTTCAATGCATGCTGATGGCAAGTTAAACTATGAAAAACCTTAGTCTTTAATTCCATCAAGATGTGGATGTCAAATAAAGGTAAAGATACAAATTAAGATGGTGCTAGGAAACTTGAACCTCCCTCTACAGGAAAGTCCTCTTATAATTTTGGGGGAGGATTGGGGCCAGGATATAAGTTGAGTGTACAATACAAGGATGCATGTAAGACAGCACTGTAAACTCATCTGCTGACAGTTCATATGAAGACTTGACTAGAAAAATTCCATTAATCGGATCACCGATATAAACAAATTTTAACAAATGGTAAAACTGCTCTCCATATTAAGGTGGCCATGTATACCAGGTATTTCCAACTTCAAAATGGTAGGGGTTTTGTGAGCTCAGGCAAGGGCTTTAAGGTCAGCAAGTAATGAAAGCAAGTAACATCAGAGTTCAACTCAATCCAAATAATATATACTGATTCTCTATAATGTGCAACCTACTGTGCCCTCAAGAAGATTAATATTTGGGAAATCTACGGTGGTCCAATGGTTAAACATCTGCTTGCCAATACAGGAAACGTAGCTTCAATCCCTAATTTTGGAAGATCCCACATGCCGCAGGGCAACTAAGCCCATGTGCCACACTATTGAGCCTGTGCTCTACAGCCCGGGAGCCACAACTACTGAGCCCACACACCTAGAGCCTTTTTTCCACAACAAGAGAAGCCATCACAATGGGAAGCCCATGCACTGCAATTAGAGAAAAGCCCAAGCAGCAATGAAGACCCAGCACAGCCAAAAATATATCAATAAAATCGTTTTTTAAAAAGAAGATTAGTATTTGATGGGCAGACAAATGGTTCATCTTGAAGTATTTCACTATTGACGCTTTACACCTACACAATAATCCACAACTACTGCATTTTGAGTGATTGAGCTATAAATAAATTATTTTCCTTTCAGTTCAGTTCAGTTCAGTTGCTTAGTCATGTCCGACTCTTGGCAGCCCCATGAACCACAGCATGCCAGGCCTCCCTGTCCATCACCAACTCCTGGAGTCCACCCAAACCCACGTCCATTGAGTTGGTGATGCTATCCAACCATCTCATCCTCTGTCGTCCCCTTCTAATCCTGCCCTCAGTCTTTCCCAGCATCAGGGTCTTTTCCAATGAGTCAGCCCTTCACATCAGGTGGCCAAAGTATTGGAGTTTCAGCTTCAGCATCAGTCCTTCCAAAGAAATCCCAGGGCTGATCTCCTTCAGAATGGACTGGCTGGATCTCCTTGCAGACCAAGGGACTCTCAAGAGTCTTCTCCAACACCACAGTTCAAAAGCATTAATTCTTCGGCGCTCAGCCTTCTTCACAGTCCAACTCTCACATCCATACATGACCACTGGAAAAACCATAGCCTTGACTAGACGGACCTTTGTTGGCAAAATAATGTCTCTGCTTTTTAATATGCTGTCTAGGTTGGTCATAACTTTGCTTCCAAGGAGCAAGCGTCTTTTAATTTCATGGCTGCATTTTGGAGCCGAGAAAAATAAAGTCAGCCACTGTTTCCACTGTTCCCCCATCTATTTTCCCTTAGACTTGCCTTATTTTTCCCTTTGCTGTGCACCTCCAATTTTTATCAATGATTTTACTCTAGCCAAGGGCAAAGTAGAACAGGAAGTTCAATAATTCTGAAAAACATATATTTCAAAGTTTGTTCATTTGCAAATATTCAGATACTTTTCGTACTCCCATTTTTGTTTCACCAGTTAATGCTCTTTGTCAACAGCAAACTGGTAATTGGTGAAAGATGTAAACCCAAGTGCTAGGCCATTTAGATTGAATAATTTTGACCATGCTGTGTTGATGGCATTTTTACCACCATCAGCTCCTTATGAAAATTCTTTTACTCTGAAAAAACATTTTGGCCATGCTGTGCAGCATGTGGAATCTTAGTTCTCCAACCAGGGATCAAACCCCCGACACTGGGAGCAAAGAGTCTTAACCACTGGAGCACCAGGGAAGTTCCATCAGCTCCATCTTAGTAAAGGACATTTATTTACTTAACAAACACTTACTTAGCATGTATATGCCACACAGCAGTATTCTCAAGGCTAGATTATTTGCCCAAATTTTAGGATGAAAAATCCTACGAGAGGCCTTTCACTGATTAATACCTCTTTCCTTCAAGATACAGATGTGTGAAAGGTTAAGTGAAATTCTTTCCTGGAGGCACCCCAGACTGCCTCCACATTATTCCAGAGGTATTCATTTCATTTAACAAATTAAACTATAAATTAGAGGATTTAAAGTAGTTTTTAAAGACTTTGGGAATGGCAAGGCTTTAAGGTCTCTTCTGTTACCCTGGAAAAGTACAAGTCACCAATTCAGATCATCAGATATAATTTGGCCTCATTTTTGGGCTTCCCTTGTGGCTCAGCTGGTAAAGAATCTGCCTGCAATGCAGGAGACCTGGGTTCGATCCCTGGGTTGGGAAGATCCCCTGGAAAAGGAAAAGTCTACTCACTCCAGTATTCTGGCCTAGAGAACTCTATGGACTATATAGTCCATGGGGTCACAAAGAGTCAGACACGACTGACTGACTTTCACTTCACTTCACCTTGGGGATATCTAAACCCACTTATTAAAAAAACAAGAGTCTCATGCTTTATCTACAGAGCTAGCCAGGCAACTGTCCATTAACAGATGAATGGATGAAGAAATGCATACAATTGAATATTATTCAGCTTCAAAAAAGAGGGTAATCCTGCCATTTGAGACAATGTGAATGAACCTGAAGGACAGAATGGTAAGTGAAATAAGCCAGTCACAAAAGGGCAAATATTGCAGGAGGTTCCACTTGTATGAGGTATCGAATATAATTAAACTCATAAGAATGGAGTAGAACAGTAGTTACCAGGAGACGGTAGGGAGGAGGTAATAGGGACTTGTCATTTAATTGGTGTAAAGTTTCAGTTAGGCAAATTAGTTCTGGAGGTCTTCTCTACAGAACAGTGCCTATAGTCAATACTAGATTTTTCATGTAGACATATGCTGAGGATAGTTGTTCAGTTGCTAAGTCATATCCAACTCTTTGAGACCCCATGGACTGTAGCATGCCAGGCTCCTCTGTCCTCTATTATCTCACGGAGTTTGCTCAAGTTCATATCCATTGAGTCGGTGATGCCATCCAACCATCTCATCCTCTGCTGTCCCCTTCTCCTTTTGCCTTCAATCTTTCCCAGCATCAGGGTCTTTTCCAATGAGTTGGCTCTTCCCATCAGGTGGTCAAATTATTGGAGCTTCAGCTTTAGCAACAGTCCTTCCAATGAATATTCAGGGTTGATTTCCTTTATGATTGACTGGTTGGATCTCCTTTCTGTCCAAGGGACTCTCAAGAGTCTTCTCCAGCACGACAGTTTGAAAAGCATCAATTCTTCAATGCTCAGCCTTCTTTCTGGTCCAATTCTCATATCTGTACATAACTACCAGAAAAACCACAGCTTTGATTATATGGACCTTTGTCGGCAAAGTGATGTCTCTGCTTTTTAACACATTGTCTAGGTTTGTCATAGCTTTCCTTTCAAGCAGCAATTATCTTTTAATTTCATGGCTGCAGTCACCATCTGCAGTGATTTTGGAGCCTAAGAAAATAAAATCCATTACTGTTTCCACTTTTCCCCCTTCTATTTGCCATGAAGTGATGGGATCAAATGTCATGGTATTAGTTTTTTGAATGTTGAGCTTCAAGCCAACTTGAAGCCACTCTCCTCTTTCACCTTCATCAAGAGGCTTTTTAGTTTCTCTTCACTTTCTGCCATTAGAGTGATATCATCTGCATATCTGGAGAAGGACATGGCACCCCACTCCAGTACTCTTGCCTGGAAAATCCCATGGATGGAGGGGCCTAGTAGGCTACAGTCCATGGGGTCTTGAAGAGTCAGATACGACTGAGCAACTTCACTTTCACTTTTTACTTTCATGCATTGGAGCAGGAAATGGCAACCCACTCCAGTATTCTTGCCTGGAGAATCCCAGGGACAGAGAAACCTGGTGGGCTGCCGTCTATGGGGTTGCACAGAGTTGGACATGACTGAAGCAACTTAGCAGCAGCAGCAGCAGCATCTGCATATCTGAGGTTGTTGATATTTCTCCCAGAAATCTCAATTCCAGCTTGTGATTCACTCAGCCTGGCATTTCGCGTGATGTACTCTGCATATAGGGCTTTCCAGGTGGCTCAGTGGTAAAGAATCCTCCTGCCAATGCAGGAGACGTGGGTTCAATCCCTAGTTCGAGAAGATCCCCTGGAGTATGGAAACCCACTCCGGTATTCTCGCCTGGAAAATTCCAGGGACAGAGGAGCTTGGCAGGCTACAGTCCCTAGCATTGCAAAGAGTATTGGATTTGGTAGGCCAGAATCAATTCTCTCTCCCTAAAAGCATCCAATAGTTATTTTGAGGAATTACTTCTTCTTTACTGAATATAGTCTGGTGGGCTATGAACAATGGCTCTGTCCTCCCCCAGCTAAGGGGTGGGCACGTGACTCACTCCAAACCAGTGTAAATCTTGAGCAAAGAAATAAAGATCGACAGTGGTTGTGGTGACTTCCTTGGCCGTCCAGTGGTTAAGGCTCCATACTTTCAATGAAGGGCTGTGGGTTCAATCCCTGGTCGGGGAACTAAGATCCAACATGCTATGAGGCATGGACAAAAACAAAGAAACAAAAAACAACGCTTTTAATTTCATTCCTCCCTGGTGTGGGAGATGGGGGCAGGGGTATTCTGGCTGTCCCAACTGCCGATTCCTGCTTGGCAGCCTTAAAGACAACCCTGGTTCTGGCCCATTTGAAAACCTAGCCCCTGATAAGTTTTCCACATTAAACTAACTTCAGCAACATGGAATTATTTTGGTTGCTTAAAACCAAAGAAACTTCATTATATAATGGGCTAACTCAGAAAAATAAGCCAAAGAATGAGCACTGGTATCTCAAACATATTAAGCTCTTATTACCTGATCCGTAGTTTGTCTGACAATGTAATAAGATTAAGCACCAAATATATCAACATTGAGTGCATAAGGGAATCTGCTTGCTTTGTAGACTTCAGAGAAAAAAATCTGCAGCATTTGAAAATATTTTGTTCATTTCAAAGAGATCTGACAAACAGTGCTTTGGAGTGGTTCTAAACCTCAGGCATAAACAAACTAAATGATGAAAACATTAATTCTTCCTTTCCCCTTTTAGATAAGATTGCTTGCAGTAATAAACACTAGTGTAACCAGGGAGAGAGTCAAACATACACTGAATGGAAGGCCAAAACAATTTGTTCCATATAAAATTTATGCCATTAGTTGGAAAATTTGTAGTAGTGTAAAAAGATAATTTCCTTTCAAACTTTTATAGGTGAGAAAAACACATAAGTTAACAATTTGGGAACAGATTCACTTATTAATGTACTTTATCATGTAGAAGTTGGAATGACAGTGTGCTTTTCTATACATGGCTCAAGTGTTTTATGACTGAAGTTTCTTGGCTCTTTCAAGAAAATGAAAGGCCTAAATGAGCAGGATACATAAGTAAATAAATGAACCATATTAAGAGTATGGTAACATCACACCATGAGCCCATAGAATGAAAATCAACTCTAGCAAATGTTCCTCTTGAAGATTTCTGAGGGGAGACACCTCTTTGGAGATCATCACGATCTTGCTGTCCCTACAAGGAGTCAGTCCAACACTAGTTTGTCCTGTAGTATTGGACTACATTGCTCTTTCTTAGGTGAGATCCAGATTAAACAGTTTTCCCTTGCTTCAGGTTCATGTTTCCAAAAAAGGAAGCTTTTATCAAATACTAGATCCACACCCAATGTGGCAAGAAGCTCCCAACTGTTAAAGCTACAGGGAATAGAGACCAAGAAAGAAGATTCAACTCTCCCATCTCAGCCCACACTGAAGATAGCTAGAATTTTCTACATGCTGACATTTTGGTGAGCTGACTGCTCAGAAGTCACACATGTGATTGATGGGCCTCCACTAGTGAATGATCCTTATGGCACATCTGAAGTTGCAGCCTGCTTCAGTTGTACTTGACTTTGGTTTATAACCCCATCTTGTGGTTTACCTTATTAGCTGGTAATGAGCTGGTAATTTGCCATCCAAAATTAGTTGATTAAATAATAGCTACCCATATAGCACATGTGCGGGGTTCTCAACAAACTATCAAATTTAACCCTTAAAGGTAAGTATTATTATCTCCATTGTATAGAATTTTTTTAAAGGAAGGTTTAAACAATAACAGCAAAAATAAACGACAAACCAAACCCAACAAAAACAAACACGTAGATTCAGAGATCAGAGTAGTAATGGTTACCAGAGGGGAAGGGGTGGGAGCGGGAGGTGCCAAATGGGTAGAGGGGCTCAACTGTATGGTGATGGATGGAAACTAAATTCTTGGTGGTAAGCACTCAGTGTATACATTAGTAGAATGTAATGTTTTAGAAAAGGCAGAGGAACCAGAGATCAAATTGCCAACATCCGCTGGATCATGGAAAAAGCAAGAGAGTTCCAGAAAAACATCTATTTCTGCTTTATTGACTATGCCAAAGCCTTTGACTGTGTGGATCACAGCAAACTGTGGAAAATTCTGAAAGAGATGGGAATACCAGACCACCTGATCTGCCTCTTGAGAAACCTGTATGCAGGTCAGGAAGCAACAGTTAGAACTGGACATGGAACAACAGACTGGTTCCAAATAGGAAAAGGAATACGTCAAGGCTGTATATTGTCACCCTGCTTATTTAACTTCTATGCAGAGTACATCATGAGAAACGCTGGACTGGAAGAAACACAAACTGGAATCAAGATTGCTGGGAGAAATATCACTAACCTCAGATATGCAGATGACACCACCCTTATGGCAGAAAGTGAAGAGGAACTAAAAAGCCTCTTGATGAAAGTGAAAGAGGAGAGTGAAAAAGTTGGCTTAAAGCTCAACATTCAGAAAACGAAGATCATGGCATCTGGTCCCATCACTTCATGGGAAATAGATGGGGAAACAGTGGAAACAGTGTCAGACTTTATTTTTGGGGCTCCAAAATTACTGTAGATGGTGATTGCAGCAATGAAATTAAAAGACGCTTACTCCTTGGAAGGAAAGTTATGACCAACCTAGATAGCATATTCAAAAGCAGAGACATTACTTTGCCAACAAAGGTCTGTCTAGTCAAGGCTATGGTTTTTCCAGTGGTCATGTATGGTTGTGAGAGTTGGATTGTGAAGAAGGCTGAGTGCTGAAGAATTGATGCTTTTGAACTGTGGTGTTGAAGAAGACTCTTAAAGTCCCTTGGACTGCAAGGAGATCCAACCAGTCCATTCTGAAGGAGATCAGCCCTGGGATTTCTTTAGAAGGAATGATACTAAAGCTGAAACTCCAGTACTTTGGCCACCTCATATGAAGAGTTTACTCATTGGAAAAGACTCTGATGCTGGGAGGGATTGGAGGCAGGAGGAGAAGGGGACGACAGAGGATGAGATGGCTGGATGGCATCACTGACTCAATGGACGTGAGTCTGAGTGAACTCCAGGACTTGGTGATGGACAGGGAGGCCTGGTGTGCTGCGATTCATGGGGTCGCAAAGAGTCGGACACAACTGAGCGACTGAACTGAACTGAATGTTGTACCCATGGAACTTATGTTATAAACCAACGTTACCTCAATCAAAACAACAACAAAAAAGGAGGGCCCAGAAGAACTACTGTGAGGTAATACAGACAGTAAGAAACTGAGAAATCTTTTTATTTATAATAAATAAATACATTTATTTATAAATTATAAATATATTTAAATAAATTTTTGCTTATAAATAAATTTAAATAAATTATTTTATTTATAAATACAATCTTATCTGTTTGTAAATTCTTTTTATTTATAAATAAAATCTTTTAAAATTTATTTATAAATTCTTTTATTTATAAATAAATACATTTAAATAAATTCTTTTTATTTATCTATAAATAAATTCTTTTCATTTATTTAATGACTTTATTTATAAATGAATTCTTTTTATTTATTTAATGAATTTATTGGCTATGCCAGGCTATGCTAGGTTGCAGCAAATGGGATCTTAGTTCCCTGATCAGGGGTCGAACCCAGGCCCCCTACATTGGGAACATGGAGTCTTAGCCACTGGATCACCAGAGAAGTCCTTGAATATTTCTTCTCACCTTATAGTTAGGTGTGGATATAGCTGGAGTTCTAGCCAATGAGATGTGAATAGAAGTGATATATGCCACTTCCAGGCTGATACATACAAAAATGGTATCTTGAGGTCCTTCAAGCCTTTCCTCCTCTGCCAGCTTGATGCAGATGAGCACAGTTGTCTTGGAAGCCACTTTTGAAAGTTGGAGATTATAGTCAGCCCAGGATGAAGTTATACTCAACATGAGTGTTCTTAGCAGTTTCAGATGAAAACTGTGTAGTAGGTAGGAACTCATTCAACTCAGATGTGTAAGAAATATTCATTTGCTATCTTATTTAAATAAAATTAAACCTGAATCCAAGCTCCATCCCACCAGGCTGTTGGAAAATGCAATTTTAACTTTTATTAAGGCTTCTACACAGTCTTATCAGGTCTGGCAGTTCTGCTGCTTCCAATCCCATTTGTGACTCACTTGGTGAGTCTGAGAGCCCCTCTGCAGGAGGCCCAGACTCCCTGAACCCATTACAAGCCATCCCTCAAAGGGCTGTCATGTCCCTGCTCTCACCAGGACCCTCAATGTCTTCTTTGTCCAACGTCATTCCCAATCTCAACCTTTCTCTTTCTTCTTCTCCCCCCTTCAAAAGTCAACTCTCTCTCTCTCATGTGTATTGTGGGAGGACAGACAAAATTATCATTTAACAAAGGAAAGGCAGGCAAGGGGGTGGGGAGGGGACTTCCCTGGTGGTCCAGTGGCTAAGATTCCATGCTCCCAATGCAGGGGGCCCAGATTCGATCCCTGGTCAGGGAACTAGACCCCACATGCCACAACTAAAGATCCCGCATGCCACAATGAAGACCTGGTGCAGCCAAATAAATAAATATTTTTTAAACCCCCAAACACAAAGGGAAGGCAGAACCAATGATTTTAACCAAACAATCTCTATGTGTTCTGTAAACATCTATCAGGAAATTATAAAACCAATACAATATTGTAAAGTAAAATAAATAAATAAATAAATAAAATATACAATTGAGAAAACCTGACCAATTGTTTGAAATGAAGGAAGAAAAAAATGTGCAGAAAAGATTATTGTCTCAAAAGAACCCATGGCTGATTCATGTCAGTCAGTCAGTTCAGTCGCTCAGTCATGTCTGACTCTTTGCGACCCCATGAACTTCAGCACGCCAGGCCTCCCTGTCCATCACCAACTCCCGGAGTTCACTGAGACTCACGTCCATTGAGTCAGTGATGCCATCCAGCCATCTAATCCTCTGTCGTCCCCTTCTCCTCCTGCCCCCAATCCCTCCCAGCATCAGAGTCTTTTCCAATGAGTCAACTCTTTGTACAGCAAAAATCACAATATTGTAAAGTAATTATCCTCCAATTAAAATAAATAAATTAATTTAAAAAAAGAACCATCTTGGTACCCTTATATAAAACACTAGAGTCTTCCCCCAGGTGCAGCTAGGGTTAGTTTTCATGGGCACACTCCAGCTAATCATATAATGATCACATAAAAACAATGACCTTTATAAATGAGATGTGGCTATTATTCATATGGATTGAATATAATTTAGTATATTAACTTAATCAAACAATTTATATAAGTTCTTGGATATTTATTTACTCAAAGGTTGACAAGTTTCAAGAAACATGACAATGATTGAATTTGGTGTAAGGATTCTGTGAAGCCTAAGAACAAATTTTTAAAGACATATGAAAAGAGAAATCCAATAAACCATGAGCTGAAAATAAACTCTGTGAAAACAGAGATGGGCAAAAAGCACTACGGAAAAAAAAAAGATCACAAAGAATTAGATAAAAGTAAGAGTCCAACAAATATCAATAATTAATAGACCATCATCAATAGAGATCAAGCTTCCCAAGTGGCTCAGTGGTAAAGAATATGCCTGTCAATGCAGGAAATGCCAGAGATGCCTTGATCCCTGGATTGGGAACTTCCTCTGGAGGAGGAAATGGTAACCCATTTCAGTATTCTTACCTGGAAAATCTCATGGACAGAGGAGCCTGGTGGGTGACAGTCCATAGGGTTGCAAAGAGTTGGACACGACTGGAGCGACTTATGCAAACATGGTGGATATATGACAACTGTGACCACTGAGATGCAGAATCCTGGGGACCTGAGTTACCCACGAAGAGTAAATACACAGAATTCGGTACTGAAGGAAAATGTTTCACTTCATTCACTCTGAGATACCTGCTCTGTAATGAGAGTCGCTGCTTAGGAGACATCAGAAGCAAAACTCCACCAAGATGAATGACTGCATAATTCAGTGCTGGAACTTGTCTCATTGAATCTCTAGATCAAATCTCTGCCTGGAAATGGCTCCCAGTTCTTTGAATGCTCAATCAGAGAGAAAATGTGTTCCTATTAAATTAACAATTCTTAAAAAATGCTGAAGTGATGTATGCTGACGTAGAACATCTAGGTTTTTCTTATACTTTAATTCTCAGGATGATCCATGAATCTTACCCACCCCACCTTCATGCACTGATGATATATATTAAACAATGAGAGAATAACACAATACATTATATAGTTTAGTGAGAGTACAGGATGCTATAGATTTATTTTAATTTTATTTATTTATTTACTTTTGGTTGCACTGGGTCTACATTGTTGTGTGTGGGCTTTTTCTAGTTATGGTGAGCAGGGGGTACTCTCTAATTGCAGTGTGTAAGCTTCTCACTGCAGTGGCTTCTCTTGTTTTGGAACACAGGCTCTAGGGCACGTGGGCTTCAGTGGTTTCTGCTCTCAGGCTCTAGACCCAAAAGCTCAATAGTTATGCTCAATAGTTATAGCACACAGGTTTAGTTGCTCTGTGGCATGTAGGATCTTCCCAGATCAGGGATCATACCCAGGTCTCCTGCATTGGCAGGCGGTTTTTTTTTTTTTTTTTTTTTTTACCACTGAGCTACCAGGGAAGCACCAAGGTGTTATTTATTAATGACTTGTATTTATTTATGATTAAATAATTATACAATAATTGCTAACTGTTTGAAAACTATCAGAACAGTTGATTTTAGAGTACGATCTTCATGTATGAGATCTCGGCCCATCAGGGATGGCATTAGAGAAAATGTAGACCTTGGTGAGGGACTTGAAGGTGCTACAGAATATATAAATATGGGAAGGAAAGGAGAACATACTAGAATTCCACTAATCATTCTGAGTTCGATTTGCATTTAGAATTCTATACACATCATTCATAAACTTATAAATTTTGATTAGTACTGAAAAGAAGGAGAGTTTTCTGGAGCATGTTGAAGGCATCTTTTAATCCTCACATAATTTAATCATAATATCTTAGGCACTACAACTAATTATTACATTTCCCTAGAACTTCTTATTTGACACACCTGCTTTTGGATTAAAACAAAGATTAGCTAAAGTTGGATATTATATTTATCTAGATTTTGATACAAAACTTGGCTAAGCACAAAAAATAAAATATACTTTATCTTATGGTCTTTGAGGTAATGCACTAAGTATGTAAATACTCAAAAGTGAAAGTGTCAGGAAAAAAAAAATAAAAGCAGTATAAGGGCAAAATAAATAGTTATACTAGTTTGACAGAAATTTATAAAATGACAATAGCCCAGGGACTTCCCTGGTGGCCCAGTGATTAAGGCTTCATGCTCCCAATGCAGGGGACCCAGGTCAATTCCTGGTCAGAGATCTAGATTCCACGTGCTACAACTAAGAGCCGATGCAGCAAAATAAATAAATACATAAAAATAATAAATAAATATTTTTAAAAATGCTATAGCCCATAGAGATTACATTTACCATTTTGGTGTACTAGTATAAACTGAGTATGAGGCAATTCAAAGTATTAGGTTAGTACAAAAGTAACTGTGGTTTTTGCATTATTGAAATTTGCTGTTTGACATTGGAATATATTCTAAATAAATGCAGTTATGCTAGACATCATTTTAATGTGCATTTCTTGCTTTATATTTTTTTGCTAATGACTTATTACTTGCTACTTATCTTATATTTATTTTAGACTATGGAAATGATGTTAGACAAAAAACAAATTTGAGCAATTTTCTTATTTGAGTTCAAAATGGGTTGTAAAACAGCAGAGACAACTCACAATATCAACAACGCATTTGGCCCAGGAACTGCTAATGAACATACAGTGCAGTGGTGGTTCAAGAAGTTTTGCAAAGGAGATGAGAGCCGTGAAGATGAGGAGCACAGTGGCCGGCCAATGGACATTGACAATTAACAACTGAGATCAATCACCGAAGCTGATCCTCTTAGAACTACACGAGAAGTTACTGAAGAACTCAACATCAACCATTCTATGATCATTTGGCATTTGAAGCAAATTGGAAAGGTGAAAAAGCTCAGTAAGTGGGTGCCTTATGCTGCTGCTGCTGCTAAATCACTCCAGTCATGTCTGAGTCTGTGCAACCCCATAGACAGCAGCCCACCAGGCTCCACCGTCCCTGGCCTTCTCCAGGCAAGAGCTGACCACAAATAAAAAAAAAAAATGTTGTTTTGAAGTGTTGTCTTCTCTAATTCTATGCATCAATGAGCCATTTCTTGATTGGTTTGTGACGTGTGCTGAAAAGTGGATTTTATACAACAGCTGGTGATGACCAGCTCAGTGGTTGGACCAAGAAGAAACTCCAAAGCACTTCCCAAAGCCAAACTTGCAACAAAAAAAGGTCATGGTCACTGTTTGGTAGTTCGTTGCTGGTCTGATCCACTACAGCTTTCTGAATCCTGGTGAGAGCATTACCTCTGAGAAGTACACTCAGCAAATCAATGAGATGCACCAAAAACTGCAACGCCTGCAGCCGACATTGGTCAACAGAAAGGGCCCAGTTCTTCTCTATGACAATACCCAACCACGTGTTGCACAACCAACACTTCAAAAGTTGAATGAATTGGGCTGTGAAGTTTTGCTTCATCCGCCATATTCACCTGACCTGCCACCAACCAAGTACCACTTCTTCAAGCATCTCAACAACTTTTTGCAGGGAAAATGCTTCCACAACCAGAGGTAGAAAATGCTTTCCAAGAGTTCACTGAATCCCGAACCATGGATTTTTATGGTACAGGAATAAACAAACTTATTTCTTGTTTGCAAAAATGTGTTGATTGTAATGGTTTCTACTTTGATGAAATGAATAAAGATGTTTGAGCCTGCTGCTGCTGCTGCTGCCAAGTCACTTCGTGTCCAACTCTGTGCAACCCCATAGATGGCAGCCCACCAGGTTCCCCCATCCCTGGGATTCTCCAGTGTTTGAGCCTAGTTGTAATGATTTAAAATTCATGGTCTGAAACCATAATTACATTTGCACCAACCTAATACTTCAAGACACATATATTACCACTGTTTTGAAGACGTACTTCCCTAATAATCATGAGAAAATGAGGAAAATGAGTAGGTTTCTATGACTGTCTATGATTTAAAATTTTAGAAATTATATAATGGAAAATTACAAATACAATGATATACTTATATAATATATGTGACCTACAATAATGACAACCAAAGAGACAAACTTATTGATATTTAAAAGTATTAAAACTCACAGCAGGGTCCTCTATGGCTCACCTCCCAGAATATTGGAAATAAAAGCAAAAATAAACAAATGGGACCTAATTAAAATTAAAAGCTTTTGCACAACAAAGGAAACTATAAACAAGGTGAAAAGACAGCCTTCAGAATGGGAGAAAATAATAGCAAATGAAGCAACTGACAAAGAATTAATCTCAAAAATATACAAGCAACTCCTGCAGTTCAATTCCAGAAAAATAAATGACCCAATCAAAAAATGGGCCAAAGAACTAAACAGACATTTCTCCAAAGAAGACACAGATGGCTAACAAACACATGAAAAGATGCTCAACATCACTCATTATCAGAGAAATGCAAATCAAAACAACAATGAGCTACCATCTCATGCTGATCAGAATGGCTGCTACCCAAAAATCTACAAACAATAAATGCTGGAGAGGGTGTGGAGAAAAGGGAACCCTCTGACACTGTTGGTGGTAATGCAAACTAGTACAGCCACTATGGAGAACAGTGTGGAGATTCCTTAAAAAACTGGAAATAGAACTGCCATACGACCCAGCAATCCCACTGCTGGGCATACACACCGAGGAAACCAGAATTAAAAGAGCCACGTGTACCCTAATGTTCATGGCAGCACTGTTTATAATAGCCAGGACATGGAAGCAACCTAGATGTCCATCAGCAGATGAATGGATAAGAAAGCTGTGGTACATATACACAATGGAATATTACTCAGCCATTAAGAAATACATTTGAATCAATTCTAATGAGGTGGATGAAACTGGAACCTATTATACAGAATGAAGTAAGCCAGAAAGAAAAACACCAATACAGTATACTAACACATATATATGGAATTTAGAAAGATGGTAATGATAACGCTATATACGAGATAGCAAAAGAGACTCAGATGTATAGAACAGTCTTTTGGACTCTGTGAGAGAGGGCAAGGGTGGGATGGTTTGGGAGAATGGCATTGAAACATGTATATTATCATATGTGAAATTAATTGCCAGTCCAGGTTCGATGCATGATACAGGGTGCTCAGGACTGGTGCACTGGGATGACCCAGAGGGATGGGATGGGGAGGGAGGTGGGAGGGGTTTCAGGATGGGGAACTCATGTACACCCATGGCGGATTCATGTCCATGCATGGCAAAACCAATACAATATTGTAAAGTAATTAACCTCCAATTAAAATAAATAAATTAAAAAATAAATAAATAAAAGTATTACTAGAATCCATATAAAATAGCTTTGGCATCTTAGAAATAGCAGAGATGAAACATTAATGGATTAGTCCTTAATCCTAACCAATGTAAAAATTGTCTTTACAGTATCGTTCACAAATGCCCAGACACTTTCTGCCTGGACAGGTGTAGTATCTCACTGTTTCCCTTAGAAGTCTATTTTGTACAGCTGTAATTCATGGTAAGCTTTGCCTTCTGTTTAACTAAAATTTACCTCCCTGTGACTTTCATTTTTAATCCAAGTTTTATTCTCTGAAGCTTCAAAGGCACAGTTTAATGCAAATCAGTTCAATTAATAAATATCATAGGATAGCTCTGCCAGGAACTGAGGTAGGTGTTGGCATACAACAATGAATAAAACACATTTTTTTTTTTTTACGTCTCTTCTGACTTGACAGCAATTCAAATTCCAGAAGATAAATTTTACTCTTCTTTGATTCTGCTCTATAAATCAAAGATCTCCAGGTCCCTGAACCATATTAAGATCCTTTACAACACCGATCACTTAGTTTCTAAATTTGCACAATTAAATTGCTAGTCTAATTAAAATTTTAATGTAAAACTTTTAAGTGGAGAGTTTCCTGCTGTAATATTTTGCATGTGAGAGAAGACTATCTATTTTAGACTTGCAACAGAAGTGGGAGCAAAAAATGGTTGAATGGTCCTATAGCTGACAGTATGTCAAGGACGTCTGAGAAGTGGGAGGGACAAGAGAGAAAAATGATTAGTGGTGACTTCATTGGAGAGGTTTGATAGGGTACTAGGCATTTCTCTACTGCCACTGGCATTTCTGTTATTTTCATCTCCACAACTGAAGCCAGGGAAGGGGGAGAGTTGTTAGGGACCACACAGAGAAGCTTGAAATGTTTTCCTTGGGGTCAGAACAAAAACTTTTACCTGAGAAAGTACAGAAATAAGAGACTGAACGTATCTGTTTCTGGTTGGGGAGAGAGGACTCCAGGGATTAAAACTATATTTCCACTGATGGTGATGCAAAAAGGCAAAGTGTCCCATGGACTAGAAGAGACGCACAACACTGAGCTGAACTTGAGATATTCTGAAAGGTGTGTGCCTCAGGGGTCTGGCTACTATGGCTAAGTACAAGATACTACTAGAGGCCAGAGTTGAGGAAACAGTGGTAAACTGCCAGCTGGAAGGGACGTCTCCCATAAGAAATATGGCAGTGGATTTGGGAGAGTTGTCTACAAAGAAGGAGCAAAAGCCACTGTAGTAGATTGATTGCAATCATGTCCCCAATTCCTTATCCTCCATGTATCCAAGCCATTTGCAAATAGTATTGCTGCAATAGAGAAGCATTGACTTCCTCAACCCTTGAATACATCTGGCCTAATTATTCACCAAGAGAATGCAGTGTAAGTGACAGTGTGTCAGTTTCAAGCCTAGGCATCAAGACCCCTGACATGCTGCTACTGGTGGTTCTGATACTGTTGCTTTGCCTCCCTCCCGCTCCCCACTCCCCCTTCCTTCCCCCTATCTCCCCCTGCTTCTCTTTTTAGCCCAACCTGGAGAACAAAAGAACCTATAAACTGAGAGGCTCAGGTTTTTATTTTAGATTGGAGCGGACTTATAATGCCTGAACTTGAGATTGTTCATAACTAAGAGTAACTAAAAAAAACCTTTCAGATGTGCTCAAGTGGGAAAACCCCTGAAATTCAAGCAAAAATGATATAATACAGGGTATGTGAATGACTCATACATGGGAAAAATGAAGTTATTTAATAATTTCACCCCATTAAATCCAACTCATTCAAGAAACTACCTGATTATTTTTAGTTATAAACATCTGTCTTAATACAGTATTTTCTCAACATGTTCTAGCTAATCCATTTCTTATTAGCAATATAATATCATTTCAAAAAATATCAGGTTTTGTAGGGCTAAAATTTGATTATATTTATCATATTATTTTTATTAATAACTTTTTAATGATAATCAGTCTATTCAACCACATTCCACATGAAATAACTAATTAGGTATCTTCAATCAAAAACCACAGTACCATACTTCCACATCTTCTATTTTTTTTCCTTGAAATCACACAAGACAATAACAGAAACATTTGTGGTAAAACCAGGAAACAAATGGAATTCGTCAACTCCAAAATTAAAGGCTCACAAAAGTGGTTGAGATTAGGCATAAGCTATGGGGGAAGAGCCATGAGGGAGGATGAAGGGGCCATGTGACAGGAGACCTCAGAAAGTGGGAGAAGAACATTCTGAAGGTGCGAGGCTCATGTTAAAAGGCAAAAGTTAAATTTCTGTGTATAGCAATCCAAGCAGAAGCCAGGTTGAAACTGGCTAGAAGCCATGAGAGGTGATGAACAGAGAGGAATGTGTTGATGGGGCATAGGGACTATAAATCTCACAGAAATTTCAAAGAATGTATACCCTAAAGTTCAAGGATGAGACACTAGATTTTTGTAGTTTTTACCTAACCTACTTTGGTGACAGAAGCTGGATTTTTAAAGCTAACATTTCTAAGAGAAATTTAAACTTCTAAATAAAAAGCCAGAGCCTGACCTCAAAAATAAAGTACTTTTTTAATTGTAAACGTCTTCAGCATAAATGGCTAAAATTAATTCCATCACTTCAATATTTCTATGGGAACTAAATGTAACTGACAGAAAGGAATTCAGCCACTGAAGCACATTATTTCATTGCCACAGTGGATTCCATAATACTGCTTATCATAAGGGCATAGATTTATTTTTTTTGCAAATTGCTCCAATGTGTAGTTATTTTTCCCCTCTTTTAGTATCAGATATACTTAAAGGTAGAATAGAATGACTTCAAACCATCAATTACTTTACATTATCATCTCTCCACAAGTGGTTAGTAGAGAGAAAAAATTTTTTAATGTATATTAACATGTCATTAATAATTAATATGTCATAATCCAAAAAGATTATGACATATAAAGTATGGCCTACTTTTAAATATCTAACTTCCTTAAGCTAATATCACTATAGGGAAAAATAATTTAAGCCTCATTATGATTATCACATTTATTTGAAACTTCTTCATATATTACCCTACCATTGTGAAATTAAACAGCATCCTTTTATAAAAGTTTTTTCTCTCTTTGAAATGGAATCAAAGTTCCTTTTCCAGGAAGACAAATGTTTGAATTAATATTTGAACTGAATTACATTCCTTTTTTCCTTTGTCATGTTTTATTACTTTATCATAGCCCCTAAATATGGCCATCTTTTTGATTCTGTGGGTTATCACTAACACTCAGGAAAAGACACATTGGTCTCTTGATCACTAGGACTACAGCCTTGTCTAACTCAATGAAACTAAGCCATTCCCGTGGGGCAACCCGAGACAGGCGGGTCATGGTGGAGAGATCTGACAGAATGTGGTCCACTGGAGAAGGGAATGGCAAACCACTTCAGTATTCTTGCCTTGAGAACCCCATGAACAGTATGAAAAGGCAAAATGATAGGATACTGAAAGAGAAACTCCCCAGGTCAGTAGGTGCCCAATATGCTACTGGAGATCAGTGGAGAAATAACTCCAGAAAGAATGAAGGGATGGAGCCAAAGCAAAAACAATACCCAGCTGTGGATGTGACTGGTGATAGAAGCAAGGTCCGATGTTGTAAAGAACAATATTGCATAGGAACCTGGAATGTCAGGTCCATGAATCAAGGCAAATTGGAAGTGGTCAAACAAGAGATGTCAAGAGTGAATGTCGACATTCTAGGAATCAGCGAACTGAAATGGACTGGAATGGGTGAATTTAACTCAGATGACCATTATCAAAGATAGAGAATCATAAAATTATACCCTAAATATTCTATAATTTTTTAAACCAGGAAAATCATCTCTTCTTTGGTTTTAGATAGAGAAGTTCGGAGAACCGGGGAGAGCACAGTAGCATACTGTCCATTGCAAATGGTAGGCAGTGGCTGGTGGTGACCCTGCCAGAGGTTCATGTGGGGGGCAGTTTTAAGATATTGATCCCAAACTCCAATTCATGTTGCCACCAATTGCCACAGGACTGTGCTTGGCTCAAGAAATTTTAAAAAAATGCTAAATTGTTAGTATTTTAGAAATAAATATGCTGAGGAATGCCTATGATTTAAGCAAGCATAACAGGAAAATGCAGATATTGGATGAGAGAATAAATGTGGGCATATATAGAAATAAGGGCATTTCCTGAAATGAACAGAGTTCATATCCTATCCCTGTCTCATACTATCTGTATAAGCTTTAGCAGTTCCCTTAAACTCTATAATCCTTATCTTTTTCATTTTTTCAAAAATTGAGGTAATAATTGTACTGCTGTGTAGACTTGTAAGGAGCATGAAAAGTGAGGATGTATGCTAAGGGTTTAGCTTAGTACTTGGTATACAGCAAGCACTCAACAAATATTTGCTATTATCATCGCTATTCTTACAAAGAATCCATAGATGTATGCAAACTCTATATCAAGATACACATGGAGTCAAAATTTTGATGTTTAATTCCCCATAAAATGGTCCTCTGCCAACTGGGTTTCCTGTTATCTTACATCTTTTTGTCCAGTGTGACTGGTTAATAATTTCCTCTATACATTGTCAGTCTTACATCTATTCTGATGGGAATAATTCATTTTCTGCCTATAAATACTACCCAATCTGCAGGGAAGTGAAAACTTTCCTTATATACAGAGTACATCATGCAAAATGCCAGGATGGGGGAATCACAAGCTGGAATCAAGGTTTCTGGGAGAAATATCAATAACCTCAGATATGTAGATGATACCACTCTTATGGCAGAAAATGAAGAGGAACTGAAGAACCTCTTGATGAGGGTTAAAGAGGAGAGTAAAAAAGCTGACTTATAATGCAATATTAAAAAAAAAAAAACACAAAGATTATGGCATCTTGTCCCATCACTTCATGGCAAATAGATGGGGAAATGTGGAAACAGTGACAGATTTTATTTTCTTGGGCTCCAAAATCACTGTGCATGGTGACTGCAGCCATGAAATTAAAGACATTTGCTCCTTGGAAGGAAAGCTATGACAAACCTAGACAGTATATTAAAAAGCAGAGACATCACTTTGCTGACAAAGATCCATATAGTCAAAGCTATGGCTTTTCCAGTAGTCATGTATGGATGTGAGTGTTGGACCATAAAGAAGACTGAGCACCCAAAAACTAATGCTTTTGAACTGTGGTGCTTGAGAGTCCCTTGGACAGAAAGGAGATGCAACCAGTCAATCATAAAGGAAATCAACCCTGAATATTCATTGGGAGGACTGATGCTAAAGCTGAAGCTCTAATACTTTGGACACCTGATGCAAACAGCCAATTCACTGGAAAAGACCCTGATGCTGGGGAAGATTGAGGGCAGGGGGAGAAGGGAATGACAGATGAGATGTTTTGATGGCATCACTGACTCAATGGACATGAGTTTGAGCAAACTCCAGGAGATAGTGAAGGACAGGGAAGCCTGGCGTGCTGCAGTCCATGGGATCGCAGAGTCAGACAGGACTTAGCAACTGAACAACAACCACAAGAGTGGTAAAGATTTCACCTGCCAATGCAGGAGATGCAGGTTTGATCCTTGGGTTGAGAAGATCCCCTGGAGAAGGGAATGGCTACTCATTCTAGTATTTTTGCCCAGAGAATTCCATGAACAGAGGGGCCTGGCAGGCTTAAGTCCTTGGGGTCACCAAGAGTTGGACATGACTAACACTTTCACTACTTTTCTTTCACTTTAAATAGAGGCATAGGTGCATAAGAAAATACAAAGACTTGTAAGTAAAAATGTCTTAGTTCAAATCCAAGCCCTGAAATTTACAAGTACGTAAACATGAGCAACTGATTAAAAATCTTCAAACCTCAGTTTTCCCTATCTGCAAAATGGGATAATCCTAACTTCAAAAGTTCTTGTAGCAATTAATCAAAATTTTATATATTTTAATAAGTTTATACCTAATATATATGTACAATACAAATATATAATATTTTATTATGATTAGCATTTCATTTAGCACTTCTCTTCATACTTCTTCATTCTTTTTTCCCTTTTAATACCATAGATTTATGCAAAACTTCATGGACAGAGGAGCCTAGTGGGCTACAGTCCATGGGGTTGCAAAGAGTTGGACATGACTGAGTGACTAATACATTATTGTTTTTAAAGCCTATCCATATATAAGTAACTCCTTGAAGCAAGCTATTGTCTAGTTTTATGAATGAAAATAAAGGGTCCCAGGATATCAAGTAAATTTCTCAGATCAAGGTATAAACCAAAATGTTCTGATTCATAGTCTAGTGCCTTTTAATTTTATTATCTCTCTGTAGCTTTTTTTCTCCTTACATGCATGACTTTGTCTTCACTCCTATGAGGCCAAGGCCTTTGATGGCAGAACCATTCATTGAGCATCAGTGTGGTTAAATCGATGTTTGAGTTTGGCAGTATGCTTAATAGTCTCCGCCATAAATTGCCAGAGTAATTTCTGGTCCACTTATCTTGTGGAGAAATTATGAGGATGCATACAGAATATAAACATGCATGTGTTTTTTGTAACCTCTTAAATGCTACACGAATACAGGGCATCTCCCACATGACTGGCATTCAATCACTTCTCCCTGACTGCATTATATGGTTTATAGTTAAGATTGGAGAGATGAGAGTGGAGTCACATTATCTTTATATCTTTGTTTTAGTGCTAAGAAATAGATAACAGTTTTCAATTTCTATCCATCCTCTTTTGAAATATTAAATTCTAACCTCAGAACAATGCCCATGTGACCCAAATCACAAAATAAACATTAAGGAAAAAAAGGCAAACAACAGTCTCTTGTATTGCTGGGCTCGAGCACATCTCCGCTCTGTCATCAGACATTTCACACCTGCAGTGTGTCACTTCAGACAGTTAGGTGTGGTTTTACACAAACACATGTGTTATCCTTCAAGGTAAATTCTAAACTTCTTGAGGATAAACAGTGTTATTTTTTTTTTTCCCATTTCTATTGCTCACGTCACCCAGTATAACGCCTTGCTATTCCTAAGGAATACATTTTATTATTATTGCTATTGCTTTTGATTTTTTTCTACTTGGTAATTCCTCATGGGGAAGTTGAACTAAACTTTGTTTGTCTCAAAGCCTAGAAATTTGCTTTCTGTCTCTATGTTTTTTCTTTTGCCAAATGTCTCAGCCATTCATTTGGTCTAGCATCCTCATGCCGCCCTATAAGGACTATATAATCTACTGGGGCTTCCCTGGTGCTTCAGTGGCTATGACTTCACACTGCCAATGAAGGGGGCCTGGGTTCGATTCTTGGTCATGCCAGAACTGAGATCTGGTGCAGTCAAATAAATGGGTAAAAATTTTTTTAAGTCTCCTTAAAAAAAAAAAAAAAAAAAAAAGGACTATACCATCTATCTTTAGTTCTGTCAATGCAGTCCCTCTCTTGGGAAAATTACAATGGTAGGGACAGAGATCTATTTGAATCAGAGAAGGACAAGAAGCCATCTGACTGCTTCCTGAATCTCGCCACATAGGTAGACACCGACTTCCCTCATGCTTAAGGCTAACTCTTCTTGTCACAGTTCATAAGCAGTGGATGATGTTTGCACTTATTTATCTCTGAGAACTTCACCCGGACAAAAACGTGCTCATATCATTCACAAAGCTGATGATCTGCCTAATAATATGGGCATGGAATTTCCCACTCTCCCCAAGCAAAACTAGAGAGAGGATTTTGCAGCTGCAGCTTGGGTATAGATAACTGGTGACTTCCAGAGCATCACTAATGAAAGAATTCTTGTCTTTCCATCTGTGGGTAACTACATTCCAATCTCACATTTCACATTTTGGAGCTTCAAGTTCATCACCTATAAAAAAGTGAGAGTGAGAACTATTCTTCCTGCTTGAGACAGGATTTATTTTTTATGAGGGTCAGATAAGATGATGTGTGATAAAGTCCTAGAGTAACACAGAGCACCTCCTCCACCTCTGATGATGGATATCAGATTGGGCCTGGAGTTTCCTAAAATATTCCCATCTCTAATTCTGCCTTTCAATCTTTAGTCCACGGGGTGCACAAAATGGAATCAGATAGGAAAGATACAATATATTTCCAGTTGTAAAGATCTCTTGTCCATAAGATACAGCATCTGTCTAGACTATGGGTTTCTTTACAATCCCAGGAGCAGTCTACCATATTATAGTCAGATCCACTTCATTACCCAGTTATTTTGTACCTTCCCAGGCTGTTAGTCAAATCACACTGGTGCCTAGCAAGTTTCTGATTAATCTGGATTTCATTAATTGCCCTGCAGTCACGTGGAATGGACTGAAATGTTTAAAGTATCTTGTGCTGCAGTTTTCGCAGAATCTTCTGTAATGACACTGCAATTGCTTCCCTGAAAATGAGCCTTTCCATAGGAAGAACAGTCAGGAACTATATTTTAATTCTTCCTTCCACAATCTTTCTTTCAGAGAAATATTTTTCATTGAGGCTATCAGAGGTGTTAAATAAAATAAAGCTATTTGAAAAAGTTAAGGAATTAGGCTTGTGTTGCTGCTCCAGCAACATGACTGGGAAGGAATAAGGAGCCAGTAGATCGGATTCAACAGAATAATAAAATAAATGCTAAGGCTCAAGCCCTAAACCTACAGACCTACAAACCTCTGATGACTATCTTCCAAGAAGCAACACTGCCACCTGGCTGTGTAAGGCTGAGAAATGATGCTGCTGTTTTCCTTTTCTACCCAAATCCTCCAGACATTGAATCTACTCCAGGATTCTCTAAGTAGGACTGTGGAAGATTCTTACACTAATCCCAAGAATTCAAAGTGCTAGAGCAAAAATCAGAACGGGATCATTGGAAAATATCTCAAGGACTATGTAATTTTCAGTTTTTCAGTTCAGTCGCTCAGTCATGTCACGCTTTGCAACCCCATGGACTGTAGCACGCCAGGCTTCCCTGTCCATCACCAACTCCTGAAACTTGCTCAAATTCATGTCCATCAAGTTGATGATGCCATCTAACCATCTCATCCTCTGTCCCATTTAAAATTCATGAAATCAAAACTCAAAATTGAATAAAAATATTAGTGCTGTAATAGAAGCCTCAAAAGTTGAGAAAGGGGCTTCCCTGTTGTTCTAGTGGTTGAGAATCCACCTGACAATGTAGAGGACAAGGGTTCAATCCCTGGTCTGGGAGGATCCCATATGCCGCAGGACAACTAAGCCTGTGTGCCACTACTGACCTGCACTCTAGAAACCACGCACCACAACTACTGAAGCTGTACACCTAGAACCTGTGCTCTGCAACAAGAGAAGCCACTGCAATGAGAAGCTTGCACACTGCAACAAAGAGTAGCCCTCGTTCACCACAACTAGAGAAAAGCCCATGCTCAGCAGTGAAGACCCAGTGTAGTCATAAATAAATCAATACATAAATATTTTAAAACACTGAGGAAGAAAAGATTGGAAAGGGTGCATAAAAGCAAATACAGGGAAATCATTAACCACAAGACTAATGAAGAAATCAAAGAGAGATAATGGTGAGGACAGTTTAGTGAAATTTAAGAGAACTGGGAAGATTTTAAATAATATAACAGAAGAATCAACAGATCTTCATTCTTGGTTATAGTTTGGGGAATAATGAGGAAGAGGGATGATGCCTATGTTAGTGACATTAGCTACAGGGTAGACAGTAGGGCTACTTACTGAAATGAACCTGAAGGACACTCTGGTTTGGGGGTGAGCCCATAAGTTGTTTTGACATATTGGGTTTCAAGAACCTGTGGTGATTCGAGGAGACTATTCTTTGAAAGTTTGTCTAAAAGATCTTAAAAATGATCAGTTTAAAATTAGTTAAGGTCAGTTTTCAGCAATGGGTATAAGTGAATTATTTTCCTGTAGCTCATTGAAAAGATAATGCATCATCTTCTGGCCCAAGGCTAAGGGTGGCCGCTGAAAGAGATTGAGAAGGATGGACAGACATCTAGGAACTTGCTGGGAAATGCCAAAGAAATAGTTTGTCAGAAACCAATTAGGAGATTATGAGAAAAAAAACTAGTATTTATTAAGTTGTTGCTATCACCAACTCTATGGACATGAGTTTGAGTAAGCTCCGGGATTTGGTGATGGATAGGGAAGCCTGGTGTGCTGCAGTCCATGGGATCACAAAGAGTTGGACAGGACTGAGTGACTGAATTGACTGACTTTCTGTATCTGTCAGGTTAGTATTTGTTACAGTGTTGTAACAAACATTCCCCAAATCATAGAGGCTTTAAATTGATTTTTTTTTCCCTTACACTATATGTATTCAAAGCAGAGTAGCAAGAAGGTACTGCTCATGGGAATTACTGATGGATTCCTGCTGACAGCAGTTCCAATACTGTTGCTTTCTCAATCAATATGTATTTCTAGGATTGCTACACTGAGGGAAGTTATGGCTTGAGACTTGAGCACTGACAACTAAATGCCTCTCCATGTAGGTGACACATACCCATATTTCATCTGAACAAAGCAAGTCACAGGGCAAAATCTAACTTCGAAAGGAGAAGGAAACTGAACTTTTTCTATTTGCATAAGGTAGAGAAAATGAACAGGAAACATAAGAGATGCCAATTTGATCCTGGTTGGGAAGGATCTTTCTGCCCTGCCCTGGAGGAGGGCATCACAACCCACTCCAGTATTCTTGCCTTGAGAATCCCCATAGACAGAGGAGCCTGGTGGGCTACAGTCCATAGGATCGCAAAGAGTCAGACATGACTGAAGAAACTGAGCACACAGCACAGAGAAAATGAATACTGGCAAATCTATCATATTCAATTTTCCCATTGGATTATAAGAGTATGTATGTTTTGTTCACCTTGGTATCCACTAGTATACTGACTGGCATTTAGGAGGTACTTCCACACTATTTATTAGATGAATGAAAGTGCCAAAGCTGGTACACAGATTCCAGACTGTCTCCAGAGATGATGTGCTTTCCATTCTACCATGTAGAGCCACAGATAAACACGGTAGTGTTTTATTTCCATAAATTCCCTAATGGATAGTTGGCTCCCAATGCTACTTTGGGGTTTTTAAACCCTTACTCCCCCAAAGTATGTATGTTCATTACTATGTGATGATAGAAACATCCATTTTCATTCCCTTTGAATTTGTTCTAATTTAACAGGTCATCTGAGATGAGATTTTCAGGATAATAAGCTGAATATAAATGATGTAAGATATTAGAATTAAGATAACTAAACGAGAAGAGATGTGACACACAGACAGCAAAGGCCACAAAAAGAAAAAATGCTATTTTGTCAGGGTTTCAGAAAGAGCTCAGAGGCCAAGTTGGTCAGTTTGTTACTTAATTAATTAGGCTAACAAAGTCTAGTAAGTGAGAAAATGATGTTGTCAGGATGTTGTCTTTTACAATTATTATTTTATCAAACATTTATTTTTAGCATCAATTTTATGTCAGACATTTTGGGCCACTGGCAGTATGATCTTCCAAGTGCAGAATTCTCTCTCGAATTTGTTTAGTGAATGGTAAGTAATTCATTATAACCAGATGGTGTGTGGGTTCAGAGTTGTGGAAAGGAGACTAGCCTAGGGTCAGGAGAACAGCGGTCTTACATGACATGCAAAGGAACATATACATTGTCCTGATTCACAGTGATTTTAAGTGTTAGCGTCACAATCTAACTTGTGCTGTATAAAGATGATTCTGACGTGTGTCTGAAATATTCATTGAATGGAGGCAAAGATGGAATCATAGATAATAGTTGAAAGTATTCACTAATGTGGGGGAGAAATTAAGAGATACAAATTAAGGCATTAGCAGTGGAATGTGGAGGATGGGATGAATTTGGCCAATATTATCAGGTTGTGGTAGGTTGAATAATTGATCTCAATTCTTTTGTTGTTTAGTCACTAAATCATGTCCAACTCTTTGGTGACCCCATGGACTGTAGCCCGCCAGGTTCCTCTGTCCATGGGATTCTCCAGGCAAGAATACTGGAGTAGATTGCTATTTCCATCTCCAGGGGATCTTCCCAACCCAGGGATCAAACTTGCGTCTTCTGCTTGGCAGGCATATTGTTTACCACTGAGCCATCTGGGAAGCCCTTAATTCTCTACTTCCCCCAAATAACTACATATATACATCCATCCTATGGCTTTGTGTTGGGCACTGTGTACTTAGGTGCCACTTTGACATTACGGTTGGTGGCTTTGGCCAATATAATATTAGTGGATATTATGTGAGCAGAGCCTTGATATAGATTGGACTGGCCAAAAAGTTTGTTCAGGTTTTTCTGTATGACGTTATGAAAAACCCAAATGAACTTTTTTGCCAATGCAATACTTGCTTCTTTTGGCTTGACCCTCCTGGGCTCCAGTGATCTGCCATGAGAAAAACTACCTGTGGGGTGTTGCTGTCCCTTCATCTTGGACCTCAGAATGAACACATTGGGGAAGACCTCAATCAAATCTGCAGACCTCAGCCTGAAGCAGAGTTGTCCCCAAACCCCACAGACCTGTGCTTCCGAGAATATGTGTATTGTTGGATGCCAATACATTTTGGGGTGGTATACTGTGCAGCATTAGTTTGGTGGTAGATTACTAAGACATCTATATTTATAGATATGTTAGATCTCAGTGAAAGACTAAAAGTCTGAAGGAGATGGACTTACTGGTGATTGCCAGCTTTCTGGAATGGGTAATATAGTGTGGTGGTGGGACTCTCATAGGTAAAAGAAAAGAGAATAGGAAGAACTGGTTGGTGAAGATAAGACTGTGAGTCTAGACTTGGGGACAGATTCCATTTTAAGTATCTGACAGACATCTAAGTCAATATGTCTTATAGGATTCTACCTAGAACATCTCAGTTGAGGAGGTAATTATGCAAGGCATTTAAGCAGCCAAGGTCCCAGTATTACAGGACTAGTTGACAGGACATGAAGTCTAGAAACTCTGGAAATTTTGAGTTAAGAGATTAGCATCCAGATAGTGGCTGAAGCCATAGGAAAGAATTAGATCTTCCAGGAGTGTTTATATGATGAAAACAGAGGAGAGATAAAAGACATTAATGCTTAAGGATGAGACTCCAAAATGGAAGACCACAAGAAGAATGAGAAGAAAGATCCAAAAAGATGAGAATAAAACTGATGATGAATAAAATTCCAAAAGCAACCTGGAAGAATATTTCAGGCACAGACAAGTAGCCAACCATGTCAAATGCTCTAAAGTAGGATAAATCTCAAAATGTTCTTGGAGTTAAAAACACTTTTAAATAGCATAAAGAAGCTATTTTTAAGTATGTAGGATTAACTTAAACCCACTCTAAATCCAACTGAATTTTCACTTGGAATTTGACAAAGCAATTTTAAAAGCCACCTGAAAGAATAAATTTAGCAAATAGCTGAAAAACATTGAAAAGAAGGGCATTTAGAAGGAACTTTACCTACTGCATTTTGAAATATATTTTAAATATTTAATCATTAAAACAGTACTATATTAGTGTAACAGACATATAAATAAAGAGGTTCTCATAGATGTAAAATTTTTGATTAAGGTAGAGAAATAGCTTTACTCATAAAGTTATCTATAAAATGCATAATTCAATGTACAGAGTATTCATTGATATTAGAAAAATAATACATGGTAATATATGTATTATGATTTTAAAAGTATTACTTTTAAAAAAGAAAGATACCTATCTGCTTTATGGCACTTTATTGCAATTCTGTAATATATATTATTGTCATAAATGTATGTATTTCTGAAAGAAAATGCATCATATTATTAACAATGATTCAATTGGACTGTTCATTGTTATCTTTATGGGATGGAATTATAGGTGATAGTTCAGTATCTGTATCAAACTTTTAAAAAATGTCAACTGTACTGTAGTGGACACATAACACTTGTGTTAAAAATAGAAAATGGTAACTATGTGAGTTGGTAGACATGCTAATTAGATTTATTGTGATTATTATTTCACAGTCTATACTATATCAAAACATCATTGTACATCTTAAATATAATCAATTCCTATGTGTCAATTATACCTTAATAAAGCTGAAAAAATAAACACTATATTTTAAAGTGCTTGATGAATTTATTACCCAGGAGATACCTAGTGATGATAGTGAAAGGTGTTTCAGTACAGAAGTAAGAAAGATCAACAGATGTGTTGAGAAGTAAAAATGAAGGAGTTGTAGACTACTGATTTAAGGTAACTCAGTTTGCCGGTCAAAGACAAACTTTAAAAATTTGGTGGCACGATCAAGAGTAAATGTAACAGCATCCCAAACATTCCAGCTGGAATGTCTCAGTAGAGCAGGTAATTAGGCATGGCTTTTGAGCAGCCAGTGACCCTGTATTGAAACAAATGTACTCAATTCACAGGACAACCATTCAGGTCATTCACAAGAAAACTCTTGATTTTAACTCAATATGCTAGAAAACCCTAAAGACTCCACCAGAAAATTACTAGAACTAATTAATGACTATAGTAAAGTTGCAGGATATAAAATCAACACACAGAAATCCCTTGCATTCCTATACACTAATAATGAGAAAACAGAAAGAGAAATTAAGGAAACAATTCCATTCACCATTGCAACGGAAAGAATAAAATACTTAGGAATATATCTACCTAAAGAAACTAAAGACCTATATATAGAAAACTATAAAACACTGGTGAAAGAAATCAAAGAGGACATAGATGGAGAAATATACCATGTTCATGGATTGGAAGAATCAATATAGTGAAAATGAGTATACTACCCAAAGCAATTTATAGATTCAACGCAATCCCTATCAAGCTACCAACAGTATTCTTCACAGAGCTAGAACAAATAATTTCACAATTTGTATGGAAATACAAAAAACCTCGAATAGCCAAAGCGATCTTGAGAAAGAAGAATGGAACTGGAGGAATCAACCTACCTGACTTCAGGCTCTACTACAAAGCCACAGTTATCAAGACAGTATGGTACTGGCACAAAGACAGAAATATAGATCAATGGAACAAAATAGAAAGCCCAGAGATAAATCCATGCACATATGGACACCTTATCTTTGACAAAGGAGGCAAGAATATACAATGGATTAAAGACAATCTCTTTAACAAGTGGTGCTGGGAAAACTGGTCAACCACTTGTAAAAGAATGAAACTAGACCACTTTCTAACACCATACACAAAAATAAACTCAAAATGGATTAAAGATCTAAACATAAGACCAGAAACTATAAAACTCCTAGAGGAGAACATAGGCAAAACACTCTCTGACATACATCACAGCAGGATCCTCTATGACCCACCTCCCAGAATATCGGAAATAAAAGCAAAAATAAACAAATGGGACCTAATTAATCTTAAAAGCTTCTGCACATCAAAGGAAACTATCAACAAGGTGAAAAGACAGCCTTCAGAATGGGAGAAAATAATAGCAAATGAAGCAACTGACAAACAACTAATCTCAAAAATATACAAGCAACTCCTACAGCTCAACTCCAGAAAAATAAATGACTCAATCAAAAAATGGGCCAAAGAACTAAACAGACATTTCTCCAAAGAAGACATACAGATGACTAACAAACACATGAAAAGATGCTCAACATCACTCATTATCAGAGAAATGCAAATCAAGACCACTATGAGGTACCATTTCACACCAGTCAGAATGGCTGCGATCCAAATAAATGTTGGAGAGGGTGTGGAGAAAAGGGAACCCTCTTACACTGTTGGTGGGAATGCAAACTAGTACAGCCACTATGGAGAACAGTGTGGAGATTCCTTAAAAAAACTGGAAATAGAACTGCCTTATGATCCAGCAATCCCACTGCTGGGCATACACACTGAGGAAACCAGAAGGGAAAGAGACACGTGTACCCCAATGTTCATCGCAGCACTGTTTATAATAGCCAGGACATGGAAGCAACCTAGATGCCCATCAGCAGATGAATGGATAAGAAAGCTGTGGTACATATACACAATGGAGTATTACTCAGCCATTAAAAATAATTCATTTGAATCAGTTCTAATGAGGTGGATGAAACTGGAGCCTATTATACAGAGTGAAGTAAGCCAGAAGGAAAAACATAAATACAGTATACTAACGCATATATATGGAATTTAGAAAGATGATAACAATAACCCTGTATACGAGACAGCAAAAGAGACACTGATGTATAGAACAGTCTTATGGACTCTGTGGGAGAGGGAGAGGGTGGGGAGATCTGGGAGAATGGCATTGAAACATGTAAAATATCATGTATGAAACGAGATGCCAGTCCAGCTTCAATGCACGATACTGGATGCTTGGGGCTAGTGCACTGGGACGACCCAGAGGGATGGTATGGGGAGGGAGGAGGGAGGAGGGTTCAGGATGGGGAGCACATGTATACCTGTGATGGATTCATTTTGATATTTGGCAAAACTAATACAATTATATAAAGTTTAAAAACAAAATAAAATTTAAAATTTGAAATTTAAAAAAAAAATAAAAAAAAATAAAAAAAATAAAAAATATTGGCTGATCACTTAGAAAAGAAGGGCATTAGAAGCAGCAAACAGAAAGGAATGGATATAACTGTGAGAAACATAAAGCTAAACAACAAATGAGGGGACAAAGAAACTATGACTACCATGAAAATAATGAATAATTTCAAGATACTGTTGCTGGTTAATATCAGAGTTGTTAGCTCAGTTAATTAGGATGGAAATGGCAAGAGCTCCAAATAAGAGTATTGGCAATAGGTATGGACAGGATGAAGAAATATTTAGGAAGCATATTTGGTGGGACTTTTCCATTTGTGTATGGTGGTACATTTGAAAAGACCCTGATTCTGGGAAAGACTGAAGGTGGGAGGGGAAGGGGATGACAGAGGATGAGATGGTTGGGTGGCATCACCAATGTGATGGACATGAGTTTGAGTAGGCTTCAGAAGTTGGTGATGGACAGGGAAGCCTGGCATGCTGCAGTCCATGGGGTTGCAAAAAGTCGGACATGATTGAGTGACTGAACTGAACTGATGGTAGTATATTAGTTAGGGTTCTCCAAAGAAATAGACCAATAGACTATACACACACATGCACAGACACACACACATGTGTGTGTATAGTCAATTATACATACATATTTATATATATACAATTATATATAAACACAATTATACGTGTGTGTGTGTGTGTGTGTGTGTGTATATATATATATATATATATATATATATATGCATGTATAATTTTTATAAATTCCTTCAGGAAACTCAGTTCTTGTTCTTGGAGCCCTCAACTGATTGCATGGGGCCCAGTCACTATGGATGGTAATCTGCCTACAGATTTAACTATTAATCAGTCACATCTATGAAAGATCTTCACAGTGGATATCTAGACTGATACTTGACTAAACAACTGAGCACCGTAGCCTAGCTAAATGGCATACAAAATTAAAAGGTGGGAATGATAGGGAGGAATCTAGACTTGGAAATATGATGCTGCCACTAACTGGGACAAAGGAAACAGGAAGAGGAATGAGGTTTGGAAAACAATCATGTGTTTATACTTTTTCACATTGAGTTGGAAATACCCTTGAATCAATCAGAGCTGGATTTCTGTTTCAGGCTTTGTGGGTAGGTCAGAACTTGGGATAATAGATCTGGAAGTTAGCAGCAGATAGTTCATATAACTGGAGGAACAGAGGAAGTTACCTGGGGATAGTTGTAGGGAGAAAAAAAATAGTGGGCTAGATATGGTAACTTGGGGAACACTAGTTTCCCAAGAGGTGACATGGAAAAGGATAAGTCCATTGAGGAGTTGGAGAAAACAATAGATTGAGAGGTAGAAGAGCCAGGATAGGTCAGTGTCTTAAAAACTGTAGCAGAGACAGTGCTACGCTCACCAAACCCAATCCTATACTCTTTCTTCTTAGGCACATGGAAAGCCACAATTTTCAGACCCCTTGTTAACCAAGGATATATGACTAGCTTTAGCCAATGAAATGGGAGAAAAGTGATGGGTTTTGCTGAGTCAGAGAAAAGCCCTTTAAAGACTCCCTGGCCACTCTCCTCTGCTTCAATGAATAGGGAAGTCTCAGAGAAAATCTCCAAATGCCCCTCCCTACCCCATGCCCACTGAACATGTAGTGTTGTTGGGAAAGAAAGCTTTGTTGAGGTAAAACACTGAGATTTCAGGACTAATTTGACACTCCAACATAACCTTTTAATACTGTCCATGAGGTTCTTGAGGCAAGAATACTGAAGTGATTTGCCTTTCGCTTCTCCAATAAAAGCTGAAGCTCTAATACTTTGGACACCTAATGCAAAGAGCCAACTCATTGGAAAAGATCCTGATTCTGGGAAAGACTGAGAGGAGGAGGAGAAGCGGGTAACAGATGACAAAATGATTAGACAGAATCACTGACTCAATGGACACGAGTTTGAGCAAACTCCAGGAGATAGTGAAGGACAGGGAAGCCTGGCATCCTGCAGTCCATGGAGTTACAAAGAGTCAGACATGACTTAATGACTGAACAACAGCATAATCTAGCTTATCTTGACTAATGCAGAAGCCAAGGCTGTAGAATATTTTACAAAGGAGAGAATAGTCACAACAGTTTCGTATGCATCAGTGTTCTAAAAAGAGACCTTCCCACAGTTTCCCAAATGTGGAATTATTAAACCAGTAAATCCAAACAATTTAGGGGGTATATCAATCATAACTGTCAAACAGAAAATCTGCATTTTCTTTGGCTTTAGCTAACAAATGCGCTCATCAGATCAATAAAATGTACAATTAATTTAAATTGGAATTGGCATCACAACACATATATACATTACAGTGTACTATTCTTGTAGTCTGGCTTGATAGCTTGAGGTGATGTTATAAATTCTAATTATCCTTGCCTTAGTTCTCTATATTTTTCAAAAAGGGTTATCTTAATATCTCCCCTTAGTACAAGAGACCCCAACTTACAAACAACTTATTTTGTTTATATGTATATGGTTATGAAGTTGATTTTAGAGTTCTGGGTGCCCTTTCTCAAGTGGAAAGAAATGATAGAGGATATTTACCTTTCTAGGCTAGTTCTCATTGCCTATTTAACTTACAATATGGGCAGACTAGAAATACATATGATTCCAGGACATAATTATGACTTACATCATTGATTCTAATCAATGGGAAGCAAACTCAATGTCATTTTACATAATATACAACAATAGAGTCAAACAGGAAGCTGTGCCAGATATACATCATACTGGGTTGGCCAAAAATATTCATTTGGGTTTTTCCACACAGTTACAATATAATTATACAATTATGGAAAAACCTGAATGAAATTTTTGGCCAACCCAGTACTTGAAAAAAGATAATGCATATCCAAAAGTACCAAATTCCAAAACTATTTATTGATGTAAAATAGAGTAAGTCCATCTGGTTCAAGTGCACACATCTAATCATAAATTCTAAATATTTGTATAAATAAAAATTTAATTTGTTATGAAGCTAGTTATCATCACATAAAATGTTTCAGCTAGAAAAAATTGAGTTTAAAAACCACTTAAAGGAATTTCTCTGGTGGTCCAGTGGCTAAGACTCAGTGCTCCCAATGTAGAGGGCCCGGGTTTGATTCCTGATCAGGGAACTAGATCCCACATACTACAACTAAGAAGTGCAGTCAAATAAATAAATAAAGTAAATAAATAATTATTTCTAAAAATCACTTAAAAACTATTTCTAAAAATCACTTAAAAACTATCAAGTATACATGAAAACAATGCTATGATTATGCAGCATTTCCAATGTATTCCAGTCCTTCTTCCACATGTTACTCTCAAAAGAGGTCATCACAACCTCTTTTCTTCTCAAATTTATAAAAATTATATTAAGAGGTATCTTTTGATACCAAGGGCTTCCCTGATAGCTTAGTTGGTAAAGAATCTGCCCACAATGCAGGAGACCCCAGTTCGATTCCTGGGTTGGGAAGATCTGCTGGAGAAGGGATAGGCTACCCACTCCAGTGTTCTTGGGCTTCCCTTGTAGCTCAGCTGGTAAAGAATTCACCTGCAGTGTGGGAGACCTGGGCTCAATCCCTGGGTTGGGAAGATCCACTGGAGAAGGGAAAGGCTACCCATTCCAGTATTCTGGCCTGGAGAATTCCATGGACTGTATAGTCCATGGGGTCACAAAGAGTGGGGCACAACTGAGTGACTTTCACTTTTCGATACCAAACAATCCTTAAATTTCACTTAGTCCAAGATGTAGTCAAAGCTGAGTTCCTCAGTCCATCACAGCTTAGTTATTTTCTAATGACACAAAATAAAATCTGTTTAATTACCTCATTTATCCTATACAAGGTGCTTCTCAGGTGGCACCAGTGGTAAAGAATCCACCTGTCAGTGCAGGAGACATTAGAGACATGGGTTTGTTTGATCCCTGGGTCAGGAAGATCTCCTGGAGGAGGAAATGGCACTCCACTCCAATATTCTTGCCTGGGGAATCCCATAGACAGAGGAGCCTGGAGGGCTACAACTCATGGGGTTGCAGAGTTAGACACGACTGAGCATTTGAGCACATCCTATACAAATGGGGAATGAAGTGTTAAGGCTAATAAAGTTTTCTGATAACCATGGCTAATATTTAAACATTAACACTTTTTATTGACTTAATTAATATTAATCATCCTATAGTGCTTTAGGCACTACCAATGTGACAAATTCCCTCTCAGAAGGTTATTATTTCTACATTTTAAGTGTTAAGGTTATCTATAGGGCCCACATTCTTGCTGTATTAAATGTCAATTAATTCTTCAACATGCAAAATGAAATCTCAATGGAATGCTTTGATAATAAAATAATAGTTAACACATATATAAAATGTTTATGAATTCATGGGCACTACACTGACTACCTTACATGCAATTCTCAAAATATTTTGTAGTTAGGTATCATTCATGGAAATTTTACAGGTAAGAGGCACAAAGGGGTTAAGGAGGTTACCCAGGATCACACCACTAGTAAATGTTAGAGTTAGTTGCTCACTTGTGTCTGACTCTTTGTGACCCTATGGACTGGATCACGCCAGGCTCCTCTGTCCATGGAATTCTCCAGGCAAGAATACTGCAGTGGGTTGCCATTTCCTTCTCCAGGGAATCTTCCCAACCCAGGGATCGAACCAGGGTCTCCTGCATTGCAGGTGGATTCTTTACTATCTGAGCCACCTGGGTCTAAAAAAAAAAATAGTGATGTAATAATAGATGCACTTTCAGCTGAGCCACTGGGGAAGCCCAACAACCAGTAGTTTCTGTGCTAAATCAGACCCTAGTCACCAGCAGATTGGAAAACACCAAGAACGTGGTGGGGGCAGCCAGTGGGGATGAGGAAGTGTCCGAACCTCCCTGCCGGAAGTGACCCCTCATGGGGAAAGGGCAGCTGTGGTCCTGGTGTTTTGGGTGAGGAACCTGCAGAGAGTTGGGATGCTCTGAGTCAGGCAGGGTGGGGCATCTGACTGGTCCGTTCCTCTGCGAGCAGAGGCCACCGTCCAGAGGAGATTCAGAGAACAGCTGGCTGGAAGTCAGGTTCCAGTCTGGATACAAGGGCACAGGGCTCATCAGGGAAGACCCAGGGAAGGGCGCTGTCACTGGGAACAGACTGGGACTGGACACCCGTGCTGTGACCCAGGTGGTCAGTTCTCCAAGATCCCTGGGGTGAGGGGTGGAAGGATCCCAGGGAAACAAGCCCCCAGACAAGCCCTAAATGGGGTTTCATTCTCATTTTCACCTTCAGGCTGCTTTTAGTACTCTGGCTACAAGTTCTTCTTTCCTATTGCCTGAGAGACACCATGGAGCAGTGTGAAGAGAAATGAATAGACACAAAGTCAGCCTCAGACTGGGAGGACTGAAACAGTATGGACTCTAGAGCAATTCAGACCAGACTCTACACTCAGTTCTGTCACTTTATCAGCCTTGAGAATACTGCAAGTTGTGTCCTAAGGGAGTTTGATAAGCCTTGTCTTACAGAAGTATCGGGACATATGGAACATATAAAGCACGTCGCACTGCGGCTGGCAATGTTTAGGTATTTCATGCCTGGTAGTTATGATGATGATTATTTTCGTTGCATAAGAAACTACCCTCATCTATGGAAATTTTTCTTTATCCAGCAGAAGCTAGAGACTATGCAGTCTTCTAAACAAAGAAAGCTGAGTCAATCAAACTGCTGCTTAGCAAGTAATCATTGGGCTTCCCCGGGTGGCTCAGTGGTAAAGAATCCAGCTGCCAAGCAGGAGATGCGGGTTCAATCCCTGGGTTGTGAAGATCCCCTGGAGAAGGAAATGGCAACCCACTCTAGGATTCTTGCCTGGAAAGTTCCATGGACACAGGAGCCTGGTGGACTACAGACCATGGGGTGACAGAGAGTCAGACACAACTTAGCAACTAAACAAGTAATCCTAAGTAAATTTTCTCTATCTGAGAACATGTTATTGAATTTAGAGGCAAGTGTTTTACCAGGATGCAATGCAAAACCTTATAGAATTTGTGTCAAGGACCAGTAATTCCCCTACCTCCCAAAGCCCTCCCGACAAAACACCCCGATTTTCATGTATTTCACCACCACTAAAATCTAGCCCCGCTCAGGAGGTCTACTAGATTACACTCGAGATACCCTCATGTTTGGAGTGTGCTGGGGCTTCTTCCGTTCAGGGCCCAGAGTGCCAGTACGGTGACGTCTCAACATCCCATCACAAAGGAGAGAGTAATATGCATCAAACATCTGGTTTGTGGACCGTGTTCACCTGCACTGGGGCAGGAGCACTCGACACCTTCTGTTCTTTCCCCCAGGTGGCGATTCCCTCTGGTTGACTAACAATCTCAGGGTAACTGTTCAGGGAAGCTTCTCATTTCAGTCTCAGCCTCCCAAATCTGAGGCCCACCATCTGGGGATCTGGGCCCGGCTCACCATTATCACAGGTTCATCCAGCCCACCACGCAGCCAACTTAAAATGACCTCCCAGGAAGGAACAGGAAGACAACGAAGATGTATATTATGATTAGCTTTCCAGCCCCACCTTAGCCTCTCACAACTTAAAAGGTTGGGAGTGTTGGTCGAACGCAGTGAAATAGTTGCCTCAGACCTGACTAGGGGCTGGAGGGACTGCTAGACGTGACTTTGGAGCACACACTGGCCTTGGCAGGACTATAAACCCTGACTGCAGCTCGGGCTCTCTCGTCATCCTCTCTCAGAGCCTTTTCATAATCGGGTGGGAAGGCACTGGGGATGTTACCATTGACCTTGGCCAAAATACCAAACCTCAAAGTTTTGGTTTAAGAGAATAAAGGCTGAGAGAATTTATACCTCACTGCTCTCATCCCAACTCCCTCCCCAGCATCCTCCCTGATTTTTGTCACTTGTCTTAGATCATCACACCACCTTCCTTATGGAATCACTGCTCATATACACAAGACATCTACAGGCAGGTACAGGGTCCTTTATCTTTGCATCACCCCCACCAGCACAGAACCTTCTGAAGAGCAGATGCTCAAGTAAAGATGGGAATAAAGGAGCCACCAAGCAAGGAATGTATTCTTATTGTTTATTTTTATTGGCATTATTGAATACGCTAACAACATCTAAGTGTATTGCTAAGGGTACTACTGAATGTTATAGAGAGAGAGACAAAGGTGAATAACATAAATCAAAACTTGACTACAGCTTACTTCATTTTCATCTGTTTTAAAACCACAGCATTCTTTCACATTTCCAAGAAAATTCCTATTCCAAAGCTATGTTATCTTGTTGATGCAAGGATTTTTTGAATTACACTACAAACTCTTACTCTTAGATCTGACAGACAACAACAAAACTGTGATCCGTTTCATTCGTAAACTTGGATTCTGAATCTAAACAAACATTATAGGAAAACAAACATTTGAAAGGTAACAGGGTAAAACAGGAGCACAAAAAAGATGTATATTATGACCTTTCCAGCCACACTTTATCCTCTCACTACTAAAAAGGTTGGCAGTATTGGTCAAAGTGAAGAAGCTGCCTGAGACCTCACTGGGGGCTAGATGGATCGCTGAGTGGGACCGTGGAGTGGGCAGTGGCCTTGGCAGCACCACGAGCCTTGCTTGCAGATTTGGCTTTGGCTCTCTCTTCCTCTTCTCTCAAAGCCTCCTCATAATGGAACGGGAAAGCACTGGGGACGGTACTATTGATCTTGGCCACAAACTCCAGCACCTTCATCTTGCTGGTTTCAGCATGGGCTCTTGGGCCCCACAGGAACTCATAGCTCAGGGGATCGCTGTCAGGAATCTGACGATACACCAGGTACTTCTCCTGCACCAATTCTTCAGTGATGAACTTCCTGGGCTCCCCAAAGATTATGTGCATCTTTCCATCATAGATGCCCAGAGCATTCAGGAAGTCCCAGATCTCTGCCTCAGAGGCACAATTGCCATTCAGGAAGATCACACCCAGCAGAGGCATCAGAAGCCCATTCTTCAGCACCTCCAAGGTACTGCCCAGCACCCCATCTTTGGCGAGGCGCTCCTTGCTGACAAGGGTATAGGAGTAACCATTCGGCTTGATTTCCTTCAATTCAAGGCCAAACACCAGCTCTATGCGATCAGTGGCTTTCTTGAGGATTTCAGGGAACTGTGCCTTGAACGCTTTGTGGACAATCTTCAGCATATCTATCTTCTTAATGGGCTGTTTCAGCTTAAACTTCTGTAGCATGAAGTGAATCAACATTCCTGCCTTCTTGGCCAGAAGACCTAGAGGAGCAATCATGGCAGAGGTTGAGGCCTGGGAAGAATTTTTACGTTCCTTAACTTGGCGCCTGCCACGTGCTTTAGATCTTGGGCGTGAAGCCCCTGCAACAAGAGAGCTAGTGGCTGCAGCTCCCTGAGGCTTCTGGCCCGCACCGGCAGGGGGGGAGCCTGGGGGCGTACTCCCAGAAGTAGGGGTGGGGGTGGCAGCAGCCTGAGCATTCCCGAGATCCTTGGTCTCCATGCGTGCCTGGCGGCGTTTCTCACGTGCACGGCGCTTGCTCTTCTGCCCCCGAGGCATGACTATCAGCAGGCACAGCGGGCAGGGGAGCAGGCAGGAAAGTAGGTAATGCTGGAACCTGGAGAAGGGAAGATGAGTCGATGAGCTCCTTCAGCATGGAGGGAATAAGGCTGTTCTGCCTGTTTCCTTGAGAGCCCTACTCCAGGAACCACTGGCCTCTTGTTCTTGGTCAGCCTATCCCCTGAGAACCCCGTGTAAGAAGTGAGAGCGAGCCAGCCTCAGGCCACAGCCTGCCTGTGGCTGCCTCCAATGACAGAAGATCCTGGGAGTGGGGCCCTCTCTGGGTCCCTTCGTTCACACACACAACTGTCACATCAGCTCTTAGTGGGGCCGGGACCCCTGCCATGTGCCGCTTGAAAGGTGATGCCTCTAAGCTCCCTGGGACCCATGAGAAGGAACCAAGTCGTGGACACTGTAGGGGTGGAAGGCACTGGCAGTTCTGGGGGCCTGCTCTGTCCTGAACTCGGTTCTCCACCATTCAGGGTCCTCATCTTGTCAACACCAAGGGTGTGGGCCCTTCCCTCCTGCCTCTGGTGCTGCCCCTTCAGGTGAAGAACCTCATCTCCCTTAGAAATGACACAAAGAAATGAGGGGCCTCAGCGGAGGATCAGGCAAGACTCTAGTGTTCGTTTGATTAGCTGCAAGGGGGAGCGTGCTACCTTCAGTCCTCATTTGCAGTCCCCACTTTGACTCCTGGGAGGATCTGGGGGCTCCTTTCTCTCCTGGCTTGAGGACCTTTCCTCACAGCAAGGCCAACAGCTCCCTAAGATCGAATGGGGAAAGCCAGGGTGGCCTTACCTGGCCCTACCGCCCACGGTCTCTGGGGCCTGAAGAGCTGCAGCAGGAGATTGAGGCCCTGTAATGGGTGCTACTCATGCAAGGTCCCCAAATTTTACTCAGGGGAGAGTCTAAGACTCCTTCTTCTGCTGACTCATTAGACTAAGACGCTCACTTCCCTGTTAGCTGTGAGTGAGGCACACTTCTGCCTGCCATGTATGCCTGGGGGCACCAAGGAGTGACAGTGCGAGGAATTCTGGGAGTTTCCCACAGTCCTCAGCATCTTCTCTGTGAGTCCTAGCAAATGTTAGAAATTCTCCCTCTGCTGACCTGAGCACACTGAGGTTCCCAAGGTGAAATAAAGTGTGAGCCACCTCTAGTCACCCCTGTCCCTGACCTCCCTGGGATGGCAGCAGGGGCTGGACTCTGTGGGACTTCACTGTTCTGTCATCACTGGCCCCTTTCGTCCTCACTTGGATGTGATTTATGTTCCTCCCTTAGTCCACCCTGAGTTTTCTGGCCTCAGATCAAGGCCCACATCTCCCTGAGTTCCTGGGGCTGAAAGTGAGGAGTGACATCTGGCAATCTCTGCCTGAGGTGCCCCAGGGCAGACAGGGACTGGGACTTTGCAGGCCCCCACTGCTTTGGGTAGGTGCTCATCTAAGTCATCTCTCTGGGTCCTTACCGTGACTCTGTGACTCCTGGCAAGACCAGGAAATCTCTGTCTCTTCTTGAGATCTCTCTCCTCCTACTAAGGCCCCCATCTCCCTGAGACCCACTAGAAAGCAGTGACATTTTCCCGATCTCTAGCTACAGCTGTGTGTGGACTCCTCATGCGGACAGTCAGGAAGAGATTTTGCACTGCCCTCTGTTGTCGCGGGGTAGCTGGATGGTCCCTCAATTCTTAGGTCCTCTTCTGGGCTCCTGGTACTAGCTGCAAATGCTCCAGTGGCGGACCTGAACCCATACCCCCATCAACGAGGTTCCTCACCTCCCTGCGAGGCTCTGAGCAGAAGCAAGTGGGGGTCATCTGGTCCCCATGCCTGGGTCTCCCAGGTCTTAGAGGAGTAATGCGACTATATGGTTGACTTCCTTCTGGGTGGGGTTCTCGCATGTTCATTCAGTGTTACCACTGTGACTCCTTTTAGAAACTGGGCTTCCTCCCTATGTTGAATGAGGCTTCACCCATCAGACTCAAACCCTAATGTCCCTGAAACCATCCTTGGAGAAAATGAGAGGGCGTCTCTGCCTGAGAGCTCTAACCCGGCTTCCCAGGGTGACGGCAGAGGTGGCACTCTGTGTGGGCTCCTCTGTTCTGGGGGAGTCAGTTGTCTCCTTCCTCACATAGAATTGGTGCCTCAACATCTGTCATGGCCTAGAACTCCTCGTTTTCTGCTGACCCGGGCAAGCAGACCTGAAACCAAGGCCCTCATCTCCCTCAGACCCCACAGGCAGAAGTCAGGGGCACCAGAACTGGCCAGCTCTTCCCTGGGCCCCCTGGGGCTGACAGCTGAGGCGGCATCAGATGTGGCTCTCTCTACCATGTATGGATCTTCCCCTCGACTCCACATCCTTCCTGGGACTCTGCCTTCTGAAGACCTGAGCCCAAAACCCTGTGAAAGGTCTTCACCTTTCCCGGACCCAAGCTGACCGAGTGAGCCACATTCCACCAAAAATGATTTGGGGCTATGCTGCTAACCACAAGGGTAGCACTCTCGACCCCCACCCCCTGCCCCAGTTCTGGAGTCAGGGGCTCCCTCAGTCCTCACTCAGGATTATGGCCTCCAGTTTGGGTAGGGGTTGAGGTCTTCCCTCTGCTGACCCGAGTCTGCATGCCCCAGAGCAAAGCTCTCACCTCCCTGAGTGGCTAGAGGAGATGCTGGGGGCTCCATATCCAGCTACCTTGTTTGGGGATGCCCAGATCTGAGAGCGGGGCTGCTCCTTAGTGCAGCAATCCGCTTGGATGCCAGGCCTTCTGACTAGCTCTGAAGGTCCTAGCTTGACTCCTTCTAAGGCTGAGACTCCTCCCTATGCCTAATGGGGTTACCTTATCTATCATTCTATGTCTTTATTTATTTACCTTTCACACCCATTGCTTTTTATTATGTAACTGGTAGTTACATCTTAACCTTTCTCACCTATTTCTCTTCTCCCCCACACCCCTAACCCTAACCCCCATCAACCACCTGTTTTTTCTCTCTTGCTTCTACAATTGTTTCTGTGTTACAGATTCCTCACAGAAGTGAAATCATACAGTATTTCGTTTTTTCTGACTCATTTCACTTAACATACATAATACCCTCTAGGTCCATATCCTTTTATATAAAGGCCTTTCTCTACCTGAACGTCCCTTATCCACAACGCCCGCCAGCCCCCGCACACCATGCAAAAATGACGGGTTCTCTCAGCCTGAATTACTCTATGGTAATTTGGACCCCTATGGTAGGGGTCCAAACCTTCCCATTCTAATGCCCAATGAGCTGAGCAGGAGGGGATGTAATAATAACAGAAATAAAGTAAACAATGTAATGTGCTTGAAGCATCCTGAAACCATCCCTTTAGCCTACCCTACCCTACCCTCATGCCACCCCACCCTCCTTTGTCCACTGAATCACACCCCATCCCACACTGCACCCCACCCCATGCAAAAACTGTCTTCCAAGAAACCGGTACCCCGGTGCCAAAAAGATTGGGGGCCACTACTGCGCGGCACTGCAGCATTGGTGGCAGGAATGGCTTCTGTGCAGCCACCACTTTGGAAGGAGATAGCCCTGTGAGCACTGAAAGCCCCATCTTTTCACCTGTTGAGAGCAAATACCACTTCCAATGCATAAAGAGTCCATCCTCTTTCAACAAAGCCGCCCGAGCCGCCACCGACCCTCCACGTGGCAACAAGATGGCCCCTCGGCCCGCAACTCGGGAGAGGGCATGTTACACTGCAGATTGCAGGGATGGGATGCAGTTGGGTCACTTTTCTTACAGGGAGGGGTTGGAAAATTCACTTCAGCTACATTCAGGTCCTCACCTTGGCTCCGGACGAGTCCAGTACACAATCTCCGCTGAACAGACGCTGCAGCTACCAGTCGTGCTCCTCGCCTTGGAAGCGGAAAAGAGGGGCCTTGCATACGTTCATACGTGGGGTCTCCTAGGGGCGGGACAGGGGCAGGGGGCAGGGGCGGAGCGCTACGGAAACCCGGTAGCTCAATATTCATCCGTCCCTGGGTCCTCCTTGTGCAGTGTATCAGAGCCCAGGACACCTCCTTCTATGAACCCGAGTCCTCCAGCTCCCAAACGAAGCCCTCGCCTTCCCAAGTCCCTAGTGTCGGGAGTCAGGGTGCTGCTCTGAGCATCTCTGCTTGTCAGGAGGGGGCGCCACTCTGTGAGCCTCCCTCGTAGGGGGAGAGACCCTCTCACTAGCACTGATGGTCCTCACCTTAAGTCCGGTTATGGTCAAGATGCCCCCCTCTGCAGATCTGGGGTCTGATTCTGCTAGAGGAGGCCCTGTCCTCCTAAGATCACACAGGTTGAATGAGGGGACCACTCAGAAGTAGCTCTTCTGGGTCTCTCAGGGCTAAGAATTTACAGAAATCTGTTTGGCTCCCTCTCCAGGGGTCCTGTCTAACGCTCAGCATCGCATGTGAGGTCCTCCTTGGATTCAGGTCTGTCCCTCTGCGAAACAGGCTGATCCTATTAGACAAATGACTCACCTCGCTGAGACTTTCCAGACTGAAATCAACCTGACATCTGTGCCCAGTGCTTCCTGGGGACCACAGCATCAGCGATTTTCCAGGGCCTCCTTTTATAGTGTGTGCTACCATGCATTCACTTTCAGGTCCTCACATTGACTCATGACGAATCCTGTAACTCCACTCTCTGCTTTATGAAGCTGCTTGTCTTACATCAAGGTCCTAGTCTCCTGAGAATTCCAAGTGGGAAGTCAGTGTGATCCTCATGTGATCGTAGTCCATCAGGGCCTCTGAGAACAGACAGTGGGGATGCAACTCTAGTCCTTTCGGATTCCTTTTGCTCAACATACTACATCTACTACAACCTGGGTCTCTGCCTTCTACTGATCTAACATTCCTCTTCTTAGTCTTTGGATGACCACTATATTCAGCGGTGATTGTCTCCTCAGCCCTCCTTCATGGAGGTTCCCATATCAGCATCTGTCACTTGATTAAAGGCTTCCTGGGAAATGCATATTCCTACAGACATTGAACAGTTAACCTCTAGCAAATGTTGGAGAAAACAGGTCTTGGTCCCAAAAGTAATCTAAGATTAGGAACATGCAGCAGAAATCAAGGAACTCGGGAAAGATGTTATCCTGTCAGAGAAAAAGAGCTGATATATTCCTTCTCTTCAGCCAGATTAGGGTGTCTGCTTATTTGCTCAGTCATATCTGACACTTTACAACACCATGGACTGCAGCCTGCCAGGCTCCTGTGTTCATGGGGATTCTCCAGGCAAGAATACTGGAGTGGGTTGCCCTCCTTCAGGGGATCTCCCCAACCCAGTGATTGAACTCAGGTCTCCCGCATTGCAGGCAGATTCTTTACCATCTGAGCCACCAGATTTAGGGTAGTTTAAAAATCTTTACTTTCAGTACCCTCCTGTTGTTGGTCGAGTGGTTAAGACTCTGTGCTCCCAATACAGGGGGCCTGGGTTCAATCCCTGGTCAGGTAACTGGATCCCACATGTCACAACCAAGAGTTCATGTGCCACAACTAAAAATCTCTCATGCCACAACTAAAGAGCCTGCAGACATGTCAGCAAAGGTCCTGAGTGTCACAACTAAGACCCAGCACAGCCAAAGAATAAATTGAAAAAAATATTTTTAGTACAAATAATAAAATATTTACTTTCTACATAGAAGGATAGCACCAGATAATCTTGTAAGCCCTTGATCACTTGAGGGTGTCTGATTTTGCACATGCAGATTACCATATGGTTACTGAGCATTATCTATTTATCTCCTTTATTTATCACTCTTAATTATTTTGGTTATGTGTTATGTGGCAGTATTGATGGGAAAGGAGTTTGGGGGAGAGTGGATATGTGCATATGATGGCTGAGTACTTTCACTGTCCACCTGAAACTGTCACAATATTGTTAATTTACTATTCCTCAACACACACACACACACACACACACACACACACACACAAACTGTGTTTCCAGTGCAAGGGGTGTCAGTTCAAACCCTGGATAAGATCCCATGTGCCGCATAGCAAATCAATCGATCAACAAAAGATCATCAAAGAAAAAAGTGATGGGGATCCATGAAAGAAATAATTGATAAGCTAGATTCCATTCCCTTTAAACCTCTGCTCTGTAAAAATACACCATCAAGAGAACAAGATGAGCCATAGTCTGGGAGAAAATATTTTCAAAGGATACATCTGATGAAAGCTCTAATCTAAAATATACAATGAATTCTTAAAATTCATAAGAAGAAAACTAACATCTAATAAAAAATGGACGAAAGATATGAATAGATACCTCACCAAGGAAGATACAGAGATGGCAAACAAGCATATGGAAAGATGCTCCACATCATATACCATTATGGAACTGCAAATTAAGAAAACAAGCAGATACCATGACATGCCTTTCAGAATGGCCAGCATTCAAAGGACTGAAAACACCAAATGCTGGTAAGGATGTGAATCAACAAGAACTCTCATTCCTTGGTGGTGGTGATGCAAAATGGTAGAGCCACTTTGGAAGACTGTTTGCAAGTTTCTTAGTAAACTATACATATTCAACACTGCTGGTAGGAATGTAAATTGGTACAGCCAGTATGGAAAACAGTATAGGGGTTCGTCAAAAAATCAAAGATAACACATAATACTTTCCGCAATTCCACTACTATCCACAGGAACTGAAATCAGGACCTTGAAGAGAGCTCTGCACTCCCATGTTCACTGCAGCACTACTCACAATAGTCATGACAGGGAAGTTGCCTACCTGTCCAGTGACAGATGAATGGATAAATAAGTAAAATATACATACAATGGAATATCATTCAGCCTTAAAAAGAAGCTAACCTCTCTAGTCATGACAGCGTGGATAAATCTAGAGGACATTATGGTACAGTGAAATAAGCCAGACACAGAAGGACAAATACTGCATGTCCTTTACATGAGGAATCTAAAATGGTCTAAGTCAAAGAAACAGACAGTAGAGTGGTGGTTGCCAGGGGCTATGGGAGGGTGAATGAGAAGGAACTGTAGATTTAAAAAATATTCACAACCTAAAAGCTGACAGTTATGCCCAGAGAGGAAAGAGTGTACCATTCTATCGGATTCTGGGCGTCATCCCACCTCAGGGGAGTGTCACCCTGATTTTTTTTTTTTATATCAGGGTAGGTATTATTCTGTTTTGCTTCAGTTACATACATCTCAGTACATATGTGAGAGTGGGGAACAAACTGTCAGTCACGATCAAAAGTTTTGCAAAATTCTATGTAAGGCATGAATATCAGGAGCGAATATATGTTGAAGGAAGCACCCTTCAGACTGAGTCCTTCCACCCAGAGTGAAGAGACGGCAGGAGTGTGTTTACCTGTGTCAGTCAGCCCTGCAGATCCACCCTATCCTCTTTCAGGAGTTTCAGCTCCCTCTCCCACCTCACATACAAGGACAGACTCTGGCTGGGCCTGGCTTTGTCCTCCAGAAAGCGAAAGTCGAGGTCCAGCATGGACTCGCCAAGCTGCACGGGCCACAGTGGCCCACTCCCCTGCCCTGGAGTGGGGTGGGCAATATGGGGGTCTTCCTGGGGGACCCTCCCCACTCCCCCTCAGCCCAGGGTCCCATGATGGCCCCTGTCTGGCTAGCCATTCCCGACCTTCTGTAGACCAGACCTCCCAAGTCCTAGCTCCATCCTGTGGGTGGTCAACTAGTCAGTTGTTTGTTTCTCCTCTTCCTCCAGGAAGTAGTTACATCTTAAAGGTTTTCTGCAGTTGTCATCAAGATGTGGGTATTAGTTCTTAAAAGGTCCCTGCTAATCAGTCTCCCTGGGCCCCTCTGTTACAGACTAATTGAGTGTACAAGCAGCCTGTGTTTGGAAGGCCCCTTCTTTATTCGAGGCTCAGGCAATTGCCTCCTGAGGCAGAGACTCTCCTAACAGTTTGCTATTCCAGCATCCAAAGAATGCTCAGCTGTTGAGTGAGGCAGAGTTACCCCAAGGGCTGTGCTGGACATGGAGCCGCATGCACCACAGGTGCATGTGTGAGGGTGGGGAGCTCTGGGCTCTGCCTCCGGTGGGCCAGGTATTCCTGATGAACAGCGTCCTGTCTCCCCAACAGCAGTGTTTGGTTGAGGAGGCTCAGAGTTTAAGGGGCCCTGGACCCTTGCACTCCCAAGGAATACCCATGAAGAACAGGTGGGATCTGAACCGGGGCTGAGTGTGCCCTCAAATGATGCTGCAAAACGTGGAGGATATGCTGTCCAGTTAAGGTGGTCGTCCCCCTACCAGCCCAGGGACCTACCCTCTCCCTGCAGGTGAAAAGTAGCTCTTCAGGATCACAGAAAGGCATCCCGAGGGTAGAAAGGCACAGAAGGAATGGATTTTACAGATTTATTTTTAAAAAACCAAAAAGGTTAAAAAAGTCCTTCATTTCCAACCCTGCCTGGGGGTGTGAGTGGGGAATAGAACGAACTGAGAAGGGCACCTACCCTCCCCTGGGGTGAGTCCAACTCTTCCCTGGGAGCCTGCAGTGTGCAGGGCAGGTCAGTGGCCGGCCCTTGCCCTTCTTGCCCCACCTCCTCCATGGGCAGCTCACACTGCTGCCAGCAAGTTCCAGAGGCAAAGAAGTGTGGGAGCCGAGGCTGAAGGCTGCCTTCTTCACCTTGGCGGTCACTCCAGCTCTTCCGCCCTTGGACGTTCTCTGGGCCCCACCACTGGGCTCTCACGGTGGGTGGACAGGCAAGACCAGGAGGCACAGCTTGGCCCAGCCCACTGGCAGCTTCCTTAATGCCGTCTGTGACACAGCAGGGCAGTCGGGGCGGGGGGTGTCACAGTGCAAGAAAGGGCTGCAGAGACACCACGACAATCTGGAAAGGAAAATCTCCTGCTAACCTGCATCGCTTTCTGATCCTGCCTCTGCACCGAGGCAGCGCTTTTTCCTATTCCCCATCCTGAGGCTGAGTGGAGTCCAGGACGAAGCACTAAGTGGCTGTTTGTTACAAAACACCTGGAGATGCCGGGGGGGATCTCGGCCCGTCAGTCAGTCCAGGCTCCCACACAGTCACACACATAGCGTTAAGGTGGCTGTACTAGCAGGTGTGGCCAAAGCAGGCCCAGCTTCTCTCCCTCCACCTGCAGGGGTAAGGGGGGAGAACCCTTCTGGCGGCTTCAGTAACAGGCTGAAGTGGGAGAAGCTGGCAACGGAAGAGTGAGCTGGGCCCCGAGAAAGAAGAGGACGAAGGCAGGCGAGGGCTTCCGAAGCCTCTCTCCAGGCCCGACGGCTGCCCTGGGAAGTGACCCAACTCAGGTTGGAAGCCCTGACCACATACCCCCTGGAAAATGGGGGATAGAAAGAGAGGAAGAGAAGCGGGGCTAGAGTCGTGGGACTTTGGAAGAAGCCAGTGCATTCAAATATTTACAAGCATAAAGCCCCAACTTCTGTGCCACCTACCTCTCTGCCCCTCCCACAGAAAGAAAGGCCCCTGAGAGTCACCAAGGAGGTCCCGAGACCTCCTCCCCAGCCACGCCCCACAGCGAGGGCCCTTCCCTCTACCGGCCCTGTTCCTTGAGCATGCTGATGCTCGCGTAGATCTTGAGGGGGGGCCCCAGCTTGATGTTTATGGCACTCATCAGGTGGTCCTCCTTGAGCAGCAGTAGAGCTTGCCCATCGATCTCCTGGCCACAAAACTCCTCTGTGATTTCCTGGCAGCCTGGCAGAGAGCGGATGAATTCATAGACATCGTCCACGTTCCACTTGGTGGGCCCGCTTGACAGGAAGCGGTGTCCCATGCCCGCCAGGTCCTGCATGTGCATGTCAGGGAGCTCCAGGTCCCATGGGCCTTGTCGCCGGTGGGAGGTGGACGAGCTGGCTGAGATGGGGGACAAGGGTTCCTCATAGCTTGAGTTATCTGAGCAACGGCTGGAGTCTTCCTGGCTGTGTGTTAGCTGCAGGGCAGCGGTAACTGAAAGGGGTACAGTGCCTGTTGGCTGCTTCTTGGTATCCTTGGTAAGTGTCGGCAGATTGGCTTTGCTGGCCTGACAGCGGTTGTGGGTCATGGCTCCCACCTTCTGCAGCTTGCTCCGGTCTGAGTGGAAAAGCCCCACTCGTTTGGTGCACCCCACGTTGTACCTTTTTACACAAGCCATGGAACAGAAGTGATTGGGATGGTTGAACTTGGAGGCAAAGTCCACACAGCCACAGAGCTCGCACTTGAGTTTGAGTGGAGTACCCTCCTCTTTGGATTCTTGCAGATAGGGCTCCTCCATCTCTAAGTCAGTGGTGGTGTTATCGTCCTGCTGCGGAAGTTTCTCAGGCAAGAACCCGTGTGCATACTTCTTGAGATTCCCCACCAGCAGAGACAAGCGTCCCACCATTCTTGGGGCAGTGCCAGTGATGCTGGAGGCAGAGTTTCCGTTCCCTGAGGTCATGCCAGGGGTGCTAAGGTCGGTCAGTGCATGAACAATGCCCTGCCCTGTCTCTGTCCAGGGCCCGGCTGGGCCTGGCCGGGCGGGGACTACGCAACCCCTAGGCCAGCCGCCGCCTTGCGTGGGGTCCCTGGCCGGGCGGGCCGCCTCCTCTCCGCCGGGAGCCTCCGAGCCCGGGCCCAGGGCTGCCGCAGCGCGTTCGACCGCACCAGCCGAGCTGGCGTCCACAAAGTGTGGCAGGGGCGCGAGGCCAGGGTAGAAGTGCGAGTGGAGGCGGATTGCACGCGTGCGCATCGGGCGCTCTAGGGCTGCAGCCGCCACGGAGACCTCACCCTGATTTCTCAGAAACTCTGTGAATAGAAGGCAACATGCATAAAACATCTAATCTGCACATTGCTTGCCTGCACCGGAACAAGAGCTATAGGATACATTCCACGCCAGGTTCACCTGATTTCTGTCTGATTTACTCACAATCCCAAAGCACAGGGAGACCCAGAAAATCCTGCAAGTTTGGTTCCCAACCCCTGAAGGACAGTCAATATCACAATTGAGTCACAAGAAATTTTTGGTTTCCCAGTACTTTCATAAAACTTATGTTTACACTATATTGTAGGCTATTAAGTGGGCAATAGCATTATGCCTCAGAACAATATAGATATCTTAAATAGAAACACCTCTTTGCTAAAAGAAAAAAGATGCTAACCATTATCTGAGCCTTCACTGAGTCCATTATTTTTGCTGCTGAGGGTGTGAACATTGCAAGAGGTATCAAAACGTGACACACAGACATGAAGTGAGCAAACGATGTTGGAAACATGGAGCCGAAAGACTTGCTGGAAGCAAGGTTGACTAACACAAACTTTCAATTTGGTAAAGAAAAAGAACAAAGAAAAGAAAAGCAGTACCTGTGAAATACAATAAAGCAACGGGCAACAGAGTGAAGTGTGCCTGTAACTGTTAAGGGCAGTTTCCCATCCCAGGCTTTGTTTTTAAACTATACGGCCCACCATGTGAGAACCTGGTCCCTGGTCACGATTGCCACAGCCTCATCCAGCCCGCCATGCACACAACTTATAATTACTTCCCACTTAAGGACTTCTATTTTCCCAAGGCCCACCACTCCCTTGCATCAGGGAATTCACATTTGACTGCTGTCATGTCACCGTTTCCTTTGCATGACAGCTGCTTCTCGCCTCTGTAATTTTATGGTCAGTGGCTAGATCTTTTTCTCAGCTCTCCAAGTACTAGCATGGAGCCTACTATGAGCAGAGGCTCAGTTCATGTTTAGGGAATAAATGAGCCTGTGAGCATGAGGTTGAAATTATTAGAATTTAATTCTACATTTTGAATTAACCAAGTGTATACTGTTGTTTATAATTTTGTAAAACGCAGAGTACAAGGCATGAGGAATCCAAATACCATCTTACTTTTCCTATGTTTCTTGATCCCACATATTTTACTGCTTAACTTTTTCATATTTTCAAGGAAATAACATATTGCAATGCCATTTTGTCTTGAACTGGCTTACTAAATAAGATGGAAGCTTCCCCATTTGCTTTACATAACAGAAAAACTCTTATCCTTAAGACCAATAAAAGTGTGACTGATGTTATTCATACACTTAGATTATAAGCTAGGTAAGCTTTCATTTAGGAGCAGCATTAGAAAAGTAGAGAACTTAAAAACACAAGTTGATTTCTAAATTCCCCATACAGAACAGGAACACCAAGGTATTTTACACTATGAATCCTCGGTGACGTCCAGTCCTATACTACTTGGAACACTGACTACTCTCTTGAGCCACAAAGTGCAGAATTTGCCTCAGCTTCACTAGGTGTGGAAGGAACTGCTGGGGGAACACTGGGACATCCGCTAGCTTGGGCCCTCTCTTCCTCATCTTTCAAAGTCTCTTCATACCCAAAGTGGAAGGCACTGGAATCCAAGTGGTTAATCCTGGCCAGGAACTCCAGGACTCTCATCTTGCTTGCTTCAGCGTGTGCTCTCGGACCCCACAGGAGCTCATAGCATGCTGGATCACTGCCGGGCACTTGCTGATATTCCAAATACTTCAGCTGCACCAAATCTTGGGTGATGAGCTTCTTGGGCTCCCCAAATATGAAGTGCCTCTTCCCAGCATAGATATTCATCTTACCCAGGAAATCCCAGATGTCTTCCTCTGTGGTGCAGTTGCCCTTCATGAAGATCACATCCAGGAGATTCATCAGGAGACCGGTCTTGGAAAAACCCCTGCCATGGTGCAGGATCCCATTGTGGGGGAGATTCATCTTGCTGACAAGGACATAACAATGCTTGGCAGTGTTGTCTTTCTTCACGTCAATACCAAATACCACCTCTATCCTGTCAGAAGCACTTTTGAGGATCCTGAGGAATCAATTTTGGTACTTTTTATCGATGATCTTCAGCATATTTGCTTTCTTAATGGGCTTTTTCATCTTACACATGTGTAACAGGAACTGCACCAACAGACCTGTCTGCCTGGTTAGTGAGTGTTTTCCAGACCGCACATTGGAGAGAGGGGGTTGAGAGGAATTTCGCTTTTTCCGAATTTTCCCAAGGGCTCTTTTGGATGATCTTGTGGGAGAAACACCTGCAGGCACAGTGGTGGTGGCCAGGGCCCCCTGAGGACTCTTGAGATGGTTACAAACCTAGCACCGGACTTTCCCTTAGCATCAACCCCAGGACCAGGATTGGAGGAAGATGAGAGTGCTTCCATCCTGGTGGCAGTGACCTGAGCACCCCTCAGATCCTGGGTGCCATGCTGAGCCTGGCGGTGTTTCTCACAGGTGTGGAGCTTAGCCTTCTTACCCCGAGGCATGGTGACTGTGGTCAGGACAACAGGCAGGAGTGCAGGTAGAACAGCACGTGATCTGGGCAGAGAGGAGAGAGGATGAGAGGTTGTGAGTGCCCACGGCAGGGAGGCACCACTCGGCCTTTAAGAAGGCCCACTCTGCAGGTTTCCATGTGGGCACTGCTCTACAAACCCAGAGGACTCCTGATCTGATCACCCTGTCCTCTTGAAAACTCTGTCAAAATAATTGAGACTCAGGCTGCAGCCTGCCAGCCCTGCCGCCTGCTTCCTGGGGCTGAGGAGCAGTGGGCCAGTCCTTGAGGTTAACCCCCTCCATTCTGGAGGGTGGGGGTCCTCTCGGTTCATATTCAGGACAATCGTATCAACTTTTGGCAGATGCAGGGGCCCCTCCTCTGTGCGGCTCTAAGCTTATACCCCAGAGCCTGGTCCTCATCTTCCTGTGATACCTGAAGAAGTGAAGAGGTACCTCAGCCCAGTGTCCCTGGCAGGGGGCACCCACAGCAGTCAGCTCTAGGGAACTCTGTCCTGGGCTCACTGGGGTTTTCCGTCCTCTTTCAGGGTCTTTCCTTGGCTCTAGGTAGAGCCTGGGACACCGGTATCTGCTGCCCTGGTGTACCTCCTCTCAGACAAAGGCTCTCACCAATCCCATACCATCAGAAAGAAAGGAGAGTTCACATACACCTGACTTCCATGCCTGGGCTTCTCAGTGCTGTGCGGTGGGTGGGGGTGGGGGATGGTGCTCTCTATTGTTTTCCCTGTTCTAGGGTGAGAGCGATCAACATTGTTCTTTCAGGGCCCTCATGCTGACTCCTCTGAAGCCCTGGGCCTCCTCCCTTGGCAGAATTGAGGCCATTCACATATTCCAACATCCTCACATCTCTGAACTCTCCAGACAAAAGTGAGAAGACTCACTCAGCTTCACAGATAGATACGCTAGGTTTCCATTTGGAAAAGAGCCAAAATCTATGACAACTTACACTTAGAGTTGGTGTTCACTTTAGACCTCGTTCTGGTCTGGGTAGAACTCAGGACTCCTCCCACCAATAACCTGGGTCATTCAGCCTCAGAGCAAAGTCCTGAATTCCCCGAGTTCCTGGAGGGGCAAAGTCAGGATAAGACATACATGACTACCCTTCACTGGAGCCCCCTAGATATGTAGGCACTCTGCTTTGTGATACCACCCTTAAACGGGGAAGGCTCCCCAGTCAGTACTTAGGGTTCTCAATCCACTGCAGTTAGGACAGAGGTATCCTCCATCTGCAAGCAGGGGCTACTTCTGACCAAAGCCCTCCCATCCCTGAGACTTGCCCAGGCAGAACTCAGTTTGATGGCTCTGCCGGAGCTTCCCAGGGCTCACAGCAGCAGTGAAACTTAGTGCGGCCCTCTTGGTTATGGGCTGAGTGGCCCCTGCCTCAGTCCCAACTCAGTTTTCACCTCGACTCTGGACCAGTGCTGGGAATCCACCTTCTGCCGCCAGAGGCCTGACTGCCGGATAGAAGTCCTTACTTCCAGGAAACTGTAAAACGGAAGTCAGGATGACTCATTTCTGGCCATGATGCACAGGGTGTCAGATAGCTCAGGGACGCAGGGGCACAGGGGGACAGGGGCACGCGGGGGGTGGCGTGGGGAAAGCCGCGGAGCGTGTCCTATGGTCCTCATTTGGAGTCTCCATCTTCATGTCTATTAGAGTCTGACACTCCTCCCTTACCAGAACTCTGTCCACAAGCCTCCAAACATAGCTTCACCTCCTAGAGTTCAGCAGAGGAGAAGTCAGGGAATTGAGCGCATGGGTGCTGCTTTGTGTCACCATCTTTATTGCCAGTGCTGAGTTAGCACTCGGACCCCTCCCCATGGCTGGAGTTGGGGCCTAGGTTTCTATTATAGAATCAAGTAATCTCTTTGATGTTACACAATCTCTTAGACCAAGATTTACTGATAATTCAGCCTAACAGTGTTGTAGGAACCATCCCCTGCCGACCATAGAGGTGAGACTTGGTGGGTTTCGCTTTGTTACAGGAGGGGCAATGGCCCCATGAGTCCACATTCAGGTCCTCACCTTGCCTTCAGATCAGTCCTGGGAATCCACTCTCATTTAAACGAACACCCTGAACAACAATCAGAGCTCATTGCCACCAGCACGGAAGTTGGGGGGAGCCAATTCTGGTGATGACTACCCTGTGTGGGATCTCTGAGGGATGATGGCAGGGGCAGGGCTTTGTGGGGACTCCATCGTTCAGTGTTAAGTGGTCCCTGGGTCATCCCCTAGGGTCCTCCCTGTACCATCTGTCAGAGCCTGAGTCCCCTTACTCTATGGACTTGAGTCCTCCTGCCCCCAAACAAAGCCTTAGCCTCCCCAAATCCTTAGTGGGGAGTCAGGACGTGTCTCTGAGCATCTCTCCTTGACAGTGGCAGTGCCACTCTGTGAGCCTTCCTCCTTGGTGGGAGAGACCCTCTCATTAGCACCGATGGGCCTCACCTTCACTGTGGTGATGGCCAAGACACCCTCCTCTGCAGAACTGAGGTTTGATCCTGAGAGAAAAAGCCCTCCCCTCACTGAGACCAGACAGAAATGAAGAGGCTTCTCATCCTTATAACTCTGCCTGGAGCCTCTGGGGTTAGGAATAGGGGCAGGGGTCTGTATGTAAAGCCTCCTCATTTGTGGGTCTAGTGATACTTCTTTCTTCACTCAGGGACCTCACCATGGTCCTGGCCAGTCCTGGGACCTGACCCTCCAACCTGAGATTCTCCCTCTACTGAACTGAGGCCATTCTTCTTAGACTGAGACTTTGACCTCACAGAGAACTCTAAGACTTGTAATAGGGAATTACAAGTATCCTGTCTGCGTGTTCTAGGTTTGAGAACAAGTTTGGGCAGGTCTCTGAATGACCTATATTTTAGGGTGGTTGTCCCTCCAGTCCTCACTCCTGTGGGCCTTCATTTTGTCTATCTCTTGGAATAATAGGTTCCTGGGGAACACCACATCCCTGCAAAATCTTGAGCAGTGTCCCTAAAGCAAACCTTACAGTTTCATGTTCCAGACTTCATATGAGATGGGGAAAATGTCACAGAAGGCAGGGGGCAGGATGGGGTACGCTCCCAGAGAAAAATGTTGATCTCTCTGTTTCTGGAGGGTGCGGGATTTAGGATGGGGGGACACACGTACACCTGTGGCTTATTCATGTCAATATATGGCAAAAAACCACAATATTGTAAAGTAACTAATCTCCAATTAAATTAATTTAAAAGAAAAAAACAAAAAACTTAGCCAGAGTCAATCTCTTATGTGAATTGTTTTAATTGATTTATAGGCATACCTTTAAAAAATTGTACTTCACTTAACCATGCTTCACATATATTGTGTTTCATTACAAACTGAAAGTTTACAGTAACTGTGCATTGAACGTAACTATGGCATCATTTCCCCAAAATCGTGTGTTCACTTGGGGTCCCTGGGCCACATTTTGTAAATTTGTGAAATATTTTAAAATCTTCCCATATTTTATTCCTTATGGTGCTCTGACCAGGTCTCTGTTACTATTGTAGTTGTATTCTAATTTTAAATTAAGCTATGTACATTTTTTAGACATCTTCTAGTAAGTGTACAATAGGATTAACAACTTTTATAAGCACTGGGAATCCCCCAAATTCCTATGATTTACTTTATGGCAATATTCACTTTATTTCAGTGATCTAGAACCCAACCCCCCATATCTGAGATATGCGCACATTTCTAAAGGAAAGGAGCAGTCCAATATGGTTTTCTGCTCTTTTGATTGAAGTTCTCTGAAACTGCATAGAAAGACGATCTTATTGTCACTATCATCCATTTCTCCTCCTTATTGCTGTCATTTCCTGAGGTAGCCTTCAAGGCTTTGTGCCTGACGAAGTGTATTGGAATATATCCAGAGTCCTTACTTTTATCCCAAGATACTTTCGAGTGTTAAGGAACACAAGTTCTGCTTTAGGCCAAGAGGAGTATAACAGCGTCGGATCTAGAGGAATTCAGAGAGGGATCTAATTCCAGGCCTATCAGTCACTAGTGTTCCCCAGCAAGGGCTCACTGCCTGATGCACATAGAAGCCAATACTATGGAATGGGCTTTTGAGAGACAAACTTTATTTCAAGGTGGAGTGGCAAGAAGACATGAGGTAGGGCTCTCAAATCTGTCTCCTCAACCCAGAAACTGGGGTAAAATGAAAGGGTTTAGGGGAACTGCAAACTTGGAAACTATTTGGCTAGTCTTGAATTAGTTCATGTAAGCTATTCATGTTGCTAGAAGCCAGATTTTCCTTATTGAAGGACTTCATACAGTTCTCCCCTGGCAACATTCCTACTCTGAGAGTTCCACAGACTGAACCCTCTTGGTTCTGCAGTCATCCTGGAAACATAGGCTCCTTTTTGCACATGCACAGTGCTGCCTCTAAAAATAACTCAAGGTTTGATTAATCAGCAACCAGTTTTAAGAAGGCAAAATCACTTTAAACTGCTCAGTGTTTTATGTTTCAATCCCCCCATTTCTCTTTGTACATTCTTGAAGCTTGTGGGAAATCATCCTCAATTTGGTTGATGGTTCTCAAATTGTATAAAAAGTGATAATCCCAGGTCCAAGATTTTTGTACCAACAGGACTGGAATGTTACATAAGCATTGACAAGGTTGGATTAATTGGTATTTAAGAAAGGTGATTATCAGAGGCTTTGCTTCCTTCACATGTCTCTTTATAGGCTATTGCTTTAAATTTGGAGTTTTAGTGCCTGGATGGAATTTATTACTATTAGGTCAGCTGTCTTGGCTCTTCCTGGCCACTCATCAGTCCTAACTGAGCTCTGCAGTCGACTGACTGATTTCTTCCACTCTAGTGCTCAAAATAGTTTACATCTTGACCAGCAGAGAGCCTGGACCAACTGTCTTTAACCAATGCTTGCTGCCTCTTGCCAGCCTTCATGGATTGCAGCCAACATCAACCAGCACTCTTATTAGGAAATTGAGGTCTCCGGATGACACAGAAATGTCGGCTTCCCCTGGAAAACCCTTGCATTCATGGGAGTTGTAGGAAAGCCATCAGGACTTATCTATCTTGGCTCAGAGCACTTTGTTACTTTAAGAAGAAAAAGGGGCAAACTAGAGGCATCTCTCCTTAAGTTAGGACCCAATTCCATCTCCTAGTTTGGTTTCTGGGAAGAGTTGGCTGTATGAATTCCCTGGAAAGCCACTGAGAAGAATGGACAGTCTCAAGGTGACCAATTTGGATTTGAGGGTTCACTTAAAGAACCCTGAAAAGTTTTCCTTTAGAGGTGGCTGTCATACCATAGCTTGAGAGTCACATGTGCTACCCAACTTCTAAGGAATTTGTCCAGTTCCATGACTGGAGCCCATTTGGTCAGAGGCTCCTAATATTTCCACCCCGCCATGTGCTGAGGACGAGCTTGTCTACTGAAGACAGGCCCATGGAATGTCAGGCTCTGTCTCACTCTCCACCTTGAAAATCTTACCTAGTGAGGAGGAGGGTGAAAGAGTTATTGCATCACATTGAAGAAAGTGAAAGAGGAAGCTGTCTTAGACTCAGGCAGAGCTGACTTTCAGAGGGCAACTCAGGAGAACACATGTTAAAACACTGATTTCTGCACTTCCTTTCTGAGCATGCTGAGGTTTAATCTTTCTGGTAGATGACCAAATCATTTTACCCCTCCAGCAGAGACTACAGACATGCGAATCTAGATGTCTGGGCAATTTCCAGGGGGAATACATTCACCGCAAGTCCTCTATGTAGCCCATGGCCTTTAGCACCACAACCAATGGCTATTTCTCCTGGTAACATTTGATTTTTAACATAACACACACACACACACACACACACACACAAAAGCAATTCAATTCTAACTCCCTGCTATTCTGGCTGATACAAAAGAGGACTAGACTTTTTAGTGAGGAAACACCAGAATGTGTCCAATTGTATAAAATTCCTCTAACACGGGCTCATGGTATGTTCTTCTGTGGGGGGAGAATTTTCCTGCATTACATTCCCTCATTTTACCTTTATGGTCACACCACAAGGTAATCAGGGCTGGTTTCATTAAGAATACACTTGTGTGAAATTCAAAGGATCATAGGAGACTACTACAAACAACTATATGCAAATAAAATGGAGAACCTAGAGGAAATGGACAGATTCTTAGAGGTACAACCTTCCAAGATTGAACAAGGAAGAAACAGAGAATGTGAAGAGACCAATGACAAGTACTGTAAAACAGTGATTTAAAATTTTCCAATAAAAAGCCCAGGACCAGACAGTTTCACAGGTGAATCTATCAAACAGTTAGAGAAGAGTTAATGCCTGTCCATCTCAAACTCTTCCAAAAAATTGCAGAGGAAGGAACACTCCAAAGGTCATTCTATGAGGCCACCATCACCCTGATAGCAAAACCAGGCAGAGAAACACACACACAAAGAAAATGACAGGCCAGTATCACTGAAGAACATAAATTCAAAAATATTGAATAAAATACTAGCAAACCAAAAAAGAAAGTCTCTTCAATAAGTGGTGCTCTGGAAACTGGACAGCTACATGGAAAAGAATCAAATTAGAATAATCTCTAACACCATACACAAAAATAAACTCAGAATGGATCAAAGATCAAAATGTAAGGTCAGACACTATAAAACTCTCAGAGGAGAACCTAGGCAGAACACTCTTTGACAAGTTACAGAAGTACTTTTTAAAAATTATTTTTATTGAAGGATAAATTCTTTACAGAATTTTGTTGTTTTCTGTCAAACATCAACATGAATCAGCCATAGGTATACATATATCCCCTCCCTTTTGAACCTCCCTCCTATCTCATTCCCCATTCCACCCCTCTAGGTTGATACAGAGCCCCTGTTGAGTTTCCTGAGCCATGCAGCAAATTCTCATTGGCTGTCTATTTTGCATATGGTAATATAAATTTCCATGTTGCACTTTCCATACATCTCACCCTCCCCTCCCGTCTACCCATGTCCATAAGTCTATTCTCTATGTCTGTTTCTCCATTGCTGCCCTGTAAATAAATTCTTCCATGCCATTTTTCTAGATTCCATATATGTGCATTAGAATATGATATTTATCTTTCTCTTTCTGACTCACTTCATTCTGTATAATAGGTTCTAGGTTCATCCACCTCATCAGAACTGACTCAAATGCGTTCCTTTTTATGGCTGAGTAATATTCCATCGTGTATATGTACCACTACTTTTTTTATCCATTCATCTGTTGACAGACATCTAGGTTGCTTCCATGTTCTAGCTATTGTAAATAGTGCTGCAATGAACAATGGGATACATGTGTCTTTTTCAATTTTGGTTTCCTCAGGGTATATGCCAAGGAGTGGGATTTCTGGGTCATATGGTGGTTTTATTCCTAGTTTTTCAAGGAATCTTCATATCATCTTCCATAGTGGCTGTATCAATTTACATTCCTACCAACAGTGCAGGAACATTCCCTTTTCTCCACACCCTCTCCAGCATTTATTGTTTGTAGACTTTGATGATGGCCATTCTGACTGGTGTGAGAAGATATCTAATTGTGGTTTTGATTTGCATTTCTCTAATAATGAGCGATGTTTAGCATCTTTTCAGGTGTTTATTAGCGATCTGTATGTCTTCTTTGGAGAAATGTCTGTTTAGCTCTATTTGCCACTTTTTGATTGGGTTGCTTGTTTTCCTGGCATTGAGTTGTATGAGCTGCTTGTTCAGTTCAGTTCAGTCCAGTCACTCAGTGTATCTGACTCTTTGCGACCCATGGACTGCAGCACGCCAGGCCCCCCTATTCATCGCCAACTCCTAGAGCTTACTCAAACTCATGTCCATTGAGTCGGTGATGCCATCCAGCCATTTCATCCTCTGTCGTCCCCTTCTCCTCCTGCCCTCAAGCTTTCCCAGCATCAGGGTCTTTTCAAGTGAGTCAGCTCTTTGCATCAGGGGGCCAAAGTATTGGAGTTTCGGCTTCAGCATCAGTCCTTCCAATGAATATTCAGGACTGATTTCCTTGAGGATGGGCTGGTTCGATCTCCTTGCAGTCCAAGGGACTCTCAAGAGTCTTCTCCAATACCACAGTCCAAAAGCATCCATTTTTCATCGCTCAGCTTTCTTTATAGTTCAACTCTCACATCCATACATGACTACTGGAAAAAACATAGCTTTGACTAGATGGACCTTTGTTGACAAAGTAATGTCTCTGCTTTTTAATATGCTGACAATGGCACCCCACTCCAGTACTCTTGCCTGGAAAAATCCCATGGACGGAGGAGCCTGGTAGGCTGCAGTCCATGGTGTCGCAAAGAATCGGACACGACTGCGTGGCTTCACTTTCACTTTTCACTTTCATGCATTGGAGAAGGAAATGGCAACCCACTCCAGTGTACTTGCCTGGAGAATCCCAGGGACGGGGGAGCCTGGTGGGCTGCCGTCTATGGGGTTGCAGAGTCGGACACAACTGAAGCGACTTAGCAGCAGCAGCAGCAGCAACAGCAGGTTGGTCATAACTTTTCTTCCAAGGAGCAAGCATCTTTTAATTTCATGGCTGAAGTCACCATCCTCAGTGATTTTGGAGCACCCCGAAAATAAAGTCTGTGACTGTTTCTACTGTTTCCCCATCTAGCTGCCATAAAGTGATGGGACCAGATTCCATGATCTTAGTTTTCTGAATGTTGAGTTTTAAGCCAAATTTTTCACTCTCCTCTTTCACTTTCATCAAGGGGCTCTTTACTTCTTTACTTTCTGTCATAAGGGTGGTGTCAACTACATATGAGATTATTGATATTACTCTCAGCAATCTTGATTCCAGCTTGTGCTTCATCTAGCCCAGCATTTCTCATGAGGTACTCTGCATATAAATTAAATAAGCAGGGTGACAATATACAGCCTTGACATGCTCCTTTCCCTATTTGGAGCTGCTTGTATATTTTGGAAATTAATCCTTTGTCAGTTGTTACATTTGCTTTTATTTTCTCCTTTTCTGAAGGTTGTCTTTTCACCTTGCTTATAGTTTCCTTTGCTGTGCAAAAGCTTTTAACTTTAATCAGGTCCCACTTATTTACTTTTGTTTTTATTTCCATTACTCTAGGAGGTGGGTCATAGAGGATCTTGCTTTGATTTATGTCTTTGAGTGTTCTGCCTATGTTTTCCTCTAAGAGTTTTATAGTTTCTGGTCTGACGTTTAGGTCTTTAATCCATTTTGAGTTTATCTTTGTGTATGGTGTTAGGAAGTGTTCTAATTTCATTCTTTTATACATAGCTGTCCAGTTTTCCCAGCACCATTTATTGAAGAGACTCTCTTTGCTCCATTGTATATTCTTGCCTTCTTTGTCAACAATAAGGTACCCATAGGTGCATGGGTTTATTTCTGGGCTTTCTATTTTGTTCCATTGGTGTATATTTGTGTTTTTTTTTTTTTTTTGCCAGTACCATACTGTCTTGATGATTGTAGCTTTGTAGTATAATTTGAAGTCAGGAAGGTTGATTCCTCCAGCTCCATTCTTCATTCTCAAGACTGCTTTAGCTAGTCAGGGTCTTTTGTGTTTCCATATGAATTGTGAAATGTTTTGTTCTAGTTCTGTGAAAAATGCCATTGGCGAATTGATTGGGATCACATTGAATCTGTAGATGGCATTTGGTAGTATCGTCATTTTCATAATATTGATTCTTCCTACCCAGGAACATGGAATATCTCTCCATCTGTTTATGTCATCTTTGATTTCTTTCATCAGTCTCTTATGATTTTCTGCATAAAGTTCTTTTGTCTCATTAGGTAAGTTTATTCCTAGATATTTAACTTTTTTTGTTGCAATGGTGAATGGGATTGATTACTTCATTTCTCTCTCTGATTTTTATTGCTAGTATATAGAAATGAAAGTGATTTCTGTGTATTGATTTTGTATCCTGAAACTTTGCTAAATTCACTGATTAGTACTAGTAATTTTCTGATACTATCTTTAGGTTTTTCTATGTACAGTATCATGCAAACAGTGAGAGCTTTACTTCTTAGTTTCTGATCTGGATTCCTTTTATTTCTTTTTCTTCTCTGATTGCTGCAGCTAGGACTTCCAGAACTAAGTTGAATAACAGTGGTGAAAACAGACACCCTTGTCTTGTTCCTGATCTTACAGGGAATGCTTTTAGTTTTTTAACATTGAGAATAATGTTTACTGTAGGCTTATAATATATGGCCTTTACTATGTTGAGGTAGGTTCCTTCTATGTCCATTTTTTGAAGAGTTTTAATTATAAATGGGTGCTGAATTTTGTCAGAGGCTTTTTCTGCATCTATTGAGATTATTATATGGTTTTTATCTTTCAATTTGTTAATATGGTGTGTCACATTGATTGATTTGCATATATTGAAGAATCCTTGCATTCCTGGAATAAACCCAACTTGATCATGCTGTATGAGTTTTTTGATGTGTTGCTGAATCCTGTTTGCTAAAATTTTGTTCTGGATTTTTGGATCTATGTTCATCAGTGATATTGGCCTGCAGTTTTCTTTTTTTGTGTTGTCTTTGTCTGGTCTTGGTATCAGGGTGATGGTGGCCTAGTAGAATGAGTTTGGAAGCGTTCCTCCCTCTGCAAGTTTTTGAAAGAGTTTTGGAAGGATAGGCTCTTCTCTAAATGTTTGATAGAATTCTCCTGTGAATCCATCTGCTCCTGGGCTTTTGTTTTTTTGGGAGATTTTTGATCACAGCTTCAATGTCACTGCTTGCAATTACAAGCAGTGTAATTGTAAATTACATAAATTCTATTTCTTCCTGGTTCAGTCTTGGAATATTGAACTTATCTAAGAATCTGTCCATTTCTTCCAGGTTATTCATTTTATTGCCATATGCTGCTACTGCTGCTGCTAAGTCCCTTCAGTTGTGTCCGACTCTGTGCGACACCAAAGATGGAAGCCCACCAGGCTCCCCTGTCCCTGGGATTCTCCAGGCAAGAATACTGGAGTGGGTTGCCATTTCCTTCTCCAATGCATGAAAGTGAAAAGTGAAAGGGAAGTTGCTCAGTTGTGTCCGACTCTTAGCGACCCCATGGACTACAGCCTACCAGGCTCCTCCATCCATGGGATTTTCCAGGCAAGAGTACTGGAGTGGGGTGCCATTGCCTTCTCTGTTATTGCCATATAGTTGTTCATAATAGTCTCTCATAATCCTTTGTATTTCTGCATTGTGTGTTGTAACATCGCCTTTTTCATGACTAATTTTGTTGATTTGGTTCTTCTCTCTCTTGTTCTTCATGAGTCTGGCTAAAGGTTTGTCAATTTTGTTTATATTCTCAAATAATCAGCTTTTAGTTTTACTAATCTTTACTATTGTTTCTTTCTTTTTATTTCTGCTTTATCTTTATGATTTCCTTCCTTCTACTAAGTTTTGGGGGGTTTTGTTCTTCTTTTTCCAGTTGTTTTAGGTGTAAAGTTTGGTTGTCTATTTGATGTTTTTCTTGTTTCTCGATGTAGGATTGTATTGCTATAAACTTCCCTCTTAGAACTGCTTTTGCTGCATCCCATAGGTTTTGAGTTGTCGTGTTTTCATTGTCATTTGTTTCTTGAAATTTTTTTATTTCTCTTTTGCTTTCTTTAGTAACCTGTTGGATATTCAGAAACGTGTTGTTTAATCTCCATATGTTTGTGTTTCTTACAGTTTTTTTCTTGTAATTGATATCAAGTCTCACAGCATTGTGGTCAAAGAAGATGCCTGATATGATTTCAGTTTTCTTAAATTTACTGAGGTTTGATTTGTGACCCACGATGTGGGCTATCCTGGAGAATGTTCCATGTGCACTTGAGAAGAAGGTGTATTCTTCTGCATTTGGATGGAATGTCCTGACGATGTCAATGAGATCCATCTCATTGAATTTATCATTTAAGACTTGTGCTTCCTTATTAATTTTCTGTTGATAATCTGTCCATTGGTGTGAGTGGGGTGTTAAAGTCTCCTACTATTATTGTGTTACTGTCAATTTCTCCTTTTATGTCTGTTAGTGTTTGTCTTATGTATTGTGGTGCTCCTATGTTGGGTGCATAGATATTTACAATTGTTATGTCTTCCTCTTGGATTGATCCCTTGATCATTATGTAGTGTCCTTTCTTATCTCTTGTAATGTTTATTTTAAGGTCTATTTTGTCTGATATGAGGATTGCTACTCCAGCTTTCTTTTGCTTCCAGCTGGCACGGAATATACTTTTCCATTTTCTCACTTTCAGTCTATATGTGTCTTTAGGTCTGAAGTGGGTTTCTTGTAGACAGCATATATATGGGTCTTGTTTTTGTATCCATTCAGCCAGTCTGTGTCTTTTGGTTGGAGCCTTTAATCCATTTATATTTAAAGTAATTATTGATATATGTGCTCCTATTGCCATTTTCTTAATTGTTTGGGTGTGATTTTGTAGATCTTTTTCTTCTGCTGTATTTCTTGACTATATAAGTCCTTTTAACATTTGATGTAAATCTGGTTTGGTGATACTGAATTCTCTTAACTTTTGCTTGTCTGAAAAGATTTTTATTTCTCCATCAATTTTGAATGAGATCCTTGCCAGGTACAGTAATCTTGGTTGTAGATCTTTCCTTTCAGTACTTTAAATATATCTTGCCATTCCCTTCTGGCCTGCAGAGTTTCTCCTGAAAGATCAGCTGTTAAGAAAATGAGGTTTCCCTTGTATGTTACTTGTTGCTTCTCCTTTGGTGCTTTTAATATTCTTTGTGTTTAGTCTTTATTAGTTTGATTAGTATGTGTCTTGTCATGTTTCCCCTTGAGTTTATCCTGTATGGGACTCTCTGTGCCTCTTGGACTTCATTGACTATTTCCTTTTCCATGCTGGGGAAATTTTCAAATATAATCTCTTGAAAAATTTTCTCATACTCTTTCTTTCTCTCTTCTTCTTCTGACACCCCTATAATTGGTGTGTTTGATATTGTCTCAGAGGTCTCTGAGACTATCCTCAGTTCCTTTCATTCTTTTACTTTATTCTGCTCTTCAGAAGTTATTTCCACCATTTTGTCTTCCAGCTCACTGATTCGTTCTTCTGCTTCAGATATTCTGCTCTTGTTTCCTTCTAGATTATCTTTTACTTAGTAATTGTGCTGTTTGTCTCTGTATTTTTTTTTCTTTAATTCTTCTAGGTCTTTGTTAATTGACTGTTGCATTTTCTGCATTTTGTTTTCAAGGTTTTTGATCATCTTTACTCTCATTATTCTGAATTCTTTTTCAGGTAGTTTGACTATTTCCTCTTCATTTATTTGGACTTCTGAGTTTCTAATTTGTTCCTTCATTTGTGTAGTATTTATCTGCCTTTTTTTTTTTTTAACTTATTGTGTTTGAGGTCTCCTTTTCCCAGGCTTCTAAGGTTGAATTCTTTCTTCCTTTTGGTTTCTGCCCTCCCTCCTAAGGTTGGTCCAGTGGTTTGTGTAATCTTTATTTAGGGTGAGATTTTGTTTTTTGTTTGTTTGTTAGTTTTTCCTCTGATGGGCAAGGCTGAGTGAGGTTGTTAATCCTGTCTGCTGATGATTGGGTTTGTATTTGTTTTGTTTGTTCTTTAGATGAGGCATCCTGCTCAGGGTGCTACTGGTGGTTGGGTGATGCTGGGTCTTCATGCGTTTTTCTTTGTCTGAGTTCTCAGTATTTGATACTCCCTAGGGTTAGTTCTCTGGTAGTCTAGGGTCTTGGAGTCAGTGTTCCCACTCCAAAGGCTCAGGGCTTGATCTTTGGTCAGAAACGAAGATTCCACAAGTGGTTTGTTATAGCATTTAGTGAGATTAAAAGAAATACCCCAAAACAAGAAACCAAAGATGAACCCCAGACAAATGGTTGTTAGAAAATCAGGAAAAGAATAATTAAAATAATGGAATATACATATATACACCCATGAGCAAAGTCAAAATATTCCAACAAAAATAAAGTAGGATGTATTTGATCTGGTGAACATAGGAAATCAAAAATTATATTTACCAGTTAATAACAGAAGTAACTAAAGCACAAAGTGGAAAACAAAACTAAAGCAAGGTGCCAAGTGGGGAATAAAGTGCTGAAAACAAAACTAACAAATATTTTGAGAGGAAAGAAAGAAAAGAAAGAAAGAATAGATATGCAAAGTTAAACAGAGGTAGAAGAAGAAGGTTTATATAAAAATCAACTGCAAGGGGAAAATAACAGTAGGAAAAGCAAACAATGGAATAAATGTAGAAAAATATAATAGGTTTTTAAAAATTAAAAGTATAAAAAAAGAGAAAAGAAAAAAATGGAAGAAGAAAGAAAAAAGGAAAAAAAGGAAAACTCCACAGAACTACAAAAGCCCAATGTAGATGCAGAGGTTTATAACAATAAAAAGTTTGACTGAATATCCATAAATACATATATACCCATAAGCAAAATCAAAAGTCTAATGAAAATAAAGTACAGTAGATTGACCTGGCAAACAAAGGAAACCAAAAATTATGCCTAGCAGAACAAAACTAACTAAAGCACAACTGGAAAACAAAACTAAAGCAAGGTGCCAACTGGGGAATTAAAGCAATGAAAATAAAATTAACATACGTTGAAAGGAAAGAAAGAAAGAATAGATATGCAAAGTTAAATAGAGGTAGATAAAGAAGATGTATATACATTAAAGATTAACTGCAAGGGGGAAAGAACAGTAGGAAAACAAACAAAGAAATAAATTTAGAAAAAATAATAGGTTTAAAAAAGTAAAAATTAAAATTAAAAAGAGAGAAAAGAAAAAAAATAAGGAAAACTCCCCATAACCACAAAGGCCCAATGTAGAGGCAGGGGTTTATAACAACAATAAAAAATGTGACTGTGAAAAGAAAAAAAAAAGAAGCTCAAAACCTCAATTAGATTTCATTGTGCCACTAAAATCGACAACTACAACAGTGGGGGGGCACGGGGGAGGAAGAAGAAGAAAAAAAATCCAAAAGAATCTACAGAATAAGTCAAAAAATAAGAATAATGAATGTTTTCTTGAGTCACTGCTGTCAGAGTCCTTTCCCTCGCTGGGAGCCACAGTCCACCTCACCTCCCTAGGATGCCCTCCAACACTGTGCTGGTCTCTGGACCTGCTGTGGGGGCAGCTCAGATTCTAATCTGGTCCTACTACTCTGTGTTCTTGCCTCCAATGTCCACAGCTATCAGAACTAGTGCATTTTCTTTTGTGGGAGCTCTCAATGACCTTCTATATATTTCATAGACACAGAGTCTGCCTAGTTGATTGTGTGGATTTCATCTGCAGCTTGTACAGCTGGTGGGAGGGTTTTGGGTCTTCTTCCTTAGTCACACTGCCCCTGGGTTTCAATTGTGGTTTTATTTCCACCTCTGCATGTGGGTCATCCACTGGGGTTTACTCCTTAGGCTGCCCTACAGGACTTGGGTTTGCTCCTGCGAAGGCCAGGTGTGGAGGTGGTACAGCTGCTTGGGTCGCAGGGGTTCTGGCAGCACCAGGTACTCAGGGGAGTTGGTGGCTAGGGCAGCAGGAAATATAGTGCTCTAGAGGGGTATGGCAACCAGTATTGGCCAATACACTCCAGTGTCCTTGCCTGGAGAGCCCCCCTCCCTGACAGAGAAGCCTGGCACGCCACAGTCTACAGGGTTGCAAGAGTCTGACACTACCAAAGCCATCCTGCACGCAGACGCAAGATTTTTTTGGCCTGTGGCAGCTCTGCCCCAGTGAGATTTGAGTGTGAAGGTGGTGCAGCTGCTTGGTTTGCAGGGACCCTGGCGGTGCCAAGTCCCTGGGACACGGACTGCCTCTGCCGCAGCAATTATGGCCCTATCAGTCTTTTTTCGAGTCTCTTGTAGCTGGCTATCACAAGGACTCTTTGGCCAGTCTTTCTCCATAGCTCCGCCCGTTCAGGCACTTAAGAGGGCGCCATTGCCTGGGGTCCTTCTCTGTTGTTCAGGGCATCAGTCACTTCAAGGAGCACCCTGGGTGGGGTCCTATTCTGTAGTTCAGAGCATCAAGTGTTTTATGTGCCAGCCTCTCTACTGTTCAGGTGCCAATGCCGGCATGTGAGGGGAGAGAGGCTATGGTGATGGGTCCACCTCCTACACATGACTCAGCAGTATCGCCTTGCTTCCATGGCTACCTGGCTTACCTCCACAGGCATTTCCCACCACAGTTTCCTCCCTCACATCCCCTTGATCCATCTCCCTATGGTCAACAGCAGCCCTCGTCCTGAGATTGCTCCACAATCCCTAAGCTCCCAGCTGCTGCACCTTCCAGGGGATCTATGACCCTGTCCGGGGTATATATGGCTGCTACAAGGACTGTCTGATTCTCATTCATTTAGGCTGCCACAGATCAGCTGTTTCACTCTCAGCCTTAACTGTTTCTCCTCTGACTCAGACAATTGTCCTGACTTGGGTATCAGACCCCTGCTTCAGTTCCCCTACCCACCAAAAGGAGGTCCTGTCCTACTAACACTCCTGTTTTTCCTTCTAGTTCCTTTGTCCTACCAAGTTTTGCATGGGTCTATATATTCTTTTCCACTGGTCAGGTACTCCTATCTGCTCTCAGCTGGTGTTCTGCATGCATTTCTGTGTCTGAAGGTGTATTCCTGATATATCTGTGGAGAGAGATATACTCCATGTCCACCTACTCCTCTGCCATCTTGTTCTCTCCAGCAGTAATTTTTTTTTTTAGCAATATGGTTTCTGATTCACCTTCTAGAGTAATGAAAATAAAAACAAACAGGTGACATCTAATTAAAGTTAAAAGCTTCCATACAGCAAAAGAAACCATAAAGAAAAAGACAATTCACAGAATGAGAGGAAATATTTGCAAATAAAGCAAACAACAAGGGATTAATCTCCAAAATATATAAAAGGCTCATACACTCTACGTCAAATAAACAATCCAAACAAAAATTGGCAGAGGATATAAATAAAGACACCTTCAAAGAAGACATACTGATATCCAAAGAGCACATGAAAAGATCCTCAACATCACTAATTATCAGATAAATGCAAATCAAAACTGCAATGAGGTATCACCTCACACCAGCCAGAATCGTCATCATCCCCAAATCTGCAAACAATGCATGATGGAGAGAGTGTGAAAAAAAGGGAACTCTCTTGCACTGTCGGTGGGAATGAAAATTGATACAGTCACTATGGAGAATATTATGGAAGCTTCTTGAAAAAACTAAAAATAGAGTTACCATATGATCCAGCAATTCCACTACTGGCACATATCCAGAGAAAACCATGATTCATAAATGTATATGCACTTCAATCTTCATTGCACCACTATTTATATTAGCCAAGGTATGGAAGTAACCCAAATGTCCATCAACAGAGGAAAGAATAAAGCAGATGTGGTACATATATAAAGTGAAATACTACTCACTCATAAAAACGAATTAAATAATGCCATGTACAGCAACATGGCAGAGAAGGCAATGGCACCCCACTCCAGTACTCTTGCCTGGAAAATCCCATGGATGGAGGAGCCTGGTAGGCTGCAGTCCATGGGGTCTCGAAGAGTCAGACACGACTGAGCGACTTCACTTTGACTTTTCACTTTCCTGCATTGGAGAAAGAAATGACAACCTACTCCAGTGTTCTTGCCTGGAGAATCCCAGGAATGGGGGAACCTGGTGGGCTGCCGTCTATGGGGTCGCACAGAGTCAGACACGACTGAAGTGACTTAGCAGCAGCAGCAGCAACATGGATGGACCTAGGGAACGTCATACTAAGTAAAGTAAGAGAGAGAAAGACAAATATCATATGATATCACTTATGTGTAGAATCTAATTTTTTTAAAAATGACACAAATAAACTTATTTACAAAAGAGAAACAGACTTCTGGATATCGAAAACAAGCTTATGGTTACCATTGGAGAAATGTTGGGGGAAGGATACATTAGGAGCTTGAGATAAACATACACAACTGTCGTGTCTGACTCTTTTTGATTCCATGGACTGTAGTTCAACAGGATCTTCTGTCCATGAAATTTTCCAGGCCAGAATACTGGAGTGAGTTGCCATTTCCCGCTCTAGGGGATCTTCCCGACCCAGGGATTGAACCCACTTCTCTTGTGTCTCCACCATTGACAGTGGATTCTTTACCTCTGTACTACCTGGGAAGCCCACATACACAATTACTATGTATAACAGTGATAACCAAAAACAACCTGCTGTATAGCACAGGGAACACTACTCAATATTCTGTAGTAACCTGAATCTAAAAGTGAATGAATATATATGTATCTATAACTGAATCACTTTATTATACACCTGAAACTAACACAACATTGTAAATCAAGTATACTCCAATAAAATAAAACAGAAAAATAATATTACCATAATATCTAGCAATTCCCTGCCTGGGAATATATCCAGAGAAAATTATAATTTGAAAAAATGTACAAGCACCCCAATGTTCACTGCAGCATTATTTACAATATCCAAGACATGAAAGCAACCTAAATGTCCATCAACAGAGGAAGAGATAAATATGTGGTCCAGAAATACAAAGGAATATTACTTAGCCATAAAAAAGAATGAAAGAATGCCATTCCCAGCAACATGGATGGATCTAGGGATTGTCATACTAAGTGAAGTAAGTCAGACAAAGACAAATATATCCCTCATATGTGTAATCTAATTTTAAAAAGTGATAAAATGTACTTATTTACAAAACAGAAAGAGTTACAGATATTGAAAACAATCTTACAGTTACTAAAGGGGAAGTATAGTGAGGGAGGCATAAAACAGGAGCTTGGGATGAATTTACACACAGCATTATGTATAAAATAGATAATCAATAAGGACCTCCTGCACAGCACAGGAAACTCTAATATTCTGTGACTACCTATATGAGAAAAGAAACTGAAAATTAATGAATGTATATATATGTATAACTGAATCACTTTGCTATACACCTGAAACTAATACAACATTGTAAAACAACTGTACTCCAGTAAATTTTCAAAAATAGACTATCTGGGCATGCATCTAACAAAAACCATAATTTGAATAGGAACAAGCACCCCCATATTCCTTGCAGCACTGTTTACAATAGCCAAGACATGGAAACAACCTACAGGTCTATCAACAGATGAAAAAGATGTGATACATAAATACAATGGAAGAATACTCAGCCATAGAAAAGAATGAAAGAATGCCATTTTCAGCAACATGGATGGACCTAGAGATTGTCAGACTAAGTCAGACAAAGACAAATACCGTAGTATATTGCTCATAGGTACAATCGAATTTTTTAAAATGACACAAATGGACTTATTTACAAAACAGAAACAGACTCACACAGTTTGAAAACAGACTGATGGTTACCAAAGGAGAACTTTGTGCGGAGGGATACATTAGAAGCTTAAGATGAACATACACACACAACCAATATAGAAAATAGATAACTGAACAGGACCTCCTATATTCAATATTCTGTAATAGCCTATATGGGAAAAGAATCTGGAAAAGATTGAATGTAAGTATAACTGAATCACTTTGCCATGCACCTGAAACTAACAAAAGACTCTAAATCAACAATCTCCAATAATTTTTCTTTTTTTTGAAAGGAATATACATCTGTAACAATACCTCTGGGCAATCACCTAAGGCATGGGTGAAAAACTGTCACCTCCATAAAGCAAGGTTTCTAGTCCAAGAGCAAGGTGTTTTATCTCCTGATTCAGAGAACCCTCACTCATATAAGATTTCATAAAGTTTTGCCACAGTGATCCAATAGCCAACGCCTATTAGGCAATCCCAACACATATAACAGTCAGACATAGACAACATAGGCAAGCAAATCTAAAGGCCTGAGACCTTATCCCAATGTTCAGAACTCTAAACCAATCCTTTGAGTACCTCAGCAGATTTAATCTTTTGCATTGTCCTCTTGGGGTGGGTCTCTAACCCACAGTTGTTGCCTTGGATTCTAACCATACAGAAGAAAATCCCCTAGGTGGGACTTTAACCCACAGTGTTGTTGTCGTTCCTCAGTTGCTCTCTCATGTCTGACTCTGTGCCACCCTATGGACTGCAGCATGCCAGGCTTCCCTGTCCTTCACTATCTTCTGGGATTTGCTCAAATTCATGTCCACTGAGTTGGTGATGAGATCCAACCATCTCATCCTGTCTAACCCACAGTCCTGATGAGATTATTAGACCACAGACACATTTTAACTACATTTAGCACATTTAGCTACCGGGACATTATAATGAGTTTACTCACCCCAAAGATGTCTGCTCTAGGAGCTGTTTCTTTTCTTAAAAGTAAAAGTATCCCGAGGATCCTGGTGTGCCATGGTGAGAAAGCAGGAACCCGGAAGGTGACTCTCTAGACAAAACTCAATCGAGGTGGACATTCAGGGTGGGTGCTGAGAACCCACAGTCTGCCAGGGGCTACAGTACCTCAGAAAGATGGTCACAAGTCCTAAATCTCAACTGGGCTGTTCTAACTCACTGAACATGGGTTCACTGACAGATGTGCACAGAAGCCAATACTTATGGCAAGAACTTTAGAGAAAAGAGCTTTACTGCAAGGCCAACTAATGAAGGAGGCAAGGTATCAAATCTCTCTTCAATCCAGGAGCCTGGGTGCAATCTAAGGGGTCACGGGAATTTCTAACTTGGACGCTAATTGGCTAGTCTTCAATTAGTCCCTTTCAGCTACTCAGGTTACAGGAAGCCAGGTTTTCCTTATTGAAGGCTTTATCACTTTGTAAATGGCCCTCGGGGCAACAGTTCTCTTCTCTGAGTTATGCATACTGAAGAGCTTGGCTCTGTGGTCATCCTGAGGTCATGTGTTTCTTCTTGGACACATGCAGTTCCTTCTTTGTAAAATGACTTAAGGTGTGATTAATCAACAATCTATTTGAGGTCAAACCAGTTTAAGCTGGTCAATTTTTTCACATGCTGTTTCACTAGGCCCCTGAACTCCAGCACATTACCCAAACTCCAAGACAAAGAAAATCACAGTGAACTAAATGTTGCCTAGCAAGGACAATCATGTAACATTCACACCAGAGGATGTGACATAGAATGTGCTTGAGGTAGAATCTTTCCCAGTTGGAAACAACTCAGAGTTCTTAGAATTTTTGTCATTGACCAGGATCTTCCCTCCCAGATACCTGTTCATCTAAATAACGAGTATTTCCACATACTAAAGTACCAACAAGAAATTTAGAACTTGCCTAGAATTTGCCCAATTACACACAAGATAAAATAATCGACTAGGTCCTTAAGGAGAGGTCTCTGGCTCCCTCAACCCAGGGTAAAGGTCACCAGTCCAGGAGACTGTGGATTCTCTCAGGCCCTCCATCTGAGGATCTGGCTGTGCTCACCATTCCCACTGTCTCTCTACCCACCAGGCAACCTCCCTTGAAATGACCTCTCGCTGAAGGTTCTGCATTTTCCTAAGGCTCCAAAGCGAGACAGTGTATTAAAAAATGAAGACATCCGTTTGCCGACAAAGGTCCCTATAGTCAAAGCTATGGTTTTCCCAGTAGTCATGTATGGATGTGAGAGTTGGACCATAAAGAAGACTGAGTGCTGAAAAACTGATGTTTTCAAACTGTGGTCTTAGAGAAGACTCTTGAGAGTCTCTTGGACAGCAAGGAGATAAAGCCAGTCCATCCTAAAGGAAATCAACCCTGAATATTTATTGGAAGGACTGATGCTGAATCTGACTCCAATACTCCGGCCACTTGATGCGAAGAGCGGACTCATTGGAAAAGACCCTGACGCTAGGAATGAAAGATTGAGGGCAGGAGGAGAAGGGGGCAGCAGAAGGAAAGATGGTTGGATGGCATCACTGACTCAATGGACATGAGTCTGAGAAAACTCTTGGAGACAGTGAAGGGCAGGGAAGCCTTGTGAGCTGCAGTCCATGGGGTCACAAAGAATCAGACACAACTGAGTGACTGAGGATGCACACACACACACAACACTCCATGATATGTATATATCATATATCTATCCATTGATACATCAACGGACACTTGGGCTGCTTCCCTGTATCGGTTAATGTGAATAATGCTGCAATGAATATGGGAATGAAAGTATCTCTTGGAGAGTCTAATTTTAATTTCTTTGGATTAAAACCCAGAAGTGGGCTTGCTGAATCATATGGTAATTCAATTTTTAATTTTTTGAGGAACCTCAATACTGTTTTCCACAATGGTTGCACACATTGACATTCTCACTAACATTATAAAAGAGTTCTCTAAATGCTTGCACTTAATCATCTTCCTCTGTCCTGGAGAGGGAGCAAGACAATCAACTTTTCAAATGATTGTTGTGGTAAAACCACTTAACATCAGATCTACTCACTTAAATATCTCTTTTTTCCTCTCTTCAATGTCACATTTAGTTTGGCATTATTATCATTATTGCTCTGGCTATGTATTACAATATAATAGTTGGACCTGAGAGTCCCTCTTAATGCTTCATACATTTCACAGTAATGAGAATAAAAAGGGAATTAAGAGCACAAGGTCAGAGGAGGCTTCCAGGAGTGAGAGGGTGAGCTTTAGACCAACTCAAATCAAGGGCCTATGGCCATCCCTGTCACTTAAACAGCCATGGAAAAGTTTGTCACATCATTAAACTCTCTGAGAGCGCCTCGGGCTCTTTAACTGTGAAGGGAGTTTGACAAGCCCTGTCTCGAAGGACTGCTGGCATGTGGTGGTAACTGTAAACCATCTGCCACAGTGCCTGGGAGGCACCATACCCCATCCCTTCTCAGGACTGGTGGCTATACTTTCCAACGAAGATCTCACCTCCCTTAGGCCTGATATAGGGCTTCCCTGATGGCTCAGCAGGAAAGGATCTGCCTGTGATACAGGAGCTGCAGGAGACGCAGACTCAGTCTCTGGGTCAGGAAGATACCCTGGAGGAGGAAACGGCAACCCAGCCTAGAATTCTTCCTTGGAATATCCCATGGACAAAGGAGCCTGGTGGCCTACAGTCCATGGAGTCACAAAAGAGTCAGACATAACTTAGCAATTCAACAAGAAGAAGGCCTGGTATAAAGAAGTGAGGGAGAGCCTTGCCTGACAGTCTTCTCCTGAGCTTTCTAGAACTGACATCAAAAGGGAGGGCATGGCTCTCCTTTGTTCCCTCTATTCAGGGGTGAGTAGACCCCTCAGTCTCCACTCGGGCTTCACAATCTGACTTCTGGTGGGGCCTGGGGAATCCCCTCCTTCTTGACCTGAGGCCTATCTCCTCATAGTAAGCCCGATACCTCCCTGTGAACCTGGAGGAGGAAATAAGAATGGCCTTATCTAGCCACCCCTACCCATAGTCTCACAAGAATGAAAGCTATGGCAAGCTCCTTGGGAATGACAGACGGTTCCTCTCAGGGTTCCAAATCGGTGTCCCAAATTTGACTCTCAGCCAAGCCCAAGACTCCCCCTTCTGTTGACACCACCATCAGACCAAACCCTGACTTTCCTGCTACTCCTCGGTCAGAGCTGAAGGGCCCCTTGGCCTGGTAAATCTGCCTGAGGTCTTCTAGGCTGGGAGTAGGGAAAATACTGTGTGGCCATCCTGGTATTTGTGTTCCCACGTTCTTTGCTGTCCTCACTGTCTTGGAAAGAACCTGGAAATATTCCCCAACTGGAAACATTCCCTGACTTGCCTTAAAGCTTCTCCACCCAGGCCAATAGTTCCCTGATCCCTGAGGAAGAAGAGGAGTTTGCCTCATAGGGCCACCACAGGCCATGGTCTTCTGAGGCTAACAGGAGTGGAAGGAATATGTTCTGCCCCAACTGTTTTGAGGCGAGTGGTCTTTTCAAGAATTCAGGGTCCTTACCTTGACTTCTGGCACAACATGGAAATCATTCTTCTGCTGAGCTTCGGCTGGTCCCTTTGATCAGGATGAGGTTCCTTACCTCCATGTGATCCTCTGGGAGGAAGTGAGTAGGACTCACCATGTCACCAGGCCTAAGTGGCACAGTCTCAGGCCTGACAACAGGGACAGTGCCCTCTGTAGCCCCCTTTTTTCTGGGAGGGATCCTTTGCTGTCGGTCAGTATCATCAGTTGACTCCTGTTAGGAACGGGGTACCCTTCCTCAGCTGATACAGCCTCCCTCCAATAGCAGAAGGACTTTAAGGCCCTGAAGCCATTTGCCTTCAGAAACTAAGGAATAAACCTAGTCTGAAAGCCCTGCCTGTTCCCTCCCAGGGCCCATTACATTTGCAGGACTTTCTAAGGATTTATCTGTAATGGGGTAGTTGGTTGCCACACTCTTCATACAGGACTGTACACATGTCATGCCTGGGATTTCCACTCTCTGATGAAGAGCCAGCCTATAAACCAAGGTCATCTTCTTGAAACCCTCCAGGCAGAAGTCACGGGGCCCTTGAGCTGGCCAGCACTTCCCTATGCCTCCCAGGGCTAACTGGAGAGGAGGGACTAAGTGTAGCCCTGTCGGCTGTGGATTGAGGGGCTTCATGTCCACACTCTGGGTCCTCACTTTGACTCTGCACCCTTCCTGGGGCTCTATTCTCTGCAGATTCCCAATGTCCCCGCCTCCCCAGGACCTGAGTTGAGAGTGTTAACCACAGCAGCCCAGATAGTTCTGGACTTCATGGGCTTGCCAATGAGGACGGGTCTTAACAGGATCCTTCTGTTCTGGATGGGTCTTTCCATCACCCTCATTCAGGATAATCACCATTTCTGCAAGATTGATTCTCTTTACCAACCTCAGAACTCTGCGCTGAGACCAAGTTTCTTAGGTCTCTGAGAAGCCTAAAGAATAAGTGAGGCTATGCTAAGGCTAATAGGCTAAGCCTGCTGCTGCTGCTAAGTTGCTTCAGTCATGTCCGACTCTGTGCGACCCCATAGACGGGAGTCTACAAGGCTTCCCCGTCCCTAGGATTCTCCAGACAAGAACACTGGAGTGGGTAAAGTAGTGTAGAGCAGGAGTCTATTGCCAGTTGTCATTTACCAGCCTTATGTATTTCAGCATAAGACCAAACTCTATGAGTCTTGGGCTCTCCCCTGTGAAGTAAGTTTGATAAGCCCTTTCGTGTCAGATTGGTGGTATATAAGTATTTATGGAAAGCTTATGTCATGGCGTCTGTCTCTATTGAGACATTAGGAGCAATAGCAGTTATTACTATGATTATCTTGACCTCAGATGCTACATCAGCTGGATTTTTTTTCAATATATGAGATGTCAGAAACTATGCAGTGTTCCAAGTGGGGGAAAAAAAAGACCCAACCTCCCAAATCAGCCAAAATTCCGCTTAGGAATGAAACCAAAGTAATATGTTCTCTCCAAGCCCTCTTTACCCGCTTCTTTCTTGTTCTTCCTGAAGTAGAGAGTATCTCAGCCTCTTCCATAGAATGACAGCATCTCTGAGAAACTATAATGAGTGGACAGAGGTTAGGACTTTTTTTGACTAAACATCACCAGTACAAGCATGAAGACTTCTTAAGAGCAGATTCTCAATATTTGTGTAAAAGAAGAGCCATGAATAAATCATTTGCTATAATTTATATCTCAAACATTCTTGAAAACCATAAACCATAAGCAGAGGCAAGTATGTGTCTTTTACATTTACAAAAAGGGAGACTAAACATAGAGTAAAGCCATCCAAAAACTGAAGAAATTTCAGCTATCTCCCTAACAATGTATCAATGTTCTGAGCCTCTATTAGCGTGGCATCTTTCACATCTCTAAGGACAGTCTCATCCTAAAGTGATGTTATTCTCATCCTGGATCACAAAAGTGATGTGAGGATTTACAATATTTATTTGAGAACACAAAATTCTTACTCCTAAATTTGACAAACAGCAAAGTGTGTGTGACCCATGTTATTCATATACTTATATCATGAATCTAAATGACTTTTCTGTTGAAAAATTTTAATAACTGAAAACTGGGGGAAATAAAGTCAACAAGTTATTGATGCATACCAGGAACACAGGTTGACCGGCTTGTCCAGCCACAAAGTGAACAACGGGCTTCAGATCACACTAGGGGCGAGATGAGCGGCTGGATGTGGCCCTGGGGCGTGCAGTGGCCAAAGCAGAAGGGCCAGCACTGGTTGAGGCAGCAGTGCCAGGCCTGGTTGAGGCAGAAGAGCAAGCAGCGGCTGAGGCAGCAGTGCCAGGCCTGGCCAAAGCAGAAGGGCCAGCAGCGGCTGAGGCGGCAGTGCCAGGCCTGGTTGAGGCAGAAGTGCCAGCCCTGGCTTCACTTCTGGCTCCGGTGGTCTCTACTTCCTCTCTCCAAGCCTCCTCATATTGCAGCAGGAAGGCAGGATGGACTGAATCCTTGACCTTGGCCAAAAACTGCAGGACTTTCGTCTTGCTCGTTTCTGTGAGCGCTTTAGGACCCCAGAGGAACTCATAGCGAGGGGGATCGCTGCCAGGCACCTGGCGGTACTCCAGGTACTCATCCCGCACCAGATCTTCTGTGATGAGCTTCCTGGGCTCTCCAAAGATGAAGTGACTTCTTCCATCATAGATGCCCAGCATATTCAGGAACTTCCAGATCTTCTCCTCAGGGGCGTGGTTGCCATTCAGGTAGATGACACCCAGCAGAGGCATCAGAAGACCATTCTTCGGCAGCCCCAAGTCACCTCTCATAGACTCACTGTCGCTGAGATCTAGGTTGCTCACCAGGGTATAGCAGTGACCGTTGGGCCTGACTTCCTTCAGCACCAGGCCAAACACCATCTCCATGCGCTCGGAGGCCCTTCTAAGGATCTCAGGGTATTGTTCCTTGTACCTTCTATTGATTTCCTTCAAAATTTCGGACCTCTTAATGAGCTCCCTCATCTTATACTTATACAGCATGTACGGCACCAATAGCTCTGCCTTCCTGGTCAGAATATCTGTGTGAGAGCTCACAGCAGCAGCTGAGGCCTGGGAGGAATTTTCACCTTCCTGAACTTGGCCCTCAGCACCTACTCCAGATCTTGAGCGTGCTGCGCCACTGACACCAGATCTTTTGCGTATAGCACCTGCAGCAGCACTGGTGGTGCCGTGGGCTCCCTGAGGCCCCTTCGGGGTGCCAGCAGCAGACGAGCTTGAGGGAGCACTCTCTGAATCAGGAAGGGAGGAGGAGGTGGTCTCTTCTCCCCCAGAGGTGGTAGCCTGATCATGAAGACCCTGGGTCTCAGTTTGGGTCTGGCGACGTTTCTCACGAGCACGGTGCTTACTCTTCTGCCCACGGGGCATGATGGCTGTGGGCAGGGACCGCAGGCAGGAGTCTGGGCCAAGAGACAGGTGATTGGGGGCACCTGGAGGATGGAGAATGAGGTGACATGAGCACCTTAAAACAGGGAGACTCTACCTTGGCTTAATCAAAGGCCGCCTCTGCAGGTGTCCTTGAGCACACTGCTCTAGGAACCCACAAGGCTCCTGTTTTCCTGCTCAGCCTGGCCCCTGAGAATCCCAGAGGAAGAATAGTGGCCTAACTTTTTCTCTGCGTCCTCTCAGCCCTGCTTTGGATTTACTCAGGTGCCAGCACTGGGGTTTTCTAAGTTCTACTTCAGTATTATCACGTCAAGTCCTGGTGGAGCCTTGGCATCCTTCCCTCTGCTACTCTGATGTAGACACTTTAGACCTCCCCATGATCCAGAGGTAAGGGAAGGGATGCCTCAGTTGACCTCCCTGCCAGGAGATAGACATCCAGTGCTGAGAGCTCATTAGGGTCTTTTCTATCCTGAGTTCACTGGGATCATCATTCAGGGTCCTTACCTTGGCTCCTTAAAACGTTGGGCACCATTATCCATTTGCAGACTGGTGTCTGCACCTTCAGACTAGACATTTCCCCTCCTGTAGACTTCGTATAAAACAACAAAGAAGGTGCTCAGCCTCACAGCCCTTCCCTGAGATTTCCTGGGCTGAAATCCGAGGGTGGGATGGATGCACTGAGTCCTCACTCAGGTTCCTCAATTGGGCTCCTGGTAGAGAAGCTCAACTTTCTCCTGAAGTAAAGACTGCTTGATAGTAAAAGCCAATGACTCCGTGTCCCAAAATCAGGAAGTGAAGATGACCTTATCTCACCAAACACGGTCTCCTGAGAACAAAATCTGGTGCAGGCAGGTTGATATCCCTGTGGACCCTCACAAGATCCCAATTCAAGGGCTAAAATATTTTTTTGCTTCTGGTTTCTCCTATATGTCTTTTTGAAAATAAATTTATTTTTTACAATATTAATTTATAATAGTGTACCAGTTTCTGCCACAAATCAATATGAATCAGCCATAGATATAGCTATGTCTCCTCCATTTTGAAACTCCCTCCACGTCAAACCCCTCTTAAGCTGTCAGAGCACTGGCTTTGAGCTCCCTGGTCATAAAACTAATTCCCACTGGTTATCTATTTTCCATATGGTAATGTGTACGTTTTCAATGTTACTCTCTCAATCTGCCCCTCCCTCTCCTTCCCCCACTGTGTCCACGAGTCTATTCTCTATGTCGGCATCTCCAGGCTGCCCTGCAAATAGGTTCATCAGTACCATCTTTCTGGATTCCATACATATGCATTAATATATGATATTGGCTTTCCACTTTATGAATTAATTCACTCTGCTTAAAAAAACTAGGAATAAAACTACCACATGAGCCAACAATCCCACTAGTGGGCGTATACCCTGAGGAAATGGTAATGGAAAAAGACACTTGTACTTGTCTTCACTGCAGAATTATTTTCAATAGCCAGGACACAGAAGCAACCAAGCTCTACATTTGACTCATGACAGGGTCTAAGGTTTCTCCCTCTGCTGACCACTCCATTCAGACCAAGACCCTTACTTCCCCATTAGCCCGTACTGGGGACCGACATTATCCTTGAGGTCTCCCAGGGATGACGACAGGGAGATGTGGTCCGAATAACGTGGTGTGGAACATCCACAGCCCCCAAGGTTCTCACCATCCACCAGGACACCTGAAACCCTCCCTTGCCAACCTGAGGCTGCCCCCACTGACCTGGTCTCTCACTTCCCTGAGATGTCCCAGAAGTGTCATGTCAAAACACCCAATTCTCCCAGCCCTCAAAATAGGACTGGCACTTTCTGTGACTCTATTTCTTATGGGAGGAGCCCCCATCCTCACTCAGCATCACAGCCATTAATACTGTTGTGGACTAGGTCCCTTTTGTTGAACTAGATCTATTCCATTACAGCAGGGCTCTCACTTCCCCAAAACCACCTCCAGTGGACACCCGGGGGCACCACAGTTGGCCAGCTCTACCCGGGGCCTCCTAGAGCCCAGTACATGGGGGCCGTTCAGTGTGGTCCCCTTGGCGGTGTCGAAGTCTGCTCATCAACCCTCAGGGCCCTCATCTAGGTCCTAGAGCTCCTCCGAGGGTAGAATCCGGACCTACCCCTGCAGACCAATGCCATAGCTTTCGACACTCTAAACACATTCGGCCAATAGCTCTGAGGGACTCATAAGAGCCATATCACAGGGGTGGGATGTGGATGGGTCACTTTTATTACTGGGAGGGTTGGGAAAGTCCCTTCAGCTACATTCAGGTCCTCACCTTGGTTCCAGACGAGTACTGGACACTAAGTCTCTGCCATACGGTTGCCGTGGCTACCCGTTGAACCGCTCGCTTTCAAAGCGGAAGTGGAGGGAGCTGCGTAAGGTCCTACGTGGGATCTCCCAGGGATGACGGCAGGGGCAGTATGCTACGGAAACCCAAGTAGCTCAATATTCATCCGTCCTTGGGTCCTCCTTGTGCAGTGTATCGGAGCCCAAGATGCCTGCTCCTATGAACTCGTGTCTTCCAGCTCCCAAACAGCGCCCTCGCCTTCCCAAGTCCCTAGTGGTGGGAGGCCAGCTCTGCTCTGAGCATCTCTGCTTGTCAGGTGGGTTGCCACTCTGTGAGCCTCCTTCGTTGGGGGAGAGATCCTCTCACTAGCACTGATGGTCCTCACCTTAAGTCTGGTTATGGTCAAGACACTCCGATCTACAGATCTGGGTTCTGATCTGGCTAGAGGAGACTCAGCCCTCCCTAAGATCACACAGGTTGAATGAGTGGCTCCCTCTGCAGGGGTCCTCAGTAACACTCAGCATTGCATGTGAGGTCCTCTTTGGATTCAGGTCCCTCGCTCTGCGAAACTGCAGCTGACTATATTAGACAGAGGTCTCACCTCGCTAAGACTTTCGAGGTAGAAATCAACCTGACATCTGTGCCCAGAGCTTCCTGGGGACCACAGCATCAGTGATTTTCCAGGGCCTCCTTTTATAGGGTGTGCTACTGTGAGTCCACTTTCAGGTCCTCACATTGACACATGACGAATCCTGTAACTCCACTCTCTGTTTTATGAAGCTTCTTGTCTTACATCACAGTCCTAGTCTCCTGAGAATTCCAAGTTGGAAGTCAGGATGATATTCAGGTGATCCTAGTCCATCAGGGCCTCTGAGAATAGACAGTGGGGATGCAATCTGAGTCCTTCTGATTCCTCTTGCTTAGCAGCCTCACTACATCTACCACAGCCTGGGACTGCTCCTTCTACTGATCTAAGATTCCTCTTAGTCTTTGGGTGACCACTATATCAAGGGGTGATTGTATCCTTAGTCCTCCTTCATGGAGGTTCCCATATCAGCTTCTGTCCCTCAATTAAAGGCTTCCTGGGGAATGCATATTCCTACAAACAGTGAGCAGTTACCCTCTAGCAAATCTTGGAGAAAATGGGTCTCAGTCCCCAAAGTGATATAAGATTAGGAAAATGCAGCAGAAATTAAGGAACTCAGGACAGATGTTATGATGTCAAAGAGATAGAGGTGATATATTCCTGCTCTTCAGCCAGATTTAGGGTGTGTGCTTAATCACTCAGTCATGTCTCACTCTTTGTGACCCCATGTACTGTAGCTCACCAGGCTCCTCTGTCCATGCAGATTCTCCAGGCAAGAATACTGAAGTGTGTTACATGCCCTCCACCAGGGATTGTGCCCAACCCAGAGATCGAACCCAGGTCTCCCGCATTGCAGGCGCATTCGGTACCATCTGAGTCACCAGATTTAGGGTTAGTTCTAAAACATTTATTCTCGGCACCTCCCTGTTGGTCCAGTGGTTATGCGCTCCCAATGCAGGGGTCCTTGGTTTGATTCCTAGTCATGTAACTTGATCCCACATGCCACAACTAAAAATCTCACATCCAACAACTAAGAGTTTACGTGCCACAACTAAAATCTCACATTCCACAACTAAAGAGCCTGCATGTGGCAACAAAGATTCCGAGTGTCACAACTAAGACCCAGAGCAGTCAAAAAATAAATAGAAATAACTATTTTTAATTAAAACAAATAAAATTACTTTCTACATAGAAGGATAGTGCCAGATAATCTTGTAAGCCCTCAATACCTTGAGGGTGTTTGAATTTGCACATGCAGGTGATCATAGGCTAACTGACCATTACCCCCTTCTCTCCTTTATCACAGCTCTTAATTATTTTGGTGTTTGTATTGCATTAGCTATGTATTCCATCCCAGTGTTTTCGCCACAGAGTCCTTCTTTCTGTCACTCAAGATACATGTTTGAGTGCTAGAAGACAGTGAATTAATTGACTCATGAGCACCTCAGGCCGGGACAAGTGGAAGGGTACATGCTGTGGACAAATCAGACCAGTGCTCTAGTCCCAGCTCTGTCTCTTATCAGTTGTGAGGACTTGGGTCCATCCCCAAATTTGGGGAGCCTCAGGTGAAGTGGCTTTTGTAGGGCTAGTGACATGTAGCTAAAGCACCTGGCACACGGCCTGGACCACACTGAAACTTTACACAATATATGTTTTTACTATGAGTATGATTAGTTTCATCCTGGAGGATACCACCGACCCTGAGGAATCTTTTAAATCCAGGAGATGTCAGAGAATCTGTGGCATTCTTGGACATGAAACACCAAATCAGTCCAAAATGCTGTTTAGAAAGAATCTTTCATTTCCACTACTAGATTGTATTTTGAGTGTGGGGGTACTTTTTTAACTGAAAGAAATTCAAAGAATCTAAATTTGATTCTGAGACTAATTCTGTCTTCCTTCCCGGCTGCTCTTTCATCTGAACAACTCCTAGAGACTTCCTTAGTGGTCCAGGGGTTAAGACTCTGCACTCCCAATGCAGGAGGCCTGGGTTCCACTGCTGATCAGAGGACTAGGTCCCACAGACAACAGCTTCGCCACAAGTAATAGTTCACAAGCCACAACTAAAGATCCTATATGCCACAACTGAAACATTCCTCATGCTGCAACTAAAGAACTCTCAGGCTGCAAGGAAGATCAAGGATCCTTCGTGCCAAAGATAAGACCAAGCATAGCCAAATAAATAAGTAACTAAATAAAATAAGCCCCTATCTTCATCAATTTCACCATCACCTAAAATAGGTGATGGTGATAAAATAGATAAAATAGATAAATAGATAAAATAGATAAATAGATAAAGTAGATAAAATAGACTCACCTCACAGACTTTGGTGGAATTATCAACAGAGCCAAAAACGCTGAATGGAATGCCCTTTCAATAAAATGAGCTCTGTTTCCATGACTCACAGAAAAGAGTGTCAGCCCACTAGCTTTTGAGTTTCTGGTTTCATTCTACTACTACTTTTATTTCACAGAATCTCCTTGGAGATGATGTGCATGAGACATCTAGGTTGTGCACTGTGTTCACGGGCACTGGGACAGGAGCACAGGGCACATTCCATCCCCTCCCCAGGGGGGATTTCTCTCTGGTCTACTCGTGTTGCTGTTTAGTCACTCGGTCATGTCAGACCCTTTTCTACCCCATGAACTGAACAGATCGTTCTGTCCGTGGGATTCTCCAGGCAAGAATACTGGATTGGGTAGCCATTTCCTCCTCCAGGGGCAGCTTCCTGACCCAGGGATTGAACCCATGTCTCCTGCATTGGCAGGCAGGTTCTCTACCACTGAGCCACCTGGGAAGCCCCATAATTCCAAAGCAATTGTTCAGGGTAGTTTTCCATTCCAGGCTTAAGTCTCTCAACTTTGAGACCCGCCATCTGAGGGTCTGACCCCTATTCAGTGTTTCCACAGCCTCCCTGGTGGGTTTGCCCTGTAGCCTAACTTAAAACTACCTTCCACTTCCAGACTTTTATTGTCCTAAAGTCTCCAAGTGCCTTGCCTCAGTGTATTTACACTAGACTCCTCATGAGGAAGCCCTCAATCCCCTCACCTCCTTACACCTCATTTTTATTGGGCCCCTAGATCTCAGTTCACCAGCTACTTTATATGAATGCTGCTCTTAGACTCTAGAATTCTATAAGAAGGGCTTGAGTTTATTTTTCTTAGCATCCCCAAAACCACCCAGAAGCCTTCCAAAGAGCAGATGCCAAATTGGTATTTGAACAATTACAGTGCAAGTGTGCAAGAAAGCAATTTTACTGGGATTTCACTTCTCCCACATTCTTAAATAAGCAAAGCCAATCCAGGTAAATAAACTTCAATTTTACAAAGAAAGACTAAAACACATAAAACAAGTGAAAAAGTGAATACCTCTTAAGATTTTTTTCTGTATTTGATAATGACACAGACTTCAGTGTGGAAAAATTTCCATTTTCCCAAAAATTCCATATTCCAATATCATGTTATCTTTTTCTGAATAACAAGAAATGATTCAAGGATTTCAGTCTGTGCTATGTAATACGAAATTTCTTATTTTTCAACTTGATACGCTGTAGTACATGTGGGAGCTGTGCCATTAGTATACTTGGACTCTGAAGCTAAACACATCTTTAATTAAAGGGAACAACATTTAAAAACAGAGAAAAGAAAAACCTCCAATTTGTGCATATTGTATAGGAACACAAATACGTTATATGCTGAATTTCTACCCAACGTGGCCCTCCGCTACTGGGAAGATTGCCTGCTTTCTTGAAATGTAATGTGAAGTATCTGCTCAGACTTCACTAGGGGTAGGAGGAAATTTGGACATGCTCTGGAAAGTGCACTGGCCCTGGCACCATAGGAGCCCTGGCTGCAGCTCTGGCTCTGGCTCTGTCTTCTTCAGCTCTCAAAGCCTCTTCATACCAGAATGGGAAGGCACTGCCCTTGGTATCATCGACATTAGCCCCAAACTCCCACGTTCTTTTATATATCTATATCTATCATGGAAGCACTCCATATTAGTTTACAAAATTGTACTCATTCCTTTTTATAGCTTTGTAGTACTCCACTCTGTGGATATATCATGTTCCCTCAATTAACATGTGCATAGGCATTTACATATTTTCATATGGTTGTGCATGTCTCTTCAGAGTTAATTTCTGAAAACACTGAATTACTGGCTCAAATGTAAAAGCACATTTAATTTTCTGACATTACCAAATTGTATGTACGCTCTAATCTCATTCTTTGACATGTAGCTCTGAAAGAATGAGATCAGTATATTCTCTAACACTATATACAAAAGTAAACTGAAAAGGGATTAAAGACCTAGCTATAAGAGTGGAAACCATAAAACTCTTAGAAGATAATATGAGCAGAACACCCTTTGACATAAATCATAACAATAGTTTTTTGGATCTGTCTCCTAAAACTAGGGAAATAAAAGCAAATTAAAGTTAAAAGATTTGCACAGCAAAGGAAACTATCAACAATAGGAAAAGCCAACCTAGTATATGGTAGAAAATATTTGCTATCATAGGAGCAAATAAGGATTTAATATCCAAAATATATAAACAGTTGATATAACAGTTTAAAACAGAGTGAAGTAAGCCAGAAGGAAAAACACCAATACAGTATAATAACGCATATATATGGAATTTAGAAAGATGGTAACAATAACCCTGTGTACGAGACAGCAAAAGAGACACTGATGTATAGAACAGTCTTATGGACTCTATGGGAGAGGGAAAGGGTGGGAAGATTTGGGAGAATGGCACTGAAACATGTAAAATATCATGTATGAAACGAGATGCCAGTCCAGGTTCGATGCACGATACTGGATGCTTGGGGCTAGTGCACTGGGACGACCCAGGGGGATGGTATGGGGAGGGAGGAGGGAGGAGGGTTCAGGATGGGGAATGCATGTATACGTGTGGCAGATTCATTTTGATATTTGGCAAAACTAATACAATTATGTAAAGTTTAAAAACAAAATAAAATTAAAAAAATAAATAAAATTAGAAGAGTAAAAAAAAAAAAAGAAAATCAAGTAAAAGATGGGCAGAAGACTTAAATACACATTTTTCTAAAGAAGACATACAGCTGGTAAGAGGCACATGAAAAGATGTTCAACATCATTGTTAATCGTCATATGAATGCAAATTTAAACCACAATGAGTTATTATCTTATGCCTATCAGAAGGGCTATCATCCAAAAGGAACAGAAGTAACAAATGTTGGTGAGCATGTGGACAAGATCTGTACACTGTTGGTGGGAATGTCAATTGGTGCAGCCACCATGGATAACAGTAAGGAGGATCCTCAAAATCTAAAAACATAACTAACACATGACCCAGCATTCCCACTCCAGGGTGTATATCAGAAAAAAAAAAAAAAGAACCCACTAATTTGGATGGTCTCCATCAGGTACTCGATGCTTGCCTGAGTCTAAGGGTTTCCACTGCTCGTCTCCCCTTCCCTTCCAGCCTCATCTACTCTCTGCCAGTGACCCCACTCCAGTCCAACCTCCGTGTTTATTAAGAAGGCACCTGTGACTGGCAGAGCCAGTGTGAGATGAAGAGATAGTCCTTCCCAGCCACCAGATAATCAGGAATTTTGGCTGGACCTTTGAGCACACTGAGACAGTGAGGAGTCAGACAAAAAGCACAGACTGTGGTGCTGAAATGGATTAATAAGGAACTTAGTGATGTGGCCAGTGACCCTCTAGCACAATATTCTACAGGTCCAGTTGGGGATGATACATTTCATGGGCAAATCACAGTTACGAAAAAGAATGGCAGACCATATTGAGGCAGTGTATTCTCTGTGACAATTCATTTCCCTAAAGACTACCTGTTCATACTACCTAAGGGTGCATTTGCAACAGAATTTATCATCCAGACATGAACACTAATGGCAACACTCGGTTTGCTACTCTAAGATCACTGTGGTCTCTTGCTTTCATGATTTCTAAATTTCCGGTATCCATTTGTTCACTGCTATGTGATCAGAACCCAGATGATAGCCTCCCCAGTGCCAGAGGCTGCATAGATGTATAAAACAGAAATAAGTACAAAAGAATTTTTCAGAAATGTACTCAGAAGTATGCCATGTGATGCTACCTTAAAGTCAGAATAACCTGCATTAAAGCTTGAATAAACTTTCAGTTCAGTTCAGTCGCTCAGTCATGTCCAACTCTTTGCGACCCCATGAATTGCAGCACGCCAGGCCTCCCTCTCCATCACCAACTCCCGCAGTTCACTCAAACTCACATCCATCGAGTCGGTGATGCCATCCAGCCATCTCATCCTCTGTCCTCCCCTTCTCCTCCTGCCCCCAATCCCTCCCAGCATCAGAGTCTTTTCCAATGAATCAACTCTTCACATGAGGTGGCCAAAGTACTGGAGTTTCTGCTTTAGCATCACTCCTTCCAAAGAAATCCCAGGGCTGATCTCCTTTAGAATGGACTGGTTGGATCTCCTTGTAGTCCAAGGGACTCTCAAGAGTCTTCTCCAACAACACAGTTCAAAAGCATCAGTTCTTTGGCGCTCAACTTACTTTAAATTACTGCTACAAATGAAAAAAAAAAAAAACCCACTAATTTGAAAAGATCCACACACACACAATGGAATATTACTCAGTCATAAAAAAGAATGAACTTTTGCCATTTTCAAGAACATGGATTGATTGGAAGGCATTATGTTAACTGAAATATGTGAGAGAGAGGAAGACAAATGCTGTATAATACCATTTATATGGAGAATTAAAAAATAAAACAGACTAGGGAGATGAAGCAGACTCACAGATACAGAGAACAAGCTAGCAGTGGTTACCAGGGGAGAGCAGCAAGGGGGAGGGTAAGGGCAGGGATAGAAGATTAAGAGGTGCAAACTCATATGTATAAAATAGATAAGCTACAAGGGTATATTGCAAAACAAAGGGGATATAGCCAATATTTTATAATAACTATAAATGGAACATCACATTTATAAATTGTGAATCACTTTGTTGTGTCCCTGAAACAAAATATTGTACATCAACTATGATAATAAAGTGAAAGTGTTAGTTTCTCAGTCTTGTTCAACTCTTTTTGACCCTAAGGACGGTAGCCGGCCAGGCTCCTCTATCGATGGAATTCTCCAAGTAAGAATTACCCACTGGAGTGGGTAACCATTCCCTTCTCCAGGAGATCTTCCTGACTAAGTGATCAAACCCAGGTCTCCTACATTGCAGGCAGATTCTTTGCCATCTGAGCCACCAGGGAAGCCCACAACAACTATAGCTCGCTTTAAAAACATATATATTCTCTCATGAACTTTCAATTATACAAGACAGTATTATTAACTATGCACTTCCCTGGTGGCGCAGTGGTAAAGAATCTGCCTGTAGACGCAGGAGATGCGGGTTCAATTGCTGGGTCGGGAAGATGCCCTAGAGGAGGACACGGCAACTCAATCCAGTATTCTTGCATGGAAAATTCCAAACACAGAGGAGGCTGGCAAGCTACAATCCATGGGGTTGCAGAGAGTAGGAAACCACTTGGCGACTTAACAACAACAATTAACTACAGTCACCATGCTGTACATTATATCCCTGCTGCTGCTGCTGCTGCTACATCGCTTCAGTTGTGTCCGACTCTGTGCAACCCCATAGACAGCAGCCCACCAGGCTCCCCTGTCCCTGGGATTCTCCAGGCAAGAACACTAGGGCTTCTTTATTTTGTAAGTGAAAGTTGTGAATGTTTATGCTATTTGGTCATTTATACCCATTTCATCCATCCTCCAACCCCCTCTTGTGGCAACTGCCAATCTGCAACATGATGGACCTAGAGATCATCATACTGACTGAAGTGAGACAGACAGAGGAGGAGAAATATTATATGACATATCTTAGATGTATAATTTAAGAAGAGATGATACAAATGAATTTAACTACAAAACAGAAAAACTTACAGTTTCAGAGAACAAATTTATGGTTGCCGCTGGGGAAGGATGTGGGACAGGGATAGTTAGGGGATTTCTGATGGACATGTACACACTGCTATATTTAAAATGGATAAGCAACAAGGATGTACCATATAACACAGGGAACTCTGCTTAGTATTATGTGGCAGTACTGATGGAAGTTTGGGGGAGAGTGGATACGTGTATATGTATGGCTGAGTCCCTTCACTGTTCACCTGAAAACTGCCACAATAGTGTTAATTTGCTATACCTCAACACAAAATAAAAAAGCTAAAATTTTACAAACACTGTGCCTCCAGTGCAAGGGCTGTGAGTTCAACCCTGGTTGGGGAATTAAGTTCCCATGTGCCACACAGCAAACCAATCAACAAAATATCATCACAGAAAAAAGTGATGGGGATTCATGAAAGAAATAATTGATAAGCTACATTTCATTCCCTTTAAACTTCTGCTCTATAAAAATACACCAAGAGAACAAGAAGATGAGCCATAGTCTGGGAGAAAATATTTGCAAAAGACATATCTGATGAAGGCTCTAATCTAAAATACACAAAGAACTCTTAATATTAATAAGAAGAAAACTAACATCTAATAAAAAATGGACAAAAGATAGGAATAGATACCTTGCCCAGGAAGATACAGAGATGCCAAACAAGCATATGGAAAGATGCTCCACATCATATACCATTAGGGAACTGCAAATTAAACAAAATAAGCAGATACCACGACATGCCTTTCAGAATGGCCAGCATTCAAAGACTGACAACACCAAATGCTGGTAAGGACGTGAATCAACAAAAACTCTCATTCCTCGGTGGTGGTGATGCAAAATGGTAGAGCCACTTTGGAAGACAGTTTGCAAGTTTCTTAGTAAACTATACATATTCAACACTGCTGGTACGAATATAAATTGGTACAGCCAATTGCAGGGAAAACAGTGTAGCAGTTCCCCCCAAAATCGAAAATAACTCATAATACTTTCCACAATTCCAGTACTATCCAAAGGAACTGAAATCAGGACCTCGAAGAGAGCTCTGCACTCCCATGTTCATTGCAGCACTACTCACAATGGCCAAGATAGGGAAGCAGCCTAGGTGTCCAGTGACAGATGAATGGATAAAGAAGATGCAAAATACACATATAATGGAACATCATTCAGCCTTAAAAAGAAGCTAACATCTCCAGTTATGACAGCGTGCATAAACCTAGAAGACCTTCTGCTACAGTGAAATAAGCCAGACACAGAAGGACAAATACTGCATGTCATTTATATGAAGAATCTAAAATGGTCAAAGTCACAAAAACAGAGTAGAGCGGTGGTTGCCATGGTCTATGGGAAGGTGAATGAGAAGGAACTATAGACTTAAAAAACATTCACAACCTATGCATGAGACAGGGTGCTCAGGGCTGGTGCACTGGGATGACCCTGAGAGATGGGATGGGGAGGGAGGTGGGAGGGGGTCAGGAAAGGGAACAATGTACACCCATGGCTGATTCATGTCAATGTATGGCAAAAGCCACTACAATATTGTAAAGTAATTAGCCTCCAATTAAAATAAATAAATTAGAAGGAAAAAAAAAAACATTCACAGCCTAAAAGCTGACAGGTATGTTCTCTTTGGTACAGACGTTTAGGACTTCAAGCCAGGAGGCAGCGTCTCGAGTAACCCTGAGAGAACTGCTCCAAAGAAGGGAGGGGAGGAGCCAGGTTACATAGAAGTTTTGCAACAAAGGGCAGGTAGTCTGAATATCAAAAGATTAAGATAAATGAAGGAAAACCAGATAACCCTGGTTAAGGAATTTAGCACTTTTCCATATATGGAAAGATGCAAGAATCGGGGCTCACTGAAATCATTCCTTTGATATGAACTTCACATATCTGGGGCCCGTATCCTGTATTTTTACATCCTGTGTTCCCTCAGGGTTCACCATCCGTGGTGGCTGCAACTGTCGATAACTGACAGTGTTTATTCACTGATACAGCAGGCAGCATTCCAATTCTCAGTATTCATCAAACGTTACAAAGTTTAATTTTATAAAATGAATAAGTTCTAGGGATCTACTATATAATACAGAGCTTATAGTTAAAAATACTATATTGTACATTCTCTAAGAGGTCAAATCTTATGGTAAGTATTCTTATCCCAGACACAAAACATAAAGTGTGAGAAGGCATCTGTCAAAATGGCCATCATCAAAAAGTCTATAAACAATAAATGCTGGAGAGGGTGTGGAGAAAAGGGAACTCTCTTGCATTGTTGGTGGGAATGTACATTGATACAGCCTCTATGGAGAAGAGTTTCCTTAAAAATTAGGAATAAAATTACCACATGACCCAACCATCCCACTACTGGGCATAAAACCTTAGGAAACCATAACTGAATAAGACACATGTACTCTAATGTTCATTGCAGCACTATTTACAACAGATAGGCCACAGAAGCAACCCAGATGTCCATCGCTGAATGGATAAAGAAGCTCTGGTTTCTATATACAATGAAGTACTACTCAGCCATAAAAAGACCATATTTGAGTGAGTTCCAATGTAGTGGGTGAACCTAGGGCCTATTATACAGAGTGAAGAAAGTCAGAAAGAGAAATATAAACATCGTATCCTGACACATACATGGAATCTAGGAGACAGCATTGATGAATGTATTTGCAGGGCAGGATGGAGATGCAGACATAGAGGACAGACTTGGTGACACAGGGGTGGACGAGAGGGAGGGACAAACCGAGAGTAATACTGAAACATACACATCACCATATGGAACATCGACAGCAAATGGGGATTTGCTGTGTGATGCAGGGAGCTCAAACTGGTGCTCTGTGAAAACCTAGACGGGTGGGAAGGAGTGGGAGGTGGGGGGATGTTCAAGGGGGAGGGGACATATGTATATCTATGGCCGATTCATGTTGGTGTATGGCAGAAACCAACACAATATTGTAAAGCAACTATACTCCGATTAAAAAGAAACTTAAAAAAGGATGAGAGGGAAATTTTGGAGGTAATGGATATGTTTATGGCATAAACTGTGGTGGTCATTTCACAGGAGTACACTTACTCCAAACTCATCAATAAATAAATCAGAAAAATACTGGTTAGCAAGGAAAACTAGCATATCCCAGTTAAGAGTATGCCACTGAAGGTCACCATGAGGTAGACATCCTCAGTGGATGTAACAGAAAGCGCCAAAATGTTTCAAGGGCCGAAAAGTTACCTATCTCTCACTTGCCCTTTTTCATAAACCACTCCCACTTTCATTCATTTAACCACCCACAAGTGTCTATTCCTTCCCTATTGTTTGCCACATTACAGTCAAGATAACTTGATTTCAATTATTATTATTTTTTAGTGGTGTGGGCTCTGGCTCTCCCACCCCGAGGGCAGAGTGTGCCAGTCCAGCGGCTTCAAGGCATCATCCCACCTCAGGGGAGTGCCACCCTGACTTCTGGGAAACTCCACACACAATAGACAACATGAATAAACCATCTAATCTCCACAGGGTTTCCCTGTACTGGAATAAGAGCACAGGACACATTCCATGCCAGCTTCACATGATGTCTCTCTGATTTACTCACAATCCCAAAGCACAGGCAGACTCAGACAATACTGCAGGTTTGGGTCTCAACCCCCAAAGGAAAGTCCATATCATAATTGAGTCATATGAAATTTTTGGTTTCTCAGTGCTTTCATAAAATTTATGTTTATACTATATTATTGGTTATTAAGTGGGCAATAGCATTGTGCCTCAGAACAATATAGATGTCTTAAATAGAAACACCTCTTTGCTAAAAGAAAAAAGATGCTAACTATTATGTAAGCCTTCACTGAGTCCTTCATTTTTGCTGCTGAGGGTGTGAACATTGCAAGAGGTATCAAAACGTGACACACAGACATGAAGTGAGCAAACGATGTTGGAAACATGGAGCCAAAAGTCTTGCCGGAAGCAAGGTTGACTGACACAAACTTTTAATTTGGTAAAGAAAAAGAACAAAGAAAAGAAAAGCAGTACCTGTGAAATACAATAACACAACGTGCAACAGAGTGAAGTGTGCCTGTAACTGTTAAGGGCAGTTTCCCATCCCAGGCTTTGTCTTTAAACTATGCGGCCCATCATGTGAGAACCTGGTCCCTCGTCATGATTACGACAGCCTCGTCCAGCCCACCATGCACTCAACTTATAATTACTTCCCACCGGAAGACTTATACTTTCCTGAGGCCCACCACTCCCTTGCATCAGGGAATTCACATTTGACTGCTGTCATGTCACCATTTCCTTTACATGACAGCTGCTTCTCAACTATAATTTTATGGTGAGTGGCTAGATCTTTTTTCTCAGCTCTCCAATTACTAGCATGGAGTCTTCTATGAGCAGAGGCTCAATTACTGTTTAGGGAATAAGTGAGCCTGTGAGCATGAGGATGAATTTCTTAGAATGTAATTTTACAGTTTTGAATTAACGAAGCATGCATGGTCACTTATAATTTTGTAAAACACAGACTAAAAAGATGAGGAAACAAAATACCATCCACCTTACTTACCCTCTATTTCTTGATCCCACATATTGCCCTGCTTAGTGTTTTCATATTGTCAAGGAAATAACATATTGAAATGCCAGGTTATCTTGCACCAGCTTACTAAATAAGATGGAAGCTTTCCCATTTGTTTTACACAACAGAAAAACTCTTATCCTTAAGACTGATAAACAACAGTAAGTATGACTCATGCCATTCATACACTTAAGATTATAAGCTTTCATTGAGGAGCAACCTTTGAAAAGTAGCAAGAACATAAAAACACAGATTTATCTCTAAGTTCCTCATACAGAACAGAAACCCCAAGGAATTATACACTGTGCACCCTCTGGGATGCCCCCTTTTATACTACTTATAGAACACTGAATGCTATCTTCAGTCACAAAGTACGGAATTTGGCTCAGCTTCATTAAGTGTGGGAAGAATTGCTGGAGGAACACTGGGACATCTGCTGGCTTGGACCCTCTCTTCCTCACCTCTCAAAGCTGTGATACCCAGGATGTCCGATAGCTGACAGAAGGGGTGGGCTTGGTGGGGGGCGGGGAGAAGCCTGGCGGGGTGTTCTACAGTCCTCATTCAGAGTCCCCATCTTCATATCTCTCAGAATCTGACACTCCTCCCTTTCCCGAACTGTGTCCACAAGCCTCCAAACAAAGTTTCACCTTTTAGAGTTAGGCAGGGAAGAAGTCCGGGAATTGAGTGCATGGGTGCTGCTTTGTGTCACCATCTTTACTGCCCCATGCCTCGTTCGCACTCGGCACTCTCCCTGTGACTGGAGTTCGGGCCTAGGTTAATGGCACCCCACTCCAGTACTCTTGCTTTGAAAATCCCATGGACGGAGGAGCCTGGAAGGCTGCAGTCCATAGGGTCGCTGAGGGTCGGACACGACTGAGCAACTTCACTTTCACTTTTCACTCTCATGCATTGGAAAAGGAAATGGCAACCCACTACAGTGTTCTTGCCGGGAGAATCCCAGGGACGGGGGAGCCTGGTGGCCTGCCATCTATGGGGTTGCACAGAGTCCGACATGAGGGAAGTGACTTAGTAGTAGTAGTAGTTCCTTCATGTACAGAATCAAGTAATCGCTTATCTTACAGAATGTCTTAGATCAAGATATACGGAAGAAATCCGCCTAAGAGAGTGGTAGGAACCGTCCCCTGCCGATCACAGAGATGAGACTTTGGGAGTTATCTTTGTTACAGGACGGGGGAATGGTCCCTTGAGTCCACATTCAGGTCCTCACCTTGCCTTCAGATCAGTCCTGGGAATCCACTCTTAGCCACACGAACACGCTGAACATCAGTCCGAGCTCTTTGCCACCAGCACGGAAGTTTTGCACAGACACTTCTGGCTATGGCTGCCCTGTGCACGGTCTCTGAGGGATGATGGAAGGGGCAGGGCTCTGTGGGGACCCCGTTGTTCAGTGTTCAGTGGTCCCTGGGTCATCCCTTAGGGTCCTCACCATGCTGTCTGTCAGGCCCGGAACCATTCGCACTACGGACTTGAGTCCTCCTGCCCCCAAACTAAGCCCTCACCTCTCGAAGTCCCTAGTGGGGAATCAGGGAGCTTCTCTGTGCATCTCTCCTTGACAGGGGCAGCGCCACTCCGTGAGACTTCCTCCTTGGTGGGAGAGACCCTCTCAGCACTGATGGTCCTCATCTTCCCGGTGGTGATGGCCAAGATGCCACCCTCCTAAGAACTGGGGTTCCATCCATTTCCTCGCTAAGACCAGACAGAAATGAAGAAGCTTCTCATCCCTATAACTCTGCCTGGAGCCTCTGGGGTTAGGAACAGGGGCAGGGGTCTATAAAGCCTCCTCATTTGTGGGTCTAATGATACTTCTTTCTTCACTCAGGGACCTCACCATGGTCCTGGCCAGTCCTGGAACCTGACCCTCCAACCTGAGATTCTCCCTCTACTGAACTGAGGCCATTCTTCTTAGACAGACTTTGACCTCACAGAGAACTACAAAGCTTATAAGACGGAATGTCCTGTCTGGGCATTTTAGGCCTGAGAGCAAGTTTGGGTAGGTCTCTGAATGACCTGTATTTTATGGTGGTTTTCTCTCCAGTCCTCACTTATGGGGGCCCAAATTTTGTCTCTCTCTCTCGGATTAAAAGATTCCTGGGGAATACCACATCCCAGCAAACTCTTGAGCAGTGTCCCTAATGCAAACCTTACAGTTTCATATCCCAGACTTGACCTGAGATGGAGAAAATAACACAGAAGGCAGGGGGCAGAATGAGGTGTGCTCCCAGAGAAAAATGCTGCTCCATCCTTTTCAAAAGCCAGAGTCAGTCTCTTTTCATGACTTTTTAAAATTGATTGACAGGCATACTTTTCAAACATTGTATTGCATATAATCATGCATCACAAATACTGTGTTTCGTTACAAAGTGAAAGTTTATGGTAACCATGCATTGAACATGTCTATGGCATCATTTTCCCAAATCATGTATTCACTTGGGGCCTGTTCCACATATTGTTAATTCTTTAAATATTTTAAACTCTTTCCTTATTTTATTTCTTATGGTGCTCTGATCAGTTGTCTTTGTTACTATTGTAACACATTTGTAATTAAGCTATGTGCATTTTTTAGACATCTTCTAGTAAGTGTACAATAGGATTAACAACTTTTATAAGCACTGGGAATCCCCCAAATTCCTAATGATTTACTCTATGGCCATTTTACCTTTACTGCAGTGATCTAGAACCCAAGTCACCATATCTGAGATATGAGTACAATTCTAAAGGAAAAAAGCCATCTAAGATGGTTTTGTGCTATTCTGATTGAGGTTATCGGACACTGCACAGAGAGACGAACTTACTGTCCCTATCATCTGTTTCTCTTCTTTATTCCTGTCATTTATTGATGTAGCCTTCAAGGCTTTGTGACTAAAGAAGTGTATTGGAATATATCCAGAGTCCTTGCTTTTATCCCAAGATACTTTGGAGTGTTAAGGAACACAAGTTCTGCTTTAGGCCAAGAGGAGTAGAACAGCGTTGGATCTAGAGGAATTCAGAGAGGAATCTAATTCCAGGCCTATCAGTCACTAGTGTTCCCCAGCAAGGGCTCACTGCCTGATGCACCTAGAAGCCAATATTATGGAATGGGCTTTTGAGAGACAAACTTTAATCCAAGGTGGAGTAGCAAAAAGACAGGAAGTTGGGCTCTCAAATCTGTCTCCTAAATCCAGAGTTTGAGGTAAAATGAAAGGGTTTAGGGGAACTGCAACCTTGGAACCTAATTGGCTAGTCTTGAATTCGTTTATGTAAGCTATTCACGCTGCTAGAAGCCCGATTTTCCGTATTGAAGGACTTCATACAGTTCTCCCCTGGCAACATTCCTACTCTGAGAGTTCCACAGACTGAACCCTCTTGGTTCTGCAGTCATCCTGGAAACATAGGCTCCTTTTTGGCACATGCATAGTGCTGCCTCTAAAAATAACTCAAGGTTTGATTAATCAACAACCTGTTTTAAGGAGGCAAAACCACTTTAAACTGGTCAATGCTTTATGCTTCAATCCCCCCATTTCTCTTTGTACATTCTTCAAGCTTGTGGGAAATCATCCTCAATTTGGTTAATGAGCCTCAAATTCTGTAGAAAATGATAATCCCAGGTCCCAGAGTTTTGTACCACCAGGACTGGAGTGTTACATAAGCACTGACAAGGTTGGATTAATTGGTATTTAAGAAAAGTGATTATCAGAAGCTTTGTTTCCTTCACATGTCTCTTTTCAGGCTATTGCTTGAAGTTTGGCATTTTGCTGCCTGGATGGAATTTATTACTATTGGGTCATCTGTCTTGGCTCTTCCTGGCCACTCCTCAGCCCAAACTGAGCTCTGCAGTTGACTGACCAATTTCTTCCACTGTAGTGCTGAAAATAGTTTACCTTTTGGCCAGCAGAGCCTGGACCAACTGTCTTTAACCAATGCTTGCTGCCTCTTCCCAGCCTTCATGGATTTAAGCTGACGTCAACCAGCACTCTTATCAGGAACTTGAGGTCTCCCTGGAAAGCCCTTGCATTCGTGGGAGCTGTACGAAAGCCTTCAGCGCTTCTCTATCTGTGGCTCAGAGCGCTTTGTTCCTCTCTAGGAAGAAAATGGGCAAACTTGAGGCATCTCCCCTTAATTTAGGACCCAATTCCATCTCCTAGTTTGGTTTCTGGAAAGTGTTGGCTGTATGAGTTCCCTAAAGAAACCACTGAGAAAAATGGACAGTCTCAAGGTGACCAGCTTGGATCTGAGGGTTCACTTAAAGAACCCTGAAAAGTTTTCCATTATTATATGTGGTTGTCAAACTGTAGCTTGAAAGGCACACGTGCTACCCAGCTTCCAAGGAATCTGTCCCACCAGTTCCAAGACTGGAGCCCATTTGGTCACAGGCTCCTAGTATTTCTGCCCCGCCATGTGCTGAGGGCATGCTTGTCTACTGAGGAGGGTCCTATAGAAGTTCAGGCTCTGTCTCAGTCTCCACGGAGAAAAACTTACCTAGTGAGTAGGAGGCTGAGACAGTGATTGCATCCCATTGAAGAAAGTGAAAGAGGAAGCTGTCTTAGCCTCAGGCAGAGCTGATTTTCAGACACACACATTCAAACTCCAATTTCCTCACTTCCTTTCTGAGCATGCTGGGGTTTAATCTTTCTGGTAGAGGACCTAAATACTTTACCTCTCCAGCAGAGATCACCGACAAGCAAATCTAGATGTCTGGGCAATTTCCAGGGGAAATACATTCACTCCAAGGCCTCTATGTAGCCCATGGCCTTTAAGACCACAACCAATGGCAATTTTTCCTGGTCAAATTTCATTTTTAACATCACACATGTCCAAATATATAAAAGTAGTTCAGTACTACCTCCCTGCTATTCTGGCTGATACAGAATAGGACTAGACTTTTTAGTGAGGAAACACCAGAATGTGCCCTATTGCATGAAATTATTAGCCGGATTAGGGTGCATTCTTCTGTGTGTCGGGGGAGACTTTTCCTGCTTTATACTCCCTCATCTTACATTTATGCTCACACCACAACAAGGTAATCAGGGCTGGTTTCATTAAGAATACACTCGTGTGGAACTCCAAGTATCATAAGAGACTACTACAAACAACTATATGCAAATAAAATGGACAATCTAGAAGAAAAGCACAGATTCTTAGAGAGGTACAGCCTTTCGAGACTAAACAAGGAAGAAATAGAGAACGTGAGTAGACGGATCACAAGTACTGAAAGAGTGATTTAAAATTTTCCAATAACATGTCCAGGACCAGGTGGCTTCTCGTGTAATTCTATCAACCTCCTCCAAAAAGAATTACAGAGGGAGGAACACTCCTAAGCTCATTCTATGAGGCCACCATCACCCTGAGAGCAAAACCAGACAGAGAAGCATGCACAAAAACAAAAGAAAAAGAAAAGAAAATGACAGGCCAATATCACTGAAGAACACAGATGGAAAAATCCTGAACAAAATACTAGCGAACCAAAAAAGACAGTCTCTTCAATAAGTGGTGCCTTGAAAACTGGACAGTTACATGTAAAATAATGAAATTAGAACATTCTATAACACCATACAAAAAATAAACTCAAAATGGATCAAAGACCGAAATGTAAACCCAGATTCTATAAAACCCTCAGAGGAAAACCTAGGCAGAACACTGTTTGACATAAGTTGCAGCAATATTTTTTTGTTTTAGTAAAATGGTTTTTGATTCACCTCCTGGAGTAATGAAAATAAAAACAAACACAAACAGGTGACCTTTAATTAAAGTCAAAAGCTTCCACACAGCAAAAGAAACCAAAAACAAAAAGACAACTCACAGAATCAGAGGAAATATTGGCAAACAAAGCAAACAACAGCACAATAATCTCCAAAATATATAATAGCTCATGCACCTCTGTGTCAAATAAACAATCCCATAAAAATTAGCCAGAGTGTATAAACAAACATTCCCTCAAAGAAGACGTACAGATGACCAAAAGCATATGAAAAGATGCTCAACATCAAAATTATCAGAAAAATGCAAATGAAAAGTACAATGAGGTATCACCTCACACCAGCCAGAATGGTCATCATCCCCAAATCTGCAAACAACAAATGATGGAGTGTGGAAAAAAGGGAACACTGCTGCACTCTCAGTGGGAATGAAAATTGACACAGTCACTATGGAGAACATTATGGAAGTTCCTTGAAAAACGAAAAATAGAGTTACCATATGATTTACCAATCCCACTCCTGGTACATATCCAGAGAAAACCATGATTCATAAATATACATGCACTCCAATCTTCACTGCAGCACTATTTACATTAGCGAAGATATGGAAGTAACCTCAGTGTCTATCAACAGAGGAATGAATAAAGCAAATGTCGTACATATATACAATGGAATATTACTCAGCCATAAAAAGAATTAATTAATGACATGTGCAGCAACATGGATGGACCTAGGGAATGTCATACTAAGTAAAGTAAGACAGAGAAAGACAAATAGCATATGTTATCACTCCGAAGTGGAATCTAATTTTTAAAAAATGACACAAATGAACTTGCTTCCCTGGTGGCTCAGCTAGTAACGAATCTACCTGCAATGTGGGAGACCTGGATTTGATCCCTGGGTTGGGAAGACCCCCTGGAGAAGGGAACGGCTACCCACTCCAGTATCCTGGCCTGGAGAATTCCATGGACTGTATAGGCCATGGGGTCACAAAGAGTCGGATAAGACAGCGACTTTCATTTCACTTCACAAATAAACTCATTTACAAAATAGAAACTGACTTATGGATATCAAAAACAAGCTTATGATTACCACTGGAGAAATGTTGGGGGAGGGATACTTTAGGAGCCTGAGATAAACATACACGACTGTTGTGTCTGACTCTTCGTGACTCCATGGACTGTAGTCCACCAGGACCCTCCATCCATGGAATTTTCCAGGTCAGAATACTGGAGTGAGTTGCTATTTCCTGCTCTAGGGGATCTTCCTGACCCAGGGACTGAACCCACTTCTCTTGTGTCTCCTGCATTGGCAGGTGATTCTTTACCACTGTGCCACTTGGGAAGCCCACATCTACAACTAAGATATATATATATAATAGCAATAACCCCAAAGTGCCTACTGTATAACACAGGGAACTCTACTCAATAATCTGTAGTAATCTCTATGACAAAAGAATCTGAAAATGAGTGAATATGTGTATGTATAACTGAATCACCTGAAACTAACACAACATTTTAAATAAATTATACTCAAAAAAACACAATAGAAAAATAATACTACCATAATATCCAGCAATCTGACTCCTGAGCATATATCCTGAGAAAATCATAATTCGAAAATGGAACAATCACCCCAATGTAAATTGCAGCAATATTTACAATACCCAAGACATGGGAGCAAACTAAATGTCCATCAACAGAGGAGTAGATAAACATGTGGTCCAGAAATACAAAGGAATATTACTCAGCCATAGGAAAGAATGCCATTTGCAGCAACATGGATGGACCTAGGGACTGTCATACTAAGTGAAGTAAGTTAAAGACAAATATATCCTTCATATGTGGAATCTAATTTTAAAAAGTGATAAAATGAACTTAATACAAAACAGAAAACTTACGGATCCTGAAAACGAACTTATGGATACTAAAGGGGAAATGTAGTGAGGGAAGGAAAAATCAGGAGCTTGGGATCAACGTACACACACCCCTATATATACAATATATAACCAATAAGGACCTCCTGCATAGCACAGGGAACTCTAATCAATATTCTGGGATAACCTATGTGAGAAAAGAAACTGAAAATGAATTTATATATATATATATGTGTGTGTGTGTGTGTGTGTATGTGTGTGTGTCTGTAACAGCATTACTTTGCTATATGCCTAAAACTAACACAACATTGTAAAACAACTATACTCCAATAAATTTTAAGAAATAGACTACCTGGGAATATATCTGAAGAAAACCATAATTTGAATAGGAACAAGCACCCCCATGTTCCTTGCAGCACTGTTTACAAGAGCCAAAACATGGAAACGACCTAAAGGTCCATCAACAGATGAAAAAGATGTGATACATAAATACAGTGGAAGAATACTCAGCCATAAGAAAGAATGAAAGAATGCCATTTTCAGCAACATGGATGGACCTAGAGATTGTCTGAGTAAGTCAAAGACAAATACCGTAGTATATTGCTCACAGGAAAATCTAATTTTTTAAAATGACACTGATGGACTTATTTACAAAACAGAAACAGACTCACAATTTGAAACAGATTCATGGTTACCAGCAGAACTTTGTGGGCAGGGATACATTAGAAGCTTGAGATGAACATACACATACAACCATTATAGAAAATAGATAACTGAACAGGACCTCCTATACTCAATATTCTGTAATAGCCAATATGGGAAAAGAATCTGGAAAAGATTGAATATATGTGTAACTGAATCACTTTGCTTTACACCTGAAAGTAACACAAGATTGTAAATCAACAAACCTCCAATAAAATTTTTTTTTTAAAAGAATATCCATCTGTAATAATACCTCTGTGCTGTCACCTTAGGCAAAGGGGAAAACCCCCATCACCTCCATAAAGCAAAGTTTCCAGTCCAGGAGCAAGGTGTTTTATCTCCCGATTCAGAGGACCCTCATTAATTACAGCTTGAATACAGTCTCGCCACATTCATCCCATAGCCAACTCCTACTAGCCAATCCCAACACATAAAACAGTCAGACACAGACAAACACAGGCAATTAAATCCAAAGGCCTGGAATCTTAAGCCAGTGTTCAGAGCTCTAACCCAATCATTTGAGCACCTCAGTAGCTATAACCTCTGATATTGTCCTCTTAGGGTGGGTCTTATCCCACGACTGTAGCCTTAGGATTCTAATCAGACAGAAGAAACTCTCCTAGGTGGGACTCTAACCCACAGTGGTGTTGTCGTTCTTCAATCAATTCGTCACGTCTGACTCTGTGCAACCCAATGGACTGCAGCATACCAGGCTTCCCTTGTCCTTCACTTTCTTCTTGGGTTTGCTCAAACTCATGCCCATTGAGTCAGTGATGCCATCCAACCGTCTCATCCTCTCTAACACACAGTCCTGATGAGATTATTAGACTACCGGCACATTCTAACTTCATATAGCACACTTAATTACAGGCATATTTTAAGGAGTTTACTCACCCCAAAGATGTCTGATCCAGGAGCTGTTTCCTTCCTTAAAAGTGAAAGGAGCCCCAGAAGCCAGAGGAGCCCAGAGTGCCATGGCTAGGAAACAGGAACCCGAGAGCCAACTCTCTAGACAAACTCAGTATAGGTGGCCACTCAGGGTTGCTGTTGAGGGCCCACCAGGGGCTACAGTGCATCAAGCAGATGGTCACAAGTCCTAAACCTCAACAAGGCTGCCCAGACTAACGGAACATGGGCTCAAGCCTGATGCTCAGAGAAGTCAATACTTATGGCAAGAGCTTTAGAGAAAAGAGCTTTACTGCAAGGCCAACCAATGCAGGAGGAAAGGTATCAAACCTCTCTTCAATCCAGGAGCCTGGGTGCAATCTAAGGGGCCATGGGAATTTCTAACTTGGAAGCTAATTGGCTAGTCTTCAATTAGTCCATTTCAGCTACTCAGGTTACAGGAAGCCAGGTTTTCCTCATTGAAGGACTTCTCACTATGTAAATGGCCCGGGGAAATATTTCTCTTCTCTGAGTTTTACAGACTGAAGAGCTTGGCTCCGGGGTCATCCTGAGGTCATGTGTTCCTTCTTGGACACATGCAGTTCTTTCTTTGTAAAATGACTCAAGGTGTGACTAATCAACAATCTATTTGAGAAGGTCAAACCAGTTTAAGCTGGTCAATTGCTTCTCATGCTGTTTCACTAGCCCCCTGAACTCTAGCACATTACCCAAACTCCAAGACAAAGAAAAGCACAGTGAACTAAATGTTGCCTAGCAAGGACAATCATGTAACATTCCCATCACAGGATGTAACATAGAATGTGCTTGAGGTAGAATCTTTCCCAGTTGGAAACAACTCAGAATTCTTAGAATTTTTGTCATTCACCAGTATCTTCTCTCCCAGATACCCTTTCATCTAATTAATGAATATTTCCACGCATTTAAGTACCAACAAAAAATCTAGAACTTGCCTAGAATTTGCCCAATTACACACAAGATAAAATAATGGAGTAGGTCCTTAAGGAGAGGTCTCTGGCTCCCTCAACCCAGGGTAAAGGTCACCAGTCCAGGAGACTGTGGATTCTCTGAGGCCCTCCATCTGAGGATCTGGCCGTGCTCACTACTCCCACTGTCTCTCTAGCCCACCAGGCAACTTCCCTTGAAATGACCTCTCGCTGAAGGCTCCGCGTTTTCCTAAGGCTCCAAAGCGAGACAGTGTATTAAAAACGGAGACATCTGTTTGCCGACAAAGGTCCCTGTAGTCAAAGCTAGGGTTTCCCCAATAGTCATGTATGGATGTGAGAGTTCGACCATAAAGAAGACTGAGTGCTGAAGAACTGATGCTTTCAAACTGTCGTCTTGGAGAAGACTCTTGAGAGTCTCTTGGACAGCAAGGAGATAAAGCCAGTCCATCCTAAAGGAAATCAACCCTGAATATATATTGGAAGGACTGATGCTGAATCTGACTGCAATACCCTGGCCACCTGATGCAAAGAGCCGGCTCATTGGAAAAGACCCTGATGCTAGGAATGAAAGATTGAGGGTAAGAGGAGAAGGGGGCAGCAGAGGGCGAGATGGTTGGATGGCATCACTGACTCAATGGACATGAGTTTGAGAAAACTCTTGGAGACAGTGAAGGGCAGGGAGGCCTGGTGAGCTGCAGTCCATGGGGTCTCAAAGAATCAGACACAACTGAGTGACTGAGGATGCACACACACACACACACACACACACACACACACACACCACTCCATTACATGTATATATCATATATCTATCCATTGATACATCAACGGACATTTAGGCTGCTTCCCTGTATCGGTTATTGTGAATACTGCTGCAACAAATACAGCAAAGAAAATATCTCTTGGAGAGTCTAATTTTAATTCATTTGGTTTAAAACCCAGAAGTGGGCTTGCTGAATCATATGGTAATTCAATTTTTAATTTTTTGAGGAACCTCAAATACTGTTTTCCATGATGGTTGCACCCATCAACATTCTCACTAACATTATAAAAGAATTCTCTAAATGCTTGCACTTAATCATCTTCCTCTGTCCTGGAGAGGGAGCAAGACAATCAACTTTTCAAATGATTGTTGTGGTAAAACCACTTAACATCAGATCTACTCACTTAAATATTTAGGCCCACAATACAGTAATGTTAAATATAGGCACAATGTTACCCAGCAGATCTCTGGAATTGGTTCATCTTGCATAACTGAAACATTATACCAAGTGAAAAGCAACTGCACATGCACATGCAGTCACCATGTGCAGTGATCTTGGAGCCCCCCAAAATGAAGTCTCTCACCATTTCCATTGTTTCTCCATCTATTTGCCATGAAGTGATGGGACCGGATGCCATGATCTTTGGTTTTTGAATGTTGAGTTTTAAGCCAGCTTTTTCTATTCTTTTTCACTTTCATCAAGGCTCTTTAGTTCTTCTTTGCTTTCTGCCATAAGGATGGTATCATCTGCGAATCCTAGGTTATTGATATTTCTCCCTGCAATATTGATTCCAGCTTGTGCTTCATCCAGCCAAGCATTTTGCAAGATGTACTCTGCATATAAGTTAAATAAGCAGGGTGACAATATACAACCTTGATGTATTCCTTTCTTTCTAGTTGACGTAGCTATAAGTATTAGCTATTGTATTCTTATAATAATGTAAGCTAGAGAAAACAAAATTTTACTAAGAAAATCTTAAGAGAAAATATATTCACAGGACTGTATTTATCAATATTGTAAGTTTACAGCATGCATTTGCAAGAGTTGTCTGTCAGTACATACATCTATATTGCCTTATATGACAAAAAGACTATAGATGCAAAACACTAAATATCAACAATGAAAAAATAATGTGAAAAGCAATTCATAGTTAGTTACAGGTATAATGATTCAAGCATCGATAATGAAGAAGCAGCAATATGATTGCTTTATAGTAGCCTAGTGTAACTGATAGGATTGCTTCATGGTAGCCAAGCATTTATAGTAATGAATGGATCACTTAAATTTTTATATCCTTTGCTATTTCAGTCATATTTATAATAAAGCACTGAAAACATTGTTACTTTAAGAGAAAACACTTACCTGTGATGACAGGCTGATGTGCCGTTTATCCATTCACAAGAGAGAGATGGGACAGTGTATAGTAATAGAATTCTTTGAAAGCAAAATTATAAAACAGAGAATATAAAATTATTAATTTTATATTAAATGTCAGTCACCTTCTGCCTATGCAATGGTAGGCTATCCACTTCAATACACGTCTTGCACGCTATGTTTTACATGATGGATACTTACTTAGCTGGTGGTGATGATGAAGATGATGACACAGAAACATTTCATACAATCCTTGCCTACAGTTATGAGCTCTTAGCACAAAGACACTCACACACATACTCAACAGATAAGATTATTACTGGTATGGCACAAAGATTATTTAATACTCATTGAGGGGAAGTGGATCATCATATAGGTCTTCATTCCTGACACCTTCTTGCTGAGTAGGCTGAAGAGGAGGAGGAAGAGGAGGGGTTGACCTTGATGAGTGGCAGAGATGGAAGAGCAGAGGAGGTGGAAGGGGAGGCAGGGGGAAGCAGGCACACTCAGTGTACCTTTATGGAAATGCATTGTAATTTCTGTCTGAAGATTTTGCTTTTTTGTTTCTCTAAAAATGTTTGTGTATTATCAGTCCTCCTTCCACCATTTGCTTTCTTTTCAGTGCCCATATCATAGAAGGATCCATGCCATACAAGAGTCAAAAGCAGTCTTGAGTGCTCAGAACGCTTCTGCCAGATTGTCTAATGTCAATTTGTTTTCTGGCACTGCTTCTTCTATGTCTTCTTCCTCATCATCCAGCTCTGGTTCAGCACCACTAATCTCCATCAAGTCATATTCTGTTAATTCCTCTGCTGTAGGGTCTGCTAGCTCTTCAATATTTCCAAGATCCATATTTTGGGACTCTTCACCCCCTCCCACCTTTTCATGCTGTATCCACAGTCTCTGTCATGATTTTCTTAGCTGACACTGTCACAAATCTGTGAAGGCATGCACAACACCTGAACAGTTTTCTTTTTTTAGCAGGAATTTATTGTTTGGGACTTTCATGGTTTTATTTATTTATTTATTTATTTTTTTGGTAACAACAATCGGATCTTCAGTCGTGTAATCCTTCCAGACTTCATGATGTTTTATCAGGGTTCTCTTCCATAGCATTGACAATCATTTCTGTAGAGTACCCTGTGTAATGAGCTTTAACGGTCCCTTTGACCCTTTGATCTATAGGCTGACTTAAAGATGTTGTGTTTAGGGGAAAGGAGACACTTTGACGCCTTCAGTGTTGAACTCATAGGGTTCTGGGTGGCCAAAGCATTGTCCAGTATCAAAAGAATTTTAAAAGGCAGTCCCTTACTGGCAAGGTACTTTCTGCATCCAGGGATGAAGCACTGATGAAATCAATCCCCCAAAGGGTTCCTGCTGTCCAGCCTTCTTGCTGTACAACTGAAACACTGGCAGATGATGTTTATCATTTCCCTTTAAAGCTCAGGGTTAGCAGCTCTATAGGTTAGGGGAGTCCTGATCATTTGCACAAAAACCTGATGGCTTTTGCACAAAATCATAGAATTAGCCTATCTCATTCTGTCTCAAATTCTGGAGCTCATTTCCCTTCCTTACCAATGAATGTACTTTGTGGTATTTTGTCCAGAATAGGGTACTTTAATCTACCTTAAAACCTGTCCAGACAGATCTCCTTTCTCCTCAGGGATTTTCTTTTTTAAATTTTATTGGAGTATATTTGATTTGCAATGTTGTGTTAGTTTCAGGTGTACTGCAAAGTGATTCAGTTATTCATATACATATATGCATCCTTTTAGACAATCTTCCCTCATATAAGTTATCACAGACCGTTGACTTTCCTGTGCTATACAATAGATCCTTGTTGGCTATCTATCTTAAATACAGTACTGTTTATATGTTCATCCCAAGCTTCTGATTTAACCCTCCCTGCCACATTTCCTCCTTGGTAACCATAGGTTCATTTTTGACATCTGTTCACTCTTTTTCTGTTTTGTAAATAAGCTTATTTCTATCATTTTTTCAAATTATATTTCCACATTTGAGTGATTTGATATTTGTCTTTGTCTGACTTCACTTAAGGAGAAGGCGATGGCACCCCACTCCAGTACTCTTGCCTGGAAAATCCCATGGATGGAGGAGCCTGGTAGGCTGCAGTCCATGGGGTCGGGAAGAGTCGGACAGGACTGAGCCACTTCACTTTCACTTTTCACTTTCATGCATTGGAGAAGGAAATGGCAACCCACTCCAGTGTTCTTGCCTGGAGAATCCCGGGGATGGGGGAGCCTGGTGGACTGCCGTCTATGGGGTGGCACAGAGTCAGACAAGACTGAAGCGACTTAGCAGCAGCAGCAGACTTCACTTAATATGAAAATTTCAACGATGTCCATTTTCTCCACTTTTACTCAACATGATTTCAGAAGTCCTAGCCGTGGCCATCAGAGAACAGAAGAAATAAAAGGAATCCAAGTTGGAAAAGAAGTGAAACTGGCACTGTTTGCAGATGACATGATGCTAGACATAGAAAAGCCACAAGTTGCTATGAGAAAACCACTAGAGCTCATCAATGAATTGGTAAAGTTGCAGGATACAAAATTAATACCCAGTGATTTTCTTGATGACATATGGGAAACCACCTGTTGCTTCTTGTTTGCAAAAGCTGCTTCCCCTATTATTTAGATATTTTGAAGTCAAATCTCTGTCTGAAATTATCAGATCATCCTTCGCTGGCATTAAATTTTCCAGCTTTAAATCCTTCACCCATTTTTGCTTTAGGTTGTCATAATGACTTTGCTTTTTCTTCAATCATGTTTGAGTCTATAGATATGCCTTGCTTATAGCAATCCTGCACCCACATACAAGCTATGGTATGGGGAGGGAGGAGGGTTCAGGATGGGCAACACGTGTATACCTGTGGTGGATTCATGTTGATATATGGCAAAACCAATAAAATATTGTAAAGTTAAAAAATAAAAACAAAAACAAACAAAAGAATATTTAATTAAGCTCGGAAAAAAGAGATAAAAACATACTTCACAAAAAGCACAAGATTTTCACACCTGCTGGTGTAGCTGCAGTGATGGCTTCATAAAGTTCCTTTTCTTTTTCTTACAGTGGTTCTTATGCTGGATTCATTCATCTTGAAATGGTGGCAACCACAACTGCAGATCCAAACCAGTATACAAGGAGCAACTCAACTTTTTTGTATAATGTCATGACTTCTCTCTGCTTCGTGAGAGCACTTCCAGCACCACTAGGGGCACTTCACATGAGTCCTATTGTGTTACTCAAAGTTTGGAGTATCGTACTAAACAGAGTAAGAAATAGCTGTGAACCATTGGTGATCACATTTGTTGAGATAACAGTTTAGTACACAAACTGTTCATCATAGATGAATAGTGCTATTCATGATCCATAAGTGTGTGTGTGTGTGTGTGTGTGTGTGTTGTTCTTACCCATTTCAAGTGCAGCTGATCTAAGTTGTATGCTTACCTGTGGTACTGCAATTTCTTAATTGGACTCTGGACCTTCTATAAAGGTTATTTTACTACTTATATACTTTTAAGATCTGGGTTGCTGAGGGGAAACAGGGGCTGGGAATTCCTGTTCCACTGTATCGCAGATGCCACACAGACAAGGCCATTTTTTTTTATATGAACAATTTCACTCACTGTCCTTTATCATTGGCAAGAAACTCCCAATTCTCTTGTCCTGTCATCTTTTTCTGAACCACAAAGGAGATTCAAGGATTTCTGACTCAATATAAAAACCTTTGTACTTATACTGGGATATACTTTGTTCATAAACACAAATACGGAAGTCAAATTAACCTTCAATTACAAGAAGGGTATTTCAATAGTGCCAAAACGAAAGCCCTAAACAGCAAAAGATACATCTCCCAGTTACTGAGGTCAAGCAAGGACAAAAAAAAAGACATAGAATGTGTTCCCTTCAGCTCCACCTTGGCACTCAGCTACTTGGAATACTTACTTCTCTTTTCAACCTCAAGATGAAGGATCTTCCCTGGATGTCACTATGTGGGAGGAGCTGGCAGACTTGGTTCTGGAACGTGCCCTGCCCATGGCGGTAGCGCTCTCTTTCTCAGCTCTCAAGGCCTCTCTCTACCTCATCCTATGATGGGATTCAGGACCTCCGAGGGCTGACAGCAGCAAGTGGACACTACAGAACCCCAGTGGCTCTGGGTGGCTATTTCTTTCACTTCTTTTTAAGGGGCTTCACATATATATTTGACAATTCCTACTCTGACCTGAGATTGCCCTCCTTAGACCAAAGGTCTCACGTCCCTGACAACTGTACTGAGACAACAGAGAAAAGAGATGTTCAGCTTGAGAGCTCTGCCTGAAGCCTTCTTACACCTAATATTCTGGGGCGTTGCATTCCTCAGTCCAGTTGCATGGGTGACTTCCTAAAGGCCCTTGCCCCTTTGATTAAAGCCTTCTAGGGAAATGCCACATCCCTGAAAGGCCCTGAGTACTTTCTCTACTGCGGACCTTGCAGAGAAGGAATCCCTGTCCTAGGAGTGATAAGAGATAGGAAATCCATGGCATAAGTAAGGGGGCCCAGGCAGAGTCCTGTGAGGGAAACAAAACGTAGTAACCTGTCCCTTCTCTCCTTCAGCCAGACTTCTCAGGCAACCTCTGTTCTAATAAATAAACTTTATATTTTAGATCTAATAGATATTTTTTATACAAAGGAATGGCTGTGAGATGTTTTTGAGTCCCTTACTGATCTTATAAGCTTATCTGAAACTTAAAATGTTCGTATCTTTTAAGATGTCTGAACCCTCATATGTATGGACAGATGACCCTATTGTCAGCAAATACTATCTCTTTTTTCCTCTCTTCATATGTCATATTTATTTTGGCATAATTATTATTATTATTGCTCTGGCTATGTATTACAATATAATAGTTTGACCCAAGAGTCCCTCTTGTTAATGCTTCATACATTTCACAGTAATGCGTACAAAAAGGGAATTAAGGGCACAAGGTCAGATCAGGCTTGCAGGAGTGAGAGGGTGAGCTTTAGACTAACTCAGATCAAGGGCCTATGGACATCCCTGTCACTTAAACAGCCATGGAAAAGTTTGTCACATCATTAAACTCTCTGAGAGTGCCTCGGGCTCTTTAACTGTGAAGGGAGTTTGACAAGCCCTGTCTGGAAGGACGGCTGGCATGTGGTGGTAACTGTAAAGCCACCTGCCACAGTGCCTGGCAGGCACCAACCATATCCCTCCCTTCTCAGGACTGGTGGCTATACTTTCCAACGAAGATCTCACCTCCCTTAGGCCTGACATAGGGCTTCCCTGATGGCTCAGCAGTAAAGGATCTGCCTGAGATATAGGAGCTGCAGGAGACGCAGACTCAGTCTCTGGGTAGGAAGATCCCCTGGAGGAGGAAATGGCAACCCAGCCTAGAATTCTTCCTTGGAATATCCCATGGACAAAGGAGCCTGGTGGCCTACAGTCCATGGAGTCCCAAAAGAGTTAGACATGACTTAGCAATTCAAGAATAAGAAGATGATGAAGAAGAAGAAGGCCTGGTATAAGAAGTGAGGGAGAGCCTTGCCTGACAGTCTTCCCTTGAGCTTTCTAGAACTGACATCAAAGGGGAAGGCATGACTCTCCTTTGTTCCCTCTATTCAGGGATGAGTATACCCCTCAGTCTCCACTCGGGCTTCACAAATTGACTTCTGGTGGAGCCTGGGCAATCCCCTACTTCTTGACATGAGGCCTATCTCCTCATAGTAAGACCGACACCTCCCTGTGAGCCTGAAGGAGGAAATAAGGGTGGCCTTATCTATCCACCCCTACCCATAGTTTCACAAGAATGAAAGCTGTGGCAAGCTTCTTGGGAATGACAGACAGTTCCTCTCAGGGGCCCAAATCGGGGTCTCAAATTTGACTCTCAGCCAAGCCCAAGACTCCCCCTTCTGTTGATGCCACCATCAGACCAAACCCTGACTTTCCTGCTACTCCTCCGTCAGAGCTGAAGTGTCCCTTGGCCTGGTAAATTTGCCTGAAGCCTTCTAGGCTTAGAGTAGGGAAAATACTGTGTGGCCATCCTGGTATTTGTGTTCCCACGTTCTTTGCTGTCCTCACCGTCTTGGAAAGAACCTGGAAATATTCCCCAACTGGAAACATTTCCTGACTTGCCTTAAAGCTTCTCCACCCAGGCCAATAATTTCCTGATCCCTGAGGAAGAAGAGGAGTTTGCCTCATAGGGCCACCACAGGCCATGGTCTTCTGAGGCTAACAGGAGTGGAAGGAATATGTTCTGCCCCAACTGCTTTGAGGCGAGTGGTCTTTTCAAGAATTCAGGGTCCTTACCTTGACTTCTGGCACAACATGGAAATCATCCTTCTGCTGAGCTTCGGCTGCTCCCTTTGATCAGGATGAGGTTCCTTACCTCCATGTGATCCTCTGGGAGGAAGTGAGTAGGATTCACCATGTCACCAGGCCTAAGTGGCACAGTCTCAGGCCTGACAAAAGGGACAGTGCCTTCTGTAGCCCCCTTCTTTCTGGGAGGGATCCTTTGCTGTCGGTCAGTATCATCAGTTGACTCCTGTTAGGAACGGGGTACCCTTCCTCAGCTGATACAGCCTCCCTCCATTAGCCCAAAGACTTTAAGGCCCTGAAGCCATTCGCCTTCAGAAACTAAGGGATAAACCTAGTCTGAAAGCCCTGCCTGTTCCCTCCCAGGGCCCATTACATTTGCAGGACTTTCTAAGGATTTATCTGTAATGGGGTAGTTGGTTGCCACACTCTTCATACAGGACTATACACATGTCATGCCTGGGATTTCCACTCTCTGATGAAGAGCCAGCCTATAAACCAAGGTCATCTCCTTGAAACCCTCCAGGCAGAAGTCACGGGGCCCTTGAGCTGGCCAGCACTTCCCTATGCCTCCCAGGGCTAACTGGAGAGGAGGGACTAAGTGTAGCCCTGTCGGCTGTGGATTGAGGGGCTTCATGTCCACACTCTGGGTCCTCACTTTGACTCTGCACCCTTCTTGGGGCAATATTCTCTGCAGATTCCCAATGTCCCCACCTCCCCAGGACCTGAGTTGAAAGTGTTAACCACAGCAGCCCAGATAGTTCTGGACTTCATGGGCTTGCCAATGAGGACGGGTCTTAACAGGATCCTTCTGTTCTGGATGGGTCTTTCCATCACCCTCATTCAGGTTAATCACTATCATTTATGTGAGATTGATTCTGTCTACCAACCTGAGAACTCTGTGCCAAGACCAAGTTTCTTAGGTCTCTGAGAAGCCTAAAGAATAAGTGAGGCTATGCTAAGGCTAATAGGCTCAGCCCACCAGTTCTGAATTCCTGTGTGTCTGAGATCAGAAGGGAGTGCTGTCCCAGTGACCACCATCCCCCATATTCTTGGGTCTTGCTCTCTTCAATCCTACCTGGGGCCCTCATCTTGCTTTCTGTCATGGATTAAAGGCCACTGGGGAAATTCCACGTCTCTACAAACTCCTGAGCTGTTTGCTCTGCAGGGCTAAAGAGAATGGGTCCATGTCCCAGGAATGACAGGAGATCGAGAAGCTATAGTCCAAGGCAGGAGTCCCAGGACAGGTGGCAGTCCTTTAGGGAGAAAAAAGTTGATCAATCTATCTCATCAGCCAGGTGAAGATTCTCATGTCATTTCTATTCTGATAGGTTTACTTTCCACAGGGAAGAGACTGTAAGGATGATATGGAGACTCCTTGCTCTTCAGAGGTTATCTAACATGGCCAATGTACATGCTTGTACTGTCCCTGAATATTGTTTCTTTCACTTATCTATGAGTAATGAATAAGGGATACATATTGTTGGTTAAGTATATCTGGTATTCTTACTGCTCTGGCTACACATTTTGATCCAGTAGCTTGAGCACGAGGGCATTCTTTCCTATCACCTAGGACAAATTCTGAAGTGCTGAGAAAAACACTGAAATAAAAGATACAAGGTGGGGACTTTCCTGGTGGTCCAATGGCTAGGACTCCAGGCTCCCAATGCAGGGGGCCCAGGTTCGCTCCCTGGTCAGGGAACTAGACCACACGTGGAGCAACTAAGATCCAGCACAGCCAAATAAATAAATAAATGATAAATAAATAAGGAATTGTCAAATGTTAAAAGGACTTGTTAAAGAACAAAGACAAGGGTATGTCTCAGGTTGGGGGGAGAACAACAGTATGAGTGATAAGTAGTGTAGAGCAGGAGTCTATTGCCAGCTGTCATTTACCAGCCTCATGTATTTCAGCACAAAACCAAACCCTAACTCTATGAGCCTTGGGCTCTCCCCTGTGAAGTAAGTTTGATAAGCCTTTTCTTGTCAGATTGGTGGAATATAAGTATTTATGGAAAGCTTCTATCACGGTGCCTGTCTCTATTGAGACATTTGGAGCCACGGTAGTTATTTCTATGATTATCTTGACCTCAGATGTTACATCAGCTGGATTCTTTTTTCAATATATCAGATGTCAGAAACTATGCAGTGTTCCAAGTGGGGGAAAAAAAAGACCCAACCTCCCAAATCAGCCAAAATTCCACTTAGCAATGAAACCAAAATAATATGTTCTCTCCAAGCCCTCTTTACCCTGCTTCTTTCATGTTCTTCCTGAAGTAGAGAGTATCTCAGCCTCTTCCATAGAACGACAGCATCTCTGAGAAACTATAATGAGTGGATAGAGGCTAGGACTTTTTTTGACTAAACATCACCAGTACAAGCATGAAGACTTCTTAAGAGCAGATTCTCAATGTTTGTGTAAAAGAAGAGCCACGAATAAATCATTTGCTATAATTTATATTCTCATTCTTGAAAACCATAAACCATAAGCAGAGGCAAGTATGTTTCTTTTACATTTACAAAAAGGCAGACTAAGCAGAGAGTAAAGCCAGCCAAAATCTGAAGAAATTTCAGCTATCTCCCTAACGATGTATCAATGTTCTGAGCCTCTATTAGTGTGGTGTCTTTCATATTTCTAAGGACAGTCTCATCTTAAAGTGATGATATTCTCATCCTGGATCACAAAAGTGATGTGAGGAATTCCAATATTTATTTGAGAAAACAAAATTCTTACTCCTAAATTTGACAAACAGCAAAGTGTGTGTGACCAATGCATTCATATACTTATATCATGACTCTAAATGACCTTTCTGTTGAAAAGTTTTAACAACTGAAAATTGGGGGAAATGAAGTCAACAAGTTATTGATGCATATCAGGAACACAGGTTGACCGGCTTGTCCAGCCACAAAGTGAACAACGGGCTTCAGATCACACTAGGCGCAAGATGAGTGGCTGGATGCGGCCCTGGGGTGCGCAGTGGCCGAAGCAGAACGGCCAGCAGCAGCTGAGGCATCAGCACCAGGCCTGGTTGAGGCAGAAGTGCCAGCCCTGGCTGCACCTCTGGCTCCGGTGCTCTCTACTTCCTCTCTCCAAGCCTCTTCATATTGCGGCTGCAAAGCAGGATGGACCGAATCCTTGACCTTGGCCAAAAACTGCAGGACTTTCGTTTTGCTGGTTTCTGTGAGCGCTTTAGGACCCCACAGGAACTCATAGCGAGGGGGATCGCTGCCAGGCACCTGGCGGTACTCCAGGTACTCTTCCCGCACCAGATCTTCTGTGATGAGCTTCCTGGGCTCTCCAAAGATGAAGTGACTTCTTCCATCATAGATGCCCAGCAAATTCAGGAACTTCCAGATCTTCTCCTCAGGGGCGTGGTTGCCATTCAGGTAGATGACACCCAGCAGAGGCATCAGAAGACCATTCTTCGGCAGCCCCAAGTCACCTCTCATGCACTCAGTGTCGCTGAGATCTAGGTTGCTCACCAGGGTATAGCAGTGACTGTTGGGCCTGACTTCCTTCAGCACCAGGCCAAACACCATCTCCATGCGCTCGGAGGCCCTGCTAAGGATCTCAGGGAATCGTTCCTTGTACCTTCTGTTGATTTCCTGCAGCATTTCAGACCTCTTAATGCGTTCCCTCATCTTATACTTATACAGCATGTATTGCACCAATAGCTCTGCCTTCCTGGTCAGAAGATCTGTGTGAGTGCTCTCAGCAGCAGCTGAGGCCTGGGAGGAATTTTCACCTTCCTGAACTTGGCCCTCAGCACCTACACCAGATCTTGAGCATGCTGCGCCACCACCACCACATCTTTTGCGTATAGCACCTGCAGCAGCACTGGTGGTGCCTTGGGCTCCCGGAGGCCCCTTGGAGGTGCCAGCAGCAGACAAGCTTGAGAGAGCACTTTCTGAATCAGGAGGGGAGGAGGAGGTGGTCTCTTCTCCCCCAGATGTGGTAGCCTGATCATGAAGACCCTGGGTCTCAGCTCGGGCTTGGGGACATTTCTCACGAGCACAGTGCTTACTCTTCTGCCCACAAGGCATGATGGCTGTGGTCAGGGACCACAGGCAGGAGTCTGGGCCAATACACAGGAGACTGGGGCACCTGGAGGATGGAGAATGAGGTGACATGAGCACCTTAAAACAGGGAGACTCTACCTTGGCTTAATCAAAGGCTGCCTCTGCAGGTGTCCTTGAGGACACTGCTCTAAGAACCCACAAGGCTCCTGTTTTCCTGCTCAGACCATTCACGGTCTCCTGAGAACAAAATCTGGTGCAGGCAGGTTGACGTCCCTGTGGATCCCCACAAGATCCCAATTCAAGGTCTAAAGTATTTTTTTGCTTCTGGTTTCTCCCATATGTCTTTTTGAAAATAAAATTATTTTTTGCAATATTACAATATTAATTTATAATAGTGTACCAGTTTCTGCCACACATCAATATGAATCAGCCATAGGTATATCTTATGTCTCCTCCATCTTGAAACTCCCTCCCACGTTCCCACAGAATCCCACAGAGGAAGAACAGAGGCCTTACTTTTCCTCTGCATCCTCTCAGCCCTCCTCTGGATTTACTCAGGTGACAGCAGGTGCCAGCAGTGGGGTTTTCTAAGTTCTACTTCAGTATTATCACGTCAAGTCCTGGAGGAGCCTTGGCACCCTTCCCTCCGCTACTCTGATGTAGACACTTTAGACTTCCCCATGATCCAGAGGTAAGTGAAGGGATGCCCCAGTCCACCTCCCTGCCAGGAGATAGATAACCAGTGCTGAGAGTTCATTAGGGTCTTTTCTATCCTGAGTTCACTGGGATCATCATTCAAGGTCCTTACCTTGGCTCCTTAAAACGTTGGGCACCATTATCCATTTGTGGACTGGTGTCTGCACCTTCATACTAGACATTTCCCCTCCCGTAGACTTCATATAAAACAGTAAAGAAGGTGCTCAGCCTCACAGGCCATCCCTGAGATTTCCTGGGCTGAAATCTGAGGGTTGGGATGGATGTACTGAGTCCTCACTCAGGTTATTCAATTGGGCTCCTGGTAGAGAAGCTCAACTTTCTCCTGAAGTGATGACTGCTTGATAGTAAAATCCAATCACTCCATGTCCCAAAATCAGGAAGTGAAGATGACCTTATCTTACCAAACACGGTCTCCTGAGAACAAAATCTGGTGTAGGCAGGTTGATGTCCCTGTGGACCCTCACAAGATCCCAATTCAAGGTCTAAAATATTTTTTTGCTTCTGGTTTCTCCTATATGTCTTTTTGAAAATAAAATTATTTTTTATATTATTACAATATTAATTTATAATAGTGTACCAGTTTCTGCCACACATCAATATGAATCAGTCATAGGTATATCTTATGTCTCCTCCATCTTGAAACTCCCTCCCACGTCACAACCTCTTAAGTTATTACAGAGCACTGGCTTTGAACTCCCTGGTCATAAAACTACTTCCTACTGGTTATCTATTTTCCATATGATAATGTGTACGTTTTCAATGTTACTCTCTCAATCTGCCCCTCCTTCTCCTTCCCCCACTGGGTCCATGAATGTGTTCTCCATATCGGTATCTCCAGGCTGCCCTGCAAATAGGTTCATCAGTACCATCTTTCTGGATTCCATATATATGCATTAATATATGATATTGGCTTTCCTCTTTCTGACTTAATTCACTCTGCTTACAAAAACTAGGAATAAAACTACCACATAAGCCAACAACCCCACTAGTGGTCATATACCCTGAGGAAACAGTAACGGAAAAAGACACTTGTACTCGTCTTCACTGCAGCACTATTTACAATAGCCACGACACAGAAGCAACCAAGCTCTACATTTGACTCATGACAGGGTCTAAGGTTTCTCCCTCTGCTGACCACTCCATTCAGACCAAGACCCTTACTTCCCCATTAGCCCGTAGTGGGGACCGACATGTATCCTTGAAGTCTCCCAGGGATGACGACAGGGAGATGTGGTCCGAATGACGCGGTGTGGAACATCCACAGCCCCCAAGGTTCTCACTATCCACCAGGACACCTGAAACCCGCCCTTGTCAACCTGAGGCTGCCCCCACTGACCTGGTCTCTCACTTCCCTGAGATGTCCCAGGAAGTGTCATGTCGAAACGCCCGATTCTCCCAGTCCTCAAAATAGGACTGGCGCCTTATGTGACTCCATTTCTTATGGGAGGAGACCCCATCCTCACTCAGCATCACAGCCATTAATATTGTTGCGGACTAGTTCCCTTTGTTGAACTGGGTTTATTCCATTACAGCAAGGCTCTCACTTCCCCAAAACTACCTCCAGTGGACACCAGGGGGCACCACAGTTGGCCAGCTCTACCTGGGGCCTCCTAGAGCCCAGTACAGGGGGTCTGCTCAGTGTGGTGCCCTTGGTGGTGTCGAGGTCTGCTCATCAGCCCTCAGGGCCCTCATCTAGGTCCTAGAGCTCCTCCGGGGGTAGAATCTGGGCCTACCCCCGGAGACCAACACCTTAGCCTGAGACACTCTAGACCACATTCAGCCGATAGCCCTGAGGGACTCAAAAGAGCCATATCACAAGGGTGGGATGTGCATGGCTCACTTTTATTACTGGGAGGGTTGGGAAAGTCCCATGAGCTACATTCACGTCCTCACCTTGGTTCTGGACGAGTCCTGAGCACTAAGTCTCTGCCATAGGGTCGCCACGGCTACCGGTCGATCCGCTGGATTTCAAAGCGGAAGTGGAGGGAGCTGCGTAAGGTCCTACGTGGGGTCTCCCAGTGATGACAGCAGGGGCAGCGTGCTACAGGAACCCGGTAGCTCAATATTCATCCATCCTTGGGTCCTCCTTGTGCAGTGTATCGGAGCCCAGGATGCCCCCTCCCATGAACCCAAGTCTTCCAGCTCCCAAACAAAGCCCTCGCCTTCCCAAGTCCCTAGTGGTGGGAGGCCAGCACTGGGCTGAGCATCTCTGCTTGTCAGGTGGTTTGCCACTCTGTGAGCCTCCTTCGTTGGGGGAGAGATCCTCTCACTAGCACTGATGGTCCTCACCTTAAGTCCGGTTATGGTCAAGACACCCCCATCTGCAGATCTGGCTTCTGATATGGCTAAAGGAGACTCAATCCTCCCTAAGATCACACAGGTTGAATGAGCAGGCCACTCAGAAGTAGCTCCTATGGGCTTCTCAGGGCTAAGAATTTACAGAATTCTGTTCGGCTCCCTCTGCAGGGGTCCCCGCTAACACTCAGCATCGCATGTGACGTCCTCCTTGGATTCAGGTCCCTCGCTCTGCGAAACTGCGGCTGATTGTATCAGACAGAGGTCTCACCTCGCTAAGATTTCTAGGCTGAAATCAACCTGACACCTGTGCCCAGAGCTTCCTGGGGACCACAGCATCAGTGATTTTCCAGGGCCTAGTGTGTGCTACTGTGAGTCCACTTTCAGGCCCTCACATTGACCCATGACGAATCCTGTAACTCCACTCTCTGTTTTATGAAGCTTCTTGTCTTACATCAAGGTCCTAGTCTCCTGAGAATTCCAAGTTGGAAGTCAGGATGATCCTCATGTGATACTAGTCCATCAGGGCCTCTGAGAATAGACAGTGGGGATGCATTTTGAGTCCTTCTGATTCCTATTGCTTAGCATCCTCACTACATCTACCACAGCCTGGGACTGCTCCTTCTACTGATCTAAGATTCCTCTTCTTAGTCTTTGGGTGACCACTATATTCAGGGGTGATTGTCTCCTCAGTCCTCCTTCATGGAGGTTCTCATATCAGCTTCTGTCCCTTGATTAAAGTCTTCCTGGGGAATGCATATTCCTACAAACAGTGAGCAGTTACCCTCTAGCAAATCTTGGAGAAAATGGGTCTCAGTCCCAAAAGTGATGTAAAATTAGGAAAACGCAGCAGAAATTAAGGGACTCAGGACAGATGTTATGATGTCAAAGAGATAGAGGTGATATATTCCTGCTCTTCAGCCAGATTTAGGGTGTGTGCTTAATCACTCAGTCATGTCCCACTCTTTGTGACCCCATGTACTGTAGCTCGCCAGGCTCCTCTGTCGATGCAGATTCTCCAGGCAAGAATACTGAAGTGTGTTACATGCCCTCCACAGGGATTGTGCCCAACCCAGAGATCGAACCCAGGTCTCCCACATTGCAGGCGCATTCGGTACCATCTGAGTCACCAGATTTAGGGTAGTTCTAAATTTACTCTCAGCACCTCCCTGTTGGTCCAGTGGTTATGCGCTCCCAATGCAGGGGTCCTTTGTTTGATCCCTAGTCAGGTAACATGATCCCACATGCCACAACTAAAAATCTCACATCCAACAACTAAGAGTTCTCGTGCCACACCTAAAATCTCACATTCCACAACTAAAGAGCCTGCACGTGGCAACAAAGATTCCAAGTGCCACAACTAAGACCCAGAGCAGTCAAAAAATCAATAGAAATAACTATTTTTAATTAAAACAAATAAAATTACCTTCTACATAGAAGGATAGCGCCAGATAATCTTGTAAGCCCTCAATCACTTGAGGGTGTCTGAATTTGCACATGCAGGTGATCATTTGCTAACTGAGCATTATCTCCTTCTCTCCTTTATTCACAGCTCTTAATTATTTTGGTGTTTGTATTGCATTAGCTATGTATTCCATCCCAGTGTTTCCGTCACAGAGTCCTTCTTTCTGTCACTCAAGATACATGTTTGAGTGCTAGAAGACAGTGAATTAACTGACTCATTAGCACCTCAGGCCAGGACAAGTGGAAGGGTACATGCTGTGGACAAATTCAGACCAGCGGTCTAGTCCCAGCTCTGTCTCTTATCAGTTGTGAGGACTTGGGTCCATCCCCAAACTTGGGGAGCCTCAGGTGAAGTGGCTTTTGTAGGGCTAGTGGCATGTAGCTAAAGCACCTGGCACACGGCCTGGACCACACTGAGACTTTACACAATATCTGTTTTTACTATGAGTATGTTACTATGAGTATGTTACTATGAGTATGAGTAGTTTCATCCTGGAGGATACCACCGACCCTGAGGAATCTTTTAAATCCAGGAGATGTCAGAGAATCTGTGGCATTCTTGGACATGAAACACCAAATCAGTCCAAAATGCTGTTTGGAAAGAATCTTTCATTTCCACTACTAGATCGTATTTTGAGTGAGGGGGTAGTTTTTTAACTGGAAAAAATTCAAAGAATCTAAATTTGATTCTGAGACTAATTCTGTCTTCCTTCCCGGCTGCTCTTTCATCTGAACAACTCCTAGAGACTTCCTTAGTGGTCCAGGGGTTAAGACTCTGCACTCCCAATGCAGGAGGCCTGGGTTCCACTGCTGATCAGGGAACTAGGTCCCACATGCCACAGCTTCGCCGCAACTAACAGTTCACAATCCACAACTAAAGATCCTATATGCCACAACTGAAACATTCCTCATGCTGCAACTAAAGAACTCGCAGGCTTCAAGGAAGATCAAGGATCCTTCGTGCCAAAGATAAGACCAAGCATAGCCAAATAAATAAGTAACTAAATAATATAAGCCCCCATCTTCATCAATTACACCATCACCTAAAATAGACTCACCTCACAGACTTTGGTGGAATTATCAACATAGCCAAAAACGCTGAATAGAATGCCCTTTCAATAAAATGAGCTCTGTTTCCACGACTCACAGCAAAGAGTGTCAGCCCACTTGCTTCTGAGTTTCCGGGTTCATTCTACTACTACTTTTATTTCACAGAATCTCCTTGGAGATGATGTGCATGAGACATCTAGGTTGTGCCCTGTGTTCACCGGCACTGGGACAGGAGCACAGGGCACATTCCATCCCCTCCCCAGGGGGGATTTCTCTCTGGTCTACTCGTGTTGCTGTTTAGTCACTCGCCGTGTGTGACCCTTTTCTACCCCATGGACTGAACAGATTGCTCTGTCCATGGGATTCTCCAGGCAAAAATACTGGATTGGGTAGCCATTTCCTCCTCCAGGGGCAGCTTCCTGACCCAGGGATTGAACCCATGTCTCCTGCATTGGCAGGCGGGTTCTTTACCACTGAGCCACCTGGGAAGCCCCATAATTCCAAAGCAATTGTTCAGGGTAGTTTTCCATTCCAGGCTTAAGTCTCTCAACTTTGAGACCCGCCATCTGAGGGTCTGACCCCTATTCAGTGTTTCCACAGCCTCCCTGGTGGGCTCGCCCTGTAGCCTAACTTAAAACTACTTTCCACTGCCAGACTTTTATTGTCCTAAAGTCTCCAAGTGCCTTGCCTCAGTGTATTTACACTAGACTCCTCATGAGGAAGCCCTCAATCCCCTCACCTCCTTACACCTCATTTTTATCGGGCCCTTAGATCTCAGTTCACCAGCTACTTTATTGAATGCTGCTCTTAAGACTCTAGAATTCTATAAGAAGGGCTTGAGTTTATTTTTCTTAGCATCCCCAAAACCACCCAGAAGCCTTCCAAAGAGCAGATGCTAAATTGATATTTGAACAACTATAGTGCAAGTGTGCAAGAAAGCAGTGTTTTGGAATTTCACTTCTCCCACATTCTTAAATAAGCAAAGCCAATCCAGATAAATAAACTTCAATTTTACAAAGAAAGACTAAACAAATAAAACAAACGAAGAAGTGAATACCTCTTAAGATTTTTTTCTGTATCTGATAATCACACAGACTTCACTGTGGAAAAATTTCCATTTTCACAAAAAAATCCATATTGCAATATCATGTTATCTTGTTCCGAATGACAAGAAATGATCCAAGAATTTCAGTCTGTGCTATGTAATACGAAATTTCTTAGTTTTCAATTTGATAATCTGCAGTACATGTCGGAGCTGTGCCATTAGTGTACTTGCACTCTGAAGCTAAACACATCTTTAATTAAAAGGAACAACATTTAAAAACAGAGAAAAGAAAAACCTCCAATTTGTGCATATTGTATAGGAACACAAATAAATACGTTATATGCTGAATTTCCATGAGCCCCACCGTGGCCCTCCGCTAGTGGGAAGATTGCCTGCTTTCCTGAAATGCAATGTGAAGTATCTGCTCAGACTTCACTAGGGGTAGGAGGAAATTTGGACATGCTCCGGAAAGTGCACTGGCCCTGGCACCATAAGAGCCCTGGCTGCAGCTCTGGCTCTGGTTCTCCTTCTTCAGCTCTCAAAGCCTCTTCAAACCAGAATGGGAAGGCACTGCACTTGGTATCATTGACATTAGCTCCAGACTCCCACATTCTTTTATATATCTATATCTATCATGGAAGCACTCCATATTAGTTTACAAAATTGTACTCATTCCTTTTTATAGCTTTGTAGTACTCCACTCTGTGGATATATCATGTTCCCTCAATTAACATGTGCATAGGCATTTACATATTTTCATATGGTTGTGGATGTCTCTTCAGAGTTAATTTCTGAAAACACTGAATTACTGGCTCAAATATAAAAGCACATTTAATTTTCTGACATTACCAAATTATATTTATGCTCTAATCTCATTCTTTGACATGTAGCTCTCAAAGAATGAGATCAGTATATTCTCTAAAACTATATACAAAAGTAAACTGAAAAGGGATTAAAGACCTAGCTATAAGAGTGGAAACCATAAAACTCTTAGAAGATAATATGAGCAGAACACACTTTGACATAAATCATAACAATATTTTTTTGGTTCTGTCTCCTAAAGCTAGGGAAATAAAAGCAAAAATAAATAAATGGGTTGTAATTAAAGTTAAAAGCTTTTGTACAGCAAAGGAAACCATCAACAAAATGAAAAGCCAACCTATTATATGGGATAAAATATTTGCCAATGATGTAAGCAATAAAGGGTTAATATCCAAAATATATAAACAGTTGATATAACAGTTTAAAAAAAATCAAGAAAGATATGGGTGGAAGACTTAAATACACATTTTTCCGAAGAAGACATACAAATAGCTGAGAGGCACATGAAACGATGTTTAACATCGTTAATCATCATATGAATGCAAATTTAAACCACAATGAGGTATTATCTTATATCTATCAGAAAGGCTATCATTCAAAAGGAACAGAAATAACAAATGTTGGTGAGCATGTGTACAAGATTTGTACACTGTTGGTGGGAATGTCAATTGGTGCAGCTACAATGGATAACAGTAAGGAGGGTCCTCAAAATCTAAAACCAGAACTAACACATGACCCAGCAATCCCATGCCTGGTTGTGTATCTGGAAAAAAAAAAACCCACTAATTTGGATGGTCTCCGTCAGGTACTCGATGCTTTTCTGAGTCTAAGGGTTTCCACTGCTCATCGCCCCTTCCCCTACAGCCTCATCTACTCTGTGCCAGTGACCCCACCCCAGTCCAACCTCCCTGTTTATTAAGAAGGCACCTGTGACTGGCACAGCCAGTGTGACATGAAGAGACAGTCCTTCCCAACCACCAGATAATCAGGAGTTTTGGCCAGACCTTTGAGCACACACTGAGACAGTGAGGAGTCAGACAAAAAGCACAGACTGTGGCGCTGAAATGGATTACTAAGGAACTTAGTGATGGGGCCAGTGACCCTCCAGGACAATATTCTGCAGGTCCAGTTGGGGATGATACATTTCATGGGCAAATCACAATTACGGAAAAGAATGGCAACCCATACATATCAAGGGAGTTTATTCTCTGTGACAATTCATTTCCTTAAAGACTATCCGTTCATACTACCTGGGTTGCATTTGCAACAGAATTTATCATCCAGAGATGAAAACTAATGGCAACACTTGGTTCGCTACTCTAGGATCACTGTGGTCTCTTGCTTTCATGATTTCTAAAGTTCTGGTATCCATTTGTTCACTGCTATGTGATCAGAACCCAGATGATAGCCTCCCCAGTGCCAGACGTTGCATAGACCTATAAAACAGAAATAAGTACAAAAGAATTTTTCAGGAATGTACTCAGAAGTATGCCATGTGATGCTACCTTAAAGTCAGAATAACCTGCATTAAAGCTTGAATAAACTTCCAGTTCAGTTAAGTCGCTCAGGTGACTCTTTGCGACCCCAAGAAGTGCAGCATGCCGGGCCTCCCTGTCCATCACCAATTCCCGCAGTTCACTCAGACTCACATCCGAGTCAGTGATGCCATCCAGCCATCTCATCCTCTGTCACAGTCTTTTCCAATGAGACAACTCTTCCCATGAGGTGGCCAAAGTACTGGAGTTTCAGCTTTAGCATCATTCCTTCCAAAGAACACCCAGGACTGATCTCCTTTAGAATGGACTGGTTGGATCTCCTTGCAGTCCAAGGGACTCTCAGGAGTCTTCTCCAACAACACAGTTCAAAAGCATCAATTCTTCGGCGCTCAACTTACTTTAAATTACTGCTACAAATGAAAAAAAAAAAAAAACCCACTAATTTGAAAAGATCCACACACACACACAATGGAATATTACTCAATCATAAAAAAGAATGAACTTTTGCCATTTTCAAGAAAATGGATCGATTAGAAGGCATTATGTTAACTGAAATATGTGAGAGAGAGGAAGACAAATGCTGTATAATACCGTTTATATGGAGAATTAAAAAATAAAACAGACTAGGGAGATGAAGCAGACTCACAGATACAGAGAACAAGCTAGCAGTGGTTACCAGGGGAGAGCAGCAAGGGGGAGGGTAAGGGCAGGGATAGAAGATTAAGAGGTGCAAACTCATATGTATAAAATAGATAAGCTACAAGGGTATATTGCAAAACAAAGGGGATATACCAATATTTTATAATAACTATAAATGGAACATAACTTTCATAAATTGTGAATCACTTTGTTGTGTCCCTGAAACAAAATATTGTACATAAACTATGAAAATGAAGTGAAAATGTTAGTTGCTCAGTCTTGTTCAACTCTTTTTGACCCTAAGGACAGTAGCCCGCCAGGCTCCTCTATCGATGGAATTCTCCAAGTAAGAATTACCCACTGGAGTGGGTAACCATTCCCTTCTCCAGGGGATCTTCCTGACTAAGTGATCAAACCCAGATCTCCTACATTGCAGGAAGATTCTTTGCCATCTGAGCCACCAGGGAAGCCCACAACAACTATACCTCACTTTAAAAATGTATATATTCTCCCAAATCATCCCACCCTCTCCCTCTCCCACAGAGCCAAAAGACTGTTCTATACATCAGTGTCTCTTTTGTTGTCTCATACACAGGGTTATTGGGATGACCCAGAGGGATGGTATGGGGAGGGAGGAGGGAGGAGGGTTCAGCATGGGGAACAAATGTATACCTGTGGCAGATTCATTTTTATATATGGCAAAACCTATACAATATTGTAAACTTAAAAAATAAAATTAAATTAAAAAAATATATATATATATATTCTCTCAGGAACTTTCACATATACAATACAGTATTATTAACTATGTGCTTCCTTGGTGGCGCAGTGGTAAAGAATCTGCCTGTTGATACAGGAGATGTGGATTCAATTCCTGGGTCGGGAAGATGCCCTGGAGGAGGACACGACAACCCAATCCAGTATTCTTGCATGGAAAATTCCAAAGACAGAGGAGGCTGGCAAGCCACAATCCATGGGGTTGCAGAGAGTAGGAAACCACTTGGCCACTAGCAACAGCAATGATTAACTACAGTCACCATTCTGTACATTATATGCCTGCTGCTGCTGCTGCTGCTACGTTGCTTCAGTCATTCCAAATATGTGCGACCCCATAGATGGCAGCCCACCAGGCTCCCCCATCCCTGGGATTCTCCAGGCAAGAACAATAGGGCTTCTTTATTTTGTAAGTGAAAGTTGTGAATGTTTATGCCATTTGGTCACTTACACCCATTTCATCCATCCTCCAAACCCTTCTTGTGGCAACCGCCAATCTGCAACATGATGGACCTAGAGATCGTTACTGGTTGAAGTGACTCAGACAGAGAAGGAGAAATATTATATGACATATCTTAGATGTGTAATTTAAAAAGAGATGATACAAATGAATTTAACTACAAAATAGACTTACAGTCTCAGAGAACAAATTTATGGTTGTCGCTGGGGAAGGATGTGGGACAGGGATAGTTAGGGGATTTCCGATGGACATGTACACACTGCTATATTTAAAATGAATAAGCAACAAGGATGTACCGTATAACACAGGGAACTCTGCTTAGTATTATGTGGCAGTAGTGATGGAAGTTTGGGGGAGAGTGGATACGTGTATATGTATGGCTGAGTCCCTTCACTGTTCACCTGAAAACTGTCACAATAGTGTTAATTTGCTATACCCTAACACAAAATAAAAAAGCTAAAATTTTACAAACACTGTGCCTCCAGTGCAAGGGCTGTGAGTTCAAACCCTGGATGGGGAATTAAGATCCCATGTGCCACAGAGCAAACCAATCCACAAAATATCATCACAGAAAAAAGTGATGGGGATCCATGAAAGAAATAATTGATAAGGTAGATTTTATTCCCTTCAACTTCTGCTCTATAAAAATACACCAAGAGAACTAGAAGATGAGCCATAGTCTGGGAGAAAATACTTGCAAAAGACATATCTGATGAAGGCTCTAATCTAAAATATACAAAGACCTCTTAATATTAATAAGAAGAAAACTAACATCTAATAAAAAATGGACAAAAGATAGGAATAGATACCTTGCCCAAGAAGATACAGAGATGGCAAACAAGCATATGGAAAGATGCTCCACATCATATACCATTGCTGCTGCTGCTGCTGCTAAGTCGCTTCAGTTGTGTCTGACTCTGTGCAACCCCATGGACTGCAGCCTACCAGGCTTCTCCATCCATGGGATTCTCCAGGCAAGAACACTGGAGTGGGTTGCCATTTCCTTCTCCAATGCATGAAAGTGGAAAATGAAAGGGAAGTTGCTCAGTCATGTTTGACTCTTAGCGACCACATGGACTGCAGCCTACCAGGCTCCTCCATCCATGGGATTTTCCGGGCAACAGTACTGGAGTGGGGTGCCACTGCCTTCTCCCCATATACCATTAGGGAACTGCAAATTAAAAAACAAGCAGATTATCACAACAACCCTTTCAGAATGGCCAGCATTCAAAGGACTGACAACACCAAATGCTGGTAAGGAGGTGAATCAACAAGAACTCTCATTCCTCAGTGGTGGTGATGCAAAATGGTAGAGCCACTTTGGAAGACAGTTTGCAAGTTTCTTAGTAAACTATACATACTCAAAACTGCTGGTACGAATATAAATTGGTACAGCCAATTTACAGGGAAAACAGTGTAGCAGTTCCTCAAAAAATCAAAAATAACACATAATACTTTCCACATTCCACTACTATCCAAAGGAACTGAAATCAGGACCTTGAAGAGAGCTCTGCACTCCCATGTTCATTGCAGCACTACTCACAATGGCCAAGATAGGGAAGCATCCTAGGTGTCCAGTGACAGATGAATGGATAAAGAAGATGCAAAATATACATATAATGGAATGCCATTCAGCCTTAAAAAGAAGCTAACCTCCCCAGTTATGACAGCGTGGATAAACCTAGAGGACTTTCTGCTATGGTGAAATAAGCCAGACACAGAAGGACAAATACTGCATGTCATTTATATGAAGAATCTAAATTGGTCAAAGTCAAAAAAACAGAGAGCAGAGTAATGGTTACCATGGTCTATGGGAGGGTGAATGAGAAGGAACTGTAGACTTAAAAAACATTCACAGTCTCTGCATGAGACAGGGTGTTCAGGGCTGGTGTACTGGGATGACCCTGAGAGATGGGATGGGGAGGGAGGTGGGAGGGGGGTCAGGAAAGGGAACAATGTACACCCATGGCTGATTCATGTCAATGTATGGCAAAAGCCACTACAATATTGTAAAGTAATTAGCCTCCAATTAAAATAAATAAATTAAAAGGAAAAAAAAAAACATTCACAGCCTAAAAGCTGACAGGTATGTTCCCTTTGGTACAGACGTTTAGGACTTCAACCCAGGACGCAGCGTCTAGAGTAACCCTGAGAGAACTGCTCCAAAGAAGGGAGGGGAGGAGCCAGGTTACATAGAAGTTTTGCAACAAAGGGCAGGTAGTCTGAATATCAAAAGATTAAGATAAATGAAGGAAAACCAGATAACCCTGGTTAAGGAGTTTAGACCTTTTTCATATATGGAAAGATGCAAGAATCGGGGCTCACTGAAATCATTCCTTTGATATGAACTTCACATATCTGGGGCCCGTATCCTGTATTTTTGCATCCTGTGTTCCCTCAGGGTTCACCATCCGTGGTGGCTGCAACTGTCGATAACTGACAGTGTTTATTCACTGATACAGCAGGCAGTATTCCAATTCTCAGTATTAATCAAAAATTACAAAGTTTAATTATACAAAATGAATAAGTTCTAGGGATCTACTATATAATATAGTAGTTATTATTATATATATATAATATATATTATAGTTAAAAATACTTATAGTTTAAAATACTTATAGTTAAAAATATAGTTAAAAATACTATATTGTATACTCTCCAAGAGGTCAAATCTTATGGCAAGTGTTCTTATCCCAGACACAAAACATAAAGTGTGAGAAGGCATCTGTCAAAATGGCCATCATCAAAAAGTCTATAAACAATAAATGCTGGAGAGGGTGTGGAGAAAAGGGAACTCTCTTGCGTTGTTGGTGGGAATGTACATTGATACAGCCTCTATGGAGAAGAGTATAAAGTTTCCTAAAAAATTAGGAATAAAATTACCACATGACCCAACCATCCCACTACTGGGCATAAACCCTTAGGAAACCATAACTGAATAAGACACATGTACTCCAATGTTCATTGCAGCACTATTTATAACAGATAGGCCACAGAAGCAACCCAGATGTCCATCGCTGAATGGATAAAGGAGCTCTGGTTCATGTATACAATGAAATACTACTCAGCCATAAAAAGACCATATTTGAGTAAGTTCCAATGTAGTGGGTGAACCTAGAGCCTATTATACGGAGTGAAGAAAGTCAGAAAGAGAAATATAAACATCGTATCCTGACACATATACATGGAATCTAGGAGACAGCATTGATGAATGTATTTGCAGGGCAGGATGGAGATGCAGACATAGAGGACAGACTTGGTGACACAGGGGTGGATGAGAGGGAGGGACAAACCGAGAGTAATACTGAAACATACACATTACCATATGGAACATCGACAGCCAATGGGGATTTGCTGTGTGATGCAGGGAGCTCAAACTGGTGCTCTGTGAAAACCTAGATGGGTGGGAAGAAGTGGGAGGTGGGGGGATGTTCAAGGGGGAGGGGACATATGTATACCTATGGCCGATTCATGTTGATGTATGGCAGAAACCAACACAATATTGTAAAGCAACTATACTCCAATTAAAAATAAACTTAAAAAAGGATGAGAGGAAAAAAAAAAAAGGATGAGAGGGAAATTTTGGAGGTAATGGATATGTTTATGGCATAAACTGTGGTGGTCATTTCACAGGAGTAGACTTATCTCCAAACTCATCAATAAATAAATCAGAAAAATACTGGTTAGCAAGGAAAACTAGCATATCCCAGTTAGGAGTATGCCACTGAACGTCACCATGAGGTAGACATCCTCAGTGGATGTAACAGAAAGCTCCAAAATGTTTCAAGGGCCCCAATCTTACCTATCTCTCACTTGACCTTTTTCATAAACCACTCCCACTTTCATTCATTTAACCACCCACAAGTGTCTATTCCTTCTCTATTGTTTGCCAAATTACAGTCAAGATAACTTGATTTCAATTATTATTATTATTTTAGTGGTGTGGGCTCTAGATCCCCCACCAAGGGCAGAGAGTGCCAGTCCAGCGGCTTCAAGGCATCATCCCACCTCAGGGGAGTGCCACCTTGATTTCTGGGAAACCACAGACAGGAGAAAACATGAATAAACCATCTAATCTGCCCAGGGTTTCCCTGTACTGGAATAACAGCACAGGACACATTCCATGCCAGCTTCACATGATGTCTCTCTGATTTACTCACAATCCCAAAGCACAGGCAGACTCAGAAAATACTGCAGGTTTGGGTCTCAACCCCCAAAGAAAGTCCATATCACAATTGAGTCATACAAATTTTTTGGTTTCCAGTGCTTTCAAAAAATTTATGTTTATACTATACTACAGGTTATTAAGTGGGCAATAGCATCGTGCCTCAGAACAATATCAGATTAGATCAGTCACTCAGTCGTGTCTGACTCTTTGCGACCCCATGAATTGCAGCACGTCAGGCCTCCCTGTCCATCACCAACTCCCAGAGTTCACTGAGACTCACGTCCATCGAGTCAGTGATGCCATCCAGCTATCTCATACTCTGTCGTCCCCTTCTCCTCTTGCCCCCAATCCCTGATGTCTTAAATAGAAACACTTTTTTGCTAAAACAAAAAAGATGCTAACCACTATCTGAGCCTTCATTGAGTCCATCATTTTTGCTGTTGAGGGTGTGAACATTGCAAGAGGTATCAAAACGTGACACACAGACATGAAGTGAGCAAACGGTGTTGGAAACATGGAGCCGAAAGACTTGCTGGAAGCAAGGTTGACTAACACAAACTTTTAATTTGGTAAAGAAAAAGAACAAAGAAAAGAAAAGCAGTACCTGTGAAATACAATAAAGCAACGGGCAACAGAGTGAAGTGTGCCTGTAACTGTTAAGGGCAGTTTCCCATCCCAGGCTTTGTCTTTAACTACGCGGCCCACCATGTGAGAACCTGGTCCCTGGTCACGATTACCACAGCCTCATCCAGCCCGCCATGCACACAACTTATAATTACTTCCCACCGAAAGACTTATACTTTCCCAAGGCCCACCACTCCCTTGCATCAGGGAATTCACATTTGACTGCTGTCATGTCACCATTTCCTTTACATGACAGCTACTTCTCGACTCTATAATTTTATGGTCAGTGGCTAGATCTTTTTCTCAGTTCTCCAAGTACTAGCATGGAGTCTTCTATGAGCAGAGGCTCAATTGCTGTTTAGGGAATAAATGAGTCTGTGAGCATGAGGATGAATTTCTTAGAATTTAATTTTACATTTTTGAATTAACGAAGCATACACAGTCACTTATAATTTTGTAAAACACAACTAGAAAAGATGAGGAAACAAAATACCATCCATCTTACTTTCCCTCTATTTCTTGATCCCACATATTGCACTGCTTAATTTTTTCATATTGTCAAGAAAATAACATATTGTAATGCCATGTTATCTTGCACCAGCTTATTAAATAAGATGGAAGCTTTACCATTATTTAATACAACAGAAAAACTCTTATCCTTAAGACCAATAAACAACAGTAAGTGTGACTCATGTCATTGGTACACTTAGATTATAAGCTTTGAGGAGCAACCTTTGAAAAGTAGCAAGAACATAAAAACACAGATTTATCTCTAAATTCCTCATACAGAACACAAACCCCAAGGAACTGTACACTGTGCACCCTCTGGGATGCCCAATTCTATACTACTTATAGAACACTGAATGCTATCTTCAGCCACAAAGTACAGAATTTGGCTCAGCTTCATTAGGTGTGGGAAGAATTGCTGGAGGAACACTGGGACATCCGCTGGCTTGGGCCCTCTCTTCCTCACCTCTCAAAGCTGTGATACCCAGGATCTCTGATAGCTGACAGAAGGGGTGGGGTTGGGGGGAGGGAAGAAGCCTGGCAGGGTGTTCTACAGTCCTCAGAGTCCCCATCTTTGTATCTCTCAGAGTCTGACACTCCTCCATTTCCTGAACTGTGTCCACAAGCCTCCAAAGTTTCACCTCTTAGAGATCGGCAGGGGAGAAGTCCGGGAATTGAGTGCATGGGTGCCGCTTTGTGTCTCCATCTTTACTGCCCCATGCCTCGTTCGCACTCGGCGCTCTCCCAGTGACTGGAGTTAGGGCCTAGGTTTTCTTCATTTACAGAGTCAAGTAATCGCTTGTCTTACAGAATGTCTTAGATCACGATGTACCGAAGAAATTGGCCTAAGAGAGTTGTAGGAACCGTCCCCTGCCGATCATAGAGATGAGACTTTGGGCGTTATCTTTGTTACAGGACGGGGGAATGGTCCCTTGAGTCCACATTCAGGTCCTCACCTTGCCCACAGATCAGTCCTGGGAATCCACTCTTAGCCACACGAACACGCTGAACATCAGTCCGAGCTCTTTGCCACCAGCACGGAAGTTTTGCAGACACTTCCGGCTATGGCTGCCCTGTGCACGATCTCTGAGGGATGATGGAAGGGGCGGGGCTCTGTGGGGACCCCGTCGTTCAGCGTTCAGCAGTCCCTGGGTCATCCCTTAGGGTCCTCACCATGCGGTCTGTCAGAGCCCAGGACCTTTCGCACTACGGACTGGAGTCCTCCTGCCCCCAAAAGAAGCCCTCACCTCTCCGAGTCCCTAGTGGGGAATCAGGGCACTTCTCTGTGCATCTCTCCTTGACAGGGGCAGCGCCACTCCGTGAGCCTTCCTCCTTGGTGGGAGAGACCCTCTCATCAGCACTGATGGTCCTCATCTTCCCGGTGGTGATGGCCATGATGCCACCCTCCTCAGAACGGGGGTTCCATCCATTCCTTCGCTGAGACCAGATAGAAATGAAGAGGCTTCTCATCCCTATAACTCTGCCTGGAGCCTCTGGGGTTAGGAATAGGGGCAGGGGTCTGTAAAGCCTCCTCATTTGTGGGTCTAGTGATACTTCTTTCTTCACTCAGGGAACTCACCATGGTCCTGGCCAGTCCTGGGACCTGACCCTCCAACCTGAGATTCTCCCTCTACTGAACTGAGGCCATTTTTCTTAGACTGAGACTTTGACCTCACAGAGAGCTACAAGGATTATAAGACAGAATGTCCTGTCTGGGCATTTTAGGCCTGAGAGCAAGTTTGGGTAGGTCTCTGAATGACCTGTATTTTACGGTGCTTGTCTCTCCAGTCCTCACCTATGGGAGCCCAAATTTTGTCTATCTCTTAGATTAAAGGATTCCTGGGGAGCACCACATTCCGGCAAACTCTTCATAGTGTCCCTAATGCAAACCTTACAGTTTCATGTCTCAGACTTGATCTGAGATGGGTAAAATAACACAGAAGGCAGAGGGCAAAATGGGGTGTCTTCCCAGAGAAAAATGCTGCTCCCTCCTTTTCAAAAGCCAGAGTCAGTCTCTTTTCATGACTTGTTTTAATTGATTGACAGGCATACTTTTCAAACATTGTACTGCATGTAATCATGCGTCACAAATACTGTGTTTCGTTACAAACTGAAAGTTTATGGTAACCGTGCATTGAACATGTCTATGGCATCATTTCCCAACATCATGTATTCACTTGGGGTCCCTATTACACATGTTGTTAATTCTTTAAATATTTTAAACTCTTTCCTTATTTTATTTCTTATGGTGCTCTGATCAGTTGTCTTTGTTACTATTGTAACTGCCTTACATTTGTAAATTAAGCTATGTGCATTTTTTAGACATCTTCTAGTAAGTGTACAATAGGCTTAACAAGTTTTATAAGCACTGGGAATCCCCCAAATTCCTAATGATTTATTCTATGGCAATTTTCACTTTATTGCAGTAATCTAGAACCCAAGTCACCATATCAGAGATGAGTACAATTCTAAAGGAAAAAGACCATCTAAGATGGTTTTGTGCTATTCTGAATGAGGTTATCTGACACTGCACAGAGGACGATCTTACTGTCCCTATCGTCTGTTTCTCTTCTTTATTCCTGTCATTTATTGATATAGCCTTGAAGGCTTTGTGACTAAAGAAGTGTATTGGAATATATCCAGGGTCCTTACTTTTATCCCAATATACATTTGAGTGTTAAGGAACACAAGCTCTGCTTTAGGGCAAGAGGAGAATAACAGCGTCGGATCTAGAGGAATTCAGAGAGGAATCTAATTCCAGGCCTATCAGTCACTAGTGTTCCCCAGCAAGGGCTCACTGCCTGATGCACCTAGAAGCCAATACTATGGAACGGGCTTGAGAGAAAAACTTTAATCCAAGGTGGAGTAGCAAGAAGACAAAAGTGGGGCTCTCAAATCTGTCTCCTCAATCCAGAGTTTGAGGTAAACATGGATGGGAGGAGCCTGGTGGGCTGCAGTCCGTGGGGTCGCTAAAAGTCGGACATGACTGAGCAACTTCACTTTCACTTTTCACTTTCAGGCATTGGAGAAGGAAATGGCAACCCACTCCAGTGTTCTTGCCTGGAGAATCCCAGGGACGGGGGAGCCTGGTTATCTGTTATCTGGTTATCTGGTTATCTGACGGGGGCTGCCATCTATGGGATCACACAGAGTCGGACACGACTGAAGTGACTTAGAAGTAACAGTAGCAGCAGCCTAGTGTACTTGATAGGATTGCTTCGTGGTAGCTGAGAATATACAGTAGTGAATGAATCGCTAAATTTTTTTTATATCATACACTATTATGGTCATATTTATAATAGAGTACTGAAAACATTGTTACTTTAAGAGAAAACACCTGTGATGACAGCCTGATATGCATTTATGTTTATCCATTCACAAGAGAGAGGTAGGACAATGTACAGTAATATAATTCCTTGAAAGTAAAGTCATAAAACAGTAAAAAAATGAAACATTATTAATTTTATATTAAATATCACTCACCTTCTGCCTATGCAATGGTAGGCTATCCATTTCAATATAAGTCTTGCACCCAATGTTCTACATGATGAATCCTTAGCTGGTGGTGATGATGAAGATGATGACACAGAAACATCTCATACAGTCCTTGCCTACAGTTATTAGCTCTTAGAACAAAGACACTCACACACATACTCAACAGATAAGCTGATTACCCATACGGCACAATGATTATTTACTACTCATTGACTGGAAGTGGATCATCATGTAGGTCTTCATTCCTCACACCTTCTTGCTGAGTAGGCTGAAGAGGAGGAGGAAGAGGAGGGGTTGACCGTGATGAGTGGCAGAGATGGAAGAGCAGAGGAGGTGGAAAGGGAGGCAGGGGAAGCAGGCACACTCAGTGTACCTTTATGGAAATACATTGTAATTTCTGTCTGAAGATTTTGCTTTTTCATTTCTCTAAAAACATTTCTGTGTGTTATCAGTCCTCCTTCCACCACTTGCTTTCTTTTCAGTGCCTTTATCATAGAAGGGTCCATGCCATACAAGAGTCAAAAGCAGTCTTGAGTCCTCAGAATGCTTCTGCCAGATTGTCTAATGTCAATTTGTTTTCTGGCACTGCTTCTTCTACATCTTGTTCCTCATCATCCAGCTCTGGTTCAGAACCATTCATGTCCATCAAGTCATATTTTGTTAATTCCTCTGCTGTAGTGTCTGTTAGCACTTGGGTTTTTCCAAGATCTGTATTTTGGGACTCTGCACCCCCTCCCACCCTTTCATGTCATATCCACAGTCTCTTTCATGATTTTCTTGACTCTGTAACAAATCCTGTGAAGGCATACACAACACCTGGACTGTTTTCTTTAGAAGGAATTTATTGTTTTGGGCTTTCATGGTTTTTGTTTTGTTTTTTTTTTTTTGGTAACAACAATCGCATCTTCAGTTGTGTAATCCTTCCAGAGTTCATGATGTTCTATCAGGGTTCTCTTCCATAGCATTGACAATCATTTCCATACAGTACCCTGTGTAATGAGCCTGAAAGGTCCTTTTGACCCTCTGATCTATAGGCTGACTTACAGATGTTGTGTTTAGAGGAAAGGAGACCACTTTCATGCCTTCGGTGTTGAACTCACAGGGTTCTTGGTGACCAAGGGCATTGTCCAATATCAAAAGAATTTTAAAAGGCAGTCCCTTACTGGCAAGGTACTTCCTGAATTCAGGGACAAAACACTGATGAAACCAATCCCCCCCAAGGTTTCATGCTGTCCAGCCTTCTTGTTGTACAACTGAAACCCTGGCTGATGATGTTTATAGTTTCCCTTTAAAGCTCAGGGTTAACAGCTGTATAGGTTAGGGGAGTCCTGATCATTTGCACAAAAACCTGATGACATTTGCACAAAATCAGAGAATTAGCCTATCTCTGTCTCAGTCCTGGAGCTCATTTCCCTTCCTTACCAATGAATGTACTTTGTGGCATTTCGTCCAGAACAGGGTACTTTCATCTGCCTTAAAACCTGTCCAGACAGATCTTTCTCCTCAGTGATTTTCTTTTTTAAATCTTATTGGAGTATATTTAATTTACAATATTGTGTTAGTTTCAGGTATACTGCAAAGTGATTCAGTTATTCATATACATATATGCATCCTTTTAGAGAATCTTACCTCATGTAAGTTATCACAGAATATTGAGTTTCCTGGTCTATACAGTAGGTCCTTGTTGGTTATCTACCTTATATACAGTAGTATGTATATGTTCATCCCAAGCTCCTGATTTATCCCTCCCTGACACGTTTTCTCCTATTTCCTCTTTGGTAACCATGACTTCGCCTTTGATATCTGTTCAGTCTGTTTATATTTTCTAAAGAAGTTCATTCGTATAATTTTTTTTAAAGAACTACATTTTCAGATGAGAACAAGATGGCAGAGGAATAGGTGGATGTGGAGTACATCTCTCTCCATGGATACATCAGGACTACACCTTCAGACACAGAAGTGCATGCAGAACACCAGCTGAGAGTGGACAGGAGTACCTGACCAGCAGAAAAGAATATACAGAACCAGGCAAAACTTGGTAGGAGGAAGGAACTAGGGGAAAAAACAGGAGTGTTAGTAGGACTGGACCTGCCCTCGGCGGGTGGGGGCACTGAAGCAGGGGTTTGATCCCCACATCAGGGCAACTGTCTGAGTCAGAGGAAAAACATTTAAGGCTGAGAGTAAAACAGCTGGTCTGTGGCAGCCTAAATGGAATGAGAATCAGACAGTCCTTGCCGCACCCATACATACCCTAGACAGGAATGCGGGTCCCCTAGAAGGCACAGCAGCTTGGAACTGGAGTTTAGGGATTGTGGAGCAATCCTCTGGCGAGGGCTGCTGTTGACCGTGGAGAGAACATTTGGGGGGATGTGAGAGGAGATTGTGGTGGGAAATGCCTGTGGAGGAAAGAGAGGCAGCCATGGAAGCAAGGCAATACTACTGAGTCACATATAGAGAGTGGAGCCATCACCATAGCCTCTCTCCCCCAACATGCCAGCATCGACAGCTGAAGAATAGAAAGCCTGGCCCATCAAACGCCTGACGCACTGAACTACAGAATAGGATCACACCCAGGGTGTCCCTTTATGTGCCTGACATGCCAATCTACAGAGTAGAGCCCCAGCCCGGGGCGGGGGGGCCCGCTATGTGCCTAATGTACACAACAGAGAAGGACCACAGGTAAGGGAGCCCTCTAAGTGCCTGAAGACTAGCCAAAGAGGCCTTCTGATCACCAGCTACAAGAAGCTTGAAAAAAGACTCTGATAGGGCCACAACTCCTGCAGTGGAGGCAGTCCATGTCCCTGCACACTTGGTGATGCCAGGGTCCCCACAACCCAAGTAGCTGTGCCACCTTCACAATCAACCCTCACTGGGGCTAAGCTGCCACAGGCAAAACAGTCTTGTGTCCATGCATGTAGGGTTGCTCCATTCATGTCCAACTGTTGCAACCCTGTGGACTGTAGCCTGCCAGGCTTCTCTGTCAGGGGGGTTAGCCAGGAAAGAATACGGGAGTGTATTGGCCAATACTGGTTGCCATACCCCTCTAGAGCACTATATTTCCTGCTGCCCTAGCTACCAACTCTCCTGAGTACCTGGTGATGCCAGAACCACTGTGACCCAAGCAGCTGCAGCACCTCCACATCTGGCCCTCATTGGGGCAGACCTCAGTCCTCCAGGGCTGCCTCAGGAGTAACCCCAGTGGATGACTCACATGCAGAGGTGGAAATAAAACCACAATTGAAACCCCAGGGCAGTGTGGCTAAGGAATAAGACGCAAAACCTTCCCACCAGCTGTACAAGCTGCAGATGAAATCCACATAATCAACTAGGCAGACTCTCTGTCTATGGAATATATAAAAGGTCATTGAGAGCTCCCGCAAAAGAAAATGTACTAGTTCTGATAGCTGTGGACATTGGAGGCAAGAACACAGAGTAGTAGGACCAGATTAGAATCTGAGCTGCCCCCACAGCAGGTCCAGAGACCAGCACAGTGTTGGAGGGCATCCTAGGGAGGTGAGGTGGACTGTGTCTCCCAGCGAGGGAAAGGACTCTGACAGCAGTGACTCAAGAAAACATTCATTATTCTTATGTTTTGACTTGTTCTGTAGATTCTTTTGGATATTTTTCTTTTTCTTCCCCCTACCCCTGTTTTCAATTTTATTGGCGCTATTAAATCTAATTAAGCTTTTGGGTTTGTTTGTTTTTTTTTTTAGTCACACTTTTTTCTGTTGTTATAAACCTCTGCCTCCACGTTGGGTTTTTGCAATTCTGTGGAGTTTTCCTTTTTTTTTTTCCTTTCTTTTTTTCTATTTTAATTTTTAAGGCTATTATTATTTATTCTACATATATTCCTTTGTTTGCTTTTCCTACTGTTTTTTCCCTTGCAGTTAATCTTTAATGTATATAAATCTTCTTTATCTACCTCTATTTAACTTTACATGTCTATTCTTTCTTTCCTTTCCTCTCAACACATTTGTTACTTTTGTTTTCATTGCTTTATTCTCCACTTGCCATCTTGCTTTAGTTTTGTTTTCCAGTTTGTGCTTTAGTAAGCTTTGTTCTTAAATTGTAGATATGATTTTTAGTTTCTTTTGTTTGTTGGGTCAATCTATTGTACTTTATTTTCATTGGACTGTTTTGATTTTGCTTATGGGTTCATATGTATATGTGTATATTCCATTATTTTAATTATTATTTGCCTGATTTTGTAACTGCCATTTGCCTGGGGTTCATCTTTGGTTTCTTGTTTTTGAGTATTTGTTTTAATCTCATTTAATGCCATAACAAATCACTTGTGGAATCTTCATTCCTGACAGAGGTCAAGCCCTGAACCTTTGGAGTGGGAGTACTGACTGCAAGACCCTAGATAACTGGAGAACTAACCCTGCTGCTGCTGCCCTAGGGAGTATCAAATAGTGAGAACTCACACAAAAGAAATCACCTGAACACAAGACCCAGCATCACCCAGCCACCTGTAGCACCCTCTGCAGGACACCTCATCTAAACAACAAACAAAACAAAAATACAATTCCAATCATCAGCAGACAGGATTACCAACCTCACTCAGCCTTGCCCATTAGAGGAAAAACAAACAAACAAACAAAACATCTCAGCACAAATCTCACCATATACAAGGTTACACAAACCACTGGGCAAACCTAGGAGGGCATGAGCCAAAAGGGAGAAAGAATTCAACCTTGAAGCCTGGGAAAAGGAAACCTCAAACAAACAAACAAAAAAGAAAGGAAAGGCAAAAAAAAATACTACACAAGTGAAGGAACAAAGTATAAACACAGAAGTCCAAATAAATGAAGAGGAAATAGTCAAACTACCTGAAAAAAATTTCAGAATAATGAGAGTAAAGATGATCAAAAACCTTGAAAACAAAATGGAGAAAATTCAAATATCAACTAACAAAGCTCTATAAGAATTAAAGAATAAGCATGCCGAAACAAACAACACAATTACTGGAATTAAAAATATGCTAGAAGGAATCAAGAGCAGAATATCTGAAGCAGAAGAACGAATCAGAGAGCTGGAAGAGAAAATGGTGGAAATAACTTCTGAAGAGCAGAATAAGGTAAAAGGAATGAAAAGAACTGAGGATAGTCTCAGAGACCTCTGGGACAATATCAAACGTACCAACAGTCGAATTATAGGGGTCCCAGAAGAAGAAGAGAAAAAGAAAGGGGATGAGAAAATTTTCCAAGAGATTATAGTTGAAATTTTCCCTAACATGGAAAAGGAAATAGCCAATCAAGTCCAAGAGGTGTAAGGAGTCCCATACAGGATAAATCCAAGGAGAAACATGCCAAGATACATACTAATCAAACTAACAAAGATTAAACACACACAAAAAAGAATATTAAAAGCAGTAAGGGAAAAGCAACATGTGACATACAAGGTAAACCCCATACATCTAACAGCTGATATTTCAGCAGAAACTCTGCAGGCCATAAGGGAAGGGCAGGATATATTTAAAGTTCTGAAAGGGAAAAATCTACAACCAAGATTACTGTACCTGGCAAGGATCTCATTCAAAATTGATGGAGTAATAAAAAGCTTTTCAGACTAGCAGAAGTTAAGAGAATTCAGTACCACCAAACCATATTTACATCAAATGTTAAAAGGACTTATATAGTCAAGAAATACAATGGAAGAAAAAGATCCACAAAATCACACCCAAACAATTAAGAAAATGGCAATAGGAGCATATATATCAATAATTACTTTAAATATAAATGGATTAAAGGCTCCAACCAAAAGACACAGATTGGCTGAATGGATACAAAAACAAAACCCATATATATGCTGTCTACAAGAAACCCACTTCAGACCTAAAGACACATATAGACTGAAAGTGAGACGATGGAAAAATATATTCCATGCAAACGGGAAGCAAAAGCAAGCTGGAGTATCAATCCTCATATCAGACAAAATAGATCTTAAAATAAAGAAGATTACAAGAGATAAGAAAGGACACTACATAATGATCAAGGGATCAATCCAAGAGGAAGACATAACAATTGTAAATATCTATGCACCCAACATAGAAGCACCTCAATACATAAGACAAACACTGCTGCTGCTGCTAAGTCACTTCAGTCGTGTCCGACTCTGTGCGACCCCATAGACGGCAGCCCACCAGGCTCCCCGCCCCTGGGATTCTCCAGGCAAGAACACTGGAGTGGCTTGCCATTTCCTTCTCCAATGCATGAAAGTGAAAAGTGAAAGTGAAGTTGCTCAGTTGTGTCTGACTCTTAGCATCCCCATGGACTGCAGCCTACCAGGCTCCTCTGCCCATGGGATTATCCAGGCAAGAGTACTTGAGTGGGATGCCATTAAGAAATTGACAGTAACACAATAATAGTAGGAGACTTTAACACCCCACTCACACCAATGGACAGATCATCAAAACAGAAAATTAATAAGGAAACACAAGTCTTAAATGATACATTAAATGAGATGGATCTCATTGATATCTTCAGCACATTCCATCCAAATGCAGAAAAATACACCTTCTTCTTAAGTGCACATGGAACATTCTCCAGGATAGACCATATCCTGGGTCACAGATCAAACCTCAGTAAATTTAAGAAAACTGAAATTATATCAAGCATCTTCTCTGACAATAATGCTATGAGACTGCTGCTGCTGCTGCTAAGTCGCTTCAGTCGTGTCCGACTCTGTGGGACCCCATGGACTGCAGCCCATTGGGCTCCCCCGTCCCTGGGATTTTCCAGGCAAGAACACTGGAGTTGCCATTGCCTTCTCCAATGCATGAAAGTGAAAAGTGAAAGTGAAGTTGCTCAGTCGGGTCTGACTTAGCGACCCCATGGACTGCAGCCTACCAGGCTCCTCCGTCCATGGGGTTTTCCAGGCAAGAGTACTGGAGTGGGGTTCTCCATTGCCTTCTCCAGCTATGAGACTAGATACCAATTACAAGCAAAAACTTTAAAAAACAGAAACACATGGAGAATAAATAATATGTTTCTAAATATCCAACAGGTTACTGAAGAAAGCAAAAGAGAAATCAAAAAATTTCTAGAAACAAATAACAATGAAAACACGACAACTGAAAACCTATGGGATGCAGCAAAAGCAGTTCTAAGAGGGAAGTTTATAGCAATACATTCCTACCTCAAAAGACAAAAAAAACATCAAATAGACAACCTAACTACACTTAAAACAACTGGAAAAAAAAAGAACAAAAAATATCCCAAAATTAGAAGAAGGAAAGAAATCATAAAGATCAGAGCAGAAATAATTGAAAAAGAATTAAAAGAAATAATAGTAAAGATTAATAGAACTAAAAGTTGGTTCTTTTAGAAGATAAAGCTGACAAACCTTTAGCCAGACTCATCAAGAACAAAAGAGAGAAGAATCAAATCAATAAAATTAGAAAGGAAAATGAGAGGTTACAATAGATAATGTAGAAATACAAAGGATTATAAGAGGCTATTATGAGCAACTGTATGGCAATAAAATGGATAACCTGGAAGAAATGGACACATTCTTAGAAAATTCAATCTTCCAGGAATAAAACAGGAAGAAAGAGAAATTATGAATGACCCAATTACAAGCACTGCAGTTGAAGCTGTGATTAAAAATCTTCCAAAAAACAAAAGCCCAGGACCAGGTGGCTTTACAGGAGACTTCCATCAAACATTTAGAGAAGAGCTAATGCCTATACTTCTAAAACTCTTTCAAAAAATTGCAGAGGAAAGAACACTTCGAAACTCATCCTACAAGGCCACTATCTCCCTGATACCAAAACCAGACAAAGACAACACACAAAAAAAGAAAAGTACAGGTCAATATCACTGATGAACATAGATACAAAAATCCTCAACAAAATTTTAGCAAACAGAATTCAGCAACACATCAAAAAGCTCATACACCATGATCAAGTTGGGTTTATTTCAGGGATGCAAGAATTCTTCATTGTATGCAAATCAATCAATGTGATACATCATATTAACAAACTGAAACATAAAAAAATGATATTAGATGCAGGAAAAGCATTTGACAAAATTCAGCACCCATTTACGATTAAAACTCTTCAAAAAATGGGCATAGAAGGAACCTACCTGAACATAGTAAAGGCCATATATGATAAGCCTACAGCACACAGTATTGTCAATGGTGAAAAATTGAAAGCATTCCCCGTAAGATCAGGAACACGGCAAGGGTGTCCCCTTTCACCACTATTATTCAACATAGATCTGGAAGTCCTAGCTACAGCAATCAGAGAAGAAAAAGAAATAAAAGGAATCCAGATAAGAAAAGAAGTAAACCTCTCACTGTTTGCAGATGACATGATACTGTCCATAAAAAACCCTAAAGATAGTATCAGCAATTACTAGCACTAATCAGTGAATTTAGCAAAGTTGCAGGATACAAAATCAATACACAGGAATCACTTGCATTTCTGTATACTAACAATGAAAAATCAGAGAGGGAAATCAAGGAATCAATCCCACTTACCACTGCAACAAAATGAATTAAATATCTAAGAATAAACTTACCTAAGGAGACAAATGATTGTACACAGAAAATTATAAGACACTGATGAAAGAAATCAAAGATGACATAAACAGATGGAGAGATATTCCATGTTCCTGGGTAGGAAGAATCAATATTGTGAAAATGACTATCCTACCAAATGCAATCTACAGATTCAATGTGATCCCTATCAAATCACCAATGGAATTTTTCACAGAACTAGAACAAAACATTTCACAATTCATATGGAACACGCAAAAGACCCCAAATAGCCAAAGCGGTCTTGAGAAAGAAGAATGGAGCTGGAGGGATCAACCTTCTTGACTTCAGATTATACTACAAAGCTACAATCATCAAGACAGTATCATGCTGGCACAAAAACAGAAATATAGACCAATGGAACAAGATAGAAAGCCCAGCAATAAACCCATGAACCTACTTATTTTTCACAAAGGATGAAAGAATATACAATGGGGCAAGGACAGCTTCTTCGATAAACGGTGCTGTGAAAACTGGACAGCTACGTGTAAAAGAATAAATTAGATCACTTTCTAATACCATACACAAAGATAAGCTCAAAATGGATTAAAAACCTAAATGTAAGACCAGAAACTATAAAACTCTTAGAGGAAAACATAGGCAGAATACTTGATGACATAAATCAAAGCAAGAGCCTCTATGTCCCACCTCCTGGAGTAAAGGAAATAAAAATAAAAGTAAACAAGTGGGACCTGGTTAAACTTAAAAGCTTTTGCACAGCAAAGGAAACTATAAGCAAGGTAAAAAGACAACCCTCAGAATGGGAGAAAATAATATCAGATGAAACAACTGACAGAGGAGTAATTTTCAAAATATACAAGCAGCTCATACAACTCAATACCAGGAAAACAAACAACCAATCAAAAAGTGGAAAAAGACCTAAACAGACATTTCTCCAAAGAAGACATATAGGTGGTTAACAAACACATGAACAGATGTGCAAAATCACTCATTATTAGAGAAATGCAAATCAAAACTACAATGAGATAGCATCTCACTCCAGTCAGAATGGCCATCATCCAAAAGTCTACAAACAATAAAGGCTGGAGAAGGTGTGGAGACAAACGATCACTCTTGCACTGTTTGTGGGAATGTAAATTGATATAGCCACTATGAAAGATGATGCAAATATTCCTTAAAAATCTAGGAATAAAACCACCATGTGACCCAGCAATCCCACTCCCTGGCATATGCCCTGAGGAAGCCAAAATTGAAAAAGACACATATATCCATTGTTCACTGCAGCACTATCTACAATATCTAGAACATGGAAGCAACCAAGATGTCCGTCAACAGATGAATGGGTAAAGAAGTTGTGGTATATATACACAATGGAATATTACTCAGCCATAAAAAGGAAAATGTTTGAGTCAGTTCTAATGAGGTGGATGAACCTAGAGCCTATTATACAGAGTGAAGCAAGTCAAAAAGAGAAAAATAAATAATTGTATTCCAAGGCATGTATACAGAATCTAGAAAAATGGTACTGAAGAATTTATTTACAGGGCAGCAATGGAGACGAACAAAGCTAGTGGAGGTGATGGAATTCCAGTTGAGCTATTTCAAATCCTGAAAGACGATGCTGTGAACGTGCTGCACTAAATATGCCAGCAAATTTGGAAAACTCAGCAGTGGCCACAGGACTGAGAAAGGTCAGTTTTCATTCCAATCCCAAAGAAAGGCAATGCCAAAGAATGCTCAAATTACCACACAATTGCACTCATCTCACACGCTAGTAAAGGCATGCTCAAAATTCTCCAAGCCAGGCTTCAGCAATACCTGAACCGTGAACTTCCAGATGTTCAAGGTGGTTTTACAAAAGGCAGAGGAACAAGAGATCAAATTGCCAACATCCGCTGGATCATGGAAAAAGCAAGAGAGTTCCACAAAAACATCTATTTCTGCTTTATTGACTATGCCAAAGCCTTTGACTGTGTGGATCACAATAAACTGTGGAAAATTCTGAAAGAGATGGGAATACCAGACCACCTGACCTGCCTCTTGAGAAACCTCTATGCAGGTCAGGAAGCAACAGTTAGAACATGACATGGAACAAAAGACTGGTTCCAAATAGGAGAAGTGATACGTAAAAACTGTATATTGTCACCCTGCTTATTTAACTTATATGCAGAGTACATCATGAGAAACGCTGGACTGGAAGAAGCACAAGCTGGAATCAAGATTGCCGGGAGAAATATCAATAACCTCCAATATGCAGATGACACCACCCTTACGGCAGAAAGTGAAGAACTGAAGAGCCTCTTGATGAAAGTGAAAGAGGAGAGTGAAAATGTTGGCTTAAAGCTCAACATTCAGAAAACTAAGATCATGGCATCCGGCCCCATCACTTCATGGGAAATAGATGGGGAAACAGTGGCTGAATTTATTTTTGGGGGCTCCAAAAATCACTGCAGATGGTTATTGCAGCCATGAAATTAAAAGACCCTTACTCCTTGGAAGGAAAGTTATGACCATCCTAGATAGCATATTCAAAAGCAGAGACATTACTTTGTCAAGAAAGGTCTGTGTAGTCAAGGCTATGGTTTTTCCAGTGGTCATGTATGGATGTGAGAGTTGGACTATAAAGAAAGCTGAGCCCTGAAGAATTGATGCTTTTGAACTGTGGTGTTGGAGAAGACTCGTGAAAGTCCCTTGTACTGCAAGGAGATCCAACCAGTCCATCCTAAAGGAGATCAGTCCTGGGTGTTCATTGGTAGGACTAATGTTGAAGCTGAAACTCCAATACTTTGGCCACCTGATGCAAAGAGCGGACTCATTTGAAAAGACCCTGATGCTGGGAAAGATTGAGGGCAGGAGGAGAAGTGGACGACAAAGGATGAGATGGCTAAATGGCATCACCGACTCGATGGACATGAGTTTGGGTAGGCTCTGGGAGTTGGTGATGGACAGGGAGGCCTGGTGTGCTGTGGTTCATGGGGTCACAAAGAGTTGGACACAACTGAGTGACTGAACTGAACTGAACTTAATGCAGAAACAGTCATAGAGAATAGACTTATGGGCATGGGGAGAGGGGAGGAGAGGGTGAGATGTATGGAGAGTGTAACACGGAAACTTACATCACTGTGTGTAAAATATATAGCCAATGGGAATTTGCTGTTTGTCTCAGGAAGCTAAAATGGGGCTTTGTATCAATCTAGAGGGGTGGAAAGGAGAAGAAATGGAGGGAATTTCAAAAGGGAGGGGATATATGTATACCTAGGCAGTGGCAACCCACTCCAGTACTCTTGCCTTGAAAATCCCATGGACAGAGGAGCCTGGTAGGCTGCAGTCCATGGGATCGCTAAGAGTCGAACACGACTGAGTGACTTCACTTTCACTTTTCACTTTCATGCATTGGAGAAGGAAATGGCAACCCACTCCAGTGTTCTTGCCTGGAGAATCCCAGGGATGGGGGAGCCTGGTGGGCTGCCGTCTATGGGGTCGCACAGAGTCGGACACGACTGAAGCAACTTAGCAGCAGCAGCAGCAGCATGGCTGATTCATGTTGAGCTTTGACAGAAAACAACAAAATTCTGTAAAGAAATTATCCTTCAATTAAAAAAATTATATTTCCACATGAGTGATGTGATATCTCTCTTTTTCTGACTTCACTTAATATGAAAATCTCAAGGATGTCCACGGTCTCCACTTTTACTCAACATGATTTCAGAAGTACTAGCTGTAGCAAGCAGAGACGATAAAAAATGAAAGGATCCAAGTTGGAAAGAAGTGAAACTGGCACTGTTTGCAGATGGCATGATACTAGACATAGAAAAGCCTAAAGATGCTACCAGAAAACTACTAGAGCTCATCAATAAATTGGTAAATTTGCAGGATACAAGATTAATACCCAGTGATTTTCTTCATGGCATCTGGGAATGCATCTGTTGCCTCTTGATTTCTCAAAAGTTGCTTCTACTATTATTTTGATATTTTAAGTCAAACCTCTTTCTAAAATTATCAGTCCATCCTTCACTGGGATAAAATTTTCTAGCTTTAGATCCTTTACCACCCTTTTGCTTTAGGTTGTCATAATGACTTTGATTTTTCTTCAATCATATTAGAGTCTATAGATATGCCTTGCTTGTAGCAATCCTGCACCCACATACAAGCTATATTTTCAATACAAGATAAAAAGGTATGTCACAAAAAGCACACGGTTTTCACACCTGCTGGTGTAGCTGCAGTGATGGCTTCATAAATTTCCTTTTCTTTTTCTTACAGTGGTCCTTATGCTGGATTCATTCATCTTGAAATGGTGGCAACGACGACTGCAGACCCAAACTGTGGTACATAACAAGCAATTCAACTTTTTGTATAAAGTCATGACTTCTCTCTGTTTCTTGTGAGCACTTCCAGCACCACTAGGGGCACTTCATTTGAGTCCTATGGTGTTATTCAAGGTTATGGTATTGGACTAAACACAATGAGAAATACCCATGCACCATCAGTGATCACTTTGAGATCACAGCTTACTATAGAAATTGCTCATCAGGGATGAACAGTGCTATTCATGTTCCATAAGTGTATGTGTGCATAACTTTTGATAAATTTAATCCTTTTATATTTGTGTATATTTTATGGTAGTAAGTGATAAAATAGACTAGTATCTATATAAATTTTATGCATTCATGACACTTTTTTCTCAATTTTTTATATTTCTAGGCTATGCGAGTCCCCTGTGAGTTTTTTCAAGTCATCTCGAATCTCGGAATAGTTTTCCCATGTATTTATTGAAAAAAATTCATCTATAAGTGGACCTGCACAGTTCAATCTTGTGTTGTTCAAGGGTCAACTGCATACTCAGACGTGGAAATGCTGAGTCATACGATAGTTACAGTTGTGATATTCTGAGGAACCTCCACACTGTTTTCCATAGTGGCTGTGCCAATTTATATTCCCAGCAACTGTGTGCAAAGGTTCCCTTTTCTCAACACCCTTGCCAACGCTTCTTATCACTTGGCTTTTTGATAATAGCTCTCCCAACAGGTATGAGGTGATCTGTTATTGTGGTCTGGATTATCATCTCCCTGATGAATAGTGTTGCTGAGCCCTTTTTCACATAGCTGTTGGCCATTTGTATGTCTTCTTTGGAAAATATTTAGGTTCTTTGCTCATTTTTAAGTTATTTTTAATTAATTATTCTGTTATTGAGTTGTATGACTTCCTTTTATGATTTAGATATTAATTTATCAGATATATGGCTTGAAAATATTTTCTCCTATCTCACCTTTTCATTTTGTTGATTGTATCCATTGCTATACAGAATCTTTTAATTTGATGTAGTCCAACTTATTTTTGTTTTTCTTCCTTGGGTTTATGCTGTCAAATTAAAAACAAATGAACAACAACAAAAAAAAAACCAAAAAAACACCCAGAACTTTGCCAAGACCAATGACAAGGAGCTTTCCCCCATGTTTTCTTCTAAGAATTTTATGGATTCTGGTCTCATTTTTAAGTCTTGAATCCATTTTGCATTTTTTAAAAAATATTATGTAAGATAAGACTCCAGTTTTACTCTTTTCATGCAGATATCCACATTTCTCAACACTCTTGGTTGAGGATGTATGTTTTTTCCGTTATGTATTCTTAGTGCCTTTGTCAAGGTTTACATGCCTATATATGCATATGTTTATTTCTAGGCTCTCTTCTGTTCCGTTGGTCTGTGTGTCTATGTTTATGCTGGTATCACACTGTCTTGTACTATAGTTCAAGTCAAGAAGTACCATGCTTCCACATTTGCTCCTCTTTGTCAAGATTACTTGGTCTATTCAAGGTCTTCTGTGGTTTCATATGAATTTTAGCATTTCTATTTCTCTGGAAAATTCCACTGGAATTATGACACACATTACATTAAATCTGCAGATCACTTTGGGTAGTATGAATATTTTAACAGTGTGAATTCTTCTAGTCCATATACTTAGGACATCTTTTTATTTGTGTCTTTTCCACTTTCTTCCATCAATGTCTTGTTGCTTGTAGTGTATAGCTCTTTCACTTTCTTCGTTAAATTTATTCCTAAGTATTTTACTCTTTTTGATGTTTTTGAAATAGAACTGTTTTCTTAATTTCTTTTTCAGATAGTTTGTTGTTAGTGTTTACAAACACAACTCTGTTTGTGTGTTATTTTGTGTCCTGCAGCTTTCTTAGTTCTAACATTTTCCTGGACACTCAAAACATTCACCCCACTCTCACTTTCCCCCACCAAGAAAGGTCACAATCTCTCTTGTTACTAAGCTCTGCCATCCTGAGACAGGGCCTGATGCCAATAAAGTCAAATTGCTGTTCTTACCCATTTCAAGTGCAGCTGATCCAGGTTATATGCTTATGTGTGGTACTGCAATTTCTTAATTGCATTTTGGATCTTCTAAAAGGTATTTGGTTACTTGTACAATTTTAAAAGCTGGGTTGCTGTAGGTAAAGGGGCTGGGAATTCCTGTTCCACTGTACTGCAGATACCACTCAGTCAAGATCCTTTTATTTTCTGATACCAACTATTTTACTCAGTGTTCTTTCACATTGGCAAGAAATTCCAACTCTCTTGACATTTCTTGTTCTAACCACAAAAGGAGATCCAAGGATTTCGGATTCATTATACAAAATACCAAAACTTTTATACCTATACTGAAATACAGCAATAAATGGGATATACTTTGTTCATAAACACAGATATGGATGTCAAATAAACCTTCAATTATAAGGAATAGTATTTTAAGAGTATCAGAAAGAAAGCCCTAAACAGAAAAAGATACATCTCCCAGTTACTGAGGTCAAGCAAGAACAAAAAAAGACATAGAATGTGTTCCCTTCAGCTCCACCTTGGCACTCAGCTACGTGGAATACTTACTTCTCTTTTCAATCACAAGATGAAGGATCTGCCCTGGATGTCACTATGTGGGAGGAGCTGGAGGACTTGGTTCTGGAATGTGTCCTACCCATGGCAGTAGTGCTGTCTTTCTCAGCTCTCAAGGCCTCTATCTTCCTCATCCTATTATGGAATTCAGGACCTCCAAGGGCTGATATCAGGAACTGGATGCTACAGAACCCCAATGGTTCTGGGTGGCTATTTCTTTCACTTCCTTTCAAGGGGCTTCACATATATATCTGACAATTCCTTCTGTGACCTGAGATTGCCCTCCTTAGGGTCTCAAACCCTGACAACTATACTGTGACAACACAGCAAGGAGATATTCAGCTTGAGAGCTCTGCCTGAAGCCTCTTACACCTAATATTCTGGGGCGTTGCATTCCTCGGTCCAGGTGCACGGTGTCCTCCTATAGGCCCTTGCCCCTTAGATTAGAGGCTTCTTGGGAAATGCCGCATCCCTGAAAAGCCCTGATCAGCTTCCCTACTCCAAACCTTGCAGGGGAGTCCCTGTCCTACAAGTGATGAGAGATGGGAAAATCCATGGCATAAGTAAGAGGGTCCAGGTAGAGACCTGTGAGGGAAACAAAACGTGGTAACCTGTCCCTTCTCTCTTTCAGCCAGACTTCTCAGGGAACCTCTGTTCTAAATAAACTTTATATTTTAGATCTAATAGATATGTCTTTATACAAAGAAATGGCTGTGAGGTGATTTTTTTTTGAATCCTGATCTTGTGAGCTTATCTGAATCTTTAAAGCTTTCAGATCTTTTAAGCTTATCTGAGACCTAATATGTATGGATAGATGATCAGCGAATAATAACTCTTTTTTTCCTCTCTTCATATGTCACATATATTTTGCTTTTTTATTGCTCTGGCTATGTATTACAATACAAGAGTTGGACATGAGAGTCCCTCTTCTTATTGCTTCAGATACATTTCACAGTAATGCGAATAAAAAGGGAATTAGGAGCATAAGGTCAGCTCAGGCTTGCAGGAGTGAGAGGGTGAGCTTTAGACTAACTCAAATCAAGGGCCTATGACCATCACTGTCACTTACCAGCCATGGGAAGTGTGTCACGTTATTAAACTGAGAGTGCCTCAGCTTTTTAACTGTGAATTGAGTGTGCTAAGCCCTGTCTGGAAGGACTGGTGGCCTTGGTGCTAACTGTAAATAAAGTGCCTAGCAGGCACCATATCCCTCCCTTTTCATGACTGGTGGCTGCACTTTCCAACAAAGATTTGACCTTCCTTATGCCTGATACATGGCTTCCCTGGTGGCTCAATGGTAGAGTATCCGCCTGTGGTACAGGAACCGCAGGAGACAGATTTGATTCCTGGGTCGGGAAGGTCCCCTGGGGGAGGAAATGGCAACCCACTTCAGAATTCTTCCCTGGAAAATCTCATGGACAGAGGGGTCTCGTGGGCTACAGTCCATGGTGTCACAAAAGTGTCAGACATGACTTAGCAATTCAATAATAACAAAAAGGTGTGATATAAAGAAGTTAGGGAGAGTGCTGACAGCCATGCCCTAATCTACTAGAACTGACTTCACAGGGTAGGGCATGACTCTCTTTTGTCCCCTCTATTCAAGGATGGGTAGTCTCCACTCGGGCTCCACAATTTGAATTCTGGTGGGGCCTGGGGAATCCCCTCCTTCTTGAACTCCTCTTAGTAAGACCGATACCTCCCTGTGAGCCTGAAAGAAATAAGGGTGGCCCTAACTAGCCATGCCTGCCAATAGTCTCACAACGATGAAAGCTCTGGAAGCTGCTTGAGGATGACAGATGGTTCCCCTCAGGGTCCCAAACTTGACTCTCAGCCAAGGCCAAGATTCCCTCTTGTTAACATGGGACCACCACCATCAGATCAAAACCCTAACTTTCCTGCTACTCCTCGGTCAGAACTGAAGGGCCCTTGGCCTGATAACTCTGCCTGGGGCCTTGTAGCCTGACAGTAGGGAGGATTCTGTGTGGACATCCTGGTATGTGTGTTCCCACATTCTTTATCATCCTCAATTTGACTTGGAAATAACCTGGAAATATTCCCTGAATTGCCTTAACGCTTCTCCAATCAGGCCCACAATTCCCTGAGACTCTCAAGGTAGAAGTGCAATTTGCCTCATGGGCCACTCAGCACATGGTCTTCCAAGGCTAACAGGAGTGGAAGGAATATGTTCTGCCCCCACTGTTTTGAGGCAGGTAGTCTTTTCAGTCTTCAGTGTCCTTACCTTGACTTCTGGCACAACCTGGAAATCATCCTTCTGCTGAGCTTCGGCTGCTCCCTTTGATCAGGATGAGGTTCCTTACCTCCATGTGATCCTCTGGGAGGAAGTGAGTAGGACTCACCATGTCACCAGGCCTAAGTGGCACAGTCTCAGGCCTGACAACAGGGACAGTGCCCTCTGTAGCCCCCTTCTTTCTGGGAGGGATCCTTCGCTGTCAGTCAGTATCATCAGTTGACTCCTGTTAGGAACAGGGTACACTTCCTCAGCTGATAGAGGCTCCCTCCATTAGCCCAAGGACTTTAAGGCACTGAAGCCATTCACCTTCAGAAAATAAGGAATAAACCTAGTCTGAAAGCCCTGCCTGTTCCCTCCCAGGGCCCATTACATTTGTAGGACTTTCTAAGAATTTATCTGTAATGGCATAGTTGGCTGACACACTCCTCATACAGGACTGTGCAAATGTCATGCCTGGGATTTCCACTCTCTGATGAAGAGCCAGCCTATAAATCAATGTCCATATCTCCTTGACACCCTCCAGGCAGAAGTCAGGGGCCCCTTGAGCTGGCCAGCACTTATGCCTCCCAGGGCTAACTGGAGAGGAGGGACTAAGTGTAGCCCTGTCGGCTGGGGCTGAGGGGTTTCCATATCCACACCCTGGGTCTTCAATTTGCATCCTTCCTGGGGTTCTATGGCACCCCACTCCAGTATTCTTGCCTAGAAAATCCCATGGACGGAGGAGCCTGGTAGGCTGCAGTCCATGGGGTCACTAAGAGTCGAACACGACTGAGCGACTTCACTTTCACTTTTCACTTTCATACATTGGAGGAGGAAATGGCAACCCACTCCAGTGTTTTTGCCTGGAGAATCCCAGGGACGGCAGGGCCTGGTGGGCTGCCGTCTATGGGGTCGCACAGAGTTGGACACGACTGAAGTGACTTAGCAGCAGCAGTGGGGTTCTATTGTCTGCTGAACTGAGGCTGAGGACTCTGCTGATTCCCAATGTCCCCACCTTCCTGGGACCTGGAGTGAAGCCATTAACCACAGCAGCCTGGATTTTTCTGGACTTTTTATGGGCTTGCCAATGAGGACAGGTCTTTACAGGCTGCTTCCATTATGGCTGGGTCTTTTTATCACCCCCATTCACGTTAATCACCATCAATTCTGAGAGACTGATCCTCACTCCTATCCAACCTCAGAACTCTGCCCCAACTCCAAGTTTCTTAGGTCTCTGAGAACCCTGAAGAATAAGCGAGGCTATGCTTTGCCTAACAGTTCTGAGGTCTTCTGTGTCTGAGAGCAGTCGGGAATGCTGTTCCAGTGACCACTCCCTCCTTTTCTGGGGTGCTGCTCTCCTTAATCCTCCTACATGGGGTCCTCCCCATCTTGCTTGCTGTGTCTTGGATTAAAGGCTTCTGAGGAAATTATACATTTCTGCAAACTCTTGAGCCGTGTTTGCTCTGCAGTGCTACAGAGAATGGGTCCCTGTCCTAGGAGTGATGGGAGATGGAGAAGCTATAGCCCAAGGCAGGAGTCCCAGGACAGGTGGTCACCCATCAGGGAAAAAAGTACATTAACCTATCTCCTCATCAGACAGGTGAAGATTCTCATGTTATTTCTGATAGATATACTTTCTACCCGGAGAAGGCAATGGCACCCCACTCCAGTACTCCTGCCTGGAAAATCCCATGGAAGGAGGAGCCTGGTGGGCTGCAGTCCATGGGGTCGCTGAGGGTCGGACACGACTGAGCGACTTCACTTTCACTTTTCACTTTCATGCATTGGAGAGGGAAATGGCAACCCACTCCAGTGTTCTTGCCTGGAGAATCCCAGGGATGGGGGAGCCTGGTGGGCTGCCGTCTATGGGGTCACACAGAGTCAGACACGACTGAAGTGACTTAGCAGTAACAGCAGTATACTTTCTACAGGCAAGAGACTGTAAGCATGATATGGAGAGCCCTTGGTCTTCAGAGGTTATCTAATATGGCCAACATACATGCTTATGCTGGCACCAAATACTGTGTCATTAATCTGTGAATAATGAATAAGGGGTATGTATTTTTTGTTAAATGTATTTGGTATTCTTACTGCTCTGGCTACACATTCTGATCCAGTAGCTTGAGCACAAGGGCATTCCTTTTTATCACCTAGAACACATTTTGAAGTGCTGAGAAAAACCCTGAAATAAAAGATACAGGGTGGGGACTTTCCTGGTGGTCCAGGGGCTAGGACTCCAAGCTCCCAATGCAGGGGGCCCAGGTTCGATCCCTGGTCAGGGAAGTGGACCCCACGTGCCGTGCCACAACTAAGAGCCAGTACAGCCAAATCAATAAGAAAAAGGAAATGAAATATCAAATATTAAAAGTACTTTTTTTTACAAAAAGACAAGGGTATGTCTTGGGGTGGAGGTGAAAATAGTATGAGTGCTACAGTAGTTTATAGAGCAGGAGTCTAGCCCCAGCTCTGTCATTTACCACCCAGAAGTATTTCAGCAAAAATCAAACACTGTCTCTATGCGCCTCGGGCTCTCCATCATGAACTGTGTTTGATAGGCCCTGTCCTATTGGACTGGTGGAATATATGTATTTACAGAAAGCATCTGTCATGGTGCTTGACTCTACTGAGACATTAGGGGCAATGGCAGTTATTACTGTGATTATCTTGACCTCAGATAATCAGATGGGATTACATCAGCTGGTTTTTTGTTTTTTTGTCTTTGCATGTAAGAGATATCAGGTACTATGCAGCATTCTAACTGAAGGGGAAAAAAAATACCCAACCTCCTGAATCTAGCAAAAATTCTGCCTAGCAATGAAAACAAAGTAATATGCTGTTTCCAACCCCACTTTACCCTTTTTTCTTCTTGAGGTAGAGAGCATCTCAGCCTCTTCCATAGGATGACAGCTTCTCTGAGAGACTATAATTGAATGGGAAGAGGCTGGGACATTTTTGACTAAATATCACCAGAATAAGCATGAAGACTTCTTAAGAGCAGATGCTCAATTAATGTTTGTGTAAAAGAAGAACCACGAATAAATCATTTGTGATAATTTATATTCTCAAACATTCTTGAAAAACATAAGCAGATTCAGATATATAACTTTTACCTTTACAAAAAGGGAGACTAAACAGAGAGGAAAGTAAACCAAAAACTGACTAGCTTTCAGCTATATCTCTATTTATGTATCAATGTTCTGAGCCTCTTTTAGTGTGGTGTCTTTCACATTTCTAAGCATATTCTTATCCTAAAGTGATGTTATTCTCATCCTGGATCACAAGTGATTTAAGGATTTCCAGTATGTATTTCAAAAAACAAAACTCTTACTCCTAAATCTAACAAACAGCAAACAATGTGTACCCATGTAAATAATATACTTCTATCATTAAACTAAATAAAGTTTCTGTTGAGAAAAGTAATACTGAAAATTTGGGGGGGAAGTCAACAAGTTATTGATGCATATTAGGAACACAGATTGAAAGGCTTTTCCAACCACGAAGTGAAGAACGGGCTTCAGACAACACCAGGGGCGAGATGAGTGGCTGGATGTGGCCCTGGACTGGGCACTGGCCGAGGCAGAAGTGGTAGCACTGGCCGAGGCAGTAGGACCTGGCTAGGCCGAGGCAGAAATGCCACGCCTGGCCATGGCAGACATGTCAGCCCTAGCTGACGCCAAACTGCCAGCCCTGGCAGCAGCAGAAGTGCCAGGTGTGGCCAAGGCAGAAGGGTCAGCACTGGCCGAGGCAGAAGGGCCAGCACTGGCTGCAGCAGAAGTGCGAAGTCTGGCCAAGGGAGAGGGGTCAGCACAGGCCGAGGCCGAAGTGCCAGTCCTGGCTGGAGCAGAAGTGCCAGGCCTGGCCATGATAGAGGGGCCAGCACTGCCTGAGGCAGAAAGGCCAGGCCTGGCCCTGGCAAACATGCCAGCACTGGCCAAGGCCAAAGTGCCAGCCCTGGCTGCAGCAGAAGTGCCAGGACTGGCCAAGGCCGAAGGGCCAGCACTGGCTGAGGCAGAAGGGTTAGGCGTGGCACTGGCAGAAATATCAGCAGTGGCTGAGGCCAAAGTGCCTGCCCTGTCTGCAACATATGTGCCAGGTCCAGCCAAGGCAGAGGGGCCAGCACTGGCTGAGGCAGAAAGGCCAGGCCTGGCTGGAGCAGAATTGCCAGGTCTGGCCAAGGTAGAGGGGCCAGCACTGCCTGAGGCAGAAAGGCCAGGCCTGGCCCTGGCAGACATGTCAGCCTTGGCTGGAGCAGAAGTGCCAGTTCTGGCCAAGGCAGAAGGGTCAGCACTGGCCAAAGCAGAAGGGTCAGCACTGGCTGAGGCCGAAGTGCTAGCCCTGGCTGCACCAGAAATGCCAGGTCTGGCCAAGGCAGAAGAGCCAGCACTGACCGAGGCAGAAGGGCCAGCACTGGCTGAGGCATAAGGGCCAGCACTGGCCAAGGCATAAGGGCCAGCACTGGCTGAGGCAGAAGGGCCAGAACTGGCCCTGGCAGATATGTCAGCCCTGGCTGAGGCCGATGTGCCATGTCTGGCCGAGGCCAATGTGACATATCTGGCCGAGGAAGGATTGCCAGCACTGTCCGAGGCAGGAGGGCCGGGCCGGGCCGTGGCAGACATGTCAGCCCTAGCTGCAGCAGAAGTGCCAGGCCTGGCCGAGGCAGAAAGGCCAGCACTGGCAGAGCAGAAGGGCCAGTGCTGGCTGAGGCAGACGGGCCGGTCCCGGCTGCAGCTCTGGCTCTGGAGCTCTCTACCTCCTCTCTCCAAGAGTCCTCATAACGTGGCTGTAAGGTGTCGGGGGCTGAATCATTCACCCTGGTCAAAATCTGCAGGACTTTTGTCTTGCTGTTTTGTGTGAGCGTGTTAGGACCCCACAGGAACTCATAGCGAGGGGGATCGCTGCCGGGCACCTGGCGGTACTCCAGGTACACTTCCTGCACCAGATCTTGTGTGATGAGCTTCCCGGTGTCTCCAGAGATGAAGTGCCTTCTTCCATCATAGATGCTCAACATATTCAGGAACTTCCAGATGTCCTCCTCAGAGGCGCGGTGACCATTCAGGTAGGTGACACCCAGCAGAGGCATCAGAAGACCATTCTTCGGCAGCCCCCAGTCACCTCTCATAGACTCACTGTCGCTGAGATCTAGGTTGCTCACCAGGGTATAGCAGTGATTGTTGGGCCTGACTTCCTTCAGCACCAGGCCAAACTCCAGCTCCATGCACTCAGAGTCCCTTCTGAGGATCTCAGGGAATTGCTTCCTGTAACTTCTGTGGATAACTTTCAGCATTTCTGACCTCTTAATGAGCTCCCTCATCATATACTTAAACAGCATGTACCGCAGCAAACTCTCTGACTCCCTGGTCAGATCTGTGTGACAGCTCTCAGCAGCAGCTGAGGCCTGGGAGGAATTTTCACCTTCCTGAACTTGGCCCTTGGCACCTACACCAGATCTCGAGTCTGCTGTGCCACCGACACCAGATCTTTTGCATATAGCACCTGCAGCAGCACTGTGGTGCCTTGGGCTCCCTGACGACCCTTCAGGGTGCCAGCAGCAGAGGAGCTTGAGGGAGTGCTCTCTGAATCAGGAGGGGAGGAGAAGGTGGTTTCCTCTTCCCCAGATGTGGTAGCATGATCATGAAGACCCTGGGTCTCAGCCCGGTCTTGGTGACGTTTCTCATGAGCACAGTGCTTACTCTTCCGCCCACGAGGCATGACTGTGGTCAGGGACTGCAGGCAGGGGTCTGGGCCAATAGACAGGAGATTGGGGCACCTGGAGGATGGAGAATGAGGTGACATGAGCACCTTAAAACAGGGAGATTCTACCTTGGCTTAATCAAAGGCCGCCTCTGCAGGTTTCCTTGAGGACACTGCTCTAGGAACCCACAAGGCTCTTGTTTTCCTCGTTAGCCTGTCCCCTGAGAATCCCAGAGGAAGAACAGAGGCTTACTTGTCCTCTGCATCCTCTCAGCCCTGCTTTGGACTTACTGAGGTGACAGCAGGGGCTGGCAGTGGGGTCCTCTCAGCTCATCTTCAGTATTATCACATCAAGTCCTAGTGGAGCCTGGGCACCCTTCTCTCTGCTACTCTGATGCAGACACTTCAGACCTCCACATGATCCAGAAGCAAGTGAAGGGATGCCTCAGTCCACCTCCCTCCCAGGGGACACCCAGTGCTGAGAGCTCAGTAGGGTCTTTTCTATCCTGAGTTCACTGGCATCATCATTCATGGTCCTTACCTTGGCTCCTTAAAACGCTGGGCACTATTCTCCACTTGCTGATTGGTGGTTGCACCTTCAGACTAGACATTTCCCCTCCCCTAGACTTGGTATAAAACAGTAAAGCAGATGTTCAACCTAACAGCCCATCCCTGAGATTTCCTGGGCTGAAATCCAAGGGTTGGGGCGCATGCTCTGAGTCTTCACTCAGATTCCTCAACTGAGCTCCTGGCAGAAAACCTCCTCCTTCTCCTGAACTGATACCTGCCTGATAGTAAAAGCCAATCACCCTGTGTCCCCACAGGAGGAAGTGAAGATGACCTCATCTTCCCAAACACCGTCTCCTAAGAATGGAAGCTGTTGCAGGCAGGTTGATGTCCCTGTGGTCCCATCCAAGATCACAATTCAAAGTTAAAAAAAATTTTTTTTGCTCCTCTTTTATTCTATATGTCTTTTTTAAAACAAATTCATTTACTTTTAATGGAAAGATAATATCTTTACAATATTGTGTTATCTTCTGCCCCACATCAATATGAATAAGCCATAGGTATACTGTATATCCCCTCCCTCTTGAAACTCTCTCCCACCTCCCACCCCATCCCACCCTTCTTAAGCTGTCAGAGCACTGGCTTTGAGCGCCCTGAGTCATAAAACTAATTCCCACTGGTTATTTATTTTACATATGGTAATGTGTACATTTTCAATGTTACTCTCTCAGTCTGTCCCTCCCTCCCCTTCCCCCACTGTGTCCACGAGTGTGTTCTCTATGTCTGCATCTCCAGGCTGTCCTGCAAAGAGGTTCATCAGTACCATCTTTCTGGATTCCATATAAATGCATTCATATATGATATTGCCTTTCCTCTTTCTGACCTAATTCACTTTGCATAAAAAACTAGGAATAAAACTACCACATGAGCCAACAATCCTACTACTGGGCATATACCCCAAAGAAATGGTAATGGAAGAAGACACTTGTACTCAAATGTTCACTGCAGAACTATTTACAATAGCCAGGACATAGAAGTAACCAAGGTCTACATTTGACTCATGACAGGGTATAAGAGTTCTCGCTCTGCTGACCACTTCCTAGCCCAAAGTGTGGACCGACATGTATTCTTGAGGTCTGCCAGGGATGACGACAGGGAGGATTTGGTCCGAATGATGTGGTGTGGAACATCCCCAAAGCCGCCGAGGTTCTCACCATGACCCCTCCAAATCTGAACGCCTCCCTTGCCAAGCTGAGGCTGCCCCCTTTGACCCGGTTGCTCAGTTCATGAGATGTCCCGGGAAGTGTCATGTCAAAACACCCGATTATCCCAGGCCTGAAAACAGCGCTGGCGCTTTATGTGGCCCCGTTTCTTAAGGAAGTGGCCACCATCCTTAGTATCACAACCATGAATCATGTTGCAGACTAGCTCCCTTTGTTGAACTGGTTTTATTCTGTTAGAGCAAGGCTGTCACTTCACCAAAACCACCTCCAGTGGACACCAGGGGGCACCACAGTTGGCCAACTTACCCGAGGCCTCCCAGAGCCCAGTATAGGGGAGTCGCTCAGTAGGGCCCCCTTGCAGTGTCGAACTCTGCTCCTCAGCCCTCAGGGCCATAATCTAGGTCCTAGACCACCTCCGGGGGTAGAATCCGGGCCTACCCCCACAGACCAACACCTTAGCCTGAGACACTCTAGACCACATTCAGCCGATAGCTCTGAGGGGCCCACAAGAGCCATATCACAGGGGTGGGATGTGGATGGGTCACTTTTATTACTGGGAGGGTTGGGAAAGTCCCTTCAGCTCCATTCAGGTCCTCACCTTGGTTCCGGATGAGTCCTGGAACCTAAGTCTTGCCAAACGGTCGCAGTGGCTACCGGTCAAGCTTCTCTCCTTCCAAGCAGAAGTGGAGGGGAGCTGCGTACACTCCTACGTGACGTCGCCTGCGGTCGACGGCAAGGGCGGCGTGCTATGGGAACCCCGGTAGCTCAATATTCATCCGTCCCTGGATTCTCTCTCAGGGTCCTCCGTGTGCACTTTATCAGAGCCCCAAACGCCTCCATCTATGAACACAAGTCCTACAGCCCCCAAACAAAGCCCTTGCCTTCCCAAGTCTCCGCTACTGCTGCTGCTATGTCGCTTCCGTCGTGTCCGACTCCGTGCGACCCCAGAGATGGCAGCCCACCAGGCTCCCCAATCCCTGGGATTCTCCAGGCAAGAACACTGGAGTGGGTTGCCATTTCCTTCTCCAACCCAAGTCCCTAGTGGAAGGTATCAGGGCACTGCTCTGAGAATCTCTGCTTGTCAGGAGGGGCACCACTCTGTAAGCCTCCCTCTTTGGGGAGAGATCCTCTCATTATCTCTCATCGTCCTCACCTTAAGTCCGGTTATGGTCAAGATGACACCCCTCTGCAGACCTGGGGCCCTATCCTGCTAGAGAAGGCCTTGCCCTTCCTGAATTCACACAGGTGGAATGAGGGGACCACTCAGAAGTAGCTGTTCTGGGTCTCTCAGAGCTAAGAATTTACAGAATGCTGTTTGGCTCCCTCTCCAGCGGTCCCCACTAACACTCAGCATTGTCATCTGAGGTCCTGCTTGGGCTCAGGTTCGTCCACCCACGAAACTAGGCTGATCCTATTAGACAGAGGCCACACCCCACTGAGAATTTCCAGACTGAAATCAACCTGACATCTGTGCCCTGAGCTTCCTGGGGAGAACAGCGACAGAGATTTTCCAGGGCCTCCTTTGATGCAGTGTGTGCTACTGTGAGTGCACTTTCACATCCTCACATTGATATGTGATGAACCATGTAACTCCAGTCTCTGCTTTGTGAAGCTGCTTGTCTTACATCAAGATCCTAGTCTTTGAGAATTCTAAGTTGGACGTCAGGGTGACCCTCATGTGATCGTACTCCATAAAGGCCTCTGAAAGTAGGCAGTGGGGATGCAACTTGAGTCCTTCTGATTGCTCTTGCTCAGCATCCTCACTACATCTACCACAGCCTGGGACTGCTCCTTATACTGATCTAAGATAGCTCTTTGGGTGACCACTATAATCAGGAGTCACTGTCTCCACAGTCCTCTTTCATGGAGTTCTAATATCAGCTTCTGTCGCTTGATTAAAGGCTTCCTGGGAAATGCATATTCCTATGAACACTTGTGCAGTTACCTTCTAGCAAATCTTGGAGAAAATGGGTCTCAGTCCCCAAAGTGATGTAAGATTAGGAAAATGCAGCAGAAATCAAGGAACTCAGGACAGATGTTATGCTGTCAGAGTAAAAGAGCTGATATATTTCTTCTCCTCAGCCAGATTTTGAGTGTGTGCTTAGTTGCTCAGTCATGTCCTACTCTTTGCAACCCCATGGACTGTAGCCTGCCAGGCTCCTCTGTCCATGGGGATTCTCCAGGCAAGAATCCTGGAGTGAGTTGCTCTCCTCCAGCGGATGTACCAAACCCAGGAATCAAACCCAGGACTCCCACATTGCAGGTGGATTCTTTACTTTCTGAGCCACCAGATTTAGGGTGGTTCTAAAATGTTTGCTTTCAGGACTCTCCTGTTGGTCCAGTGGTTATGACTCTGTACTCCCAGTGAAGGGGGCCCAGGTTCGATCCCTGGTCAGGTAATTGGATCCCACATACCAGAACTAAGAGTTCATGTGCCACAACTAAAACTTTCATATGCCACAACTAAAGAGCCTGCATGTGGCAACAAAGATCCCGAGTGTCACAGCTAAGACTCAGAGCAGCCAAAAATAAATATTTTTAATTAAAAAAATTAAGTATTTACTTTCTACATAGAAGCATAGCACCTGATAATCTTGTAAGCCCTTGATGACTTGAGGGTGTCTGAATTTGCACATGCAGATAATCATATGGTTACTGAGCATTATCTCTTTCTCTCCTGTATCTCTCTTAATTATTTTGGTTATGTGCTATGTGGCAATATTGATGGTAGGAGAGTTTGGGGGAGAGTGGATACACGTATATGTATGGGTGAGTCCCTTCACTGTTCATCTGAAACTGTCACAATATTGTTAATTGGTTATCCCCACGCAAAAAATAAACGTTCAAATTACAAAAAACAAAACTGTGCTTCCAGTGCAAGGGGTATGAGTTCAAACCCTGATTGTGGAATTAGGATCCCATGTTTCAAGGGGTGGTCTTAAGATGGCAGAGGAATAGGATGGGGAGACCACTTTCTCCCCCACAAATTCATCGAAAGAAAATTTGAATGCTGAGCAAATTCCACAAAACAACTTATGAATGATGGCAGAGGACATCAGACACCTAGAAAGGCAGCCTATTGTTTACGAAAGGAGATAGGACAAAATATAAAAGAGAACACGAGAAACAAAAGAGGTAGGGACAGAGATCCATCCCAGGAAGCGAGTCTTAAAAAAGAGAGAAGATTCCAAACACAAGGAAACACTCTCACTGGCAGGTCTGTGGCGAGCCTTGGAATCTCAGAGGGCAACATAACTGGGAGGAAAAATAAATAAATACATAAATAATTAAAACCCACAGATTATGTGCCTAAAGGCAACTCCCAGCGGAACAGCAGCCCAGACACTTGCATCTGCCACTAGCAAGCGCGGGCTGGACAGGGAGGCACCAGCTGCATTGCTTAGGGTAAAGACCCCGGGCCTGAATGCCCCGAGGGCAATCTGAGGGAACTAAATTGAGACAGCAACCCTGACTGTGGGATAGCTATGCCACGAAAAGCCCTAACCTAAGACACTGCCAGGCTTGCTCACAGAGCAAAGGACTGAGCAGAGCTAGCCAGCTGTGGACTGGCCCATCCCTCACTGGAGACAGGCAGGCGAGGGCAGCCAGAGCCAGAAGGGGGCAATTGCAGCTCCAGAGAGGCATCCTCTACCAAACTGCAAGCAGGCTTCATTGCTAACCAAGACTTCTTGGGATTCTGGATGGTTGACCAGAGGATCAACCAGGAGGGTCACAGCCAGAGATTAGCTCCCCAGAAGAGACACATGGCACACCTGAGAAGACCTGCCCGTTTTACACCCAGAAAACTGAGCAGCTGGGACAGGGGAGGCGATAAGACGCAGCCTCCAACTGGGGGCAACTGTGCTCGCCAAGCACCTGGTCACCTGAGCTGCTCGGACCTGGGACGGGCACAAAACGCTGGCCCAACCGTCTGGGCCTTTGTCGAGTACCTGAGAACCTGAACCTGAGAGGCTTAGACTGGGGAAGTGCATGCACCCCAAGCCCCGCCTCACATAGTTCCCAGCAGAGCAGCCTAGAGCCTGAGCAGTGTAGACTGGGAAAGCACACACACTGTGAGTGTGGGCAAACCCAGTGTGGTACGAGCACTCCCCGCAAACATTTGCTTGCAGTATTCCTCCCTCCCCGCAGCACGACTCAACAAGGGAGCCTAAAAAAAGTGACCACCACCACCCCCTTGTGTCAGGGTGGAAATTAGACACTGAAGAGACCAGCAAACAGAAGAAGCTAAAATAAACAGAGAGAACTGCTTTGGAAGTGACAAGTGCAACAGATTACAACCCTGTAGTTAGCAATGACTACATAGGAAGGGGCCTTTAGATCTTGAGAAGTATAAGCCGGATCAAGGAACTATCTGAAAATGAACTGACACAACATTGTCCACAAAAGGTCCAGAGAAAGTCCTAGATGTATTTTTACTATTATAATTTTTTAATTAAAATTAAAAAAAATTTTAAGTTCTCTATTACTCCTTTAATTTTCATTTTTATAACCTACTATTACCTTGCCAAAAAAAAGACCCTCTTTTTAAATCAAACTTCATATACATATATTTTATAATTTTTATGACTTTGTTTTTTTAATATTGTATTTTTGAGACTCTAACGTCTACTCTAGATTTTTAATCTTTGCTTTTTGGTATTTGTTATCAATTTTGTACCTTTAAGAACCCAATCTTCAGTACCCATTTTTACTTGGGAGCGAGATTACTGGCTTGACTGCTCTATCCCTCTTAGGACTCTCCTTTTTCTCCACCAGGTCACCTCTATCTCCCCCCCTCCCCCTTTTCTTTTCTACCCAACTAGGTGAATCTCTTTGTGTGTTCCGGGCTGTGGAGAACACTTAGGGAACTGATTACTGGCTGGATCTGTCTCTCTCCTTTTGATTCTGCCTTTTATCTTCCTGGCCACCGCTGTCTCCTTCGTCCCTCTTCTCTTCTCTTCTCCATGAACCTCTCTGAGTGTTGCAGACTGTGGAGAGCACACAGGATAATAATTACCGGCTAGCTTGCTCTTGCCGCTTTTGAGTCCTCCTTTTCTCCTCCTGGTCACCCCTATCTCCCTCCTCCCTTTACTCTTTTCCATGTAACTCTGTGCACCTCTCTGGGTGTCCCTCACTGTGGAGAAACTTTTGATCATTAACCTAGATGTTTTATTATCAGTGCTGTATAGATGGAGAACTCTTGAGGCTACTGTAAGAATAAGACTGAAAACCAGAGGCAGGAGGCTTAAATCCAAAACCCGAGAACACCAGAGAACTCCTGACTCTAGGGAACATTAATTGATAGGAGTTCATCAAAAGCCTCCATACCTACACTGAAGCCAAGTACCACCCAAGGGCCAACAAATTCCAGAGAAAGACATACCACACTAATTCTCCAGCAACACAGGAACATAGCCCTGAGCTTCAATATACAGGCTGCCCAAAGTCACACTAAACCCATAGATATCTCAAAACTCACTACTGGACACCTGATTGCACTCCAGAGAGAAGAAATCCAGCTCCACCCACCAGAACATCAACACAAGCTTCCCCAACCAGGAAACCTTGACAAGCCACCCATCCAACCCCACCTGCAGAGAGGAACCTCCACAGTAAAGAGAAACCACAAACTGCCAGAATACAGAAAGGCCACCCCAAGCACAGCAATATAAACAAGATGAAAAGGCAGAGAAATACTCAGCAGGTTAAGGAACAGGATGAATTCCCATCAAACCAAACTAAAGAGGAAGAGAGAGGGAATCTACCTGATAAAGAATTCTGAATAATGAGAGTGAAAATGACCCAAAATCTTGAAAACAAAATGGAGTTACAGATAAATAGCCTGGAGACAAGGATTGAGAAGATGCAAGAAATGTTTAACAAGGACATAGAAGAAATAAAAAAGAGTCAATATATAATGAATAATGCAATAAATGAGATAAAAAACACTCTGGAGGGAACCAACAGTAGAATAACAGAGACAGAAGATAGGATAAGTGAGGTAGAGGATAGAATGGTAGAAATAAATGAAACAGAGAGGAAAAAAGAAAAAAGAATGAAAAGAAATGAGGACAATCTCAGAGACTTCTGAGACAATGTTAAACGCCCCAACATTCGAATCATAGGTGTCCCACAAGAAGAAGACAAAAAGAAAGACCATGAGAAAATACTTGAGGAGGAAATAGCTGAAAACTTCCCTAAAATAGGGAAGGAAATAGTCACCCAAGTCCAAGAAACCCAGAGAGTACCAAACAGGATAAACCCAAGGCAAAACACCCCAAGACATACTAATCACATTAACAAAGATCAAACGTAAAGAACAAATAATAAAAGCAGCAAGGGAAAAGCAACAAATAACACACAAGGCGATTCCCATAAGGATAACAGCTGATCTTTCAGTAGAAACTCTTCAGGCCAGAAGGGAATGGCAGGACATATTTAAAGTGATGAAAGTGGAAAACCTACATCCTGGATTACTGTACCCAGCAAGGATCTCATTCAAATATGAAGGAGAAATCACAAGCTTTACAGACAAGTAAAAGCTGAGAAAATTCAGCACCACCAAACCAGCTCTCCAACAACTGCTAAAGGAGATTCTCTAGACAGGAAACACAGAACAGGTGTATAAACTCGAACCCAAAACAACAAAGTAAATGGCAACAGGATCATACTTATCAATAATTACCTTAAATGTAAATGGGTTGAATGCCCCAACCAAAAGACAAAGACTGGCTGAATGGATACAAAAACAAGACCCCTATATATGTTGTCTACAAGAGGCCCACCTCAAAACAAGGGACACATACAGACTGGAAGAGAAGGGCTGGAAAAAGATATTCCACAGAAATAGAGACCAAAAGAGAGCAGGAGTAGCAATACTCATATGAGATAAAATAGACTTTAAAATAAAGGCTGTGAAAAGAGACAAAGAAGGACACTACATAATGACCAAAGGATCAATCCAAGAAGAAGATATAACAATTATAAATATATATGCACCCAATGTAAGAGCACTGCAATATGTAAGACAAATGCTAACAAGTATGAAAGGGGAAATTAACAATAACACAATAATAGTGGGAGACTTTAATACCTCACTCACACCTATGGATAGATCAACTAAACAGAAAATTAACAAGGAAACACAAACTTGAAATGATACAATAGACCAGTTAGACCTAATTGATATCTATAGGATATTTCACCCCAAAACAATGAATTTCATCTTTTCCTCAATGGCACATGGAACCTTATCCAGGATAGATCACATCCTGGGCCATAAATCTAGCCTTAGTAAATTCAAAAAAATTGAAATCAGTCCAAGCATCTTTTCTGACCACAATGCAGTAAGATTAGATGTCAATTATAGGAGAAAAACTATTAAAACTTCCAACATATGGAGGCTGAACAACACACTGCTGAGTAACCAAAAAATCACAGAATAAATCAAAAAAGAAATCAAAATATGCATAGAAATGAATGAAAATGAAAACACAACAATGTAAAACCTATGGGACACTGTAAAAGCAGTGCTAAGGGGAAGGTGCATAGCAATACAGGCTTACCTCAAGAAACAAAAAAAAAGTCAAACAAATAACCTAACTCTACACCTCAAGCAACTAGAAAAGGAAGGAATGAAGAACCCCAGAGTTAGTAGAAGGGAAGAAATCTTAAAAATTAGGGCAGAAATAAATGCAAAAGAAACAAAGAGACCATAGCAAAAATCAACATAGCCAAAAGCTGGTTCTTTGAGAAGATAAATAAAAGTGACAAACCATTAGCCAGACTCATCAACAAACAAAGGGAGAAGAATCAAATCAACAAAACCAGAAATGAAAATGGAGAGATCACAACAGACAACAAAGAAATACAAAGGATCATAAGAGACTACTATCAGCAACTATATGCCAATAAAATGGACAACTTGGAAGAAATGGACACATTCTTAGGAAAGTACAACTTTCCAAAACTGAACCAGGAAGAAATAGAAAATCTTAATAGACCCATCACAAACAAGGAAATTGAAACTGTAATCAGAAATCTTCCAGCAAACAAAAGCCCAGGACCAGATGGCTTCACAGCTGAATTCTACCAAAAATTTAGAGAAGAGCTAACACCTATCCTACTCAAACTCTTCCAGAAAATTGCAGAGGGAGGTAAACTTCCAAACTCATTCTATGAGGCCACCATCACCCTAATACCAAAACCAGACAAAGATGCCACAAAAAAAGAAAACTACAGGCCAATATCACTGATGAACATAGATGCAAAAATCCTTAACAAAATTCTAGCAAACAGAATCCAACAACATATTAAAAAGATCATATATCATGACCAAGTGGGGTTTATCCCAGGGATGCAAGGATTCTTCAATATCAGCAAATCAATCAACGTAATATACCACTTTAACAAATTGAAAGATAAAAACCATATGATTATTTCAATAGATGCAGAGAAAGCCTTTGACAAAATTCAACATCCATTTATGATAAAAAAAAAACAGGACTAGAAGGAACATATCTCAACATAATAAAAGCTATATATGACAAACGTACAGCAAACATTATCCTCAATGGTGAAAAATTGCAAGCATTTCCCCTAAAGTCATGAAGAAGACAAGGGTGGCCACTCTCACCACTACTATTCAACATAGTTTTGGAAGTTTTGGCCACAGCAATCAGAGCAGAGAAAGAAATAAAAGGAATCCAGGTTGGAAAAGAAGAAGTAAAACTCTCACTGTCTGCAGATGACATGATCCTCTCCATAGATAACCCTAAAGATGCCACCAGAAAATTACTAGAGCTAATCAATGAAGATAGTAAAGTTGGAGGATATAGAACTAACACATAGAAATCCCTTGCATTCCTAGACACTAACAATGAGAAAACAGAAAGAGAAATTAAGGGCACAATTCCATTCACCATTGCAAAAGAATAAAATACTTAGGAATATATCTACCCAAAGAAACAAAAGACCTATAGATGGAACACTATAAAACACTGGTGAAAGAAATCAAACAGGACACGCACAGATGGAGAAATATACCATGTTCATGGATTGGAAGAATCAATATAGTGAAAATGAGTATACTACCCAAAACAATCTATAGATTCAATGCAATCCCTATCAAGCTACCAACAGTATTTTCCCAAAACTAGAACAAAGAATTTCACAATTTGTATGGAAATACAAAAAAAAACTCAAATAGCCAAAGCAATCTTGAGAAAGAAGAATGGAACTGGAGGAATCAACCTGCCTGATTTCAGGCTCTACTACAAAGCCACAGTCATCAAGACAGTATGGTACTGGCACAAAGACAGAAATATAGATCAATGGAACAAAATAGGAAGCCCAGAGATAAATCCATGCACCTATGGACACCTTATCTTTGACAAAGGAGGCAAGAACGTACAGTGGAGAAAAGACAATCTGTTTAACAAGTGGTGCTGGGAAAACTGCTCAACCACTTGTAAAAGAATGAAACTAACACACTTTCTAACACCATACACAAAAATAAACTCAAAATGGATTAAAGGTCTAAACATAAGACCAGAAACTATAAAACTCCTAGAGGAAAACATAGGCAAAACACTCTCCAACATAAATCACAGCAGGATCCTCTATGACCCACCTCCCAGGGTATTGGAAATAAAAGCAAAAATAAACAAATGGGACCTAATTAAAACTTAAAAGCTTTTGCACAACAAAGGAAATTTTAAGCAAGGTCAAAAGACAGCCTTCAGAATGGGAGAAAATAATAGCAAATGAAGCAACAGACAAAGAATTAATCTCAAAAATATACAAACAACTCCTGCAGCAGCTCAATTCCAGAAAAATAAACGACCCAATCAAAAAATGGGCCAAAGAACTAAACAGACATTTCTCCACAGAAGACATACAGATGGCTAACAAACACATGAAAAGATGCTCAACATCACTCATTATCAGAGAAATGCAAATTAACACCCCAATGAGGTACCATGTCACACCAGTCAGAATGGCTGCTATCCAAAAGTCTACAAGCAATAAATGCTGGATAGGGTGTGGAGAAAAGGGAACCCTCTTACACTGTTGGTGGGAATGCAAACTAGTTCAGCCACTATGGAGAACAGTGTGGAGATTCCTTAAAAAACTGGAAATAGAACTGCCATTCCAAGTAGTGGGACCCAGCAATCCCACTACTTGGCATACACATCGAGGAAACCAGAATTCAAAGAGACATGTATACCGCAATGCTCATTGTAGCACTGTTTTACAATAGCCAGGACATGGAAGCAACCTTGATGTCCATCAGCAGATGAATGGATAAGAAAGCTGTGGCACATATACACAATGGAATGTGACTCAGCCATTAAAAAGAATACATTTGAATCAGTTCTAATGAGGTGGATGAAACTGGAGCCTGTTATACAGAGTGAAGTAAGCCAGAAAGAAATATACCAATACAGCATGCTGCTGCTAAGTCGCTTCAGTCATGTCCGAATCTGTGCGACCCCATGGCAGCCCAGCAGGCTTCCCCGTCCTGGGATTCTCCAGGCAAGAACACTGCAGTGGGTTGCCATTTCCTTCTCCAATGCACGAAAGTGAAAAGGGAAAGTGAAAGTGAAGTCGTGTCCAACTCTTAGCGACCCCATGGACTGCAGCTTACCAGGCTCCTCCATCCATGGGATTTTCCAGGCAAGAGTACTGGAGTGGGTTGCCATTGCCTTCACCAGTACAGTATACTAATGCATATATATGGAATTTAGAAAGATGTTAATGATAACCCTGTATGTGAGATAGCAAATGAGACATAGATGTATAGAACAGTCTTTTGGACTCTGTGGGAGAGGGCAAGGGTGGGATGATTTGGGAGAATGGCATTGAAACATGTACATTATCATATGTGAAACAGATCATCAGTCCAGGTTCGATGCATGGGACAGGGTCCTCAGGAGTGGTGCGCTGGGATGACCCAGAGGGATGGGATGGGGAGGGAGGTGGAAGGAGGGTTCAGGATGGGGAACACATGTACACCCATGGCTTATTCATGTCAATGTATGGCAAAACCACTACAATATTGTAAAGTAACTAGTCTCCAATTAAAATAAATAAATTTATATTAAAAAAAGATGTTTCACATAGCAATCAATCAATCAACAAAATACCATCATAGGAAAAAGTGATGGGGATCCATGAAAGAAATAATTGATGAGCTAGATTTCATTCCCATTAAATGTCTGCTCTGTAAAAATATACCATCAAGAGAACAAGAAGATGAGCCATAGTCTGGGAGAAAATATTAGCAAAAGACGTATCTGATGAAGACTCTAACCTAAAATATACAAAGAACTCTTAAAATTAATAAGAAGAAATCTAACATCTAATAAAACATGGACAAAAGATATGAATAGAGACCTCCCCAAGGAAGATACACAGATGGAAACAAGCATATGAAAAGATGATCCACATCATATACCATTAGCAAACTGAAAATTAAAAAAAAAAAACAAAAAACAAGCAGATATCACAACATGCCTTTTAGAATGGCCAGCATCCAAAGGACTGACAACACCAAATGCTGGTATGGATGTGAATCAACAAGAATTCTCATTCCTTGGTGGTGGTGATGCAAAATGGTAAAACCACTTTGGAAGAGAGTCTGAAGTTTCTTAGTAAACTATACATATTCAACAATGCTGGTAGGAATGTAAATTGGTATGCCCACTATGGAAAACAGTATTGAGGTTCCTCAAAAAATCAAAAATAACACATAATATTCTCTGCAATTCCACTACTATCCAAAGGAATTGAAATCAGGACCTTGAAGAGAACTCTGCACTCCCACATTCATTGCAGGGCTACTCACAATAGCCAAGAGAGGGAAGTAGCCTAAGTGTCCAGGGACAGATGAATGGATAAAGAAGATGTAAAATATACATACAATGGAATACCATTCAGCCTTAAAAAGAAGCTAACCTCTCCAGTTATGACAGCATGGATATAACTAGAGGACACTATGTTATAGTGAAATAAGCCAGACACAGAAGGACAAATACTACATGACATTTATATGAGCAATCCAAAATGGTCAAAGTGAAAGAAGCAGAGAATAGAGTGGTGGTTGCCGGAGGCTATGGGAGAGTGGATGGGAAGGAACTGTAGACTTAAAAAACATTCACAGCCTAAAAGTTGACAGTTATGGTCTATTTGGTAGAAACCTTTAGGACTTCTACCCTGGAGGCAGCATCTCGGGTAACCCTGAGGGTTCGAACTGCTCCGGGCAAGGGAGGGAGGGGAGGAGCCAGGTCATATAGAAGTTTTGCAACAAAGGGCGGGTAGTCTGAATATCAAAAGATTATCATAAATGAAGGAAAACCAGATAACCCAAGTTAAGGAATTTAGTGCTTTTCCTTGTATGGGAAGATGCAAGAATCTGGGCTCACTGAAATCATTCCTTTGATATGAACCTCACCTATCTGTATCCCATAGTTTTACATCTTGTGTTCCCTCAAGGCTCAACATCTATGGGGGCTGCAACTGTTGATAACTGACAATGTACTTTCACTGATATGGTAGGCAGTATTCCAATTCTCAGTATTAATCAAAAGTTATACAGAATGAATAAGTTCTAGGAAACTACTATGTAATATAGAGCTTATAGTTAAGAATACTATATTGTACACTCTCTAAGAGGGCAAATACTATGATAAGTGTTCTTATCACACACAGAAAACATAAAGGGTGAGAAGGCAGCTCTTAGAATGGCCATGATCAAAAAAGCTACAAACAATAAATGCTGGAGAGGGTGTACAGAAAAGGGAACATTCTTGCATTGTTAGTGGGAATGTAAATTGATACAGCCACTATGGAGAACAATATAGAAATTCCTTAAAAATTAGCAATAAAACTACCACATGATCTAACAATCCCACGATTGGGCATATACCCTTAAGAAGTCGTAACTGAATAAGACACATGTACTCCAATGTTAATTGCCGCACTATTTACAATAGCTAGGACATGGAAGCCACTTAGATGTCCATTGATAGATGAATAGATAAAGAAGCTGTGGTATACATATATATACAGGTCATGGAAGCCACTTAGATGTCCATTGATAGATGAATAGATAAAGAAGCTGTGGTATATATATATACAACAGAAAACTACTAAGCAATAAAAAGGAATACATTTGAGTCAGTTCTAATGTGCTGGATGAACCTAGATACAATTATACAGAGTGAAGTAAGTCAGAAGGAGAAATATAAATATTGTATACTGACGCATACATGTGGAATCTTGACAGATAGTACTCTTGAAGGTATTTGCAGGTCAGGAATGGAGACGCAGATGTAGGGCTCAAACCACTGCTCTGTGATAACCAAGAGGGGTGGAAAGGAGTGGGAGGTGGGAGAGAGGTTCAAGTGGAAGGGGAAATATGTATACCTATTGTTGATTCGTGTTGCTGTATGGCAGAAACCAACACAATACTGTAAAGCAACTATACTCCAAATAAAAATAAACTTTAAAAAGAGTGAGAGGGACATTTTGGAGGTAATGGATATGTTTATGGCATAAACTGTGGTGGTAGTTTCACAGTAGACTTAACTCCAAACTCATCAATTTGTATACATTAAATATGTACAGGTTATTGTATGTCAATCATACCTTAATAAATTGCTTTTTTTTTTTTAACAAACTAAACATATTCTTAGGCTTCCAAGGTGGCTCAATGGTAAAGAATCCATCTGCATTGCAGGAGACATGGGTTCGATCCCTGAGTTGGGAAGATTCCCTGGAAAAGGAAATGGTAACCCACTCCAGTATTCATGCCTGGGAAATCCCATGGATAGAGGAGCCTGGTGGGCTATAGTCCATGAGGTGGCAAAGAGTCAGACATGACTGAGCGACTAAACAACAAACATACTCTTACCCTACGATCTAGTGGTCATGCTCCTTGGTGTTTAGCCAGATGAGCTGGAAACTTACATCCACACAAAACCTGCATGCAGTTCTTTATAGCAGCTTAACTCATATTTTCCAAAACTTAAAAAAAGCAACAATGGTGTCCTTTAGCAGGTAACAGGATAAGTAATGGAATACTGTTCAGTGCGAAAAATGAATAAGTTTCCAAACCCTGAAGACACATGAAGGAAACTTAGATGTGTATTACTAAGTGAAAGAAACTAATGTGAAAAGGCTACACACTGCATGATTCCAACTACATGACTCCTGGAAAAAGCAGAACTATAGAAACAGTAAAAAGACCAGTGGTTGCCTGGGACTGGGTGTGGATGGGCAGAAGGAGGGATGAACAGAGCAGAGAGAGGTTTTACTGTTGTGAAACTGCTTTGTATGACCCTATAGGGGTGGATGCTGTTGTTTAGTCACTCAGACATGTGCGATTCTTTGTGACCTCACAGATTGTAGCCTGCCAGGCTCCTCTGTTTATGGGATTTCTCAGGCAAGAACACTGGGGTGAGTTGCCTCTTTCTTCTCCAGGGGATCTTCCCATCCAGGGATTGAACCCGTGTCTCCTGCATGAGCAGGTGGATTCTTTACCGCTGACTCACCAGGGAAACCCATAAGGCTGGATACAAGTCATCATCCATTTGTCTATATTCACAGTGGGTACAGTACCAAGAATGAAGGTAATGCAAGTAAGCAAGTAAGTGTGCTAGGTCAGGACTGTTTGCTAAAGTAGCTTCCTAGATTGTAGCAAACAGCCCACTCTACTGGGGGCCACTGACAGTGGGGGAGGCTGTACACGTGTCCAGGAAGAACACATATGGGAACTCTCTGTACTTTCTGCTCCATTTTGCTGTCAATCTAAAACTGCTTTAAAAAAGGAAACTTAAAAAAATCTTTGGGGCCTGGGGTGGTGGCTCAGTCCCACACCCTTCTCTCAGGATCTCAGTCTTGAGTGCAGGGCCAGGCCCTCTTATCCCTCTATCCAAAAGTGGGTGGGCCCCTCAATCCTCAGTTAGCTTGATTTGGATGCAGGCAGGACCCAAGGCTCCCCTCTTTGTCTATCTGAGAACATTTCTGCAGAGAATGGCTCTCACTTCCTGAGATCCAAAAGGATGTGAGGGTGGCATCGCTTGACCACACCTGTCATGCCATGAGTGACAACTGCATCAGGCAGGTTGAAAACGCATATGATGGTGATCCCACTGAGGGTGCTGACTCCATACCCTAAATCTGACTCAGGTGAAGACCTAAGAGTTCCCCCTGTGCTGACCTGAGACCTCCATCTCAAATCAAGCTCATCACTTTTCTGTTACCCCTGAGAAGGATATGAGGACATCTCTTTCTGACATTTACAAGGATCTGCCATGGCAACCGCAGAAGGAAATGGCACCCCACTCCAGTACTTTTGCCTGGAAAATCCCATGGATGGAGGAGCCTGGTAGGCTGCGGTCCATCGGGTCGCTAGAGTCGGACACGACTGAGCAACTACACTTTCACTTTTCACTTTCATGCATTGGAGAAGGAAATGGCAACCCACTCCAGTGTTCTTGCCTGGAGAATCCCAGGGACGGGAGAGCCTGGTGGGCTGCCATCTATGGGGTCCCACAGAGTCAGACACGACTGAAGCGACTTAGCAGCAGTAGCAGCAGCAGCCATGGCAACAGAGAGGAATCCATGACGTCTCTGCTGATATGGGCTTGGCAGGGCTACTCTCCTTCCTCCTGGCACACCTTAGAAATATTTCTCTCTACTGACCTGAGCTGGCCAACCTGTGCTGACCTGGGAACCCTCCTAGGCAGCAGTCACAAGTCCCTGAGAACCCTCAACCTTAAGTGAGCAATTGCTCAGGCTGAGAACTTTGCCTGGGGCATGTTACCCTCCCCAGCCCACCTAAGGGCCTCTTCCTTCTGGCTCCTGTTTCTATTTTTTTTAATTTAAATTTATTCTTTTAATTGGAGGCTAATTACTGTACAATATTGTATTGGTTCTGCCACACATTAAAAGTCTTCCTGGGCAAGGCCACATCCTGGCAACCTCGACCCATTTCCCTATTGAAAAGCATTCAGAGACTGCATTCCCATCCCTGGAGTGATGTGAAATAGGGAAGTTGTATGTCAAGGTAGAATGGATGTGTTGACAAAGGATAAAACACTTTCATCTACCCCTTCTCTTTACTAGCCACACTTCACCTTTTGTGTAACTTCTCTTTGAACAGTTTTAACTTCCAAATGCAAGGGGCTGTCCAGCATGATTTTCTGGGCCCCTGATAATTTGGGTTCTCTGACTTTGGATATGTAGATGATTGGCCTAGAGCCAGACATCCTGGAATGTGAAGTCAAGTGGGCCTTAGAAAGCATCTCTATGAACAAAGCTAGTGGAGGTGATAGAATTCCAGTTGAGCTATTCCAAATCCTGAAAGATGATGCTGTGAAAGTGCTGCACTCAATATGCCAGCAAATTTGGAAAACTCAGCAGTGGCCACAGGACTGGAAAAGGTCAGTTTTCATTCCAATTGCAAAGAAAGGCAATGCCAAAGAATGCTCAAACTACTGCACAACTGCACTCATCACACATGCTAGTAATGCTATGCTAAGACACTTCAGTCATGTCCGACTCTGTGTGACCCCATAGACGGTAGCATACCAGGCTCCCCCGTCCCTGGGATTCTCCAGGCAAGAACACTGGAGTGGGTTGCCATTTCCTTCTCCAATGCATGAAAGTGAAAAGTTAAAGTGAAGTCACTCAGTCGCGTCTGACTCTTAGTGACCCCATGGACTGTAGCCCACCAGGCTCCTCCATCCATAGGGTTTTCAAGGCAAGAGCACTGGAGTGGGGTGCCATTGCCTTCTCTGTTATTAGACTACAGGCACATTCTAACTACATATAGCACATTTAGCTATAGGAACATTATAATGAGGTTACTCACCCCAAAAATATATGATCCAGGAGCTATTCCTTTTCTTAAAAGGAAAGGAGCCAAAGAAGCCCTAGGAGCCCAGATTGCCATGGCTAGGAAATAGGAACCTGAGAGCTGACTTTCTAGACAAACTCACTCAAGGTGGCCACTCAGGGTGGGTGCTGAGAACCACCAGGGGCTAAGTGCCTCAAGCAGATGGTCACAAGTCCTAAATTTCAACTAGGCTGCCCAAACTCACTGAACATGGGCTCACTGACAGATGTGCACAGAAGCCAATACTTATGGCAAGAGCTTTTGAGAAAAGAGCTTTACTGCAAGGCTGACCAAAGCAGGAGGCAAGGTATCAAATCTCTCTTCAATCCAGCAGCCTGGGAGAAATCTAAGGGGTCACGGGAATTTCTAACTTGGAAGCTAATTGGCTAGTCTTAAATTAGTCCATCAGCTACTCAGGTTACAGGAAGCCAGGCTTTCCTTATTGAAGGACTTCTCATTTTGCAATGGCCCTTGGGGCAACATTTGTGTTCTCTGAGTTCCCCCAAATTGAGGATCTTGGCTCCAGGGTCATCCTGAGGTCATGGGTTCCTTCTTGGACACATGCAGTTCTTTCTTTGTAAAATGACTCAAGGTGTGATTAATCAACAATCTCTTTGAGGAGGCAAAAGCAATTTAAGCTGGTCAATTGTTTCACATACTGTTTCACTAGCCTTCTGAACTCCAGCACATTAACCAAACTCCAAGACAAAGAAAACCACAGTGAATTCAAATGTTGCCTAGCAAGGACAATCATGTAATAGTCACACCAGAGGATGTAACATAGAATGTGCTTGAGGTAGAATCTTTCCCAGTTGCAAACAACTCAAAGTTCTTAGAATTTTTGTCATTGACCAGTATCTTCCCTCCTAGCTACCCTTTCATCTAAATTACCAATATTTCCACGTATTTAAGTACCAACAAAAAATCTAGAACTTGCCTAGAATTTGCCCAATTACACACAAGATAAAAATAATCAAGTACCTTCTTAATGGAAAGGTCTCTGGCTCCCTCAACCCAGGGTAAATGTCACCAGTGCAGGAGTCTCTGGACTCTCTGAGGTCCTCCATCTGAGAACCTGGCCATGCCCACCACTCCCACTGTCTCTCTAGCCCACGAGACAACTTCACTTAAAATGACTTCTCACTGAAGGCTCTGCATTTTCCTAAGGCTCCAAACCTAGACATTGTATTAAAAAACAGAGACATCATTTTGCCGACAAAGGTATCTATATCTATGGATTTTCCAGTAGTCATGTACAAATGTGAGAGTTGGCCTATAAAGAAAGCTGCATTGAAGAATTGATGCTTTCTGACTGTGGTCTTGGAGAAGACTCTTGAGAGTCCCTTGGACTGCAAGGAGATCAAGCCAGTCCATCCTCAAGGAATCAACCCTGAATATTCATTGGAAGGACTGATGCTGAAGAAGAAGCTCCAATACTTTGGCCACCTGATGCAAAGAGCCAACTCATTGGAAAAGACCCTGATGCTAGGAAAGAAAGATTTGGGGTAGGAGGAGAAGGGGGCAGTGGAGGACAAGATAGTTCAATGGCATCACCGACAATGCACTTGAATTTCAGAAAACTCTGGGAGATAGTGAAGGGCAGGGAGGCCTGGTGAGCTGCAGTCCATGGGGTCACAAAGAGTGGGACATGACTTAATGACTGAACAACAACAAGGCTCCAAACTGCCTCACCGCAGGCCATTTACACTTGCTTTCAACTCCAACTGCCTGCCCTCCTTACCCCTGCTTTTGACTTGTTCTTTCAGCAGTCCCCAACCTTTTTGGCACCAGGGACTGGTTTTGTAGAAGACAATTTTTCCACAGACTGGAAATGGGGGATGGTTTGGGGATAATTCAAGCACATTACATTTATTGTGAATTTTATTTCTAATCTAAATGCTGTTGCTGATCTCACAGGAGGTACTGGTTGCAGGCCTGAAGTTTGGAGAACCCTGCTTTTGGTCATAGAGAGTATCTCACCATCTTTTCATATAATAGTACCTCCTAGACTCTAAAATTCAATGGACAGGATCTTGTTTTGGAGGTTGCTGTTGTTCCAGTTTTTTAAAAAGCATCCACAGTACTAGTAAGCCTACCAAAAAGGTCATTCTCAGAACTTCTCTCTTGGTCCACTGTTTACGACTCCCTGCTCCCAATGCAGGGGGCATGGGTGGGTTCGATGCCTGGTTGGGGATGGTCCAGCATGCTTCACAGCCAACAGAAAAAATAAAGAGCTCCTTCTCAAATAATAATTGGGAAATAAACAAGAGAATAAGCATGCGGCCTAATCCATTAGAATTTATCTTACATTCCTAAATAATATAAGCAAATACGAGCATATAACTTTAATTTTTAGAAGAAAAAGCACAAGAAGGAGTTAGGTAAACCAAAAATTAACAGTCTTTTCCTCATTTATACTCTTTCTGTTTTTATTGATTAAATATAAAGTGCCTACTGTACACTTTGCAGATGGCACCCCACTCCAGTACTCTTGCCTGGAAAATCCCATGGATGGAGGAGCCTGGTGGGCTACAGTCCATGGGGTTGCACAGAGTCAGACAGGACTGAGCGAATTAACTTTCACTGTTCACCTTCATGCACTGGAGAAGGAAATGACAACCCACTCCAGTGTTCTTGCCTGGAGAATCCCAGGGATGGGGGAGCCTGGTGGGCTGCCGTCTATGGGGTCACACAGAGTCAGACACGACTGAAGCGACTTAGCAGCAGCAGCAGCACACTTTGCATTATGCTCAGACTACAACCCCAAATAAGACCAAATATCTGCTCTTTAAAAAAAAAAAAACACTTTATTGAGATATGATTATCATATAAAAAAACTGTACTCATTTAATGTATACAACTCGATGTTTGGAAATAAATATACACTTCTGAGGATGAAATGGCTGGATGGCATCACTGACTCGACAGACGTGAGTCTCAGTGAACTCCAGGAGTTGGTGATGGACAGGGAGGCCTGGCGTGCTGCAATTCATGGGGTTGCAAAGAGTCGGACATGACTGAGCGACTGATCTGATCTGATCTGCTACACTTCTGAACCACCGCTACAATCTATGCCATAAACATGTCCATTACCTCCAAAAGTTTCCTCCTATACTCTTTATTGATTTACTCATTTATTTTTGTGGAGGTGAGGAGGAGCAAGGACAATTAACAATCCTTTTAGCAAAACTTTAAGTATCCAATATGGAATTGTTAAGTATAGGCTCTATGCTACACATTACATTTCTTTTTTTTTTTTCTAATTTTATTTTATTTTTAAACTTTACATAATTGTATTAGTTTTGCCAAATATCAAAATGAATCCGCCACAGGTATACATGTGTTCCCCATCCTGAACCCTCCTCCCTCCTCCCTCCCCATACCATCCCTCTGGGTCGTCCCAGTGCACTAGCCCCAAGCATCCAGTATCGTGCATCGAACCTGACTGGCAACTCGTTTCTTACATGATATTTTACATGTTTCAATACCATTCTCCCAAATCTTCCCACCCTCTCCCTCTCCCACAGAGTCCATAAGACTGTTCTATACATCAGTGTCTCTTTTGCTGTCTCGTACACCGGGTTATTGTTACCATCTTTCTAAGTTCCATATATATGCGTTAGTATACTGTATTTATGTTTTTCTTTCTGGCTTACTTCACTCTGTATAATAGGCTCCAGTTTCATCCACCTCATTAGAACTGATTCAAATGTATTCTTTTTAATGGCTGAGTAATACTCCATTGTGTATATGTACCACAGCTTGCTTATCCATTCATCTGCTGATGGACATCTAGGTTGCTTCCATGTCCTGGCTATTATAAACAGTGCTGCGATGAACATTGGGGTACACGTGTCTCTTTCCTTCTGGTTTCCTCAGTGTGTATGCCCAGCAGTGGGATTGCTGGATCATAAGGCAGTTCTATTTCCAGTTTTTTAAGGAATCTCCACACTGTTCTCCATAGTGGCTGTACTAGTTTGCATTCCCACCAACAGTGTAAGAGGGTTCCCTTTTCTCCACACCCTCTCCAGCATTTATTATTTGTAGACTTTTGGATCGCAGCCATTCTGACTGGTGTGAAATGGTACCTCATAATGGTTTTGATTTGCATTTCTCTCATAATGGCATTCCTATACACTAATAATGAGAAAACAGAAAGAGAAATTAAGGAAACAATTCCATTCACCATTGCAACGGAAAGAATAAAATACTTAGGAATATATCTACCTAAAGAAACTAAAGACCTATATATAGAAAACTATAAAACACTGGTGAAAGAAATCAAAGAGGACACTAATAGATGGAGAAATATACCATGTTCATGGATTGGAAGAATCAATATAGTGAAAATGAGTATACTACCCAAAACAATTTATAGATTCAACGCAATCCCTATCAAGCTACCAACAGTATTCTTCACAGAGCTAGAACAAATAATTTCACAATTTGTATGGAAATACAAAAAACCTCAAATAGCCAAAGCGATCTTGAGAAAGAAGAATGGAACTGGAGGAATCAACCTACCTGACTTCAGGCTCTACTACAAAGCCACAGTTATCATGACAGTATGGTACTGGCACAAAGACAGAAATATAGATCAATGGAATAAAATAGAAAGCCCAGAGATAAATCCATGCACATATGGACACCTTATCTTTGACAAAGGAGGCAAGAATATACAATGGATTAAAGACAATCTCTTTAACAAGTGGTGCTGGGAAATCTGGTCAACCACTTGTAAAAGAATGAAACTAGACCACTTTCTAACACCATACACAAAAATCAACTCAAAATGGATTAAAGATCTAAACGTAAGACCAGAAACTATAAAACTCCTAGAGGAGAACATAGGCAAAACACTCTCAGACATACATCACAGCAGGATCCTCTATGACCCACCTCCCAGAATATTGGAAATAAAAGCAAAAATAAACAAATGGGACCTAACTAACCTTAAAAGCTTCTGCACATCAAAGGAAACTATTAGCAAGGTGAAAAGACAGCCTTCAGAATGGGAGAAAATAATAGCAAATGAAACAACCGACAAACAACTAATCTCAAAAATATACAAGCAACTCCTACAGCTCAACTCCAGAAAATAAACGACCCAATCAAAAAATGGGCCAAAGAACTAAATAGACATTTCTCCAAAGAAGACATACAGATGACTAACAAACACATGAAAAGATGCTCAACATCACTCATTATCAGAGAAATACACATTACATTTCTAGAAATTATTCATCTTGTATAACTGAAAATCTGTGTCCTTTGACAATCACTTCCACATTACGCCTCCTCCCAGGCCCTGGCAATCACCATCCTACCCTGCTTCTATCAGTTTGCCTGTTTTAGATTCCTCATTTAAGTGGTATCATGTATTTGTTATTCTGTGTCTGGCTTATTTCACTTAGCACAATGTCTTCTAGGTCATCTCTGTTATTGCAAATGAAAAAGTTTCCTTCTTTTTAAGGTTGAACAATACTCCATTATGGGCTTCCCAGTTAGCTCAGTGGTAAATAATCCACCTGCCAATGCAGGACACACAGGAGACTCAATCGATCCCTGGATTGGGAAGATCCCCTGGAGGAGGAAATAGCAACCCGCTCTAGTATTCTTGCCTGGAAAATCCCATGGTCAGAGGAGCTTGGCAGGCTACTTTCCATGGGGTCAAAAAAGAGTCAGACACAACTGAGTGACTGAGGACACACACACACAGCACTCCATTTACTCCATAAATAAAGCATATATTTATCCATTCATTCATCAAAGGACATTTAGGCTGTTTCCCTGTATTGATTATTGTGAATAATGTTGCAACAAATATGGGAATGCTGATATCTCTTGGAGAGTCTAATTTTAACTCCTTTGGATAGATACTCAGAAGTGGATTTGCTGAATCATATCATAATTCGATTTTTAATTTTTTGAGAAACCTCAATACTGTTTTCCACAGTGGTTTCACCCATTACATTCTCATTAACAGCATAAAAGAGTTCTGTTTTCTAAATGCTTGCACTTACTCAGCTTACTCTCTACTGGAGAGAGAGCAAAACAATCAACTTGTCAAATTATTGTTGTGGCAAAAACATTTAACATCAAATCTACTCTCAAAATTTTAGGCACACAATACAGTATTGTTAAATACAGGCACAATGGTGCACAGCAGATTTCTGGAATTTATTCAATGAATAACTGAAACATTATATCAAGTGAAAAGCAACTGCCCATTTCTCCCTCCCATGGCCCCTCTGTGTTTCAATGTGTTTAAAAACTTTAGATAACTCATATAAGTGAAACCATGCAGCATTTGTCCTTCTGAGACTGGTTTATTTCATTTAGAATGATGTCCCTGTGGTTTCTCCATGTTGTCCCATATAACAACATTTCTTTACTTTTTAAGGTGAAATTATATCCCATCATCTGCATCTACCACATGTTCTTTATCCATTTATCTGTTGGTAGATTTTGGGTTGTTATCAAATCTTTGCTATTGTAAATAATGGTGCAATGAACACAGGAGTTAAGATGTCTCTTTGAGATACTGACTTCACTTCCTTTGGATGTACAATTGACTCTTGAACCATGTGGAGTTTAGAAGTACAGTCACAATCCCTGTATAATTTTGACTCTGCCCAAACGTAACTAATAATAACCTACTGTTGACTGGAAGCCTTACTGATAAGCAGTCAAGGCATATTTTGTATGCTATAAGTATTTTCTACTGTATTCTTATGATAAAGTAAGCTAGAGAAAAAATGTTACTAAGTAAATTATAAGAGAAAATATATTCACAGGACTGTATTTATCAACATTGTAAGTTTACAGCATCCATTTATAAGAAAAATTGGCTCCAAGTCATCTATATTGTCTTATATGACACAAAAGACTATACACATGAGACATTAAATATCAAACATGAAAAAATAATATGAATAGAAATTCATATTTATTTACAGGTATAATGACTCAAGCTTTGATAATGAAGCAGCAATATGACTGCTTTATAGTAGCCTAGTGTATTCGATAGGATTGCTTCATGGTAGTGGAGCATATACAATAATGAATGAATAAGTAAAAATTTTTATAGCATACACTATTTTGGTAATACTTAAAATACAGTACTGAAAACATTGTTACTTTAAGAGAAAACACTTACCTGTGATGACAGGCTGATAGGCAGTTTATCCATTGACAAGAGAGAGATGGGACAGTGTGCAATAATACAAATCTTTGAAACTAAAGTTATAAAACAATAATAAAATGAAACATTATTAATTTTATATTAAATATCACTCACCTTCTGCCTATGCAATGGTAGGCTATCCATTTCAATACAAGTCTTGCACGCAAATTCTTCATGATGAATACTTAGCTGGTGGTGATGATGAAGATGATGACACAGAAACATCTCATACAGTCCTTGCCTACAGTTATTAGCTCTTAGAACAAAGACACTCACACACATACTCAACAGATAAGTTGATTACCCATATGGCACAATAATTATTTACTACTCATTGACTGGAAGTGGATCATCATGAAGGTCTTCATTCCTGACACCTCCTTGCTGAGTAGGCTGAAGAGGAGGAGGAAGAGGAGGGGTTGACCTTGATGAGTGGCAGAGATGGAAGAGTGGAGGAGGTGGAAGGGGAGGCAGGGGAAGTAGGCACACTCAGTGTATCTTTATGGAAATACATTGTAATTTCTGTCTGAAGATTTTGCTTTTTCATTTCTCTAAAAACGTTTCTGTGTGTTATCAGTCCTCCTTCCACCATTTGCTTTCTTTTCAGTGCCTTTATCATAGAAGGGTCCATGCCATACAAGAGTCAAAAGCAGTCTTGAGTCCTCAGAACGCTTCTGCCAGATTGTCTAATGTCAATTTGTTTTCTGGCACTGCTTCTTCTACATCTTGTTCCTCATCATCCAGCTCTGGTTGGGAACCATTCATCTCCATCAAGTGGTATTTTGTTAATTCCTCTGCTGTAGGGTCTGTTAGCTCTTGGGTTTTTCCAAGATCTGTATTTTGGGATTCTGCACCCCTTCCCACCCTTTCAAGTCTTATGCACAGTCTCTTTCTTGATTTCCTTGACTGACTCTGTCACAAATCCTATGAAGGCATGTAAAACATCTGGACAGTTTTCTTTAGCAGGAATTTATTGTTTGGGCTTTCATGGTCTTTGTGTGTGTGTGTGTGTGTGTGTGTGTGTGTGACAACAATTGCATCTTCAGTTGTGTAATCCTTCCAGACTTCATGATATTCTATCAGGGTTCTCTTCCATAGTATTGACAATTATTTTCATAGAGTACCGGGTGTAATGACCCTTAAAGGTCCCTTTGACCCTCTGATCTATAGGCTGACTTAGAGATGTTGTGTTTAGGGGAAAGGAGACACTTTGACGCCTTCAGTGTTGAACTCATGGGGTTCTGGGTGGCCAGGGGCATTGTCCAATATCAAAAGAATTTTAAAAGGCAGTCAATAACCCCCAAGGTACTTCCTGAATTCAGGGATGAAGCACTGATGACACCAACCCAACAAAGGTTCCTGTTGTCCGGCCTTCTCGTTGTACAACCAAAAGACTGACAGATGGTGTTTATCATTTCCCTTGAAGGCTCAGGGTTAGCAGCCCTAGAAGTTAGGGGAGTCATGATCATTTGCACAAAAACCTGACAGCATTTGCACAAAATCATAGAAGTAGCCTCTTTCTGTCACAAATCCTGGAGTTCACTTCCCTTCTTTACCAATGTGTGTACTTTGTGGCAAATCCCCCAGAATAGGGCACTTTCATCTGCATTAAAACCTTTCCGGACAGATCTGTTTTCTCCTCAGTGATTTTTTAAAAAATTTCTTGGAGTACAGTTCATTTACAATGTTGTATAAGTCTCAGGTGTACTACAAAGTGATTCAGTTATACCTATACATATAGCCATTCTTTTAAAGAATATTTTGTCATATAAGTTATCACAGAATATTGAGTTTCTTGCTCTATAGAGTAGATACTTGTTGGCCATCCACCTTATATACAGTATGTGTATATACACATAGATGTTCATCTCAAGCTTCTGATTTATTGCTCCCTGCCCCATTTGCTCTTTGGTAACCATAATTTCATTTTGTATACCTGTTCAGTCTGTTTCTACTTTTTAAATAAGTTCCTTTGTATCATTTTTAAAAATTATATTCCACATATGAGTGATATTTGTCTTTGTCTGACTTCACTTAATATGAAAATCTCAAGGATGTGCATTGTCTCCACGTTTACTCAACATAATTTTAGAAGCCCTATCTGTGGCAATCAGAGTAGAGAAGATATAAAAGGAATCCAAGTTGAAAAAGAAGTAAAACGCACTGTTTCCAGATGACATGATACTATCACATCATGACAAATTAATGGGGAAGCGATGGAAACAGTGAGAGACTTTATTTTTTATTTTTTTGGCCTCCAAAATCACTGCAGATGGTGACTGCAGCCATGAAATTAAAAGATGCTTGCTCCTTGGAAGAAAAGCTTTGATCAACCTAGATAGCCACAGGACTGAAAAGGTCAGTTTTCATTCCAAATCCCAAAGAAAGGCAATGCCAAGGAATGCTCAAACGACTGCACAATTGCACTCATCTCACACGCTAGTAAAGTAATGTTCAAAATTCTTCAAGCCAGGCTTCAACAATACGGGAACAATGAACTTCCAGATGTTCAAGCTGGTTTTAGAAAAGGCAGAGGAACCAGAGATCAAATTGCCAACATCCATTGGATTATCAAAAAAGCAAGAGAGTTCCAGGAAAACATCTATTTCTGCTTTATTGACTATGCCAAAGCCTTTGACTGTGTGAATCACCACAAACTGTGGAAAATACTTAAAGAGATGAGAATACCAGACCACCTGACCTGCCTCTTGAGAAACCTATATGCAGGTCAGGAAGCAACAGTTAGAACTGGACATGGAACAACAGACTGGTTCCAAATAGGGAAAGGAGTATGTCATCTTGGAATGGTGGCAACCATGACTGCAGACCCAAAGTGTGGTACACAACAAGTAATTCAACTTTTTCATATAATGTCATGACTTCTGTTTCTTGAGAGCACTTCCAGCACCACTAGCAGCACTTCATATGAGTTCAACGGTGTTATTCAAGGTTTACGGTCTCATACTAAACACAATGAGAAATACCTGAGAACCACTGGTGATCACTTTTTTTGCGATCACAGTTTACTACAGAAACTGCTCATCAGAGATGAATAGTGCTATTCATGGTCCATAAGTGTGTGTGTGTGTGTCTGTGTGTGCACAACTTTTGATAAATTTAACCTTTTCATATTTGTGCATATTTTATGGCAGTAAGTGATAAAATAGACTAGTATCTATATAAATTTTATGCATTCATGACACCTTTCCCTTAATTTTTTATATTTCTAGGCTATGCGTGTCACCTGTGAGTTTTTTCAGGTTATCTCAAGTCTCGGAATAGTTTTCCAATGTATTTATTGAAAAAAAATTCATCTATAAGTGGACCTGCACAGTTCAATCTTGTGTTGTGCAAGGGTCAACTGCATACTCAGAAGTAGAAATGCTGAGTCGTAGGATAGTTACAGTTGTGATTTTCTGAGGAACCTCCACACTGTTTTCCATAGTGGCTGTACCAATTTATATTCCCAGCAACTGTGTGCAAAGGTTCCCTTTTCTCAACACCCTTGCCAACACTTCTTATCACTTGGCTTTTTGATAATAGCTCTCCCAACAGGTATGTGGTGATCTGTTATTGTGGTCTGGATTACCATCTCACTGATGATTAGTGATGCTGAGCCCCTGTTCACATAGCTGTTGGCCATTTCTATGTCTTCCTTAGAAAATATTTAGGTTTTTTGCTCGTTTTTTAGTTATTTTTAACTAATTAGTCTGTAATTGAGTTGTATGAGTTCCTTTTATAATTTAGATATTAACTTATCAGATATATGGCTTGCAAAGTTTTTCTATTTCACCTTTTCATTTTGTTGATTGTTTCCATTGCTCTACAGAATCTTTTTAACTTGATGTAGCCCCACTGATTTTTCTTTTTCTTGTCTGTGTTTCTGTTGTCAAATTAAAAACAAAAAAACACAAAACATTGCCATGACCACTGACGAGGAGCTTTCCCCTATGTTTTCTTCTAAGAATTTTATCATTTCTGGCCTCATTTTAAGGTCTTGAATCCATTTTTTGGAGTATTATGCAAGATAAGACTCTAGTTTTACTCTTTGCAGGCAGATTTTCCGTTTTTTCAACACTATTTGTTGATTGAGGATACATTTTTTTTTCCTTTTGTATTCTTAGTGCCGTTGTTAAGGATTACTTGCCTATATACGTGTGGGTTTATACATGGCTGTATTCTGTTCCGTTGATCTGTGTGTCTATGTTTATCCTGGTATCACAATGTCTTGAACTATAGTTCAAAATCAAGAAGCACCATACTTACACCTTTGCTCCTCTTTGTCAAGATTACTTTATCTATTCAAGGCTTTTTGAGGTGTCATATGAATTTTAGCCTATTACTCTGGAAAATTCCACTGGAATTATGACACACATTACATTAAATCTGTAAATCACTTTGGGTAGTATGAATATTTTAACAATGTGAATTCTTCCAATCCGTATACTTGGGACATCATTTTATTTGTGTCTTTTCCACTTTCTTCAATCAATGTCTCCTTGTTTTCAGTGTATAGATCTTTTACTTCCTTGGTTAAATTTATTTCTAAGTATTTTATTCTTTTTGACGATTTTGAAATAGAACTGTTTTCTTAATTTTTTTCAGATAGTTTGTTGTTAATGTTTACAAACACAACTGATTGTTGTGTGTTATTTTGTGTCCTGCAGCTTTGTTGAATTCATTTCTTAGTTCTAACATTTTCCTGGACACTCGGAACATTCACCCTACTCTCACTTTCCCCCACCAAGAAAGGTCACAATCTCTCTTGGTACTGAACTGTGCCAGCCTGAGACAAGGGCTAATGCCAATAAAGTCAAATTCGAGTACAGCTGATCTAAGCTATATGCTTACCTGTGGTAATGCAATTTCTTAATTGCATTCTGGACCTTCTATAAAGGTATTTTGTTACTTATACAATGTTAAAATCCGGGCTGCTGAGGGGATACAGGGGCTGGGTCCCATTCCACTGTATTACAGATGCCACTCAGTCAGGACCGTTTTCTTTATTTCCCGATACCAACAATTTTTCTGTGTTCATTCACATTGGCAAGCAAATGCCAGTTCTCTTGACATGTTATCTTGTTCTGAACCACAAAGGGAGATTCAAGGACTTGATTCATTATACAAAATACCAAAACCTTTATACTTACACTGAAATACAGCAATAAGTGGGATATACTTTGTTCATAAACACAGATATGGAAGTCAAATAAACTTTCAATTACAAGGAAAAGTATTTTAAGAGTACCAAAAAAGAAAAAGAAAGCCCTAAACAGAAAAAGATACATCTCCCAGTTACTGAGGTCAAGCAAGAACAAAAGAAGACATGAAATACGTTCCTTTCAGCTCCATCTTGGCACTCAGTTACTTGGAATACTTACTCCTGTTTTCAATCACAAGATGAAGCATCTGCCCTGGATGTCACTATGTGGGAGGAGCTGGAAGACTTGGTTCTGCAACGTGCCCTGCCCATGGCAGTAGTGCTCTGTCTTTCTCAGCTCTCAAGGCCTCTATCTTCCTCATCCTATGATGGAATTCAGGACCTCCCAGGGCTGATATCAGTAAATGGACGCTACAGAACCCCAGTGGTCCTGGGTGGCTATTTCTTTCACTTCTTTTGAAGGGGCTTTACATATATATCTGACAATTCCTTCTCTGACCTGAGATCGCCCTCCTTAGACCAAAGGTCTCAAGCCCCTGACAACTGTACTGTGAGCGAGATGTTCAGCTTGAGAGCTCTGCCTGGAGCCTTCTTATACCTAATATTCTGGGGGTGTTGCTTTCCTCAGTCCAGATGCATGGCTATCTTCCTATAGGCCCTTGCTCCTTTGATAAATGGCTTCTTGGGAAATGTCACATCCCTGAAAAGCCCCAAGCAGTTTCTCTACTGCAAGTGTTGCAGAGAAGAAGTCCCTGTCCTAGGATTGAGGAGAGATCGGAAATCCATGGCATAGGTAAGGGGGCCCAGGTAGAGACCCGTGAGAGAAACAAACATGGTAACCTGTGTCGGGAGCCGTGTTAGGCATTACTGACAAAATGGAGGCATGGCCCCAACCCCTCTCCTCATCCCGCAGGCACAGTCCCGGGATGAAAGAGTTAGGTTTTGTGATTCTGACTTGTTCTTTCTTCGGTTGAGTTGGCTGGAAAGAACGTTAAGGTGCTTATTGTTCTTCAGAGAACTATGAGAAAGCACAAAGCCTTCTGCAGTTGTGCCCATAAAATAATCTATAAAGTAACCATTGGCATTTGTTCAAGGATTTTTACAAAGAATGTCCCAGGGTGAGCATGTAGGCCGCAGCTTGAGGCCATGGGAAGGATTGTTATCTGAGACCTGTTTGTGAGGGAAATGTTGATGGCAAAGGAAGTTTGCTGAGTTTAGGGTTTAGGAATAATTAAGAATAGCGAGAAGCCTTTTTAGGAGAGAGTGAGCTTAGGATCCTAGGGGCAAGCAGAATTTAGAAAGGTAAGAAATAAACTGAGGGATGTGGTATGCAGCCCAGACATAAGCATGAGTTACAATGTAATCACAAGTAAACACCATTCTGAGAGAATGGCTGAAACAGGAACTCTGTTTAAAGGGCAACAATGAGACAATAAATCTGGGTGAGGGGGAACTGAAAAATGTCAAACCTCTGACCTAATGCTTTTGTCAAAGTATAAAAGAAGACCTGATGCTTGAAATAAACATGTAGTCCCGTACCTCGAGTCAGAGGCTACATCATTCTTGGCCGGCACCGCTCATCCCTTCAGGCTGATTCCCTGGCTGCTGGAGCTGGACTCCGGCAAACCTGTCCCTTCTCTCCTTCAGCCAGACTTCACAGGGAACTTATGTTCGAATACATAAACTTTATATTTTATGTCTAATAGATATTTCTTTATACAAATAAATGGCTCTGAGATGACTTGTTTTTGAATCCTGATCTTTGGAGCTTATGTGTAACTGTAAAGCTTTCAGATCTTTTTAGCTTATCCGAGACTTCATATATATGGACAGATGATCCTATTGTCAGCAAACATCATTGCTTTGTTTCTTCTCTTCACATGTCACATTTATTTTAGTTTTATTATTATTATTGCTCTAGCTATGTATTACAATATAATAGTTTGACCTGAGAGTCCGTCTTCTTATTGCTTCTGATACATTTCAAAGTAATGAAAATAAAAGGGGAATTAAGGGCACAAGGTCAGCTCAGGCTTGCAGGAGTGAGAGGGTGAGCTTTAGACTAACTCACCTCAAGGGCCTACGACCATCCTTGCCACTTACCAGCCATGGGAAGTTTGTCAGGTCATTAAACTCTCTGAGAGCGCCTCAGGCTCTTTATCTGTGAAGTGAGTTTGAGAAGCCCTGTCTGGAAGGACTGGTGGCATGTGGTGGTAATTGTAAAGCATCTACCACAGTGCCTGGAAGGCACCATATGCCTCCTTTCTCATGACTGGTGGCTGCACTTTCCATCAAAGATCTGACCTCCCTTAGGCCTGAAATAGGGCCACTCTAGTGGCTCAGCAGTAAAGTATCTGCCTGTGGTACATACAGGAGCTGCAGGAGACCTAAATCAGTCCCTGGGTTGGGAAGATTCCTTGGAGGAGGAAATGGCAACCCACTCCAGTTTTTCCCTGAAGAATCCCATGGACAGAGGAGCCTGGGGAGCTACAGTCCATGAATCAAAAGAGTCAGGCACGACTTAGTGATTCAACAATGACAAAAAGAAGGCCTGATATAAAGAAGTAAGGGAAAGCCTTGCCTGACAGCCCTCCCCGGAGCTTTCTAGAACTGATATCAAAGGGTATGGCATGACACTCTTTGTCTCTATTCAAGGATGGGTCCACCCCTCAGTCTGTACTCAGGCTCCAAAATTTGACTTCTGGTGGGGCCTGGGGAATCCCCTCCTTCTGGACCTGAGGCTTATCTCCTCATAGTAAGACCCATACCTCCCTGGGAGCCTGGAGGAGGAAATGAGGGCGGCCTTATCTAGCTACCCCTGCCCATAGTCTCACAAGGATGAAAGCTCTAGAAGCTGGTTGAGGATAAAAGACAGTTCCTCTCAGGGTCCCAAATCAGGGTTCCTAATCAGGGTCCCAAATTTGACTCTCAGCCAAGCCCAAGATCCCCCCTCTGTTGACATGGGACTACCACCATCAGACCAAAACCCTAACTTTCCTGCTACTCCTCGGTCAGAACTGAAGGGTCCCTTGGGCTGACAACTCTGCCTGGGGCCTTCTAGCCTGATACTAGGGAGGATTCTACGTGGTCATCCTGGTATGTGGGTTCCCACATTCTTTACCATCCTCACCCTGACTTAGAAATAACCTTGAAATATTTACAACCTGGAAATATTCACTGACTTACCTTAAAGCTTCTCCCCTCAAGCCCCCAATTCCCTGAGACCCGCGAGGAAGAGGTGGAATTTGCCTCATTGGGCCACCACAGCCTGTGGTCTTCCGAGGCTAACAGTAGTGGAAGGAATAAGTTCTGCCCCATTGTTTTGAGGTGGGTGGTCTTTTCAGTCATCAGGGTCCTTACCTTACCTTCTGGCACAATCTGGAAATCATACTTCTATGAGCTGTGGCTGCTCCCTTTGATCAGGATAAGGTTCTTTACCTCCATGAGATGTTCTGGAAGGAAGTGAGTAGGACTCACCATGTCACCAGGCCTAAGTGGCACAGTCTAAGGCCTAACAGGAACAGTGCCCTCTGTAGCCCCCTTCTTTCTGGGAGGGATCCTTCGCTGTCAGTCAGTGCCATCTGTTGATTCCTGTTAGGAACTGGGTACCCTTCCTCAGCTGATAGAGGCTTCCTCCATTAGTCCAAGGACTTTAATGCCCTGAAGCCATTCTCCTTCAGGAAATAAGGGATACACTTACTCTGAAAGCCCTGCCTCTTCCCTCCCAGGGCCCATTACATTTGCAGGACTTTCTAAGAATTTATCTGTAATGGGGTAGTTGGCTGACACACTCCTCATAGAGGACTGTGCAAATGTCATGCCTGGGATTTCCATTCTCTGATGAAGAGCCAGCCTATAAACCAAGGTCCACATCTCCTTGACACCCTCCAGCCAGAAGTCAGGGGGCCCTTGAGCTGGCTAGCTCTTACCTATGCTTCCCAGGGCTAACTGGAGAGGAGGGACTTAGTGTAGCCCTGTCGGCTGGGGTTGAGGGGCTTCCATATCCACACCCTGGGTCTTCAATTTGACTCTGCACCCTTCCTGGGGCTCTATTCTCTGCTGATCTGAGGCTGAGGACTCTGCTGATTCCCAATGTCCCCACCTTCCTGGGACCTGAGTTAACCACAGCAGCCTGGATTGTTCTGGACTTCATGGGATTGCCATTGAGGACGGGTCTTTACCAGTTGCTACTGTTGTGGCTGGGTCTTGCTCTCACCCTCATTCAGGTTTATCACCATCATTTCTGAGAGACTGACCCTCTCTCCTATCTAACCTCAGAACTCGGTCCCAAGACCAAGTTTCTGAGAAGCCTGAAAAATAAGCGAGGCATGCTTAGCCTAACAGTTCTGAGATCCTGTGTCTGAGAGCAGACGGGAGTGCTCTCCCAGTGACCCCCCACCCCATATTCTGGGGTGTTGCTCTCCTCAATCCTCCTCCATGGGGTCCTCATCTTGCTGTGTCTTGGATTAAAGGCTTCTGGGGAAATTCCACATCTCTGCAAACTCTTGAGCTGTGTTTGCTCTGCAGTGCTACAGAGAATGAATGGGTCCCTGTCCCAGGAGTGATGGGAGATGGACAAGCTATAGCCCAAGGAGTCCAAGGAGAGGTGGTAGCCCATCAGGGAAAAAAAAAAAAGTACATCAATCTATCTCCTCATCAGCCAGGTGAAGGTTCTCATGGCATTTCTGTTCTGATAGATTTACTTTCTATAGGCAAGAGACTGTAAGCAAGATATGGAGAGCCCTTGGTCTTCAGAGGTTATCTAACATGGCCAACGTACATGCTTATACTGGCACAGAATATTGTCTCTTTCATTCATCTGTGAGTAATGAATAAGGTATACGTATTTTTTGTTAAATATATCTGGTATTCTTACTGCTCTGGCTACACATTCCAATCCAGTAGCTTGAGCACAAGGGCATTCTTTTTTTATCACCTAGGACAAATTTTGAAGTGCTGAGAAAAACACTGAAATAAAAGATACAGGGTGGGGACTTTCCTGGTGGTCCAGTGGCTAGCACCCCAGGCTCCCGATGCAGGGGGCCCAGGTTCGATCCCTTGTCAGGGAAGTAAATCCCATGTGCCACAAATAAGATTCAGCACAGCCAAATAAATAAATAAATAAAAAGTAAATAAATAAGGAAAAGGAAATGAAATGTCAAAAGTACTTGTTTAAAAAAAAGACGAGGGTGTGTCTCAGGGTGGGGAGAGAATAGTATGAGTGCTCATGTTAGTTTAGGGCAGGAGTCTAGTCCCAGCTCTGTCAATTACCAGCCTTAAGTATTTTGGCACAAAACCAAACTCTAACTCTATAAGCCTCAGGCTCTCCACTGTGAAGTGAGTTTGATAAGCTCTGTCTGGTAGGATTGGTGGAATATATGTATTTATGGAAAGCATTGGGCACGGCGCCTGTATCTATTGAGACATTAGGGGCAATGGCAGTTATCACTACGATTATCTTGACCTCAGATGTTACATCAGCTGGGTTGTTGTTTTTTTGTTTTTTGGCATCTAAGAGATGTCAGGGACTATGCAGTGTTCTAACTGATAAAAAATAAAAAAAGATCCAACCTCCCCAATCAGCCAAACTTCTGCTTAGCAATGAAACCAAAGTAATATGTTCTCGCCACCCCCTCTTTACCTTGCTTCTTTGTTGTTCTTTCTGATTTAGAGAGTAACTCAGCCTCTTCCAAATAATGACAGCTTCTCTGAGAAACTGTATCTGCATGGGCAGAGGCATGCACTGCTTTTTTTTTTTTTGACTAAATATTGCCAGTACAAGCATGAAGTTTTCTTAAGAGCACATGCTCAATTAATGTTTGTGTAAAAGAAGAACCACGTATAAATCATTTGCTGTAATTTATATTCTCAAACATTCTTGAAAAATATAATCCAATCAAAGTATATATCTTTTACATTTATATAAAGGGAAACTAAACAGAGAGTAAGTAAAGCACACCCAAAATTGACAAACTTTCAGCTATTTGTCTGTGCATCTATGTTCTGAGCCTTAGTGTGGTGTCTTGCATATTTCTATGGGTATTCTTATCCTAAAGTGTAGTTATTCTCATCTTGGATCACAAAAGTGATTTGAGGATTTCCAGTATGTTATTTCAAAGAACAAAACTCTTAATCCTAAATCTGACAAACAGCAAACAGCATGAGACCCATGTAATTCAAATACTATCATGAACCTAAAATAAACTTTGTTGTAAAAAGTAACAATTGAAAATTGAGGAATAAAAAGTCAACAAGTTATTGATGCATATTCGGAACACAGGTTGACAGGCTTTTCCAACCACAAAGTGAAGAATGGGCTTCACACCACACTAGGGGCCAGATGAGCGGCTGGATGTGGCCCTGGAGTGGGCACTGGTTGAGGCAGAAGTGCCATCCCTGGCTGCAGCAGAAGTGCCATCCCTGGCCGAGGCCGAAGGGCCAGCACCGGCTAAGGCAGACATGTCAGCCATGGCTGAGGCTGAAGTGCCAGCCCTGGCTGCAGCAGAAGTGCCAGGTCTGGCCGAGGCAGATGGGTCAGCGCTGGCTGAGGCAGAAGGGCCGGTCCCGGTTGCAGCTCTGGCTCCGGTTCTCTCTGCCTCCTCTCTCAAAGCCTCCTCATAATGTGGCAGTAAGGCGTCAGGGACCAAATCGTTGACCTTGGTCAAAAATTGCAGGACTTTCGTCTTGCTGTTTTCTGTGAGCGCTTTAGGACCCCACAGGAACTCATAGCGAGGGGGATCACTGCCAGGCACCTGGTTGTATTCCAGGTACTCTTCCTGCACCAGATCTTCTGTGATGAGCTTCCTGGTGTCTCCAAAGATGAAGTGCATTCTTCCATCATAGATGCCCAGAATATTCAGGAACTTCCAGACCTCCTCCTCAGAGGCACGATGGCCATTCAGGTAGATGACACCCAGCAGAGGCATCAGAAGACCATTCTTCGGCAGCCCCCAGTCACCTCTCATAGACTCACTGTCGCTGAGATCTAGGTTGCTCACCAGGGTATAGCAGTGACTGTTGGGCCTGACTTCCTTGAGCACCAGGCCAAACACCATCTCCATGTGCTCAGAGGCCCTGCTGAGGATCTCAGAGAATTGTGCCTTGTACCTTCTGTGGATAACCTTCACCATTTCTGACCTCTTAATTAGCTCCCTCATCTTATATTTTAACAGCATGTACTTCACCAAATTCTCTGACTCCATGGTCAGAAGATCTGTATGAGAGCTCTCAGCAGCAGCTGAGGCCTGGGAGGAATTTTCACCTCCCTGAACTTGGCCCTCGGCACCTACACCAGATCTCGAGCGTGCTGTGCCACCTACTCCAGATCTCGAGCGTGCTGTGCCACCACCACCAGATCTTTTGCGTATAGCACCTGCAGCAGCACTGGTGGTGCCTTGGGCTCCCGGAGGCCCCTTGGGGGTGCCAGCAGCAGACAAGCTTGAGGGAGCACTCTCTGAATCAGGAGGGGAGGAGGAGGTGGTCTCTTCTCCCCTAGATGTGGTAGCCTGATCATGAAGACCCTGGATCTCAGCCCGGGCCTGGCGACGTTTCTCACGAGCACGGTGCTTACTCTTCTGCCCACGAGGCATGACAGCTGTGGTCAGGGACCGCAGGCAGGGGTCTGGGCCAATAGACAGGAGATTGGGGCACCTGGAGGATGGAGAATGAGGTGACATGAGCACGTTAGAACAGGGAGATTCTACCTTGGCTTAATCAAAGGCCGCCTCTGCAGGTGTCCTTGAGGACACTGCCCTAGGAACCCATAAGCCTCCTGCTCAGCCTGTCCCCTGAGAATCCCAGAGGAAGAACAGAGGCCTTACTATTCCTCTGCATCCTCTCAGCCCTGCTTTGCATTTACTGAGGTGACACCAGGTGCTGACAGTGGGGTCCTCTCTGCTCATCTTCAGTATTATCACATCAAGTCCTGGCTCTGATGCAGACACTTCAGACCTCCACATGATCCAGAAGCAAGTGAAGGGATGCCTCAGTCCACCTCCCTCCCAGGGGATACCCAGTGCTGAGAGCTCAGTAGGGTCTTTTCAACCCTGACTTCACTGGGATCATCATTCATGGTCCTTACCTTGGCTCCTTAAAATGCTGGGCACTATTCTCCATTTGCTAACTGGTGGCTGCACCTTCAGACAAGACATTTCCCCTCCCCTAGACTTGGTATAAAACAGTAAAGCAGATGTTCAACCTCACAGCCCATCCCTGAGATTTCCTGGGCTGAAATCCAAGGGTTGGGATGCATGCTCTGAGTCCTCACTCAGGTTCCTTAACTGGGCGCCTGGCAGAGAACCTCCCCTTTCTCCTGAACTGATACCTGTCTGATAGTAAAAGCCAATCACCCTGTGTCCCCACAGGAGGAAGTGAAGATGACCTCATCTTCCCAAACACGGTCTCCTAAGAATGGAAGCTGTTGCAGGCAGGTTGATGTCCCTGTGGTCCCATTAAAGATCCCAATTCAAAGTTAAAATTTTTTTTTTTTGCTTCTCTTTTCTTCTATATGTCTTTTTTAAAACAAATTTATTTATTTTTAATGGAAGGATAATATCTTTACAATATTGTGTTATTTTCTGCCCCACATCAATATGAATCAGCCATAGGTATACTGTATGTCCCCTCCCTCTCCAAACTCTCTCCCCCTCCACCCCATCCCACCCCTCTTAAGCTGTTAGAGCACTGGCTTTGAGCTCCCTGAGTCATAAAACTAATTCCCAGTGGTTATTTATTTTACATATGGTAATGTGAACGTTTTCAATGTAACTCTCTCAATCTGTCCCTCCCTCTCCTTCCCCAACTGTTTACACCAGTGTGTTCTCTATGTCTGCAGAGCCAGGCTGTCCTGCAAAGAGGTTCATCAGTACCATCTTTCTGGATTCCATATATATGCATTAATATATGATATGAGCTTTCCTCTTTCTGACTTAATTCACTCTGCATAAAAAACTAGAAATAAAACTACCACATGAGCCAACAGTACCACTACAGAGGATATATCATGAGGAAACTAACTGAAAAAGACACTTGTACTCAAATGTTCACTGCAGCACTATTTACAATAGCCAGGACATAGAAGTATCCAAGGTCTACAGTTGACACATGACAGGGTCTAAGAGCTCTCCCTCTGTTCACCACTGCCTTAGCTGACCACTCCTTAGCCCACAGTGGGGACTGACATGTATTCTTGAGGTCTGCCAGGGATGACGTCAGGGAGGATTTGGTCCGAATGATGTGGTGTCGAACATATCCATAGCCCCCGAGGTTCTCACCATGACCCCTGGCAAATCTGAAACCCTCCCTTAATAACCTAAGGCTACCACTTTGACCTGGTTGCTTATTTCCCTGAGATGTCCCGGCAAGTGTCATGTCAAAACGCCCAATTCTCCCAGGCTTTAAAACAGGGCTGGCGCTTTATGTGGCCCCGTTTCTTAAGGAAGTGGCCGCCATCCTTACTCAGCGTCACAACCATGAATCATGTTGCAGACTAGCTCCCTTTGTTGAACTGGGTTTATTCGGTTAGAGCAAGGTTCTCACTTCACCAAAACCACCTCCAGTGGACACCAGGGGGCACCACAGTTGGCCAGCTTAACCGAGGCCTCCTAGAGCCCAGTATAGGGGAGTCGCTCAGTGTGGCCCTCTTGCAGTGTCGAACTCTGCTCCTCAGCCCTCAGGGCCATAATCTAGGTCCTAGACCTCCTCCGGGGTAGAATCTGGGCCTACCCCCAGAGACCAACGCCTTAGCCTGAGAAACTCTAGACCACATTCAGCCGATAGCTCTGAGGGGCCCACAAGAGCCATATCACAGGGGTGGGATGTGGATGGGTCACTTTTATTACTGGGAGGGTTGGGAAAGTCCCTTCAGCTACATTCAAGTCCTCACCTTGGTTCCAGACGAGTCCTGGACACTAAGTCTCCGCCAAACGGTTACTGCGGCTACTGGTCGAGCTCCTCGCCTTCGAAGCGGAAGTGGAGGGGAGCTGCGTAGGGTCCTACGTGAGGTCGTCTGGGGTCGACGGCAAGGGCAGCATGCTACGGGAAGCCCGGTAGCTCAATATTCATCTGTCCCTGGATTCGCTCTCAGGGTCCTACGTGTGCAGTTTATCAGAGCCCCGAACGCCTCCATCTATAAACCCAAGTCCTACAGCCCCCAAACAAAGCCCTTGCCTTCCGAAGTCCCTGCTACTGCTGCTGCTAAGTCACTTCCGTCATGTCCGACTCTGTGCGACCCCATAGATGGCAGCCCTCCAGGCTCCCCCTTCCCTGGGATTCTCCAGGCAAGAACACTGGAGTGGGTTGCCATTTCCTTCTCCAACCCAAGTCCCTAGTGGAAGGAATCAGAGCACTGCTCTGGGGAGATCCTCTCATTAGCACTGATCGTCCTCACCTTAAGTCCGGTTATGGTCAAGATGACACCCCTCTGCAGATCTGAGGCCCTATCCTGCTAGAGAAGGCCTTGTCCTCCCTGAGTTCACACAGGTGGAATGTGGGGACCACTTAGAAGTAGCTGTTCTGGGTCTCTCAGAGCTAAGAATTTACAGAATGCTGTTTGGCTCCCTCTCCAGCGGTCCCCACTAACACAGCATTGTCATCTGAGGTCCTGCTTAGGCTCAGGTTCCTCCACCCATCTAATAGGCTGATCCTATTAGACAGAGGCCACACCTCACTGAGAATTTCCAGACTGAAATCAACCTGACATCTGTGCCCTGAGATTCCTGGGCAGCACAGCGATAGAGATTTTCCAGGGCCTCCTTCGATGCAGTGTGTGCTACTGTGAGTGCACTTTCACGTCCTCACATTGACACGGGACGAACCCTGTAACTCCACTCTCTGCTTTGTGAAGCTACTTGTCTTACATCAAGGTCCTAGTCTCCTTGAGAATTCCAAGTTGGAAGTCAGGGTGACCTTCATGTGATCGTAGTCCAGAAGGGCCTCCGAAAACAGGCAGCAGGGATGCAACTCGAGTCCTTCTGGATTCCTCTTGCTCAGCATCCTTACTACATCTACCACAGCCTGAGACTGCTCCTTCTACTGATCTAAGATAGCTGTTTGGGTGACCACTATAATCAGGAGTCACTGTCTCCACAGTCCTCTTTTATGGAGTTCTGATATGAGTTTCTGTTGCTTGATTAAAGGCTTCCTGGGAAATGCATATTCCTACAAACACTTGAGCAGTTACCCTCTAGCAAATCTTGGAGAAAATGGGTCTCAGTCCCCAAAGTGATGTAAGATTAGGAAAATGCAGCAGAAATCAAGGAACTCAGGACAGATGTTATGCTGTCAGAGAAAAAGAGCTGATATATTTCTTCTCCTCAGCCAGATTTTGGGTGTGTGCTTAGTTGCTCAGTCATGTCCTACTCTTTGCAACCCCATGGACTGTAGCCTGCCAGGCTCCTCTGTCCATGGGGATTCTCCAGGCAAGAATCCTGGAGTGAGTTGCTCTCCTCCAGCGGATGTACCAAACCCAGGAATCAAACCCAGGACTCCCACATTGCAGGTGGATTCTTTACTTTCTGAGCCACCAGATTTAGGGTGGTTCTAAAATGTTTGCTTTCAGGACTCTCCTGTTGGTCCAGTGGTTATGACTCTGTACTCCCAGTGAAGGGGCCCCAGGTTCGATCCCTGGTCAGGTAATTGGATCCCACATACCAGAACTAAGAGTTCATGTGCCACAACTAAAACTTTGATATGCCACAACTAAAGAGCCTGCATGTGGCAACAAAGATCCCGAGTGTCACAGCTAAGACTCAGAGCAGCCAAAAATAAATATTTTTAATTAAAAAAATTAAGTATTTACTTTCTACATAGAAGCATAGCACCTGATAATCTTGTAAGCCCTTGATAACTTGAGGGTGTCTGAATTTGCACATGCAGATAATCATATGGTTACTGAGCATTATCTCTTTCTCTCCTTTATCTCTCTTAATTCTTTTGGTTATGTGCTATGTGGCAATATTGATGGTAGGAGAGTTTGGGGGAGAGTGGATACATATCTATGTATGGGTGAGTCCCTGCACTGTTCATCTGAAACTGTCACAATGTTCTTAATCGGTTATCCCCAAGCAAAAAATAAACGTTCAAATTACAGAAAACAAAACTGTGCTTCCAGTGTAAGGGGTATGAGTTCAAACCCTGGTTGTGGAATTAGGATCCCATGTTTCAAGGGGTAGTCCTAAGATGGCAGAGGAATAGGATGGGGAGACCACTTTCTCCCCCACAAATTCATTGAAAGAACATTTGAATGCTGAGAAAATTCCACAAAACAACTTCTGAACGCGGGCAGAGGACATCAGGAACCTACAAAGGCAGTTTATTGTCTTCAAAAGGAGGTAGGACAACATATAAAAGATAAACATAGAGATAAAAGAGGTAGAGATGGAAATCCATCCCGGGAAGGGAGTATTAAAGAGAGTAGTTTCCGAACACCATGAAACACTCTCACTGGCGGGTCTGTGGTGAGCCTAGGAATCTTAGAGGGAAATACAATCGGGAGGAAAAAAAAAAAAAATACATACATAAATAATTAAAACCCACAGATTAAATGCCTAATGGCAACTCCCAGTGGAACAGCAGCCTAGACACTCACGTCTGCCACTAGCAAGGTGGGGGGGCAGGGGGGGGGCTTGACACGGAGGCACAGGCTGCATTGCTTAGGGTAAGGACCCCGTGTCTGAATGCCCCGAGGGCAATCTGAGGGAACTAAATTGAGATAGCAACCCAGACTCTGGGATAGCTATCCCGTGAAGAGCTAATACCCAGTGATTTTCTTAATGGCATCTGGGAACGCATCTGTTGCCTGTTGATTTCGCAAAAGCTGCTTCTCCTATTATTTTGATATTTTAAGTCAAACCTCTTTCTAAATTTGTCAGGCCATCCTTTGCTGCCATTAAATTCTCCAGCTTTAGATCCTTCACACCCGCCTTTTGTTTAGGTTGTCATAATGACTTTTATTTTTCTTCAATCATATTAGAGTCTATAGGTATGCCTTGCTTATAGCAATCCTGCACCCACATACAAGCTATATTTTAAACACAAGATAAAAATGTAGTTCAAAAGAGCACAAGGTTTTCACACCTGCTGGTGTAGCTGCACTTAAATTTCCTGTTCTTTTTCTTACAGTGGTCCTTATGCTGGATTCATTCATCTTGAAGTGGTGGCAACCACGATTGCAGACCCACACTGTGGTACACAACAAGCAATTCAACTTTTTTGCATAATGTCGTGACTTCTCTCTGCTTCTTGAGAGCACTTCCAGCACCACTAGGGGCACTTCATATGAGTCCTATCATGTTATTCAAGGTTTACAATATATCATAGTAAACACAATGAGAACTACCTGAAAACCATTGGTGGTCAGTTTTTTGAGATCACAATTTACTACTGAAACTGCTCATCAGGGACGAATAGTGCTATTCATGGTCCATAAGTGTGTGTGTGTGTGTGTGTGTGTGTGTGTGTGTGTGTGCATGCACGCATAACTTTTGATAAATTTAATATTTTCATATTTGTGTATATTTTATGGTTCAGTTCAGTTCAGTCACTCAGTCATGTCTTACTTTTTGCTACCCCATGAATCACAGCACACCAGGCCTCCCTGTCCATCACAAACTCTCAGAGTTCACTCAGACTCACGTCCATTGAGTCGGTGATGCCATCCAGCCATCTCATCTTCTGTCGACCCCTTCTCGTCCTGCCCCCAATCCCTCCCAGCATCAGAGTCTTTTCCAGTGAGTCAACTCTTCACATGAGGTGGCTAAAGTACTTGGAGTTTCAGCTTTAGCATCATTCCTTCCAAAGAAATCCCAGGGCTGATCTCCTTCAGAATGGACTGGTTGGATCTCCTTGCAGTCCAAGGGACTCTCAAGAGTCTTCTCCAACACCACAGTTCAAAAGCATCAACTCTTCGGCGCTCAGCCTTCTTCACAGTCCAACTCTCACATCCATACATGACCACAGGAAAAACTATAGCCTTGACTAGATGGACCTTTGTTGACAAAGTAATGTCTCTGCTTTTGAATATGCTATCTAGGTTGGTCATAACTTTCCTTCCAAGGAGTAAGCGTCTTTTAATTTCATGGCTGCAGTCACCATCTGCAGTGATTTTGGAGCCCCAAAAAATAAAGTCTGACACTGTTTCCCCATCTATTTCCCATGAAGTGATAAAATAGACTAGTATCTACATAAATTTTATGCATTCATGACAGCTTTTTCTTAATCTTTTTATATTCCTAGGATATGTGAGTCACCTGTTTTTTCAAGTCATCTCAAATCTCTGAATAGTTTTCCAATGTATTTATTGAAAAAAATTCATCTATATGTGGACCTGCACAGTTGAAATTTGTGTTGTTCAAGGGTCGACTACATACAAGGAATTGGCAATGCTGAGTCGTAGGATAGTTACAGTTGTGATTTTCTGAGGAACCTCCACACTTCTTTTCCATAGTGGCTGTGACAATTTATATTCCCAGCAACTGTGTGCAAAGGTTCCCTTTTCTCAACACCCTTGCCAAAACGTGTTATCACTTGGTTTTTGATAATAGCTCTCCCAACAGGTATGAGGTGATCTCTTACTGTGGTGTGGATTATCATCTCTCTGGTGGTTAGTGATGCTGAGCTCCTTTTCATATAGCTGTTGGGCATTTGTATGTCTTCTTTGGAAAATATTTAGGTTCTTTGCTCCTTTTTTAGTTATTTTCAATTAATTAGTCTGTTACTGAGTTGTCTGAGTTCCTTTTATATTAAGTTATCAGACATATGGCTTGCAAACTTTTTCTCCTATTCCACCTTTTCATTTAGTTGATTGTTTCCATTGCTATACAGAATCTTTTTAATTTGATGTAGTGCCATTTATTTTTGTTTTTCTTGCCTGTGTTTCTGTTGTCAAATTACAAAGAACAACAACAACAAAAAAACTAAAATCCCCAGAACATTGCCAAGACAAACGACAAAGAGTTCTCCCCTATGTGTTCTTCTAACTGTTTTAAGGTTTCTGATCTCATTTTTAAGTCTTAAATCCATTTTGCATTTTTTGAGTATGATGTAAGATACGACTCCAGTTTGATACTTTTCATGCAAATATTCAGTTTTCTCAACACTATTTGTTGACTGAGGATACTATCTTTTTCACTGTGTATTCTTTGTGCCTTTGTCAAAGATTACTTGACTATATGTGCATGGTTGTATTTCTAGGCTCTATTCTGTTCCATTGGTCTGTGTATCTATGTATATGCTGGTATCATATTGTCTTGAACAAAGGCAAGAAGAGCCAGGCTTCCACCTTTGCTTGTCTTTCTCAACGTTATTTTGTCTATCCAAGGTCTTTTGTGGTTTCATAAGAATTTTAGCATTTCTATTTCTCTGGAAAATTCCAGTGGAATTATGACACACAGTACATTAAGTCTGTAGATCACTTTGGGCAGTATGGATATTTGAACAGTATGACTTCTTCCAATCCATATACTTGGGACATCTTTTTATTTGTGTCTTTTCCAATTTGTTCCATCAGTGTCTTGTTGCCTTCAGTGTATAGACATTTCACTTCCTTGATTAAATTTATTTCTAAGTACTTTATTCTTTTTGACATATTTGAAATAGAACTGTTTTCTTAACTTCTTTTTCAGATAGGTTGTTGTCAGTATTTAGAAGCACAACTCACTTTTCTGTGATATTTTGTGTCCTGCACCTTTCTTGAATACCTTTCTTAGTACTAACAGTTTCCTGGACACTCAAAACATTCACCCCTCTGTCACTTTGCCCTACCAGGAAAGGTCGCAATCTCTTTTGGTACCAAGCTGTACCAGCCCGAGACAGGGGTGATGCCAATAGAGTCAAATCACTGGGCTTATGCATTGCAAGTGCAGCTGATCTAAGTTTTATGCTTACCTGTGGTACTGCAATTTCTTAATTGGGTTCTAGACCTTTTATAAAGGTATTTTGTTACTTATACAATTTTAAAATCTGGGCTGCTGAGGGGAAACAGGGGCTGGGAATTCCTGTTCCACTGTATTGCAGATGCCACACAGTCAAGACCCTTTTCTTTATTTCCTGATAACAACAATTTCACTTAGTCTTCATTCACATTGGCAAGAAACTCCCAATACTTTTGACATGTTATCTTTCTCTGAATCACAGAGATTCAAGGATTTCTGATTCATTATCTGATTCATTATAGAAAATACCAAAAGCTTTATACTTATACTGAAAAACAGTAATAAATGGGATATACTTTGTTCATAAACACAGATACAGGAGTCAAAGAAACCTTCAATTACAAGGAAGAATATTTCAATACTATGAAAAAGAAAGCCCTAAGCAGAAAAAGATACATATCCCAGTTACTGAGGTCAAGCAAGAACAAAAAAAGACATAAAATGTATTCCCTTAAGCTCCATCTTGGCACTCAATTACTTGGAATACCTACTTCTCTTTTCAACCTCAAGATGAAGGATCTGCCCTGGATGTCACTATGTGGGAGGAGCTGGAGGACTTAGATCTGGAACGTGCCCTGCCCATGGCAGTAGCACTCTCTCTCAGCTCTCAAGGCCTCTCTCTACCTCATCCTATGATGGAATTCAGGACCTCCGAGGGCTGACAGCAGCAAGTGGACACTACAGAACCCCAGCGGTTCTGGGTGGCTATTTCTTTCACTTTTTATTAAGGGGCTTCACATATATATTTGACAATTCCTACTCTGACCTGAGATTGCCCTCCTTAGACAAAAGGTTTCAAGTCCCTGACAACTATACTGTGACAACAGACAAAAGAGATGTTCAACTTGAGGTCTCTCCCTGGATCCTTCTTATACCTAATATTCCTGGGTGTGCTTTCCTCAGTCCAGATGTATGGGTGTCCCCCTATAAGCCCTTGGCCCTTTGATTAAAGGCTTCTTAGGAAATGCCACATCCCTGAAAAGCCCTGATCAGTTTCCCTACTCCAAACCTTGCAGAGAAGGAGTCCCTGTCCTAGAAGTGATAAGAGATGGGAAATCCATGACATAAATAAGGGGGCCCAGGTAGAGACCTGTGAGAGAAACAAAATGTGGTAACCTGGCCATCTGTCCTTCAGCCAGACTTCTCAGGCAACCTCTGTTCTAATAAATAAATTTTATATTTTAGATCTAATAGATATTTTCTATACAAAAAAAATGCTTATGTGATGATTGTTTTGTGAGTCCTTGATCTTTAAACTTATTTGAAACCTCATATGTATGCATAGATGATCTTATTGCCAGCAAATATTATCTCTTTTTTCCTCTCTTCATATGTCACATTTGTTTTGGCATTATTATTATTATTGCTCTGGCTACTTATTACAATGTAATAGTTTGACCTCAGAGTCTTTCTTCTTATTGCTTCCAATACATTTCACAGTAATGAGAATAAGAAGGGAATTAAGGGTACAAGGTCAGCTCAGGCTTGCAGGAGTGAGAGGGTGAGCTTTAGACTAACTCAGATCAAGGGCCTATGTCACTTACCAGCCATGGAAAAGTTTGTCACATTATTAAACTGAGAGAGCCTCGGGCTCTTTAACTGTGAAGGGAGTTTGACAAGCCCTGTCTGGAAAGACTGGTGGCATGTGGTGGTAACTGTAAAGCATCTGCCACAGGGCCTGGCAGGCACCATATCCCTCCCTTCTCATGACTGGTGCCTGCACTTTCCAACAAAGATCTGACCTCCGTTAGGGCTGATATCGAGCTTCCCTGGTGGCTCAGCAGTAAAGGATCCGCCTGAGATACAGGAGCTGCAGGAGACACAGACTCAGTCTCTGGGTCAGAAAGATCCCCTGGAGGAGGAAATGGCAACCCAGCCTAGAATTCTTCCTTGGAATATCCCATAGACAAAGGAGCCTGGCAGGGTACAGTCCATGGAGTCACAAGAGAGTGAGACATGACTTAGCAATTCAACAAGAAGAAGAAGAAGGCCTGGTATAAAGAAGTGAGGGAGAGCCTTGCCTGACAGTCTTCCCCTGAGCTTTCTAGAACTGACATCAAAGGGGAGGGCAGGACTCTCCTTTGTACCCTCTATTCAGGGATGAGAAGACCCCTCAGTCTCCACTCGAGCTTCACAATTTGACTTCTGGTGGGGCCTGGGGAATCCCCTCCTTCTTGACCTGAGGCCTATCTCCTCATAGTAAGACCAATACCTCCCTGTGAGCCTGGAGGAGGAAATCAGAGTGGCCTTATCTAGCCACCCCTCCCCATAGTCTCACAAGAATGAAAGCTGTGGCAAGCTCCTTGAGGATGACAGGTGGTTCCTCTCAGGGTCCCAAGTCAGGGTCCCAAATTTGACTCTCAGCCAAGCCCAAGACTCCCCCTCTGTTGACATGGGACCACCACCATCAGACCAAAATCCTAACTTTCCTGCTACTCTTCGGTCAGAGCTAAAGGGCCCCTTTGCATGACAACTCTACCTGTGGCCTTCTAGCCTGACAGTAGGGAAGATTCTCTGTGGCCATCCTGGTATGTATGTTTAAACAGTTTTACCATCCTCACCCTGACTTGGAAATAACCTGGAAATATTCACAAACTGGAAATATTCCCTGACTTGCCTTAAAGCTTTTCCCATCAGGCCCCCAATTCCGAGACCCCCAAGGAAGAAGTGGAGTTTGCCTCATCGGGCCACAACAGGCTGTGGTCTTCCGAGGCTAACAGTAGTGGAAGCAATGTGTTCTGCCCCCATTGTTTTGAGATGGATGGTCTTTTCAGTCATCAGGGTCCTTACCCTCTGGTACAAACTGGAAATCATCCATCTGCTGACCTGTGGTCGCTCTGTTTGATCAGGATGAGATTCCTTACCTCCATGTGATCCTCTGGGAGGAAGTGAGTAGGACTCACCATGTCACCAGGCCTAAGTGGCACAGTCTAAGACCTAACAGGGACAGTGCCCTCAGTGGCCCCCTTCTTTCTGAGAGGGATCCTTCATTGTCAGTCAGTGCCATCAATTGAACACTATTAGGAACTGGGTACCCTACATCAGCTAAATGAGGCTTCCCCATTAGCCCAAGGACTTTAAGGCCCTGAAGCCATTCACCTTCAGAAAATAAGGGATAAACTTAGTCTGAAAGCCCTTCCTGTTCCCTCCCAGGGCCCATTACATTTGCAGGGCTTTCCAAGAATTTATTGTAATGGGGTAGTTGCCTGCCACACTCCTCAGACAAGAGTGTGCCACTGTCATACCTGGGATTTCCACTCTCTGATGAACAGCCCGCCTATAAACCAAGGTCCTCATCTCCTTGACACCAACCAGGCAGAAGTCACGGGGCCCTTGAGCTGGCCAGCACTTACCTATGCCTCCCAGGGCTAACTGGAGAAGATGAGCTAAGTGTAGTCTTGTCGGCTGTGAGTCGAGGGGCTTCCATATCCACACCCTGGGTCTTCACTTTGACTCTGCACCCTTCCTGGGGCTCTATTCTCTGCTGATCTGAGGCTGAGGGCTCTGCTGATTCCCAAAATCCCTACCTTCCAGGGACCTGAGTTGAAAGTGTTAACTGCAGCAGCCCGGATTGTTCTGGACTTCATATACTTGCCAATAAGGACAAGTATATCTTTACAGGTTCCTACTATGGGGCTGCATCTTTCCATCACCCTCATTCAGGCTAATCACTATCATTTCTGAGAGACTGATCCTCTCTCCTCTACCAACCTCAGAACTCTGCACCAAGACCAAGTTTCTTAGGTCTCTGAGAAGCCTGAAGAATAAGCGAGGCCATGCTTAGCCCAACAGTTCTGAGATCCCCTGTGACTGAGAGCAGTTGGGAGTGCTGTTCCAGTGACCAACCTCCATATTCTGGGGTGTTGCTCTCTTCAGTCCTCCTACATGGGGCCCTCATGTTGCTTTCTGTGTCTTGGATTAAAGGCTTCTGGGGAAATTCCACATCTCTGCAAACTTTTGAACTGTGTTTGCTCTGCAATGCTATGGAGAATGAATGGGTCCCTGTCCCAGGAGTGATAGGAGATGGAGAAGCTACAGCCCAAGGCAGGAGTTCCAGGATAGGTGGTCATCCATCAGAGGAAAAAAGTACATAAATCTATCTCATCAGCCAGGGGAAGATTCTCATGTCATTTCTGTTCTGGTAGATTTACTTTCTACAGACAAGAGACTGTAAGCATGATATGGAGAGCCCTTGGTCTTCAGAGCTTATCTAACATGGCCAATGCACATGCTAATACTGTCACTGAATATCGTCTCTTTCATTTATCTATGAGTACTGAATAAGGGATATGCATTTCTGGTTAAATATATTTGGTATTCTTACTGCTCTGGCTACACATTCTGATGCAGTAGCTTGAGCACAAGGACATTCTTTTTTATCACCTAGGACAAATTTCGAAGTACTGAGAAAAACACTGAAATAAAAGTTACAGGGTGGGGACTTTCCTGGTGGTCCAGTGGCTAATACCTCAGGCTCCCAATGCAGGGGGCCCAGGTTCGATCCCTGGTCAGGGAAGTAGACCCCATGTGCTGCAACTAAGATCTAGCACAGCCAAATAAATAAATAAGAAAAAGGACAAGTGAGAAGTGAAAGTGAAGTTGCTCAGTCGTGTCCGACTCTTTGTGACCCCATGGGCTATAGCCTATCAGGCTCCTCTGTCCATGAGATTTTCCAGGCAAGAGTACTGGAGTGGGTTGCCATTTCCTTCTCCAGGGGATCTTCCCAATCCAGGGATCTAAATAGGGTCTCCTGCATTGCTGGCAGAGGCTTTTACCATCTGGACTTCCCTGGGCCATCAGGGAAGTCCAAAAGAGAGAATTACCATGTGAAAGTGAAGTCACATCTGACTCTGTGACCCCATGGACTGTACAGTCCATGGATTCCATGGAATTCTCCAGGCCAGAATACTGGAGTGGGTAGCTTTTCCCTTCTCCAGGGGATCTTCCCAACCCAGGGATCAAACCCAGGTCTCCCACATTGCAGGAGGATTCTTTACCAGCTGAGCCACAAGGGAAATGAAATATCAAATGTTAAAAGTACTTGTTTAAAAGACAAGACAAGGGTATGTCTCAGAGTGGGGGGAGAAGAACAGTATGTACGCTACAGTAGTTTAGAGCAGTCTAGTCCTAGCTCTGTCATTTACCAGCCTTAAGTATTTTGGCACAAAACCAAACTCTAACTCTATGAGCCTTGGGCTCTCCACTGTGAAGTGAGTTTGATAAACCCTGCCTTGTCAGGTATTTATGGAAAGCATCTGTCACAGCACCTGTCTCTATTGAGAAATTAGGGGCAATTGCAGTTATTACGATGATCTTGACCTCAGATGTTACATCAGCTGGGTTTCTTTTCTTTTTTTGCATCTATCAGATGTCAGAAACTATGCAGCGTTCTAACCAAAAGAAAAAAAAAAAAAAATGACCCAACCTCCCCAATCAGCCAAAATTCTGCTTAGCAATGAAACCAAATTAATACATTCTCTCCACCCACTCTTTACCCTGCTTCTTTTTTGTTCTTCTTGAAGTAGAGAGTCTCTCAGCCTCTTCCATAGAATGACAGCTTCCCTGGAAACTATAATTGAATGGGCAGAAACTGGGAGTTTCTTTGACTAAACATCGCCAGTACAGGCATGAAAGACTTCTTAAAAGCAGATGCTCAATTAATGTTTGTGTAAAACAAGAGCCACAAATAAATCATTTGCTTTAATTTATATTTTCAAACAATCTTGAAAACCATAAGCAGATCCAAGCATATATCTTTTATATTTACAAAAAGGGAGACTAAACAGAGAGTAAAGCAAACCAAAAATTGAAGAACTTTTGGCTATCTCTCTATGTATCTATGTTCTGAGCTTCTATTAGTGTGGTGTCTTTCACATTTCTAAGGATATTCTTATCCTAAAGTGATGTTATTCTCATCCGGGATCACAAAAGTGATATGAGGATTTCCAATATGCATTTCAAAAAACAAAATTGTTACTCATAAATTTCACAAACAGCAAGGTGTGTGGGACCCATTTTACTCAAATACTTCTATCATGAACCTAAATAAACTTTCTGTTGAAAAAACAAAGAACTGAAAACGAGGGGGGGGGGTGGAGAAATCACAGGAACACAGGTTGACAGGCTTTTCTGACCACAAAGTGAAGAACGGCCTTCAGACGACACTAGGGGCGAAATGAGTGGCTGGATACGGCCCTAGCGTGGGCACTGGCCGAGGCAGAAGGGCCAGCACTGGCTGCAGCAGAAATGCCAGGCCTGGCTGAGGCAAGATACTCAGCCTGGGCTGCAGCAGAAGGGCCATCCCAGACCGAGGCAGACATGCCTGCAGTAACCCAGGCAGACATGCCAGCCATGCCCGAGGCAGAAGTGCCAGCCATGCCCGAGGCAGAAGTGCCAGCCATGCCCGAGGCAGAAGTGCCAACCCTGGCTGCAGCTCTGGCCCCGGTGCTCTCTACTTCCTGTCTGAAAGATTCCTCATACTGCGCCAGGCAGGCATCAGGGACTGTATCATTGACCTTGGCCAAAAACTCCATGACTTTATTCTTGTTGGTTTCTGTAAGCGCTTTAGGACCCCAGAGGAACTCATAGCGAGGGGGATTGCTGCCAGGCACCTGGCGGTACTCCAGGTACTCTTCCTGCACCAGATCTTCTGTGATGAGCTTCCTGGTGTCTCCAAAGATGAAGTGCCTTCTTCCATCATAGATGCCCAGAATATTCAGGAACTTCCAGATGTGCTCCTCAGAGATACGGGGGCCATTCAGGTAGATGAAACTCAGCAGAGGCATTAGAAGACCATTCTTAGGCAGCCCCAAGTCACCTCTCATAGACTCACTGTCGCTGAAATCTAGGTTGCTCACCAGGGTATAGCAGTGACTGTTGGGTCTGACTTCCTTCAGCACCAGGCCAAACACAATCTCCATGTGCTCAGAGGCCCTGCTGAGGATCTCTGGGAATTGCTTCATGTACCTTCTACCGATTGCCTTCAGCATTTCAGACCTCTTAATGAGCTCCCTCATCTTATACTTATACAGCATGTGCTGCACCAACATCTGTGCCTTCTTGGTCAGAAGATCTCTGTGAGAGCTCGCAGCAGCAGCAGAGGCCTGGGAGGAATTTTCACCTTCCTGAACTTGGCCCCTGGCACCTACACCAGATCTCGAGCGTGCTGTGCCACCACCACCAGATCTTTTGGGTATAGCATCTGCAGCAGCACTGGTGGTGCCTTGGGCTCCCGGAGGCCCCTTGGGGGTGCCAGCAGCAGACAAGCTTGAGGGAGCACTCTCCGAGTCAGGAAGGGAGGAGGAGGTGGTCTCTTCTCCCCGAGATGTGGTGGCCTGATCATGAAGAACCTGGATGTCAGACCGGGCCTGGTGATATTTCTCACGAGCACGGACCTTACTCTTCTGCCCACGGGGCATGATGGCTGTGGTCAGGGACTACAGGCAGGATTCTGGGCCAGTAGACAGGAGATTGGGGCACCTGGAGGATGGAGAATGAGGTGACATGAGCACCTTAAAACAGGGAGATTCTACCTTGGCCTAGTCAAAGGCCACCTCTGCAGGTGTCCTTGAGGACACTGCCCTAGGAACCCACAAGCCTCCTGTTTTCCTGCTCAGCCTGTCCCCACATAATCCCACAGAGGAAGAACAGAGGCCTTAGACATTTCCTCTGCATCCTCTCAGCCCTGCTTTGGATTTACTGAGGTGACAGCAGGTCCCAGCAGTGGGGTCCTCTCAGCTCATCTTTAGTATTACCATGTCAAGTCCTGGCAGACCCTGTGCACCCTTCTCTCTGATACTCTGATACAGACACTTTAGACCTCCACATGATCCAGAAGCAAGTGAAAGGATGCCTCAGTCCACCTCCCTCCAAGGGGATACCCAGTGCTGAGAGCTCAGTAGGGTTTTTTCCATCCCGAGTTCACTGGGATCATCATTCAAGGTCCTTACCTTGGCTCCTTAAAACACTGGGCACCATTCTCCATTTGCTGACTGGTGGCTGCACCTTCAGACTAGACATTTCCCCTCCCCTACACTTGCTATAAAGCAGTGAAGTAGATGCTCAACCTGACAGTCCTTCCCTGAGATTTCCTGGGCTGAAATCCAAGGGTTGGGATAAATGCATTGAGTACTCACTCAGGTTCCTCAACTAGGCTCCTGGCAGAGAAGCTCCACTTTCTCCTGAATTGATGCCTGGGTGATAGTAAAAGCCAATCACTCTGTGTCCCAACAGGAGGAAGTTAAGATGACCTTATCTTATCAAACACAGTCTTCTAAGAACAGGTGCTGTTACAGGCAGGTTGATGTCCCTGTGGTCCCACACAGATCCCAATTCAAGGCCTATAGTATTTTTTTGCTTCTCTTTTCTTCTCTATGTTTTTTTAAAATTAAATGTATTTACTATTGATTAGAGGATGATCACTTTACAGTATTGTGTTTGTTTCAGCCACACATCAATAAGAATGAACCATAGGTATAGCTTATGTCCCCTCCCTCTTGAAACTCCCTCGCACCTCCCACCCCATCCCACTCCCCTAAGCTATTACAGAGCATTGGGTTTGAGCTCTCTGTGTCATACGACTAATTCCCACCGGTTATCTATTTCACATATGGTAATGTGTATGTTTTCAATGTTACTCTCTCAGTCTGTCCCTCCCTCTCTTTCCCCCACTGTGTCCACGAGTGTGTTCTCTATGTCTGCATCTCCACTGCTGCCCTGCAAATAGGTTCATCAGTACCATCTTTCTGAAATCCATGTATATGTGTTAAAATACAATATTGGCTTTCCTCTTTCTGACTTAATTCACTCTGCATAAAAAATTAGGACTAGAATTACCACATCAGCCAACAATCCCATTACTGGGCATATTCCCTGAGGAAACAGTAACTTAAAAAACACTTGTACTCCAATGTTCGTTGCAGCACTCTTTACAATAGCCAGTACACAGAAGCAACAAAGGTCTACATTTGACTTATGACAGGGTGTAAAATTTCTCTGACCAGAGAAAAATTTCTCTGACCACACCCCTCGGACCAGGGCGGAGTGGTCTGAGGGGTGTTGCTTTTCCCCTTTAGCCCGCAGTGGGAACTGCCATGTATTCTTGAGGTCTCAAGGGGATGATGACAGGGAGGATGTGGTCTGAATGATGTGGTGTGGAACATCCCCACAGCCCCAGAGGTTCTCACCATCCCACAAGGGAACCTGAAACTCTCCCTTCCCAACCTGACGCTCCCCACTTTGACCTGGTCTCTCACTTCCCTGAGATGATCTGGGAAATGTCATGTCAAAACGCCCGATTCTCCCAGTCCTCAAAATAGGACTGGCGCTTTCTGTGACTCCATTTCTTATGGGAGGAGCCCCCATCCTGACGCAGTGTCACAGCCATTAATATTGTTGGGGACTAGGTCCCTTTGTTGAACTGGGTTTATTCCATTACAGCAAGGCTCTCACTTCCCCAAAACCACCTCCAGTGGACACCAGGGGGCACCACAATTGGCCAGCTCTACCCAGGGCATCCTAGAGCCCAGTATAGGGGGGCCGCTCAGTGTGGCCCCCTTGGCGGTGTCGAAGTCTGCTCATCAGCCCTCAGGGCCCTCATCTAGGTCCTAGAGCTCCTCCAGGGGTAGAATCCGGGCCTACCCCCACAGACCAACACCGTAGCCTGAGACACTCTAGACCACATTCAGCCGATAGCTCCGAGAGACTCATAAGAGCCATATCACAGGGGTGGGATGTGGATGGGTGACTTTTATTACTAGGAGGGTTGGGAAAGTCCCTTCAGCTCCATTCAGGTCCTCACCTTGGTTCTGGATGAGTCCTGGACACTAAGTCTCCGCCAAACAATCACCGCGGCTACCAGTCAATCCGTTGACTTTCAAAGCGGAAGTGGAGGGGGGCTGCGTAAGGTCCTACGTGGGGTCTCTCAGGGATAACGGCAGGGACAGCGTGCTACGGGAACCCCAGTAGCTCAATATTCATCCGTCCTTGGGTCTTCCTTGTGCACTGTATCAAAGCCCAGGATGCCGCCTCCTATGAACCCGAGTCTTCCAGCTCCCAGACAAAGCCGCTGCCTTCCCAAGTGCCTAGTGGTGGGAGGCCAGCTCTGCCCTGAGCATCTCTGCTTGTCAGGTGGGTTGCCACTCTGTGAGCCTCCTTCGTTGGGGGAGAGATCCTCTCACTAGCACTAATGGTCTTCACCTTATGTCCAGTTATGTTCAAGACACCCCATTCTGCAGATCTGGGTTCTGATCTGGCTAGAGGAGACTCAGCCCTCCCTAAGATCACACAGGTTGAATGAGCGGACCACTCAGATGTAGCTCCTGTGGGCTTCTCAGGGCTAAGAATTTACAGAATTCTGTTTGGCTCCGTCTGCAGGGGTCCCCGCTAAGACTCAGCATTGCATGTGAGGTCCTCCTTGGATTCAGGTCCCTCACTCTGCGAAACTGCAGCCGATTGTATTAGACAGAGGTCTCACCTCGCTAAAACTTTCTAGACTGAAATCAACCAGACATCTGTGCCCAAGCTTCCTAGGGACCACAGCATCAGTGATTTTCCAGGGCATCCTTTTATAGGGTGTGCTACTGTGAGTACACTTTCAGGTCCTCACATTGACATATGAGGAATCCTGTAACTCCACTCTCTGTCTTATGAAGCTTCTTGTCTTACATCAAGGTCCTAGTCTCCTGAGAATTCCAAGTTGGAAATCAGGATGATCCTCATATGATCCTAGTCCATCGGGGCCTCTGAGAATAGACAGTGGGGATGCAACTTGAGTCCTTCTGATTCCTCTTGCTTAGCATCCTCACTACATCTACCACAGCCTGGGACTGCTCCTTCTACTGAGCTAAGATTCCTCTTCTTAGTCTTTGGGTGACCACTATATTCAGGGGTGATTGTCTCCTTATTCCTCCTTCATGGAGGTTCCCATATCAGCTTCTGTCCCTCGATTAAAGTCTTCCTGGGGAATGCATATTCCTACAAACAGTGAGCAGTTACCCTCTAGCAAATCTTGGAGAAAATGGGTCTCAGTCCCAAAAGTGATGTAAGATTAGGAAAATGCAGCAGAAATTAAGGAGCTCAGGACAGATGTTATGATGTCAAAGAGATAGAGGTGATATATTCCTGCTCTTCAGCCAGATTTAGGGTGTGTGCTTAATCGCTGTCATGTTCCACTCTTTGTGACCCCATGTACTGTAGCTCGCCAGGCTCCCATGTCCATGCAGATTCTCCAGGCAAGAATACTGAAGTGTGTTATATGCCCTCCACCAGCGATTGTGCCCAACCCAGAGATCAAACCCAGGTTTCCCACATTGCAGGCGCATTCGGTACCATCTGAGTCACCAGATTTAGGGTAGTTTTAAAATATTTACTCTCGGCACCTCCCTGTTGGTCCAGTGGTTATGCGCTCCCAATGCAGGGGTCCTAGGTTTGATCCCTCGTCAGGTAACTTGATCCCACATGCCACAACTAAAAATCTCACATTCAACAACTAAGAGTTCTGCCACAACTAAAATCTCACATTCCACAACTAAAGAGCCTGCATGTGGCAACAAAGATTCCAAGTGTCACAACTAAGACCCAGAGAAGTCAAAAAATAGAAATAACTATTTTTAATTAAAACAAATAAAATGTTTACTTTCTACATAGACGGATAGCGCCAGATAATCTTGTAAGCCCTCGATCACTTGAGGGTGTCTGAATTTCCGCATGCAGTTGATCATTTGATAACTGAGCATTATCTCCTTCTCTCCTTTATTCACACCTCTTAATTATTTTGGTGTTTGTATTGCCTTGGCTATGTATTCCATCCCAGTGTTTTCGTCACAGAGTCCTTTCTGTCACTCAAGATACATGTTGGAGTGCTAGAAAACAGTGAATTAACTGACTCATGAGCACCTCAGGCCAGGACAAGTGGAAGGGTACATGCTGTGGACAAATTCAGACCAGCGCTCTAGTCCCAGCTCTGTCTGTTATCAGTTGTGTGGACTTGGGTCCATCCCCAAACTCGGGGAGCCTCCGGTGAAGTGGCTTTTGTAGGGCTAGTGGCATGTAGCTAAAGCACCTGGCACACGACCTGGACCACACTGGACTTTACACAATATCTGTTTTTACTATGATTATGATTAGTTTCATCCTGGAGGATACCACCGACCCTGAGGAATCTTGTAAATCCAGGAGATGTCAGAGAATCTGTGGCATTCTTGGACATGAAACACCAAATCAGTCCAAAATGCTGTTTAGAAAGAATCTTTCATTTCCATTACTAGATCGTATTTTGAGTGTGGGGGTACTTTTTTAACTGAAAGAAATTCAAAGAATCTAAATTTGATTCTGAGACTAATTCTGTCTTCCTTCCCGGCTGCTCTTTCATCTGAACAACTCCTAGAGACTTCCTTAGTGGTCCAGGGGTTAAGACTCTGCACTCCCAATGCAGGAGGCCCGGGTTCCACTGCTGATCAGAGGACTAGGTCCCACAGACATAACAGCTTCACCGCAACTAACAGTTCACAAGCCACAACTAAAGATCCTATATGCCACAACTGAAACATTTCTCATGCTGCAACTAAAGAACTCTCAGGCTGCAAGGAAGATCAAGGATCATGCATGCCAAAGATAAGACCAAGCATAGCCAAATAAATAAGTAACTAAATAATATAAGCCCCCATCTTCATCAATTTCACCATCACTTAAAATAGACTCACCTCACAGACTTCGGTGGAATTATCAACGTAGCCAAAAACGCTGAATGGAATGCCCTTTCAATAAAATGAGCTCTGTTTCCACGACTCACAGCAAAGAGTGTCAGCTCACTGGCTTCTGAGTTTCCGGGTTCATTCTACTACTACTTTTATTTCACAGAATCTCCTTGGAGATGATATGCATGAAACATCTAGGTTGTGCACTGTGTTCACGGGCACTGGGACAGGAGCACAGGGCACATTCCATCCCCTCCCCAGGGGGGATTTCTCTCTGGTCTACTCCTGTTGCTCTTTAATCACTCGGTTGTGTCTGACCCTTTTCTACCCCATGGACTGAACAGATTGCTCTGTCCATGGGATTCTCCAGGCAAAAATACTGGATTGGGTAGCCATTTCCTCTTCCAGGGGCAGCTTCCTGACCCAGGGATTGAACCCATGTCTCCTGCATTGGTGGGTGGGTTCTTTACCACTGAACCACCTTGGAAGCCCCATAATTCCATAGCAATTTTTCAGGGTGGTTTTCCATTTCAGGCTTAAGTCTCTCAACTTTGAGACCCGCCATCTGAGGGTCTGACCCCTATTCAGTGTTTCCACAGCCTCCCTGGTGGGCTCGCCCTGTAGCCTAACTTAAAACTACCTTCCACTGCCAGACTTTTATTGTCCTAAAGTCTCCAAGTGCCTTGCCTCAGTGTATTTACACTAGACTCCTCATGAGGAAGCCCTCAATCCCCTCACCTCCTTACACCTCATTTTTATTGGGCCCCTAGATCTCAGTTCACCAGCTCCTTTAGATGAATGCTGCTCTTAGACTCTAGAATTCTATAAGAAGGGGTTGAGTTTATTTTTCTTAGCATCCCCAAAACCACCCAGAAGCCTTCCAAAGAGCAGATGCTAAATTGATATTTGAACAATTACAGTGCAAATGTGCAAGAAAGCAATTTACTGGGATTTCACTTCTCCCACATTCTTAAATAAGTGAAGCCAATCCAGGTAAATAAAGTTCAATATTACAAAGAAAGACTAAAACAAATAAAACAAATGAAGAAGTGAATACCTCTTAAGATTTTTTTCTGTATCTGATAATCTCACAGACTTCACTGTGGAAAAATTTCCATTTTCACAAAAGAAAAACCATATTCCAATATCATGTTATCTTGTTCCGAATGACAAGAAATGATTCAAGAATTTTAGTCTGTGCTATGTAATATGAAATTTCTTATTTTTCGACTTGATAATCTGCAGTACATGTGGGAGCTCTGCCATTAGTATACTTGGACTCTGAAGCTAAACACATCTTTAATTAAAGGGAACAACATTTAAAAACAGAGAAAAGAAAAACCTCCAATTTGTGCATATTGTATAGGAACACAAATACGTTATATGCTGAATTTCCATGAGCCCCACCGTGGCCCTCCGCTAATGTAAAGATTGCCTGCTTTCTTGAAATGCAATGTGAAGTATCTGCTCAGACTTCACTAGGGGTGGGAGGAAATTTGGACATGCTCTGGAAAGTGCACTGGCCTTGGCACCATAGGAGCCCTGGCTGCAGCTCTGGCTCTGGCTCTCTCTTCTTCAGCTCTCAAAGCCTTTTCATACAAGAATGGGAAGGCACTGTACTTGGTATCATCGACATTAGCCCCAGACTCCCACATTGTTTTATATATCTATATCTATCATGGAAGCACTCCATATTAGTTTACAAAATTGTACTCATTCCTTTTTATAGCTTCGTAGTACTCCACTCTGTGGATATATCATGTTCCCTCAATTAACATGTGCATAGGCATTTACGTATTTTCATATGGTTGTGGATGTCTCTTCAGAATTAATTTCTGAAAACACTGAATTACTGGCTCAAATGTAAAAGCACATTTAATTTTCTGACATTACCAAATTGTATTTATGCTCTAATCTCATTCTTTGACATGTAGCTCTCAAAGAATGAGATCAGTATATTCTCTAACACTATATACAAAAGTAAACTGAAAAGGGATTAAAGACCTAGCTATAAGAGTGGAAACCATAAAACTCTTAGAAGATAATATGAGCAGAACATTCTTTGACATAAATCATAGCAATAGTTTTTTGGATCTGTCTCCTAAAGCTAGGGAAATAAAAGCAAATTAAAGTTAAAAGCTTTTGCACAGCAAAGGAAACCATCAACAATATGAAAAGCCAACCTCCCATATGGGAGAAAATACTTGCCAATGATATAACCAATAAGGGGTTAATATCCAAAATATATAAATAGTTGATATAACAGTTTTTAAAAAATCAAGAAAAAGATGGGCAGAAGACTTAAATACACATTTTTCTAAAGAAGACATACAGCTGGCTAAGAGGCACATGAAAAGATGTTCAACATCGTTAATCATCATATGAATGCAAATTTAAACCACAATGAGGTATTATCTTATACCTATCAGAAGGGCTATCATCCAAAAAGAACAGAAGTAAATGTTGATGAGCATGTGGACACGATCTGTACACTGTTGGTGGGAATGTCAATTGGTGCAGCCACCATGGATAACAGTAAGGAGGGTCCTCAAAATCTAAAACCAGAACTAACACATGACCCAGAAAACCCACTCCCGGGTGTATATCTGAAAGGAAAAAAAAAAAAAAAAAAGAACCCACTAATTTGGATGGTCTCCATCAGGTACTCGATGCTTGTCTGAGTCTAAGGGTTTCCACTGCTTGTTTCCCCTTCCCCTCCAGCCTCATCTACTCTCTGCCAGTGACCCCACCCAGGTCCAACCTCCCTGTTTATTAAGAAGGCACGTTTGTCTGGCAGAGCCAGTGTGAGATGAAGAGATAGTCCTTCCCAGCCACCAGATAATCAGGAGTTTTGGCTGGACCTTTGAGCCCACACTGAGACAGTGAGGAGTCAGACAAAAAGCACAGACTGTGGCGCTGAAATGGATTAATAAGGAACTTAGTGAGGTGGGCAGGGACCCTCCAGCACAATATTCTACAGGTCCAGTTGGGGATGATACATTTCATTGGCAAACCACAACTATGAAAAAGAACGGCAGCCCATATTGAGGCAGTGTATTCTCTCTGACAATTCATTTCCCTAAAAACTACCCCTTCACACTACCTAAGGGTGCATTTGCAACAGAATTTATCATCCAGACATGAACACTAATGGCAACACTCAGTTCACTACTCTAAGATCACTGTGGTCTCTTGCTTTAATGATTTCTAAAGTTCTGATATCCATTTGTTCACTGCTATGTGATCTGAACCCAGATGATAGCCTCCACAGTGCCAGAGGTTGCATAGATCTATAAAACAGAAATAAGTACAAAAGAATTTTTCAGGAATGTACTCAGAAGTATGCCATGTGATGCTACCTTAAAGTCAGAATAATCTGCATTAAAGCTGGAATAAAGTTTCAGTTCAGTTTAGTCGCTCAGTCGTGTCCAACTCTTTGTGACCCCATGAATTGCACACGCCAGGCCTCCCTCTCCATCACCAACTCCCGCAGTTCACTCAAACTCACATCCATCGAGTCGGTGATGCCATCCAGCCATCTCATCCTCTGTCCTCCCCTTCTCCTCCTGCTCCCAATCCCTCACAGCATGAGAGTCTTTTCCAATGAATCAACTCTTTACATGAGGTGGCCAAAGTATTGGAGTTTCTGCTTTAGCATCACTCCTTCCAAAGAAATCCCAGGGCTGATCTCCTTCAGAATGGACTGGTTGGATCTCCTTGTAGTACAAGGGACTCTCAAGAGTCTTCTCCAACAGCACAGTTCAAAAGCATCAGTTCTTTGGCGCTCAACTTACTTTAAATTACTGCTACAAATGAAAAAAAAAAAAAACCCACTAATTTGAAAAGATCCACACACACACAATGGAATATTACTCAGTCATAAAAAAGAATGAACTTTTGCCATTTTCAAGAACATGGATTGATTGGAAGGCATTATGTTAACTGAAATATGTGAGAGAGAGGAAGACAAATGCTGTATAATACCATTTATATGGAGAATTAAAAAATAAAACAGACTAGGGAGATGAAGCAGACTCACAGATACAGAGAACAAGCTAGCAGTGGTTACCAGGGGAGAGCAGCAAGGGGGAGGGTAAGGGCAGGGATAGAAGATTAAGAGGTGCAAACTCATATGTATAAAATAGATAAGCTACAAGAATATACTGCAAAACAAAGGGGATATAGCCAATATTTTATAATAACTATAAATGGAACATCACATTTATAAATTGAGAATCACTTTGTTGTGTCCCTGAAACATAAAATATTGTACATCAACTATGAAAATGAAGAGAAAGTGTTAGTTGCTCAGTCTTGTTCTACTCTTTTTGACCCTAAGGACGGTAGCCCGCCAGGCTCCTCTAGCGATGGAATTCTCCAAGTAAGAATTACCCACTGGAGTGGGTAACCATTCCCTTCTCCAGGGGATCTTCCTGACTAAGTGATCATACCCAGGTCTCCTACATTGCAGGCAGATTTTTTGCCATCTGAGCCACCAGGAAAGCCCACTATAACTATAGCTCGGTTTAAAAACATATATATTCTCTCAGGAACTTTCACATATACAATACAGTATTATTAACTATGTGCTTCCCTGGTGGCTCAGTGGTAAAGAATCTGCCTGTAGATGCAGGAGATGTGGGTTCAATTGCTAGGTCAGGAAGATGCCCTGGAGGAGGACACGGCAACCCAATCCAGTATTCTTGCATGGAAAATTCCAGACAGAGGAGGCTGGTAAGCTACAATCCATGGGATTGCAGAGAGTAGGAAACCACTTGGCAACTTAACAATGGCAATGATTAACTACAGTCACCATGCTGTACATTATATCCCTGCTGCTGTTGCTGCTGCTGCTACATCACTTCAGTCGTGTCCGACTCTGTGCGACCCCATAGACGGCAGCCCACCAGGCTCCCCGTCCCTGGGATTCTACAGGAAAGAACACTAGGGCTTCTTTATTTTGTAAGTGAAAGTTGTGAATGTTTATGCCATTTGGTCATTTACACCCATTTCATCCATCCTCCAACTCCCTCTTGTGGCAACCGCCAATCTGCATCATGATGGACCTAGAGATCATCATACTGACTGAAGTGACTCAGACAGAGAAGGAGAAATATTATATGACATATCTTAGATGTATAATTTAAAAAGAGATGATACAAATGAATTTAACTACAAAATAGAAAGACTTACAGTCTCAGAGAACAAATTTATGGTTGCCGCTGGGGAACGATGTGGGACAGGGATAATTAGGGGATTTCTGATGGACATGTACACACTGCTATATTTAAAATGGATAAGCAACAAGGATGTACTGTATAACACAGGGAACTCTGCTTAATATTATGTGGCAGTACTGATGGAAGTTTGGGGGAGAGTGGATACGTGTATATGTATGGCTGAGTCCCTTCACTGTTTACCTGAAAACTGTCACAATAGTGTTAATTTGCTATACCCCAACACAAAATAAAAAAGCTAAAATTTTACAAACACTGTGCCTCCAGTGCAAGGGCTGTGAGCTCAAACCCTGGTTGAAGATCCTATGTGCCACATAGCAAACCAATCAACAAAATATCATCACAGAAAAAAGTGATGGGGATCCATGAAAGAAATAATTGATAAGCTAGATTTCAGTGCCTTTAAACTGCTGCTCTATAAAAATACACCAAGAGAACTAGAAGATGAGCCATAGTCTGGGAGAAAATATTTGCAAAAAACATGTCTGATGAAGGCTCTAATCTAAAATATACAAAGAACTCTTAATATTAATAAGAAGAAAACTAACATCTAATAAAAAATGAACAAAAGATAGGAATAGATACCTTGCCCAGGAAGATACTGAGATGCCAAACAAGCATATGGAAAGATGCTCCACATCATATACCATTAGGGAACTGCAAATTAAAAAAAAACAAGCAGATACCATGACATGCCTTTCAGAATGGCCAGCATTCAAAGGACTGGCAACACCAAATGCTGCTAAGGACGTGAATCAACAAGAACTCTCATTCCTCGGTAGTGGTGATGCAAATGGTAGAGCCACTTTGGCAGACAGTTTGCAAGTTTCTTAGTAAACTGTACATATTCAACACTGCTTGTAGGAATATAAATTGGTACAGCCAATTTACAGGGAAAACTGTAGCAGTTCCTCAAAAAATCAAAAATAACTCATAATACTTTCCGCAATTCCACTACTATCCAAAGGAACTGAAATCAGGACCTCGAAGAGAGCTCTGCACTCCCATGTTCATTGCAGCACTACTCACAATGGCCAAGAAAGGGAAGCATCCTAGGTGTCCAGTGACAGATGAATGGATAAAGAAGGTGCAAAATATACACATAATGGAACACCATTCAGCCTTAAAAAGAAGCTCATCTCTCCAGTTATTACAGCATGGATAAACCTAGAGGACCTGCTGCTACAGTGAAATAAGCCAGACACAGAAGGACAAATACTGCATGTCATTTATATGAAGAATCTAAAATGGTCAAAGTCACAAAAACAGAGTAGAGTGGTGGTTGCCATGGTCTATGGGAGGGTGAATGCAAAGGAATTGTAGACTTAAAAAACATTCACAACCTATGCATGAGACAGGGTACTCAGGGCTGGTGCACTGGGATGACCCTGAGAGATGGGATGGGGAGGGAGGTGTGAGTGGGGGTCAGGAAAGGGAACAATGTACACCCATGGCTGACTCATGTCAATGTATGGCAAAAGCCACTACAATATTGTAAAGTAATTAGCCTCCAATTAAAATAAATAAATTAAAAGAAAAAAAAATCACAGAAAAAGCTGACAGGTATGTTCTCTTTGGTACAAACGTTTAGGACTTCAACCCAGGAGGCAGCATCTCGAGTAACCCTGAGAGAACTCCTCCAAAGAAGGGAGGGGAGGAGCCAGGTTACATAGAAGTTTTGCAACAAAGGGCAGTAGTCTGAATATCAAAAGATTAAGATAAATGAAGGAAAACCAGATAACCCTGGTTAAGGAATTTAGCACTTTTCCATATATGGAAAGATGCAAGAATCGGGGCTCACTGAAATCATTCCTTTGATATGAACTTCACATATCTGGGGCCCGTATCCTGTATTTTTACATCCTGTGTTCCCTCAGGGTTCACCATCCGTGGTGGCTGCAACTGTCGATAACTGACAGTGTTTATTCACTGATACAGCAGGCAGTATTCCAATTCTCAGTATTAATGAAAAGTTACAAAGTTTAATTTTATAAAATGAATAAGTTCTAGGGATCTACTATATAATATACAGCTTATAGTTAAGAATACTATACTGTACACTAAGAGGTCAAATCTTATGGTAAGTGTTCTTATCCCAGATACAAACCATAAAGGGTGAGATAGCATCTGTCAAAATGGCCATCATCAAAAAGTCTATAAACAATAAATGCTGGAGAGGGTGTGGAGAAAAGGGAACTCTCTTGCATTGTTGGTGGGAATGTAAATTGATACAGTCTCTATGGAGAAGAGTATGAAGTTTCCTTAAAAATTCGGACTTAACTACCACATGACTCAACCATCCCACTACTGCGCATAAACCATTAGGAAACCATAACTGAATAAGACACATGTACTCCAATGTTCATTGCCACACTGTTTACAATAGATAGGCCACAGAACCAACCTAGATGTGCATCACCGAATGGATAAAGAAGCTCTGGTTTCTGTATACAATGAAGTACTACTCAGCCATAAAAAGACCATATTTCAGTGAGTTCCAATGTAGTGGGTGAACATAGGGCCTATTATACAGAGTGAAGAAAGTCAGAAAGAGAAATATAAACATCGTATCCTGACACATATACATGGAATCTAGGAGATAGCACTGATGAATGTATTTGCAGGGCAGGATGGAGATGCAGACATAGAGGACAGACTTGGTGACAGGGCTGGACGAGAGGGAAGGACAAACCGAGAGTAATACTGAAACATACACATTACCATATGGAATATCGACAGCCAATGGGGATTTGCTGTGTGATGCAGGAAACTCAAACTGGTGCTCTGTGAAAACCTAGACAGGTGGGAAGGAGTGGGAGGTGGGGGGATATTCAAGGGGGAGGGGACATATGTATACCTATGGCCGATTCATGTTGATGTATGGCAGAAACCAACAGAATATTGTAAAGCAACTATACTCCGATTAAAAATAACCTTAAAAAGGATGAGAGGGAAATTCTGGAGGTAATGGATATGTTTATGGCATAAACTGTGGTGGTCATTTCACAGGAGTAGACTTATCTCCAAACTCATCAATAAATAAATCAGAAAAATACTGGTTAGCAAGGAAAACTAGCATATCCCAGTTAAGAGTATGCCACTGAAGGTCACCATGAGGTAGACACCCTCAGTGGATGTAACACAAAGCTCCAAAATGTTTGAAGGGCCCCAAACATACCTATCTCTCACTTGCCCTTTTTCATAAACCACTCCCACTTTCATTCATTTAACCACCCACAAGTGTCTATTCCTTCCCTACTGTTTGCCAAACTACAGTCAAGATAACTTGATTTCAATTATTATTATTTTTTAGTGGCGTGGGCTCTGGCTCCCCCACCGAGGGCAGAGAGCGCCAGTTCAGTGGCTTCAAGGCATCATCCCACCTCAGGGGAGTGCCACCCTGATTTCTGAAAAACTCCATAGACAGAAGACAAGATGATTAAAGCATCTAATCTCCATAGGGTTTCCCTGTACTGGAATAAGAGCACAGGACACATTCCATGTCAGCTTTACATGATTTTTCTCAGATTTACTCACAATCCCAAAAGCACAGGCAGACTCAGAAAATACTGCAGGTTTGGGTCTCAACCCCCAAAGGAAAGTCCATACCACAACTGAGTCATACGAATTTTTTGGTTTCCCAGTGCTTTCATAAAATTTATGTTTATACTATACTATAGGTTATTAAGTGGGCAATAGCATTATGCCTCAGAACAATATAGATATCTTAAATTAAAAACACCTCTTTGCTAAAAGAAAAAAGATGGTAACCATTATCTGAGCCTTCGCTGAGTCCATCATTTTTGCTGCTGAGGGTGTGAACATTGCAAGAGGTATCAAAACGTGACAGAAAGACATGAAGTGAGCAAACGGTGTTGGCAACATGGAGCCGAAAGACTTGCTGGAAGCAAGGTTGACTGACACAAACTTTTAATTTGGTAAAGAAAAAGAACAAAGAAAAGAAAAGCAGTACCTGTGAAATACAATAACACAACATGCAACAGAGTGAAGTGTGCCTGGAACTGTGAAGGGCAGTTTCCCATCCAAGGCGTTGTCTTTAAATATGCATCCCACCATGTGAGAACCTGGTCCCTGGTCACGATTACCACAGCCTCATCCAGCCTGCCATGCACTCAACTTATAATTACTTCCCACCGGAAGACTTATACTTTCCCAAGGCCCACCACTCCCTTGCATGAGGGAATTCACATTTGACTGCTGTCATGTCACCATTTCCTTTACATGACAGCTGCTTCTCGACTCTATAATTTTATGGTCAGTGGCTAGATCTTTTTCTCAGCTCTCCAAGTACTAGCATGGAGTCTTCTATGAGCAGAGGTTAAATTACTGTTTAGGGAATAAATGAGCCTGTGAGCACGAGGATGAATTTCTTAGAATTTAATTTTACATTTTTGAATTAATGAAGCATACACAGTCACTTATAATTTTGTAAAACACGGACTATAAAACATGGGGAAACAAAATACCATCCATCTTACTTTCCCTGTATTTCTTGATGCCACATATTGCCCTGCTTAATTTTTTCATATTGTCAAGGAAATAACATATTGTAATGCCATGCTATCTTGCACCAGCTTATTAAATAAGATGGAAGCTTTCCCATTTGTTTTTTTTTTAAATTTTATTTTATTTTTAAACCTTACATAATTGTATTAGTTCTGCCAAATATCAAAATGAATCCACCACAGGTATACATGTGTTCCCCATACTGAACCCTCCTCCCTCCTCCCTCCCCATACCATCCCTCTGGGTCGTCCCAGTGCACCAGCCCCAAGCATCCAGCATCGTGCATTGAACCTGGACTGGCATCTCGTTTCATACATGACATTTCACATGTTTCAATGCCATTCTCCCAAATCTTCCCACCCTCTCCCTCTCCCACAGAGTCCATAAGCCTGTTCTATACATCAGTGTCTCTTTTGCTGTCTCGTACACAGGGTTATTGTTACCATCTTTCTAAATTCCATATATATGCGTTAGTATACTGTATTGGTGTTTTTCCTTCTGGCTTACTTCACTCTGTATAATAGGCTCCAGTTTCATCCACCTCATTAGAACTGATTCAAATGTATTCTTTTTAATGGCTGAGTAATACTCCATTGTGTATATGTACCACAGCTTGCTTATCCATTCATCTGCTGATGGACATCTAGGTTGCTTCCATGTCCTGGCTATTATAAACAGTGCTGCGATGAACATTGGGGTACACGTGTCTCTTTCCCTTCTGGTTTCCTCAGTGTGTATGCCCAGCAGTGGGATTGCTGGATCATAAGGCAGTTCTATTTCCAGTTTTTTAAGGAATCTCCACACTGTTCTCCATAGTGGCTGTACTAGTTTGCATTCCCACCAACAGTGTAAGAGTGTTCCCATTTGTTTTACACAACAGAAAACCTCTTATCCCTAAGACCGATAAACAACAGTGTGACTGATGTCATTGGTACACTTAGATTATAAGCTTTGAGAAGCAACCTTTGAAAAGTAGCAAGAACATAAGAACACAGATTTATCTTTAAATTCCTCATACAGAACACAAACCCCAAGGAATTATACACTGTGCACCCTCTGGGATGCCTCGTTCTATACTACTTATAGAACACTGAATGCTATCTTCAGTCACAAAGTACAGAATTTGGCTCAGCTTCATTAGGTGTGGGAAGAATTGCTGGAGGAACACTGGGACATCCGGTGGCTTGGGCCCTCTCTTCCTCACCTCTCAAAGCTGTGATACCCAGGATCTCTGATAGCTGACAGAAGGGGTGGGGTTGGCGGGGGGAAGAAGACTGGCGGGGTGTTCTACAGTCCTCATTCAGAGTCCCCATCTTCATATCTCTCAGAATCGGACACTCCTCCCTTTCCCGAACTGTGTCCACAAGCCTCCAAACAAAGTTTCACCTCTTAGAGTTTCGGCAGGGGAGAATTCTGGGAGTTCAGTGCATGGGTGCCGCTTTGTGTCGCCATCTTTACTGCCCCATGCCTGGTTCGCACTTGGCGCTCTCCCGGTGACTGGAGTTAGGGCCTAGGTTTCCTTCATTTACAGAATCAAGTAATCGCTTACCTTACAGAATGTGTTAGATCAAGATGTACCAAAGAAATCAGCCTAAGAGAGTTGTAGGAACCGTCCCCTGCTGATCTCAGAGATGAGACTTTGGGCCTTATCTTTGTTACAGGACGGGGGAATGGTCCCTTGAGTCCACATTCAGGTCCTCACCTTGCCTACAGATCAGTCCTGGGAATCCACTCTTAGCCACACGAACACGCTGAACATCAGTCCGAGCTCTTCGCCACCAACAGGGAAGTTTTGCAGAGACACTTCCGGCTATGGCTGCCCTGTGCACGATCTCTGAGGGATAATGGAAGGGGCGGGGCTCTGTGGGGACCCCGTCGTTCAGCGTTCAGCAGTCCCTGGGTCATCACTTAGGGTCCTCACCGTGCCATCTGTCAGAGCCCAGGACCCTTAGCACTATGGACTTGAGTCCTCCTGCCCCTAAACGAAGCCCTCACCTCTCAGAGTCCCTAGTGGGGAATCAGGGCACTTCTCTGTGCATCTCTCCTTGACAGGGGCAGCGCCATTCTGTGAGCCTTCCTCCTTGGTGGGAGAGACCCTCTCATGGGCACTGATGGTCCTCATCTTCCTAGTGGTGATGGCCAAGATGCCACCATCCTCAGAACTGAGGTTCCATCCATTCCCTCGCTGAAATCAGAGAGAAATGAAGAGGCTTCTCATCCCTATAACTCTGCCTGGAACCTCTGGGGTTAGGAATAGGGGCAGGGGTCTGTAAAGCCTCCTCATCTGTGGGTCTAGTGATACTTCTTTCTTCACTCAGGCACCTCACCATGGTCCTGGCCAGTCCTGGGACCTGACCCTCCAACCTGAGATTCTCCCTCTACTGAACTGAGGCCATTCTTCTTAGACTGAGACTTTGAACTCACAGAGAATTACAAAGCTTATAAAAGGGAATGTCCTGTCTGGGCATTCTAGGCCTGAGAGGAAGTTTGGGCACGTCTCTGAATGACCTGTATTTTATGGTGGTTTTCTCTCCAGACCCCACTTATGGGGGCCCAAATTTTGTCTCTCTCTTGGATTAAAAGATTCCTGGGGAACACCACATCTCAGCAAACTCTTGAGCAGTGTCCCTTATGCAAACCTTACAGTTTCATGTCCCAGACTTAACCTGAGATGGGGAAAATAACACAGAAGGCAGGGGGCAGAATGAGGTGTGCTCCCAGAGAAAAATGCTGCTCCATCCTTTTCAAAAGCCAGAGTCAGTCTCTTTTCATGACTTGTTTTAATTGATTGACAGGCATACTTTTCAAACATTCTACTGCATGTAATCATGCGTCACAAATACTGTGTTTCGTTACAAACTGAAAGTTTATGGTAACCATTCATTGAACACATCTATGGCATCATTTTCCCAACATCATGTATTCACTTGGGGTCCCTGTTCCACATATTGTTAATTCGTTAAACATATTAAACTCTTTCCTTATTTATTTCTTATGGTGCTCTGATCAGTTGTCTTTGTTACTATTGTAACATATTTGTAAATTAAGCTATGTGTATTTTTTAGACATCTTCTAGTAAGTGTACAATAGGATTAACAACTTTTATAAGCACTGGGAACCCTCCAAATTCCTAATGCTTAACTCTATGGCCATGTTACCTTTACTGCACTGATCTAGAACCCAAGTCACCATATCTGAGATATGAGTACAATTCTAAAGGAAAAAAGCCATCCAAGATGGTTTTGTACTATTCTGATTGAGGTTATTGGACACTGCACAGAGAGACGATCTTACTGTCCTTATCATCTGTTTCTCTTCGTTATTCATGTCATTTATTGATGTAGCCTTCAAGGCTTTGTGCCTGAAGAAGTGTATTGGAATATATCCAGAGTCCTTGCTTTTATCCCAAGATACATTTGAGTGTTAAGGAACACAAGTTCTGCTTTAGGCCAAGAGGAGTATAACAGCGTTGGATCTAGAGGAATTCAGAGAGGACTCTAATTCCAGGCCTATCAGTCACTAGTGTTCCCCAGCAAGGGTTCACTGCCTGATGCACCTAGAAGCCAATACTATGGAACATGCTTTTGAGAGACAAACTTTAATCCAAGGTGGAGTAGCAAGAAGACAGAAAGTGGGGCTCTCAAATCTGCCTCCTCAATCCAGAGTTTGAGGTAAAATGAAAGGGTTTAGGGGAACTGCAAACTTGGAACCTAATTGGCTAGTCTTGAATTAGTTCATGTAAGCTATTCATGCTGCTAGAAGCCAGATTTTCCATATTGAAGGACTTCATACAGTTCTCCCCTGGCCACATTCCTACTCTGAGAGTTCCATAGACTGAATCCTCTGGGTTCTGCAGTCATCCTGGAAACATAGGCTCCTTTTTGGCACATGCATAATGCTGCCTCTAAAAATAACTCAAGGTTTGGTTAATCAACAACCTGTTTTAAGGAGGCAAAACCACTTTAAACTGGTCAATGCTTTATGCTTCAATCCCCCCATTTATCTTTGTACATTCTTCAAGCTTGTGGGAAATCATCCTCAATTTGGTTAATGAGTCTCAAATTCTATAGAAAATGATAATCCCAGGTCCCAGAGTTTTGTACCACCAGGACTGGAGTGTTACATAAGCACTGACAAGGTTGGATTAATTGGTATTTAAGAAAGATGATTATCAGAGGCTTTGTTTCCTTCACATGTCTCTTTTCAGGCTATTGCTTGAAGTTTGGCGTTTTGGTGCCTGGATGGAATTTATTACTATTGGGTCATCTGTCTTGGCTCTTCCTGGCCACTCCTCAGCCCAAACTGAGCTCTGCAGTTGACTGACCAATTTCTTCCACTGTAGTGCTCAAAATAGTTTACCTTTTGGCCAGCAAACAGAGCCTGGACCTACTGTGTTTAACCAATGCTTGCTGCCTCTTCCCAGCCTTCATGGATGGAAGTCGACATCAACCAGCACTCTTATCAGGAACTAGAGGTCTCCCTGGAAAGCCCTTGCATTCATTCCTACATTCAGGCTGTAGGAAAGCCTTCAGGGCTTGTCTATCTGTGGCTCAGGGCGCTTTGTTCCTCTCTAGGGAGAAAATGGGCAAACTTGAGGCATCGCCCCTTAATTTAGGACCCAATTCCATCTCCTAGTTTGGTTTCTGGAAAGCGTTGGCTGTATGAGTTCCCTGGAGAAACCACTGAGAAGAATGGATAGTCTCAAGGTGACCAGCTTGGATCTGAGGGTTCACTTAAAGAACCCTGAAAAGTTTTCCATTATTATATGTGCTTGTCAAACTGTAGCTTGAAAGGAACATGTGCTACCCAGCTTCCAAGGAATCTGTCCCACCAGTTCCAAGACTGGAGCCCATTTGGTCACAGGCTCCTAGTATTTCTGCCCGGCCATGTGCTGAGGGCATGCTTGTCTACTGAGGAGGGTCCTATAGAAGTTCAGGCTCTGTCTCAGTCTCCATGTAGAAAAACTTATCTAGTGAGTAGGAAGCTGAGAGAGTGATTGCATCCCATTGAAGAAAGTGAAAGAGGAAGCTGTCTTAGACTCAGGCAGAGCTGACTTTCAGAGAGCAATTCAGGAGCACACACATTCAAACACCGATTTCCTCACTTCCTTTCTGAGCATGCTGGGGTTTAATCTTTCTGGTAGAAGACCTAAATACTTTATCCCTCCAGCAGAGATCACCGACAAGCAAATCTAGATGTCTGGGCAATTTCCAGGGGAAATACATTCACTCCAAGGCCTCTGTGTAGCCCATGGCCTTTTAGACCACAACCAATGGCTATTTTTCCTGGTAAAATTTCATTTTTAACATCACGCATGCCCAAATATATAAAAGTAGTTCAGTACTACCTCCCTGCTATTCTGGCTGATACAGAATAGGACTAGACTTTTTAGTGAGGAAACACCAGAATGTGCCCTATTGTATGAAATTCCTTAGCTGGATTACGGTGCATTCTTCTGTGTGGTGGTGGAGGGTACTTTTCCTGCTTTATACTCCCTCATCTTACATTTATACTCACACAACTACAAGGTAATCAGGACTGGTTTCATTAAGAATACACTCGTGTGGAACTCCAAGTATCATAAGAGACTACTACAAACAACTATATGCAAATAAAATGGACAATCTAGGAGAAAAGCACAGATTCTTAGAGAGGTACAGCCTTTCAAGACTAAACAAGGAAGAAATAGAGAACATGAGTAGATGGATCACAAGTACTGAAAGAGTGATTTAAAATTTTCCAATAAAATGTCCAGGACCAGGGGGCTTCTCGGGTAATTCAAACAAACACTTAGAGATTCTATCAACCTCTTCCAAAAAGAATTACAGAGGGAGGAACACTCCCAAGCTCATTCTATGAGGCCACCATCACCCTGAGAGCAAAACCAGACAGAGAAGCACGCACGAAAACAAAAAAAAGAAAAGAAAAGAAAAGAAAATGACAGGCCAATATCACTGAAGAACCCAGATGGAAAAATCCTGAACAAAATACTAGTGAACCAAAAAAGACAGTCTCTTCAATAAGTGGTGCCTTGAAAACTGGACAGTTACATGTAAAATAATGAATTTAGAACATTCTGTAATACCATACAAAAAAATAAACTCAAAATGGATGAAAGACTGAAATGTAAACCCAGATTCTATAAAACCCTCAGAGGAAAACCTAGGCAGAACACTCACTGTTTGACACAAGTTGCAGCAGTATTTTTTTCTTTTAGTAAAATGGTTTTTGATCCACCTCCTGGAGTAATGAAAATAAAAAGAAAAACAAACAGGTGACCTTTAATTAAAGTCAAAAGCTTCCACACAGCAAAAAGAAACCAAAAACAAAAAGACAACTCACAGAATCAGAGGAAATATTTGCAAACAAAGCAAACAACAGTGCAATTATCTCCAAAATATATAAATAGCTCATGCACCTCTGTGTCAAATAAACAATCCCATAAAAAAGTAGGCAGAGTGTATAAACAAACATTCCTTCAAAGAAGACATATAGATGACCAAAAAGCATATGAAAAGATGCTCAACATCACTAAGTATCAGAAAAATGCAAATGAAAAGTACAATGAGGTATCACCTCACACCAGCCAGAATGGTCATCATCCCCAAATCTGCACACAATAAATGATGGAGTGTGGAAAAAAGGGAACACTGTTGCACTCTCGGTGGGAATGCAAATTGACACAGTCACTATGGAGAACATTATGGAAGTTCCTTGAAAAATGAAAAATAGAGTTACCATATGATTTACCAATCCCACTCCTGGTACATATCCAAAGAAAACCATGATTCATAAATATACATGCACTTCAGTCTTCATTGCAGCACTATTTACATTAGCGAAGATATCAGTTCAGTTCAGTTCAGTTGCTCAGTCGTGTCCGACTCTTTGCGACCCCATGAATCGCAGCAAAGATATGGAAGTAACCTAAATGTCTCTTAACAGAGGATTGAATAAAGTAAATGTCATACACATATACAATAGGATATTATTCAGCCATAAAAAGAATTAATTAATGACATGTGCAGCAACATGGATGGACCTAGGGAATGTCATACTAAGTAAAGTAAGACAGAGAAAGACAAATAGCATATGTTATCACTCGTAAGTGGAATCTAATTTTTAAAAAATGACACAAATGAACTTGCTTCCCTGGTGGCTCAGCTAGTAACGAATCTACCTGCAATGTGGGAGACCTGGCTTTGATCCCTGGGTTGGGAAGACCCCCTGGAGAAGGGAATGGCTACCCACTCCAGTATCCTGGTCTGGAGAATTCCATGGACTGTATAGGCCATGGGGTTGCAAAGAGTTGGATAAGACAGTGACTTTCATTTCACTTCACAAATAAACTCATTTACAAAACAGAAACCGACTTATGGATATCAAAAACAAGCTTATGATTACCACTGGAGAAATGTTGGGGGAGGGATACTTTAGGAGCCTGAGATAAACATAGACGACTGTTGTGTCTGACTCTTCGTGACTCCATGGACTGTAGTCCACCAGGACCCTCCATCCATGGAATTTTCCAGGTCAGAATACTGGAGTGAGTTGCTATTTCCTGCTCTAGGGGATCTTCCTGACCCAGGGACTGAACCCACTTCTCTTGTGTCTCCTGCATTGGCAGGTGATTCCTCACCACTGTGCCACTTGGGAAGCCCACATCTACAACTAAGATATATATATATATATATATATATATATATAATAGCAATAACCCCAAAGCGCCTACTGTATAACACAGGGAACTCTACTCAATAATCTGTAGTAACCTGTATGACAAAACAATCTGAAAATGAGTGAATATGTGTATGTATAACTGAATCACTCTGTTATACACCTGAAACTAACACAACATTTTAAATTAATTATACTCAATAAAACACAATAGAAAAATAATACTACCATAATATCCAGCAATCTGACTCCTGAGCATATATCCTGAGAAAATCATAATTCGAAAATGGAATAATCACCCCAATGTAAATTGCAGCAATATTTACAATACCCAAGACATGGGAGCAAACTAAATGTCCATCAACAGAGGAGTAGATAAACACGTGGTCCAGAAATACAAAGGAATATTACTCAGCCATAGGAAAGAATGCCATTTGCAGCAATATGGATGGACCTAGGGACTATCATATTAAGTGAAGTAAGTTAAAGACAAATATATCCTTCATATGTGGAATCTAATTTTAAAAAGTGATAAAATGAACATAATACAAAACAGAAAACTTACAGATCCTGAAAACGAACTTATGGGTACTAAAGGGGAAATGTAGTGAGGGAGGGATAAATCAGGAGCTTGGGATCAACATACATACACCCCTATATATAAAATATATAACCAATAAGGACCTCCTACATAGCACAGGGAACTCTAATCAATATTCTGTGATAACCTATATGAGAAAAGAAATTGAAAATGAATTTATATATATATATATATGTGTGTGTGTGTGTGTGTGTGTGTGTGTGTGTGTGTGTAACAGTACTACTTTGCTATATTCCTAAAACTAACACAACATTGTAAAACTATACTCCAATAAATTAAAAAAAATAGACTACCTGGGCATATATCTGAAGAAAACCATACTTTGAATAGGAGCAAGCACCCCCATGTTCCTTGCAGCACTGTTTACAAGAACCAAGACATGGAAACAACCTAAAGGTCCATCAACAGATGCAAAAGATGTGATACATAAATACAGTGGAAGAATACTCAGCCATAAGAAAGAACGAAAGAATGCCATTTTCAGCAACATGGATGGACCTAGAGATTGTCTGAGTAAGTCAAAGACAAATACCGTAGTATATTGCTCACAGGAAAATCTAATTTTTTTAAATGACACTAATGGACTTATTTACAAAACAGAAACAGACTCGCACAGTTTGAAACAGATTTAGGGTAACCAAAGGAGAACTTTGTGGGCAAGGATACATTAGAAGCTTGAGATGAACATACACATACAACCAATATAGAAAATAGATAACTGAACAGGACCTCCTATACTCAATATTCTCTAATAGCCTATGTGGGAAAAGAATCTGGAAAAGATTGAATATATGTGTAACTGAATCACTTTGCTGTACACCTGAAACTAACACAAGATTGTAAATCAACATATCTCCAATAATTTTTTTTTTTCAAAGAATATCCATCTGTAACAATACCTCTGTGCTGTCACCTTAGGCAAAGGGGAAAACCCCCATCACCTCCATAAAGCAAAGTTTCCAGTCCAGGAGCAAGGTGTTTTATCTCCCGATTCAGAGGACCCTCATTAACTACAGGTTGAATAAAGTCTCGCCACATTCATCCCATAGCCAACTCCTATTAGCCAATCCCAATACATAAAACAGTCAGACACAGACAAATATAGGCAATTAAATCCAAAGGCCTGGAACCTTAAGCCAGTGTTCAGACCTCTAACCCAATCATTTGAGCACCTCAGTAGCGCTAACCTCTGACACTGTCCTCTTAGGGTGGGTCTTTAACCCAGGACTGTAGCCTTAGGATTCTAATCAGACAGAAGAAACTCTCCTAGGTGGGACTCTAACCCACAGTGGTGGTGTTGTTCTTCAATCAGTTCGTCACATCTGACTCTGTGCAACCCAATGGACTGCAGCATACCAGGCTTCCCTTGTCCTTCACTTTCTTCTTGGGTTTGCTCAAACTCATGCCCATTGAGTCAGTGATGCCATCCAACCATCTCATCCTCTCTAACACACAGTCCTGATGAGATTATTAGACTACAGGCACATTCTAACTTCATATAGCACATTTAGTTATAGGCATATTTTAAGGAGTTTACTCACCCCAAAGATGTCTGATCCAGGAGCTGTTTCCTTCCTTAAAAGTGAAAGGAGCCCCAGAAGCCAGAGGAGCCCAGAGTGCCATGGCTAGCAAACAGGAACCCGAGAGCCAACTCTCTAGACAAACTCAGTATAGGTGGCCACTCAGGGTTGCTGTTGAGGGCCCACCAGGGGCTACAGTGCATCAAGCAGATGGTCACAAGTCCTAAACCTCAACAAGGCTGCCCAGACTAAGGGAACATGGGCTCAAGCCCAATGCTCAGAGAAGTCAATACTTAGGGCAAGAGCTTTAGAGAAAAGAGCTTTACTGCAAGGCCAATCAATGCAGGAGGCAAGGTATCAAATCTCTCTTCAATCCAGGAGCCTGGGTGCAATCTAAGGGGTCAGGGGAATTTCTAACTTGAAAGGTAATTGGCTAGTCTTCAATTAGTCTGTTTCAGCTACTCAGGTTACAGGAAGCCAGGTTTTCCTCCTCAAGGACTTCTCACTTTGTAAATGGCCCAGGGCAATATTTCTCTTCTCTGAGTTTTGCAGACTGAAGAGCTTGGCTCCAGGGTCATCCTGAGGTCATGTGTTCCTTCTTGGACACATGCAGTTCCTTCTTTGTAAAATGACTCAAGGTGTGATTAATCAACAATCTATTCGAAAAGGTCAAACCAGTTTAAGCTGGTTAATTGTTTACATGCTGTTTCACTAGCCCCCTGAACTCCAGCACATTACCCAAACTCCAAGACAAAGAAAATCACAGTGAATTAAAATGTTGCCTAGCAAGGACAATCATATAACATTCACACCAGAGGATATGACATGGAATGTGCTTGAGGTAGAATCTTTCCCCATTGGAAACAACTCAGAGTTCTTAGAAATTTTGTCATTGATCAGTATCTTCCCTCCCAGATACCCTTTCATCTAAATAATGAATATTTCCACGTATTTAAGTACCAACAAAAAGTCTAGAACTTGTCTAGAATTTGCCTAGTTACACACAAGATAAAATAATCAAGTAGGTCCTTAAGGAGAGGTCTCTGGCTCCCTCAACCCAGGGTAAAGGTCACCAGTCCAGGAGACTGTGGATTCTCTGAGGCCCTCCATCTGAGGATCTGGCCTTGCTCACCACTCTCACTGTCTCTCTAGCCCACCAGGCAACTTCCCTTGAAATGACCTCTCGCTGAAGGCTCTGCTTTTAACTAAGGCTCCAAAGCGAGACAGTGTATTAAAAAATGGAGATATCAGTTTGCCGACAAAGGTCCCTGTAGTCAAATCTATCGTTTTCCCAGTAGTCATGTATGGATGTGAGAGTTGGACCATAAAGAAGATTGAGTGATGGAGAACTGATGCTTTCAAACTGTGATCTTGGAGAAGACTCTTGAGAGTCTCTTGGATAGCAAGGAGATCAAGCCAGTCCATCCTAAAGGAAATCGACCCTGAATATTTATTGGAAGGACTGATGCTGAATCTGACTCCAATACTTTGGCCACCTGATGGAAAGAGCCGACTCATTGGAAAAGACCCTGACGCTAGGAATGAAAGATTGAGGGCCGGAAGAGAAGGGGCAGCAGAAGGCGAGATGGTTGGATCGCATCACTGACTCAATGGACATGAGTTTGAGAAAACTCTTGGAGAGAGTGAAGGGCAGGGAGGCCTGGTGAGCTGCAGTCCATGGGCTCTCTAAGAATCAAACACAACTGAGTGACTGAGGACGCACACACACACACACACACACACAACACTCCATGATATATATATATCATATATCTATCCATTGATACATCAACGGACATTTAGGCTGCTTCCCTGTATTGGTTATTGTGAATAATCCTGCAACAAATACAGGAATGAAAATATCTCTTGGAGAGTCTAATTTTAATTTTTTCGGATTAAAACCCAGAAGTGGGCTAGCTGAATCATATGGTAATTCAATTTTTAATTTTTTGAGGAACCTCAATATTGTTTTCCACGATGGTTGCACCCATCAACATTCTCACTAACATTATAAAAGAGTTCTCTAAATGCTTGCACTTAATCATCTTCCTCTGTCCTAGACAGGGAGCAAGACAATCAACTTTTCAAATGATTGATGTGGTAAAATCACTTAACATCAGATCTACTCACTTAAATATTTAGGCACACAATACAGTAATGTTAAATATAGGCACAATGTTACCCAGCAGATCTCTGGAATTGGTTCATCTTGCATAACTGAAACATTATACCAAGTGAAAAGCAACTGCACATGCACATGCAGTCACCATGTGCAGTGATCTTGGAGCCCCCCAAAATGAAGTCTCTCACCGTTTCCATTGTTTCTCCATCTATTTGCCATGAAATGATGGGACCGGATGCCATGATCTTTGGTTTTTGAACGTTGAGTTTTAAGCCAGCTTTTTCTCTTCTCTTTCACTTTCATCGAGGTTCTTTAGTTCTTCTTTGCTTTCTGCCATAAGGATGGTATCATCTGTGAATCCTAGGTTATTGATATTTCTCCCTGAAATCTTGATTCCAGCTTGTGCTTCATCCAGCCAAGCATTTTGCAAGATGTACTCTGCATATAAGTTAAATAAGCAGGGTGACAATACACAACCTTGATGTATTCCTTTCTTTCTAGTTGACATAGCTATAAGTATTAGCTATTGTATTCTTACAATAATGTAAGCTAGAGAAAACAAAATATTATTAAGAAAATCTTAAGAGAAAATATATTCACAGGACTGTATTAATCAATATTATAAATTTACAGCATGCATTTGCAAGAACTGACAATTGCCTTATTGACAATATTACATATATTGTCATATAAATATATTGCCTTATATGACAAAAAGACTATAGATGCAAAACACTAAATATCAAAAATGAAAAAATAATGTGAAAAGCAATTCATAGTTACAGGTACAATGATTCAAGCATCGATAATGAAGAAGCAGCAATATGATTGCTTTATAGTAGCCTAGTGTAACTGATAGGATTGCTTCATTGTAGCCAAGCATATATAGTAATGAATGGATCACTAAAAATTTTTATATCCTACACTATTTCAGTCATATTTATAATAAAGTACTGAAAACATTGTTACTTTAAGAGAAAACACTTACCTGTGATGACAGGCTGATGTGCCGTTTATCCATTCACAAGAGAGAGATGGGACAGTGTATAGTAATAGAATTCTATCACACCACATTTGAGTGATGTGATATTTGTCTTTGTCTGACTTCACTTAAGGAGAAGGCGATGGCACCCAACTCCAGTACTCTCGCCTGGAAAATCCCATGGACGGAGAAGCCTGGTAGGCTGCAGTCCATGGGGTCGCTGAGGGTCAGACACGACTGAGCGACTTCACTTTCACTTTTCACTTTCATGCATTGGAGAAGGAAACGGCAACCCACTCCAGTGTTCTTGCCTGGAGAATCCCAGGGACGGGGGAGCCTGGTGGGCTGCCGTCTCTGGGGTCGCACAGAGTCGGACACGACTTATATTGAAATACAGCAATAAATGGGATATACTTTGTTCATAAACACAAATACGGAAGTCAAATTAACCTTCAATTACAAGAAGGGTATTTCAATAGTGCCAAAAAGAAAGCCCTAAACAGAAAAAGATACATTTCCCAGTTACTGAGGTCAAGCAAGAACAAAACAAGACATAAAATGTGTTCCCTTCAGATCCACCTTGGCACTCAATTACTTGAAATACTTACTTCTCTTTTCAACCTCAAGATGAAGGATCTTCCCTGGATGTCACTATGTGGGAGGAGCTGGCAGACTTGGTTCTGGAATGTGCTCTGCCCACGGCGGTAGCACTCTGTATTTCTCAGCTCTCAAGGCCTCTCTCTACCTCATCCTATGATGGAATTCAGGACCTCCAAGGGCTGACAGCAGCAAGTGGACACTACAGAACCCCAGTGGTTCTGGGTGGCTATTTCTTTCACTTCTTTTTAAGGGGCTTCACATATATATTTGACAATTCCTACTCTGACCTGAGATTGCCCTCCTTAGACCAAAGGTCTCACGTCCCTGACAACTGTACTGAGACAACAGAGAAAAGAGATGTTCAGCTTGAGAGCTCTGCCTGAAGCCTTCTTACACCTAATATTCTGGGGCGTTGCATTCCTCAGTCCAGTTGCATGGGTGTCTTCCTAAAGGCCCTTGCCCCTTTGATTAAAGCCTTCTTGGGAAATGCCACATCCCTGAAAGGCCCTGAGTACTTTCTCTACTGCAGACCTTGCAGAGAAGGAATCCCTGTCCTAGGAGTGATAAGAGATAGGAAATCCATGGCATAAGTAAGGGGGCCCAGGCAGAGACCTGTGAGAGAAACAAAACGTGGTAACCTGTCCCTTCTCTCCTTCAGCCAGACTTCTCAGACAATCTCTGTTCTAATAAATAAACTTTATATTTTAGATCTAATAGATATTTTTTATACAAAGGAATGGCTGTGAGATGATTTTTTTGCGTCCCTTACTGATCTTATAAGCTTATCTGAAAGTTAAAATGTTCAGATCTTTTAAGATTTCTGAACCCTCATATGTATGGACAGATGATCCTATTGTTAGCAAACACTATCTCTTTTTTCTTCTCTTTATATGTCACATTTATTTTGGCATTATTATTATTATTGCTCTGGCTATGTATTAAAATATAATAGTTGGACCTGAGAGTTCCTCTTCTTAATGCTTCATACATTTCACAGTAAGGAGAATAAAAAGGGAATTAAGGGCATAAGGTCAGATCAGGCTTGCAGGAGTGAGAGGGTGAGCTTTAGACTAACTCAAATCAAGGGCTTATGGCCATCCCTGTCACTTAAACAGCCATGGAAAAGTTTGTCACATCATTAAACTCTCTGAGAGAGCCTCAGGCTCTTTAACTGTGAAGGGAGTTTGACAAGCCCTGTCTGGAAGGACTGGTGGCATGTGGTGGTAACTGTAAAGCATCTGCCACAGTGCCTGGCAGGCACCAACCATATCCCTCCCTTCTCAGGACCCGTGGCTATACTTTGCAACGAAGATCTCACCTCCCTTAGGCCTGATATAGGGCTTCCCTGATGGCTCAGCAGTAAAGGATCTGCCTGAGATATAGGAGCTGCAGGAGACGCAGACTCGGTCTCTGGGTCAGGAAGATCCCCTGGAGGAGGAAATGGCAACCCAGCCTAGAATTCTTCCTTGGAATATCCCATGGACAAAGGAGCCTGGCGGCCTATAGTCCATGGAGTCACAAGAGAGTCAGACATGACTTAGCAAATCAACAAGAAGAAGAAGGCCTGGTATAAGAAGAAGGCCTGGTATAATAGGTGAGGGAGAGCCTTGCCTGACAGTCTTCCCCTGAGCTTTCTAGAATCACATCAAAGGGGAGGGCATGGCTCTCCTTTGTTCCCTCTATTCAGGGATGAGTGACCCCTCAGTCTCCACTCGGGCTTCACAATTTGACTTCTGGTGGGGCCTGGGGAATCCCTTCCTTCTTGACCTGAGGCCTGTCTCCTCATAGTAAGACCGATACCTCCCTGTGAGCCTGGAGGAGGAAGTAAGAGTGGCCTTATCTAGCCACCCCTACCCATGGTCTCACAAGAATGAAAGCTGTGGCAAGCTCCTTGGGAATGACAGACAGTTCTTCTCAGGGGCTCAAATCAGGGTCCCAAATTTGACTCTCAGCCAAGCCCAAGACTCCCCCTTCTATTGACATGTGAACACCACCATCAGACCAAACCTTAACTTTCCTGCTACTCCTCCGTCAGAGCTGAAGGGTACCTTGGCCTGGTAAGTCTGCCTGAGGCCTTCTAAGCTGAGAGTAGGGAACATACTGTGTGGCCATCCTGGTATTTGTGTTCCCACGATCTTTGCTGTCCTCACTGTCTTGGAAAGAACCTGGAAATATTCCCCAACTGGAAACATTCCCTGATTTGCCTTAAAGCTTCTCCACCCAGGCCACTAGTTTCCTGATCCCTGAGGAAGAAGAGGAGTTTGCCTCCTAGGCCCACCACAGGCCATGGTCTTCTGAGGTTAATAGGAGTGGAAGGAATATGTTCTGCTCCCACTGTTTTGAGGCTAGTGGTCTTTTCAAGAATTCAGGGTCCTTACCTTGACTTCTGGCACAACGTGGAAATCATCCTTCTGCTGAGCTTTGACTGCTCCCTTTGATCAGGATGAGGTTCCTTACCTCCATGTGATCCTCTGGGAGGAAGTGAGTAGGACTCACCATGTCACCAGGCCTAAGTGGCACAGTGAAGGGAGTTTGACACACCTGAAGAATAAGTGAGGCTATGCTAAGGCTAATAGGCTAAGCCCACCAGTTCTGAATTCCTCTGTGTCTGAGATCAGAAGGGAATGCTGTCCCAGTGACCACCATCCCCCATATTCTTAGGTGTTGCTCTCCTCAATCCTCCTACCTGGGGCCCTCATCTTGCTTTCTGTGTCTTGGATTAAAGGTCTTTGGGGAAATTCCACATGTCTACAAACTCCTGAGCTATGTTTGCTCTGCAGTGCTACAGAGAATGGGTCCCTGTCCCAGGAGTGACGGGAGATGGAGAAGCTATAGTCCAAGGCGGGAGTCCCAGGACAGGTGGCAGTCCTTTAGGGAGAAAAAAGTAGATCAATCTATCTCATCAGCCAGGTGAAGATTCTCATGTCATTTCTGTTCTGATAGGTTTACTTTCCACAGGGAAGAGATTGCAAGGATGATATGGAGACTCCTTGCTCTTCAGAGGTTATCTAACATGGCCAATGTACATGCTTGTACTGTCCCTGAATATTGTTTCTTTCACTTATCTATGAGTAATGAATAAGGGATACATATTGTTGGTTAAGTATATCTGGTATTCTTACTGCTCTGGCTACACATTTCGATCCAGTAGCTTGAGCACGAGGGCATTCTTTTCTATCACCTAGGACAAATTTTGGAGTACTGAGAAAAGCACTGAAATAAAAGATACAAGGTGGGGACTTTCCTGGTGGTCCAATGGCTAGGACTCCAGGCTCCCAATGCAGGGGGCCCAGGTTCGCTCCCTGGTCAGGGAACTAGACCACACGTGGAGCAACTAAGATCCAGCACAGCCAAATAAATAAATAAATGATAAATAAATAAGGAATTGTCAAATGTTAAAAGGACTTGTTAAAGAACAAAGACAAGGGTATGTCTCAGGTTGTGAGGAGAACAACAGTATGAGTGATAAGTAGTGTAGCTGCGACCGCTAAGTCGCTTCAGTCGTGTCTGACTCTGTGCGACCCCATAGACGGCAGCCCACCAGGCTCCCCTGTCCCTGGGATTCTCCAGGCAAAAACACTGGAGTGGGTAAAGTAGTGTAGAGCAGGAGTCTATTGCCAGCTGTCATTTACCAGCCCTATGTATTTCAGCACAAAACCAAACCGTAACTCTATGAGCCTTGGGCTCTCCCCTGTGAAGTAAGTTTGAGAAGCCCTTTCTTGTCAGATTGGTGCAATATAAGTATTTATGGAAAGCTTCTGTCACGTCACCTGTTCTATTGAGAAATTAGGAGCAACAGCAGTTATTACTATGATTATCTTGACCTCAGATGTTACATCAGCTGGATTCTTTTTTCAATCTATCAGATGTCAGAAACTATGCAGTGTTCCAAGTGAGGAAAAAACAAAAGACCCAACCTCCCCAATCAGCCAAAATTCCACTTAGCAATGAAACCAAAATAATATGTTCTCTCCAACCCCTCTTTACCCTGCTTCTTTCTTGTTCTTCCTGAAGTAGAGAGTATCTCAGCCTCTTCCATACAATGACAGCATCTCTGAGAAACTATAATGAGTGGACAGAGGCTAGGACTTTTTTTGACTAAACATCACCAGTACAAGCATGAAGACTTCTTAAGAGCAGATTGTCAACGTTTGTGTAAAAGAAGAGCCACGAATAAATCATTTGCTATAATTTATATTCTCAAACATTCTTGAAAACCATAAACCATAAGCAGAGGCAAGTGTCTTTTACATTTACAAAGAGGGAGACTAAGCAGAGAGTAAAGCCAGCCAAAATCTGAAGAAATTTCAGCTATCTCCCTAACAATGTATCAATGTTCTGTGCCTCTATTAGTGTGGTGTCTTTTACATTTCTAAGGACACTCTCATCCTAAAGTGATGTTATTCTCATCCTGGATCACAAAAGTGATGTGACAATTTCCAATATTTATTTGAGAAAACAAAATTCTTACTCCTAAATTTGACAAACAGCAAAGTGTGTGTGACCCATGTTATTCATATACTTATATCATGACTCTAAATGACCTTTCTGTTGAAAAGTTTTAACAACTGAAAATTGGGGGAAATAAAGTCAACAAGTTATTGATGCATATCAGGAACACAGGTTGCCCGGCTTCTCCAGCCACAAAGTGAACAACAGGCTTCAGATCACACTAGGGGCGAGATGAGCAGTTGGATTCGGCCCTGGGGTGCGCAGTGGCCGAAGCAGAAGGGCCAGCGCTGGCTGAGGCAGCAGTGCCAGGCCTGATTGAGGCAGAAGTGCAGGCAGAGGTTGAGGCAGCAGTGCCAGGCCTGGCCAAAGCAGAAGGGCCAGCAGCGGCTGAGGCGGCAGTGCCAGGCCTGGTTGAGGCAGAAATGCCAGCCCTGGCTGCACCTCTGGCTCCGGTGCTCTCTACTTCCTCTCTCCAAGCCTCTTCATATGCTGCTGCAAGGCAGGATGGACCGAATCCTTGACCTTGGCCAAAAACTGCAGGACTTTCTTCTTGCTGGTTTCTATGAGCGCTTTAGGACCACACAGGAACTCATAGCGAGGGGGATCGCTGCCGGGCACCTGGCGGTACTCCAGGTACTCTTCCCACACCAGATCTTCTGTGATGAGCTTCCTGGGCTCTCCAAAGATGAAGTGACTTCTTCCATCATAGATGCCCAGCATATGCAGGAACTTCCAGATCTTCTCCTCAGGGGCGTGGTTGCCATTCAGGTAGATGACACCCAGCAGAGGCATCAGAAGACCATTCTTCGGTAGCCCCCGGTCACCTCTCAAAGACTCGCTGTCACTGAGATCTAGGTGGCTCACCAGGGTATAGCAGTGACTGTTGGGTCCGACTTCCTTCAGCACCAGGCCAAACACCAGCTCCATGTGCTCAGAGGCCCTGCTAAGGATCTCAGGGAATTGTTCCTTGTACCTTCTATTGATTTCCTGCAGCATTTTGGACCTCTTAATGAGCTCCCTCATCTTATAATTAAACAGCATGTACTGCACCAATATCTCTGCCTTCCTGGTCAGAAGATCTGTGTGAGAGCTCGCAGCAGCACCTGAGGCTTGGGAGGAATTTTCACCTTCCTGAACTTGGCCCTCTGCACCTACACCAGATCTTGAGCATGCTGTGCCAGGCACTGCAGATCTTGAGCGTGCTATGCCACCGACACCAGATCTTTTACATATGGTACCTGCAGCAGCACTGGTGGTGCCTTGGGCTCCCTGAGGCTCCGTGGCGGTGCCAGCAGCAGACGAGCTTGAGGGAGTGCTCTCTGAATCAGGAGGGGAAGAGGAGGTGGTCTCTTCTCCCCTAGATGTGGTAGCCTGATCATGAAGACCCTGGGTCTCAGCTCGTGCCTGGCAACGTTTCTCATGAGCACAGTGCTTACTCTTCTGCCCATGGCGCATGATGGCTGTGGTCAGGAACTGCAGGCAGGAGCCTGGGCCAATACACGGGAGATTCAGGCACCTGGAGGATGGAGAAAGAGGTGACATGAGCACCTTAAAACAGGGAGACTCTTCCTTGGCTTAATCAAAGGCTGCCTCTGCAGTTGTCCTTGAGGACACTGCTCTAGGAACCCACAAGGCTCCTGTTTTCCTGCACAGCCTGTTCCCACAGAATCCCACAGAGGAAGAACAGAGGCCTTACTTTTCCTCTGCGTCCTCTCAGCCCTCCTCTGGATTTACTCAGGTGACAGCAGGTGCCAGCAGTGGGGTTTTCTAAGTTCTACTTCAGTATTATCACGTCAAGTCCTGGAGGAGCCTTGGCACCCTTCCCTCTGCTACTCTGATGTAGACACTTCAGACCTCCCCATGATCCAGAGGTAAGTGAAGGAATGCCTCATACCACCTCCCTGCCAGGAGATAGATAACCAGTGCTGAGAGCTCATTAGGGTCTTTTCTATCCTGAGTTCACTGGGATCATCATTCAAGGTCCTTACCTTGGCTCCTTAAAGCGTTGGGCACAATTATACATTTGTGGACTGGTGTCTACACCTTCAGACTAGACATGTCCCCTCCCGTAGACTTCGTATAGAACAGTATAGAAGGGGCTCAGCCTCACAGCCCTTCCCTGAGATTTTCTGGGCTGAAATCCAAGGGTGGGATGGATGCACTGAGTCCTCACTCAGGTTCATCAATTGAGCTCCCAGTAGAGAAGCTCGGAGAAGGCAATGGCGCCCCACTCCAGTACTCTTTCCTGGAAAATCCCACGGATGGAGGAGCCTGGTAGGCTGCAGTCCATGGGGTCGCTAATAGTCGGAAACGACTGAGCAACTTCACTTTCACTTTTCACTTTCTTGCATTGGAGAAGGAAATGGCAACCCACTCCAGTGTTCTTGATTGGAGGATCCCAGGGGCGGGAGAGCCTGGGGGCTGACATCTATGGGGTCACATAGAGTCGGACAGGAATGGAGTGACTTAGCAGTAGCAGTAGAGAAGCTCAACTTTTTCCTGAAGTGATGACTGCTTGATAGTAAAAGCCAATCACTCTGTGTCCCAAAAGCAGGAAGTGAAGATGACCATATCTTACCAAACACGGTCTCCTGAGAACAAAATCTGGTGCAGGCAGGTTGATGTCCCTGTGAACCCTCACAAGATCCCAATTCAAGGTCTAAAATATTTTTTGGCTTCTGTTTTCTCCTATACGTCTTTTTGAAAATAATTTTTTTACAATATTAATTCATAATAGTGTACCAGTTTCTGCCACACATCAATATGAATCAGCCATAGGTATATCTTATGTCTCCTCCATCTTGAAACTCCCTCCCACGTCACACCCCTCTTAAGATATCAGAGTGCTGGCTTTGAGCTCCCTGGTCGTAAAACTACTTTCTACTGGTTATCTATATTCCATACGGTAATGTGCATGTTTTCAATGTTACTCTCTCAATCTGCCCCTCCCTCTCCTTCCCCCACTGGGTCCACCAATCTGTTCTCTATGTCGGCATCTCCTGGCTGCCCTGCAAATAGGTTCATCAGTACCATCTTTCTGGATTCCATACATATGCATTAATATATGATATTGGCTTTCCTCTTTATGAATTAATTCACTCTGCTTACAAAAACTAGAAATAAAACTACCACACGAGCCAACAACCCACTAGTGGGCGTATACCCTGAGGAAATGGGGATGGAAAAAGACACTTGTACTCGTCTTCACTGCAGAACTATTTTCAATAGCCAGGACACAGAAGCAACCAAGCTCTACATTTGACTCATGACAGGGTCTAAGGTTTCTCCCTCTGCTGACCACTCCATTCAGACCAAGACCCTTACTTCCCCATTAGCGCGCAGTGGGGACAGACATGTATTCTTGAGGTCTCCCAGGGATGACGACAGGGAGATGTGGTCCGAATGACGTGGTGTGGAACATCCACAGCCTCCAAGGTTCTCACTATCCACCAGGACACCTGAAACCCTCCCTTGTCAACCTGAGGCTGCCCCCACTGACCTGGTCTCTCACTTCCCTGAGATGTCCCAGGAAGTGTCATGTCAAAACGCCTGATTCTCCCAGTCCTCAAAATAGGACTGGCGCCTTATGTGACTCCATTTCTTATGGGAGGAGCCTCCATCCTCACTCAGCGTCACAGCCATTAATATTGGGGACTAGGTCCCTTTGTTGAACTGGGTTTATTCCATTACAGCAAGGCTCTCACTTGCCTAAAACCACCTCCAGTGAACACCAGGGGGCACCAGAGTTGGGCAGCTCTACCCAGGGCCTCCTAGAGCCCAGTACAGGGGAGCCGCTCAGTGTGGCCCCCTTGGCGGTGTCGAAGTCTGCTCATCAGCCCTCAGGGCTTTCATCTAGGTCCTAGAGCTCCTCCGGGGGTAGAATCCGGGCCTACCCCCACAGACCAACACCTTAGCCTGAGACACTCTAGTCCACATTCAGCCGATAGCTCTGAGGGACTCTTAAGAGCCATATCACAGGGGTGGGATGTGGATGAGTCACTTTTATTACTGGGAGGGTTGGGAAAGTCCCTTCAGCTCCATTCAGGTCCTCACCTTGGTTCCGGACGAGTCCTGAACACTAAGTCTCCGCCATATGGTCGCCGCGGCTACCAGTCGATCTGCTGGGTTTCAAAGCTGAAGTGGAGGGGAGCTGCATAAGGTCCTACGTGGGGTCTCCCAGGGATGACAGCAGGGGCAGCGCGCTATGGGAACACCAGTAGCTCAATATTCATCAGTCCTTGGGTCCTCCTTGTGCGGTGTATCAGACCCCGGATGCCCCCTCCTATGAACCCGAGTCTTCCAGCTCCCAAACAAAGCCCTCGCCTTCCCAAGTCCCTAGTGGTGGGAGGCCAGCTGTGCTCTGAGCATCTCTGCTTGTCAGGTGGGTTGCCACTCTGTGAGCCTCCTTCGTTGGGGGAGAGATCCTCTCACTAGCACTGATGGTGCTCACCTTAAGTCTGGTTATGGTCAAGACACCCCCATCTGCAGATCTGGGTTCTGATCTGGCTAGAGGAGACTCAGCCCTCCCTAAGATCACACAGGTTGAATGAGCGGACCACTCAGAAGGAGCTCCTGTGGGCTAAGAATTTACAGAATTCTGTTTGGCTCCGTCTGCAGGGGTCCCCGCTAACACTCAGCATCGCATGTGAAGTCCTCCTTGGATTCAGGTCCCTCCCTCTGTGAAACTGTGGCTGATTGTATTAGACAGAGGTCTCACCTCGCTAAGACTTCCTAGACTGAAATCAACCTGACATCTGTGCCCAGAGCTTCCTGGGGACCACAGCATCAGTGATTTTCCAGGGCCTCCTTTTATAGTGTGTGCAACTGTGAGTCCACTTTCAGGTCCTGACATTGACACATGACGAATCCTGTAACTCTACTCTCTGTTTTATGAAGCTTCTTGTCTTACATCAAAGTCCTAGTCTCCTGAGAATTCCAAGTTGGAAGTCAGGATGATCTTCATGTGATCCTAGTCCATCAGGGCCTCTGAGAATAGACAGTGGGGATGCAACTTGAGTCCTTCTGATTCCTCTTGCTTAGCATCCTCACTACATCTACCACAGCCTGGGACTGCTCCTTCTACTGAGCTAAGATTCCTCTTCTTAGTCTTTGGGTGACCACTATATCAAGGGGTGATTATCTCCTTAGTCCTCCTTTATGGAGGTTCTCATATCAGCTTCTGTCCCTTGATTAAAGTCTTCCTGTGGAATGCATATTCCTACAAACAGTGAGCCGTTACCCTCTAGCAAATCTTGGACAAAATGGGTCTCAGTCCCCAAAGTGATGTAAGATTAGGAAAATGCAGCAGAAATTAAGGAACTCAGGACAGATGTTATGATGTCAAAGAGATAGAGGTGATATATTCCTGCTCTTCAGCCAGATTTAGGGTGTGTGCTTAATCGCTCAGTCATGTCCCACTCTTTGTGATGCCATATACTGTAGCCCGGCAGGCTCCTCTGTCCATGCAGATTCTCCAGGCAAGAATACTGAAGTGTGTTACATGCCCTCCACGGGGATTGTGCCCAACCCAGAGATTGAACCCAGGTCTCCCGCATTGCAGGCGCATTCTGTACCATCTGAGTCACCAGATTTAGGGTAGTTCTAAAATATTTACTTTCGGCACCTCCCTGTTTGTCCAGTGGTTATGCGCTCCCAATGCAGGGGTCCTAGGTTTGATCCCTAGTCAGGTAACTTGATCCCACTTGCCGCAACTAAAAATCTCACATCCAACAACTAAGAGTTCTCGTGCCACACCTAAAATCTCACATTCCACAACTAAAGAGCCTGCATGTGGCAACAAAGATTCCAAGTGTCCAAACTAAGACCCAGAGCAGTCAAAAAATAAATAGAAATAACTATTTTTAATTAAAACAAATAAAATGTTTACTTTCTACATAGAAGGATAGCGCCAGATAATCTTGTAAGCCCTTGATCACTTGAGGGTGTCTGAATTTCCACATGGAGGTGATCATTTGCTAACTGAGCATTATCTCCTTCTCTCCTTTATTCACACCTCTTAATTATTTTGGTGTTTGTATTGCCTTGGCTATGTATTTCATCCCAGTGTTTTCGTCACAGTGTCCTTCTTTCTGTCACTCAAGATACATGTTGGAGTGTTAAAAGACAGTGAATTAACTGACTCATGAGCACCTCAGGCCGGGACAAGTGGAAGGGTACATGCTGTGGTTAAATTCAGACCAGCACACTAGGCCCAGCTCTGTCTCTTATCAGTTGTGAGGACTTGGGTCCATCCCCAAAATCCAGGAACCTCAGGTGAAGTGGCTTTTGTAGAGCTAGTGGCAAGTAGCTAAAGCACCTTGCGCACTGCCTAGAGCACACTTAGACTTTACACAATATCTCTTTTTACTATGATCATGATTATTTTCATCCTGGAGGATACCACCGACCCTGAGGAATCTTTTAAATCCAGGAGATGTCAGAGAATCTGTGGCATTCTTGCACATGGAACACCAAATCAGTCCAAAATGCTGTTTACAAAGAATCTTTCATTTCCACTACTAAATCATATTTTGAGTGTGGGTGTAGTTTTTTAACTGAATGAAATTTAAATAATCTAGAATTTGGTTCCAAAACTAACTCTTTCTTCCAAGCTGCTCTTTCATTTAAACAACTCCTAGAGAGTTGCCTAGTGGCCCAGTAGCTAAGTGGCTTAGAATCTGTGCTCCAAATGCAGGGGGCCTGGGTTCCACCCCTGATCAGGGAACTAGACCCCACACACCACAAGTAATAGTTCACATGCCACAACTAAAGATCCTATATACCAGAACTAAAACATTCCTCATCCTGGAACTAAAGAACTCTCAGGGTGCAAGGAAGATCAAGGATCCTGGATTCCAAAGATAAGACCAAGCACAGCCAAATAAATAAGTAACTAAATAAAATAAGCCCCTACCTTCATCAATTTCACCATCACATCACCTATAATATACTCATCTCATACACTTTGCGGAATTATCAACACAGCCAAAACTGCTGAATGGAATGCTCTTTCAATAAAATGAGCTCTGTTTCCACGACTCACAGCACAGTGTCAGCCCACTGGCTTCTGAGTTTCCGGTTTCATTCTACTATTACTTTTATTTCACAGAATCTCCTTGGAGATGATGTGCATGAAACATCTAGGTTGTGCACTGTGTTCACGGGCACTGGGACAGGAGCACAGGGCACATTCCATCCCCTCCCCAGGGGGGATTTCTCTCTGGTCTACTCAAGTTGCTGTTTAGTCACTTGGTAGTGTCTGACCCTTTTCTATCCCATGGACTGAACAGATTGCTCTGTCCATGGGATTCTCCAGGCAAAAATACTGGATTGGGTAGCCATTTCCTCCTCCAGGGGATCTTCCTGATCCAGGGAATGAACCCACATGTCCTGCATTGGCAGGTGGATTCTTGACCACTGAGCGGCCTGGGAAGCCTGATAATTGAAAAGTAATTGTTCAGGAATTGTTCCATTCCAGTCTTAAGTCTCTCAACTTTGAGACCCACCATCTGAGGGTCTGGCCTCTATTTAGTGTTTCCACAGCCTCCCTGGTGGGCTCAACATGTAGCCTAACTTAAAATTACCTCTCAGGGACATTTATTGTCCTAAAGTCTCCAAGTGCCTTGCCTCAGTGTATTTACACTAGACTCCTCATGAGGAAGCCCTCAATCTCCTCACCTCCTTACACCTCATTTTTATTGGGCCCCTAGATCTTTATTCATGAGCTACTTTATATGAATTGTTCTCTTAGACTCTAGAATTCTATAGGAAATGGTTCGGTTTATTTTTCTTAGCATCCCCAATACTACTCAGAAGCCTCCAAAGAACAGATGCTAAATTGATATTTGAAGAATTACAGTGAAAGTGTGCAAGAAGTAAAGTTTACTGGGTTTTCACTTCTCCCACATTCTTAAATAAGCTAAGCCAATCCAGGTATATAACTTCAGTTTTACAAAGAAAGACTATAAGGAATAAAACAAACCAAGAAGTGAATACCTCTCAAGACTTTTTTTTCTGTATCTGATAATCACACAGACTTCACTGTGGAATAATTTCCATTTTTGCAAAAAATCCATATTTCAATATTATGTTTTCTTATTCTGAATGACAAGAAATGATTGAAGGATTTCAGTCTGTGCTATGTAATATGAAAATTCTTATTTTTCAACTTGATAATCTGCAGTACAAGGGGGAGCTGTGCCATTAGTATACTTAGACTCTGAAGCTAAACACATCTTTAATTAAAAGGAACGACATTTAAAAACAGAAAAAAAGAAAAACCTCTAATTTTTGCATATTGTATAGGATCGGAAATACATTACATGCTGTGTTTCCATGAGAAACACCTTGGCCCTCTGCTAGTTGGAAGATTGCTTGCTTTCTTGAAATGCAATGTGAAGTATCTGCTCAGACTTCACTAGGGGTGGGAGGAGCTTTGGACATGCTCTGGAAATTGCACTGGCCCTGGCACCATAGGAGCCCTGGCTGCAGCTCTGGCTCTGGCTCTCTCTTCTTCAGCTCTCAAAGCCTCTTCATACCAGGATGCGAAGGCACTGCACTTGGTATCACTGACATTAGCCCCAAACTCCCACATTCTTTTATATATCTATATCTATCATGGAAGCACTCCATATTAGTTTACAAAGATCATGCTCATTATTTTTTATAGCTGTATAGTACTCCACTCTGTGGATATATATCATGTTCCTTCAGTTAACATGTTCATGGATATGTAAGTATTTTCATACGGTTGTGAATGTCTCTTCAGGGTTATTTTCTGAAAACTCTAATTACTGGCTCAAATGTAAAAGCATATTTAGTTTTCTGATAATACCAAGATGTGTTTAGGCTCTAATCTTATTCTTTGGCATGTTGCTGTCAAAGAATGACATTAGTACATTCTCTAACACTATATACAAAAATAAACTGAAAATGGATTAGAGACCTAATATGAGTGGAAACTATAAAACTCTTAGAAGGCACTATGAGTGGGACATTCTTTGATATAATTCATAATAATATTTTTTTGGATCTGTCTCCTTATGCTAGGAAAATAAAAGCAAAAATAAATAAATGAGATGTATTTAAAGGTAAAAACTTTTGCACAGCAAAGGAAACCATCAACAAAATGAAAAGACAACCTACTATATGGGAAAAAATATTTGCCAATGATATAACCAATAAGGGGTTAATATCCAAAATATATGAACAGCTTACATAACTCAACAATTTAAAAAAAGAATTTAAAAAATGGGCAGAAGACTTAAATACACATTTTTCCAAAGAAGACATACAAATGGCCGAGAGGCACGTGAAAAGATGTTCAACATCATTAATCATCATATGAATGCAAATTTAAACCACAATGAGGTATTATCTTATGCCAGCAGAAGGGCTATCATCCAAAAGGAACAGAAGTAACAAATGTTGGTGAGCATGTGGACACGATCTGTACACTGTTGGTGGGAATGTCAATTGGTACAGCCACCATGGATAACAGTAAGGAGGGTCCTCAAAATCTAAAACCAGAACTAACACATGACCCAGAAAACCCACTCCCGGGTGTATATCTGAAAAAAAAAAAAAAAAGGACCCACTAATTTGGATGGTCTCCGTCAGGTACTCGATGCTTGTCTGAGTCTAAGGGTTTCCACTGCTCGTCTCCCCTTCCCCTCCAGCCTCATCTACTCTCTGCCAGTGACCCCACCCCAGTCCAACCTCCCTGTTTATTAAGAAGGCACCTGTGTCTGGCAGAGCCAGTGTGAGATGAAGAGATAGTCCTTCCCAGCCACCAGATAGTCAGGAGTTTTGGCCGGACCTTCACACACTGATAGTGAGGAGTCAGGCAAAAAGCACAGACTGTGGCGCTGAAATGGATTAATAAGGAACTTAGTGAGGTGGCCAGGGACCCTCCAGCACAATATTCTACAGGTCCAGTTGGGGATGATACATTTCACTGGGAAACCACAATTATGAAAAAGAATGGCAGCCCGTATTGAGGCAGTGTATTCTCTGTGCCAATTCATTTCCCTAAAGACTACCCGTTCACACTACCTAAGGTTGCATTTGCAACAGATTTATCATCCAGACATGAACACTAATGGCAGCACTAGGTTCGCTACTCTAAGATCACTGTGGTCTCTTGCTTCCATGATTTCTACAGTTCTGGTATCTATTTGTCCCTGCTGTGTTTCGAACCCCAATGACCCCCTCCCTAGTGCCAGAGGTTGCACAGATCTATAAAACAGACAGAGATAAGTACAACAGAATTTTTCAGGAATGGACTCAGAAGTATGCCATGTAATGCTAACTTAAAGTCAGAATAACCTGCATTAAAGCTTGAATAAACTTTAAATTACTGTTTAAAATGAAAAAAAAAATCCACTAATTCAAAAATTCCATGCACTCCAATGTTCATAGCAGCATTACTGACATTTGCCAAGGTACAAAAGTAATCTATATGTATACAACCTACACACACACACACACACACACACACGCACGCGTGTGTGCACACATAATGGAATATTACTCAGTCATTAAAAAGAATGAACTTTTGCAATCTTTCAACAACATGTATGGAGTTGGAGGATATTATGCTATTAATTAGTAAATAGTTGGATGGTATTAATGAAATAAGTGAGACAGAGGAAGACAAATGCTGTATGATACTACTGACATGGAGAATTTAAAAAATAAAAGACTAGGGGAATGAAGCAGACTCACAGATATAGAGAACAAGCTAGTGGTTACCAGTGGGGAGTGGCAAGCAGGAGGTGAAGGGCAGGGACAGAAGACTAAGAGGTGCAAATTAATATGTATACAATAAGCAACAAGGATATATTGTACAACAAAGGGGATATAGCCAATATTTATAATAACTGTAAATGGAACATAACCTTTAAAAACTATGAAGCACTTTGTTAATCATCTGTAATTTATAAAATATTGTACATCAACTATGAAAATGAAGTGAAAGTATTAGTTGCTCAGTCTTGTCCAACTCTTTTTGACCACATAGACTGTAGCATACCAGGCCCCTTTGTCCATGGAATTCTCCAGGCAAGAATACTGGAGTGGGTAACCATTTCCTTCTTCAGGGGATGTTCCTGACCCAGGGATTGAACCCAGGTCTCCTGCCTTTCATGCAGATTCTTTGCCATCTGAGCCACCAGGGAAGCCCACATCGACTATGTCTCACTTTAAAAAAATCTACTCTCCCAGGAACTTTCACATATACAATACAGTATTATTAACTATGGGGTTCTCTGGTGGCTCAGCAGTAAAGAATCTTCCTGTTGATGCAGGAGATGAGGGTTTGATTCCTGGGTCGGGAGGATCCCCTGGAGAAGGACATGGCAACTGAATCCAGTATCCTTGCATGGAAAATTCCCTAGACAGAGGAGGCTGGCAAGCTACAATCCATGGGGTTGCAGAGAGTAGGAAACCACTTGGCGACTTAACAACAATGATTAACTAGTCACCATGCTGTACATTATATCTCCAGGACTTCTTTATTTTGTACATGAAAGTTGTGAACGTTTATGCCGTTTGGCCACGTACACCCATTTCATCCATCCTCCAACCCCCACTTGCGGCAACCACTAATCTATTCTCTGTGAGTTCATTTTTCAAAAATCTTCACACATAAGTGAGATTATATAGTATTTGTCTTTGTCTGACTTATTTCACTTAGCATAATGCCCTCAAGGTGCAACTGTGTTACTGCAAATGGCCAGATTTCCTCTTTTTTTTATTGGCTAAATAATATCTGAGTGAGGATGAGAGTGTGTGTGTGTGTGTGTGTGTGTGTGTGTGTGTCTCTATGTGACACTATCTTTATCCATTCATCCATTAATGGACAGTTATGTTGTTTTCATAACTTGGTTATGGTAAATAATGTTTCAATGAACATGGGGGGTGCAGATATCTTTTCCAGGTGTTGGCTTCATTTCTTTCAGCTAAATTTCCAGGAGTAGACTTGCCAGATCACATGGTAGTTCTATTTTCAATTTTTTTATGAGCATCTATACTATTTTCCATAGTGGCTGCATCAATTTACATTTTCATAAACCCACATTTTCTTTAATAATTTAAGTATATCCTAAATGCAAAAGTTATATATGCTCCAAAATTTAAAAGGTATGTATCTTTGAAATTTAGGAATGAGAGACTGAATACAGTAAGCTAGACCCATAACTGAACCACTTTAAATTTTTTTTCTCTTCTTATCCTATCTTAGTGTGGGGTTTTTCACATTACCAAGGATACCCCTATTCCAATGCCATGTAATCTTGCTCTGGATCACACAGATGATTTAAAAGTTTTCAGTTTGTATTTCAGAAAGCAAAATTCTTATTTCTATACCTGGTAAACAGCAATAAGTGTGTGACCCCGTGTCATTCATAAGCTTATGATCTGAATCTAAATAAACTTAGTACTGAAAAGAAAATCACTTGAAAATTACCGCCTCACCCCCCGCAAGAAAAGGATAAGTCAAAAAGTTATTGATGCATATCAGGAACACAGGTTGACAGGCTTTTCTGATCACAAAGTGAAGAACAGTTTCAGACCACACTAGAGGTGAGACGAGTGGCTGGATGCGGCCATGGATTGGGCACTGGCCACAGTAGGGCCATCACTGCCCGAGGTAGAAGTGCCAGCCCTGGCTGCAGCCCTGGCTCCAGTGCTCTCTACGTCCTCTCTCCAAGTCGCCTGATAATGGGGGCAGGAATGCAGTGGGGACAGTATATTTGACCTTGGCCAAAAACTCCAGGGCTTCTACCTTGCTGGTTTCCATAGTGGCTCTCAGACCCCACAGGAGTGCTCTCGTATCCCCCCATAGCGAGGGGGATCGCGGCCAGGCAGGGGGATTGTGACCAGGCAGTGCGAAGAGAAATGAATTGACAATATGTCAGCCTCAGACTGGGAGGAGTGGAACATTATGGACTCTAGAGCAATTCAGACCAGGCTCTACACTCAGTTCCATCACTTTATCAGCCTGGAGAATAGAAGTTCTTTGTCTGCTAAGTGAATTTGATAAGCCTTGTCTTACAGAAGTATCAGAACATATGTAGCTTGTGCAAAGCACCTGGCACTGCAGCTGGCAATGTTTAGGTCTTATGATGCTTATTTTCATACCAGAAGAAAATCTATGGGAATTTCTACCTTCATCTATGGGAATTTTTCTTTACCCAGGAGAAACTAGAGACTATGTGGTCTTCTAAACAAAGAAAGCTAAGTCAATCAAACTGCTGTAGGGCTTCCCCGGTGGCTCAGTGGTAAAGAATCTACCTGACAACCAGATGTCAGTTCAATCCCTGGGTTGTGAAGATCCCCTGGAGAAGGAATTGGCAATCCACTCCAGTATTCTTGCCTGCAAAGTTCCATGGACAGAGGAGCCTGCCAGGCTACTGTCCATGGGCCCACAATGAGTCAGACACGACTTAGCAACTAAACAAGTAATCCTAAGTAAATTTTCTCTATCAGAGAATATGTTATTGAATTTAGAGGCAAGTGTTTTACCAGGATGCAATGCAAAACCTTATAGAATTTGTGTCAAGGACCAGTAATTCCCCTGCCTCCCAAAGCCCTCCCGACAAAACACCCCGATTTTCATGTATTTCACCACCACTAAAATCTAGCCCTGCTCAGGAGGTCTACTAGATTACACTCGAGATACCCTCATGTTTGGAGTGTGCTGGGGCTTCTTCCGTTCAGGGCCCAGAGTGCCAGTACGGTGACGTCTCAACATCCCATCACAAAGGAGAGAGTAATATGCATCAAACACCTGGTTTGTGGACTGTGTTCACCTGCACTGGGGCAGGAGCACTGGACACCATCTGTTCTTTCCCCCAGGTGGAGATTCCCTCTGGTTGACTCACAATCTCAGGGTAACTGTTCAGGGAAGCTTCTCATTTGTCTCAGCCTCCCAACTTTGAGGCCCACCATCTGGGGATCTGGGCCCGGCTCACCATTATCACAGGTTCATCCAGCCCACCACGCAGCCAACTTAAAATGACCTCCCAGGAAGGAACAGGAAGACAAAGAAGATGTATATTATGATTAGCTTTCCAGCCCCACCTTAGCCTCTCACAACTTAAAAGGTTGGGAGTGTTGGTCGAACGCAGTGAAATAGTTGCCTCAGGCCTGACTAGGGGCTGGAGGGACTGCTAGACGTGACTTTGGAGCACACACTGGCCTTGGCAGGACTATAAACCCTGACTGCAGCTCGGGCTCTCTCGTCATCCTCTCTCAGAGCCTTTTCATAATCGGGTGGGAAGGCACTGGGGATGTTACCATTGACCTTGGCCAAAATACCAAACCTCAAAGTTTTGGTTTAAGAGAATAAAGGCTGAGAGAATTTATACCTCACTGCTCTCATCCCAACTCCCTCCCCAGCATCCTCCCTGATTTTTGTCACTTGTCTTAGATCATCACACCACCTTCCTTATGGAATCACTGCTCATATACTCAACACATCTACAGGCAGGTACAGGGTCTCCTTTATCTTTGCATCACCCCCACCAGCACAGAACCTTCTGAAGAGCAGATGCTCAAGTAAAGATGGGAATAAAGGAGCCACCAAGCAAGGAATGTAGTTTCTTATTGTTTTTATTGGCATTCTTGAATAAGCTAACAACATCTAAATATATCGCTAAGGGTACTACTGAATGTTATAGAGAGATAAAGGTGAATAACATAAATCAAAACTTGACTACAGCTTACTTCGTTTTCATCTGTTTTAAAACTACAACGTTCTTTCACATTTCCAAGAAAATTACTATTCCAAAGCTATGTTATCTTGTTCTGGATCCCCAAAAGATGAAGGATTTTCTGAATTACACTACACAGTACCAAAACTCTTACTCTTAGATCTGACAGACAACAACAAATCTGTGATCCATGTCATTCGTAAATTTGGATTCTGAATCTAAACAAACATGCTAGGAAATGAAACAACGTTTGAAAGGTAATAGTGTAAAACAGGAATACAAAGAAGATACGTATTGACATTTCCAGCCCTACTTTAGCCTCTCACTTCTTGAAAGGTTGGCAGTATTGGTCAAACAAAGTGAAGCTGCTGCCTGAGAACTCACTGGGCACTGGACGGATCTCTGGGTGGGACCCTGGAGCGGGCAGTGGCCCTGGCAGCACCACGAGACCTAACTAGAGATCTGCCTCGGGATCTCTTCTCTTCTCCCAAAGCTTCAGCATAATGGAACGGGAAAGCACTGGGGATGGTACTACTGATCTTGGCCAAAAACTCCAGCACCTTCATCTTGCTGGTTTCAGCGTAGGCTCTTGAGCCCCATAGGAACTCATAGCTCAGGGGATCGCTGTCGGGAATCTGACGATACACCAGGTAATTCTGCTGCACCCACTCTTCCGTGATGAGCTTCCTGGGATCCCCAAAGATTACATGCTGCTTTCCATCATAGATGCCCAGAACATTCAGGAACTCCCAGACATCAGCCTCAGAGGCGCGGTTGCCATTCACGTAGATCACATTCAGCAGAGGCATCAGAAGCCCATTCTTTGGCACCTCACAGCTGCTGCTCAGCACCTCATCACTGATGAGGCCTATCTTGCTGACCAGGGTATAGGAGTAACCATTTGGCTTGACTTCCTTCAATTCAAGACCGAATGACAGCTCCATGCATTTAGCTGCTCTCCTGAGGATCTCGGGGAAGCGTGTCTTGTACCTTTTGTGAAAAAGATTCAGCATATCTATCTTCCTAATGGGCTCTTTCATCTTAAACTGATCAAGCAGGAAATTGACCAACACTCCTGCCTTCTCAGTCAGAGGATCTAGAGGAGCGGTCTTAACAGAGGTTGAGGCCCGGGAAGAATTTTCACGTTCCTCAACTTGGCCCCTGCCACGTGCTTTAGATCTGGGGCATGAAGCCCCTGCAACAGGAGAGCTAGTGGCTGCAGCTCCCTGAGGCTTCTGGCCCGCACCGGCAGGTGGGGAGCCTGGGGGCGTACTCCCAGAAGTAGGGGTGGGGGTGGCAGCAGCCTGAGCATTCCCGAGATCCTTGGTCTCCATGCGTGCCTGGCGGCGTTTCTCACGCCCACGGTGCTTGCTCTTCTGCCTCCGAGGCATTACTATCAGCAGGCACAGCTGGCAGGGAAGCAGGCAGGCAAGTAGGTGATGCTGGAACCTGGAGAAGGGAAGATGAGTGGATGAGCTCCTTCAGCATGGAGGGAATAAGGCTGCTCTGCCCGTTTCCTTGAGAGCCCTACTCTAGGAACCGCTGGCCTCTTGTTCTTGGTCAGCCTATCCCCTGAGAACCCTGTGTAGAAGTGAGAGCGTTCCAGCCTCAGGCCACAGCCTGCCTGTGGCTGCCTCCAATGACAGAAGATCCTGGGAGTGGGGCCCTTTCTGGGTCCCTTCATTCACACACACAACTGTCACATCAGCTCTTAGTGGGGCCGGGACCCCTGCCATGTGCTGCTTGAAAGGCGACACCTCAAAGCTCCCTGGGACCCATGAGAAGGAGCCAAGTCATGGACACTGTAGGGGTGGATGGCACTGGCAGTTCTGGGGGCCTGCTCTGTCCTGAACTCGGTTCTCCACCATTCAGGGTCCTCATCTTGTCAACACCAAGGGTGTGGGCCCCTCCCTCCTGCCTCTGGTGCTGCCCCTTCAGGTGAAGAACCTCATCTCCCTTAGAAATGACACAAAGAAATGAGGGGCCTCAGCAGAGGATCAGGCAAGACTCTAGTGTTCGTTTGATTAGCTGCAAGGGGGAGCGTGCTACCTTCAGTCCTCATTCGCAGTCCCCACTTTGACTCCTGGGAGCATCTGGGGGCTCCTTTCTCTCCTGGCTTGAGGACCTCTCTTCACAGCAAGGCCAACGGCTCCCTAAGATCAAACGGGGAAAGCCAGGGTGGCCTTACCTGGCCCTACCACCCATGGTCCCTGGGGCCTGAAGAACTGCAGCAGGAGGTTGAGGCCCTGTAATGGGTGCTATTCATGCAAGGTCCCCAGATTTTACTCAGGGGAGAGTCTAAGATTCCTTCCTCTGCTGACTCATTAGACTAAGACCCTCACTTCCCTGTTAGCTGTGAGTGAGGCACACACACTTCTGCCCGCCATGTATGCCTGGGGGCACCAAGGAGTGACAGTGCGAGGAATTCTGGGAGTTTCCCAAAGTCCTCAGCATCTTCTCTGTGAGTCCTGGAAAATGTTAGAAATTCTCCCTCTGCTGACCTGAGCACGCTGAGGTTCCCAAGGTGAAAGAAAGTGTGAGCCACCTCTAGTCATCCCTGTCCCTGACCTCCCTGGGATGGCAGCAGGGGCTGGACTCTGTGGGACTTCACTGTTCTGTCATCACTGGCCCCTTTCGTCCTCACTTGGATGTGATTTATGTTCCTCCCTTAGTCCACACTGAGTTTTCTGGCCTCAGATCAAGGCCCACATCTCCCTGAGTTCCTGGGGCTGAAAGTGAGGGGTGACATCTGGCAATCTCTGCTTGAGGCGCCCCTGGGCAGACAGGGACTGGGACTTTGCAGGCCCCCACTGCTTTGGGTAGGTGCTCAACTAAGTCATCTCTCTGGGTCTTTATCATGACTCTGTGACTCCTGGCAAGACCAGGAAATCTCTGTCTCTTCTTGAGATCTCTCCCCTCCTACTAAGTCCCCCATCTCCCTGAGACCCACTAGAAAGCAGCGACATTTTCCCGATCTCTAGCTACAGCTGTGTGTGGATTCCTCATGCGGACAGTCAGGAAGAGATTCTGCACTGCCCTCTGTTGTTGCGGGGTAGCTGGATGGTCCCTCAATTCTTAGGTCCTCTTCTGGGCTCCTGGTAATAGCTGCAAATGCTCCAGTGGCGGACCTGAACCCATACCCCCATCAACGAGGTTCCTCATCTCCCTGCGAGGCTCTGCGCAGAAGCAAGTGGGGGTCATCTGATCCCCATGCCTGGGTCTCCCAGGTCTGAGAGGAGTGATGTACTATGTGGTTCACTTCCTTCTGGGTGGGGTTCTCACATGTTCATTCAGTGTTACCACTGTGACTCCTTTTAGGAACCGGGCTTCCTCCCTATGTTGAATGAGGCCTCACCCATCAGCGTCAAACCTGAATATCCCTGAAACCATCCTTGGAGAAAATGAGAGGGTGTCTCTGCCTGAGAGCTCTAACCCAGCTTCCCAGGGCGATGGCAGAGCTGGCACTCTGTGTGGGCTCCTCTGTGCTGGGGGAGTCAGTTGTCTCCTTCCTTACATAGAATTGGTGCTTCAACATCTCTCACGGCCTAGGACTCCTCGTTTTCTCCTAACCTGGGCAGGCAGACCTGAAACCAAGGCCCTCATCTCCCTCAGACCCCACAGGAAGAAGTCAGGGGCACCAGAACTGGCCAGCTCTTCCCTGGACCCCCAGAGCTGACACCTGAGGGGGCATCAGATGTGGCTCTCTCTACCGTGTATGGATCTTCCCCTCGACACCACATCCTTCCTGGGACTCTGCCTTCTGCAGACCTGAGCCCAAGACCCTGTGAAAAGTCTTCACCTTTCCCGGACCCAAGCTGACAGAGTGAGACACATTCCACCAAAAATTATTTGGGGCTATGCTGCTAACCAAAAGGGCAGCACTCTCGACCCCCACCCCCTGCCCCAGTTCTGGAGTCAGGGGCTCCCTCAGTCCTCACTCAGGATTCTGGCCTCCAGTTTGGGTAGGGTTTGGGGTCTTCCCTCTGCTGACCTGAGTCTGCATGCCCCAGAGCAAAGCTCTCACCTCCCTGAGTGCCTAGAGGAGATGCTGGGGGCTCCATATCCAGCTACCTTGTTTGGGGATGCCCAGATCTGAGAGCGGGGCTGGTCCTTAGTGTAGCAATCCACTTGGATGCCAGGCCTGCTGACTAGCACTGAAGGTCCTAACTTGACTCCTTCTAAGGCTGAGACTCCTCCCTAAGCCTAATGGGTTACCTTATCTATCATTCTATGTCTTTATTTATTTACCTTTCACACCCATTGCTTTTTATTATGTAACTGGTAGTTACATCTTAACCTTTCTCACCTATTTCTCTTCTCCCCCACGCCCCTAACCCTAACCCCCATCAACCATCTGTTTTTTCTCTCTTGCTTCTACAATTGTTTCTGTTTTTCAGATTCCTCACAGAAGTGAAATCATATAGTATTTCGTTTTCTCTGACTCATTTCACTAAACATACATAATACCCTCTAGGTCCATATCCTTTTATATAAAGGCCTTTCTCTACCTGAACGTCCCTTATCCACAACGCCTGCCAGCCCCCGCACACCATGCAAAAAATGACGGGTTCTCTCAGCCTGAATTACTCTATGGTAATTTGGACCCCTATGGACTCCTATGGGGTCCAAACCTTCCCATTCTAATGCCTAATGATCTGAGCGGGAGGGGATGTAATAATAACAGAAATAAAGTAAACAATGTAATGCGCTTGAAGCATCCTGAAACCATCCCTTTAGCCTACCCTACCCTACCCTCATGCCACCCCACCCTCCTTTGTCCACCGCATCACACCCCATCCCACACTGCACCCCACCCCATGCAAAAACTGTCTTCCAAGAAACCGGTCCCCTGGTGCCAAAAAGATTGGGGGCCACTACTGCGCGGCACTGCAGCATTGGTGGCAGGAATGGCTTCTGTGCAGCCACCACTTTGGAAGGAGATAGCCCTGTGAGCACTGAAAGCCCCATCTTTTCACCTGTTGAGGGCAAATACCACTTCCAACGCATAAAGAGTCCATCCTCTTTCAACAAAGCCGCCCGAGCCGCCACCGACCCTTCACGTGGCAACAAGATGGCTCCTCGGCCCGCAACTCCGGACAGGGGATCTTACACTGCAGATTGCAGGGGTGGGATGCGGTTGGGTCACTTTTCTTACAGGGAGGGCTTGGGAAATTCACTTCAGCTACATTCAGGTCCTCACCTTGGCTCCGGACGAGTCCAGCACACAATCTCCGCTGAACAGACGCTGCAGCTACCAGTCGCGCTCCTCGCCTTGGAAGCGGAAAAGAGGGGCCCTGCATACGTTCGTACGTGGGGTCTCCTAGGGGTGGGGCAGGGGCAGGAGGCGGGGGCGAGGCAGGGGCAGGAGGCGGGGGCGGGGCGCTACAGAAACCCGGTAGTTCAATATCCATCCAGCCCTGGGTCCTCCTGTGCAGTGTATCAGAGCCCAGGACACCTCCTTCTATGAACCCGAGTCCTCCAGCTCCCAAACGAAGCCCTCGCCTTCCCAAGTCCCTAGTGTCGGGAGTCAGGTTGCTGCTCTGAGCATCTCTGCTTGTCAGGAGGGGGCGCCACTCTGTGAGCCTCCCTCGTAGGGGGAGAGACCCTCTCACTAGCACTGATGGTCCTCACCTTAAGTCCGGTTATGGTCAAGATGCCCCCCTCTGCAGATCTGGGGTCCGATTCTGCTAGAGGAGGCCCTGTCCTCCCTAAGATCACACAGGTTGAATGAGGGGACCACTCAGAAGTAGCTCTTCTGGGTCTCTCAGGGCTAACAATTTACAGAAATCTGTTTGGCTCCCTCTCCAGGGGTCCTGTCTAACACTCAGCATCGCATGTGAGGTCCTCTTTGGGTTCAGGTCCGTCCCTCTGTGAAACAGGCTGATCCTATTAGACAAAGGCCTCACCTCGCTGAGACTTTCCAGACTGAAATCAACCTGACATCTGTGCCCAGCGCTTCCTGGTGACCACAGCATCAGCGATTTTCCAGGGCCTCCTTTTATAGTGTGTGCTACCATGCATTCACTTTCAGGTCCTCACATTGACTCATGACGAATCCTGTAACTCCACTCTCTATTTTTATGAAGCTGCTTGTCTTACATCAAGGTCCTAGTCTCCTGAGAATTCCAAGTGGGAAGTCAGTGTGATCCTCATGTGATCGTAGTCCATCAGGGCCTCTGAGACCAGACAGTGGGGATGCAACTCTAGTCCTTTCGGATTCCTTTTGCTCAACATACTACATCTACTACAACCTGGGTCTCTGCCTTCTACTGATCTAACATTCCTCTTCTTAGTCTTTGGATGACCACTATATTCAGCAGTGACAGCCCTCCTTCATGGAGGTTCCCATATCAACATCTGTCACTTGATTAAAGGCTTCCTGGGAAATGCATATTCCTACAGACATTGAACAGTTAACCTCTAGCAAATGTTGGAGAAAACAGGTCTTGGTCCCAAAAGTAATCTAAGATTAGGAACATGCAGCAGAAATCAAGAAACTCGGGAAAGAGGTTATGCTGTCAGAGAAAAAGAGCTGATATATTCCTTCTCTTCAGCCAGATTAGGGTGTCTGCTTATTTGCTCAGTCATATCTGACACTTTACAACACTATGGACTGCAGCCTGCCAGGCTCCTGTGTCCATGGGGATTCTCCAGGCAAGAATACTGGAGTGGGTTGCCCTCCTCCAGGGGATCTCCCCAACCCAGTGATTGAACTCAGGTCTCCTGCATTGCAGGCAGATTCTTTACCATATGAGCCGCCAGATTTAGGGTAGTTTAAAAATCTTTACTTTCAGTACCCTCCTGTTGTTAAGTGGTTAAACCGAGTGGTTAAGACTCTGTGCTCCCAATGCAGGGGGCCTGGGTTCAATCCCTGGTCAGGTAACTGGATCCCACATGTCACAACCAAGAGTTCATGTGCCACAACTAAAAATCTCACATGCCACAACTAAAGAGCCTGCAGACATGGCAGGAAAGGTCCTGAGTGTCACAACTAAGACCCAGCACAGCCAAAAAATAAATTGAAAAAAATATTTTTAGTCCAAATAATAAAATATTTACTTTCTACATAGAAGGACAGCACCAGATAATCTTGTAAGCCCTTGATCACTTGAGGGTGTCTGATTTTGCACATGCAGATTACCATATGGTTACTGAGCATTATCTATTTCTCTCCTTTAATTATCACTCTTAATTATTTTGGTTATGTGTTATGTGGCAGTATTGATGGGAAGGGAGTTTGGGGGAGAGTGGATATGTGCATATGTATGGCTGAGTCCTTTCACTGTCCACCTGAAACTGTTCACAATATTGTTAATTTGCTATTCCTCAACACACACACACACACATACACACACACACACACACACACACACAAACTGTGCTTCCAGTGCAAGGGGTGTCAGTTCAAACCCTGGTTGGGGAATTAAGATCCCATGTGCCACATAGCAAATCAATCGATCAACAAAAGATCATCAAAGAAAAAAGTGATGGGGATCCGTGAAAGAAATAATTGATAAGCTAGATTCCATTCTCTTTAAACTTCTGCTCTGTAAAAATACACCATCAAGAGAACAAGATGAGTCATAGTCTGGGAGAAAATATTTGCAAAAGATATATCTGATGAAAGCTCTAATCTAAAATATACAAAGAATTCTTAAAATTCATAAGAAGAAAACTAACATCTAATAAAAAATGGACAAAAGATAGGAATAGATACATCACCAAGGAAGAAACACAGATGTCAAACAAGCATATGAAAAGATGCTCCACATCATATACCATTATGGAACGGCAAATTAAAAAAAACAAGCAGATACCACGACATGCCTTTCAGAATGGCCAACATCCAAAGGACTACAAACACCAAATGCTGGTAAAGATGTGAATCAACAAGAACTCTCATTCCTTGGTGGTGGTGATGCAAAATGGGAGAACCACTTTGGAAGACAGTTTGCAAGTTTCTTAGTAAACTATACACATTCAACACGGCTGGTAGGAATGTAAATTGGTACAGCCAGTATGGAAAACAGTATAGGGGTTCGTCAAAAAATCAAAAATATCACATAATACTTTCCGCAATTCCACTACTATCCACAGGAACTGAAATCAGGACCTTGAAGAGTGCTCTGCACTCCCATGTTCACTGCAGCACTACTCACAATAGTCATGACAGGGAAGTTGCCTACTTGTCCAGTGACAGATGAATGGATAAATAAGTAAAATATACATACAGTGGAATATCATTCAGCCTTAAAAAGAAGCTAACCTCTCTAGTCATGACAGCGTGGATAAATCTAGAGGACATTATGGTACAGTGAAATAAGCCAGACACAGAAGGACAAATACTGCATGTCCTTTACATGAGGAATCTAAAATGGTCTAAGTCAAAGAAACAGACAGTAGAGTGGTGGTTGCCAGGGGCTATGGGAGGGTGAATGAGGAACTGTAGATTTAAAAAATATTCACAACCTAAAAGCTGACAGTTATGCCCAGCGAGGAAAGAGTGTACCATTCTAGCGGATTCTGGGCATCATCCCACCTCAGAGGACTGTCACCCTGATTTTTTTTTTTTTTTAATACATCAGGGTAGGTATTATTCTGTTTTGCTTCAGTTACATACATCTCAGTACATATATGAGTGTGGGGAAAAAACTGTCAGTCACGATCAAAAGTTTTGCAAAATTCTATGTAAGGCATGAACATCAGGAGCGAATATATGTTGAAGGAAGCACCCTTCAGACTGAGGCCTTCCACCCAGAGTGAAGAGACAGCAGGGGTGTATTTACCTGTGTCAGTCAGCCCTGCAGATCCAACCTATCCTCTTTCAGGAGTTTCAGCTCCCTCTCCCACCTCACATACAAGGACAGACTCTGGCTGGGCCTGGCTTTGTCCTCCAGAAAGCGAAAGTCAAGGTCCAGCATGGACTCGCCAAGCTGCACGGGCCACAGTGGCCCACTCCCCTGCCCTGGAGTGGGGTGGGCAATATGGGGGTCTTCCTGGGGGACATTCCCCACTCCCCCTCAGCCCAGGGTCCCATGCTGGCCCCGGTCTGGCTAGCCATTCCCGACCTTCTGCAGACCAGACTTCCCAAGTCCTAGCTCCATCCTGTGGGTGGTCAACTAGTCAGTTGTTTGTTTCTCCTCTTCCTCCAGGAAGTAGTTACATCTTAAAGGTTTTCTGCAGTTGTCATCAAGATGTGGGTATTAGTTCTTAAAAGGTCCCTGCTAATCAGTCTCCCTGGGCCCCTCTGTTACAGACTAATTGAGTGCACAAGCAGCCTGTGTTTGGAAGGCCCCTTCTTTATTCGAGGCTTAGGCAATTGCCTCCTGAGGCAGAGACTCCTAACAGTTTGCTATTCCAGCATCCAAAGAATGCTCAGCTGTTGAGTGAGGCAGAGTTACCCCAAGGGTGGTGCTGGACACGGAGCTGCACGCACCACAGGTGTGTGTGTGAGGGTGGGGAGCTCTGGGCTCTGCCTCCGGTGAGCCAGGTATTGCTGACGAACAGCATCCTGTCTCCCCAGCGGCAGTGGTGGGTCGGGGAGGCTCAGAGTTGAAGAGGCCCTGGACCCTTGCAATCCCAAGGAATACCCATGAAGAACAGGTGGGATCTGAACCGGGGCTGAGTGTGCCCTCAAATGATGCGGCAAAGCGTGGAGGATATGCTGTCCAGTTAAGGTGGTCGTCCCCCTACCAGCCCAGGGACCTACCCTCTCCCTGCAGGTGAAAAGTAGCTCTTCAGGATCACAGAAAGGCATCCCCAGGGGAGAAAGGCACAGAAGGAATGGATTTTACGTATTTGTTTTTTAAAAACAAAAAAAGGTTTAAAAAGTCCTTCATTTCCAACCCTGCCTGGGGGTATGAGTGGGGAATAGAACGAACTGAGAAAGGCACCCACCCTCCCCTGGGGAGAGTCCAACTCTTCCCCGGGAGCAAGCAGTGTGCAGGGCAGGTCAGAGGCCGGCCCTTGCCCTTCTTGCCCTGCCTCCTCCATAGGCAGCTCACACTGCTGCCAGCAAGTTCCAGAGGCAAAGAAGTGTGGGAGCCGAGGCCGAAGGCTGCCTTCTTCACCTTGGCGGTCACTCCAGCTCTTCCGCCCTTGGACGTTCTCTGGGCCCCACCACTGGGCTCTCAGGGTGAGTGGACAGGCAAGACCAGGAGGCGCAGCTTGGCCCAGCCCACTGGCAGCTTCCTTAATGCCGTCTGTGACACAGCAGGGCAGTTTGGGCGGGGGGCGTCAACAGTGAAGGAAAGGGCTGCAGAGACACCACGATAATCTGGAAAGGAAAATCTCCTGCTAACCTGCATCGCTTTTTGATCCTGCCTCTGCACCGGGGCAGCCCTTTTTCCTATTCCCCATCCCGAGGCTGAGTGGAGTCCAGGACAAAGCACTAAGTGGCTGTTTGTTACAAAACACCTGGAGATGCCAGGGGGGCTCTCGGCCCGTCAGTCAGTCCAGGCTCCCACACAGTCACACACATAGCATTAAGGCGTCTGTACTCGCAGGGGTGGCCAAAGCGGGCCCAGCTTCTCTCCCTCCACCTGCAGGGGTAAGGGGGGAGAACCCTTCTGGCGGCTTCAGTAACAGGGTGAAGTGGGAGAAGCTGGCAACGGAAGAGCGAGCTGGGCCCCGAGAAAGAAGAGGAAGAAGGCAGGCGAGGGCTTCCGAAGCCTCTCTCCAGGCCCGACGGCTGCCCTGGGAAGTGACCCAACTCAGCTTGGGAGCCCTAACCACATACCCCCTGGAAAATGGGGGACAGAAAGAGAGGAAGAGAAGCGGGGCTAGAGTCGTGGGACTTTGGAGGAAGCCAGTGCTATCAAATATTTACAAGCATAAAGCCCCATCTTCTGTGCCACCTACCTCTCTGCCCCTCCCACAGAAAGAAAGGCCCCTGAGAGCCACCAAGGAGGTCCCGAGACCTCCTCCCCAGCCACGCCCCACAGCGGGGGGCCCTTCCCTCCACCGCCCTGCTCCTTGAGCATGCTGATGCACACGTAGATCTTGAGGGTGGGCCCCAGCTTGATGTTTATGGCACTCATCAGGTGATCCTCGTTGAGCAGCAGCAGAGATTGCCCATCGATCTCCTGGCCACAAAACTCCTCTGTGATTTCCTGGCAGCCTGGCAGAGAGCGGATGAATTCGTAGACATCGTCCACGTTCCACTTGGTGGGCTCACTTGACAGGAAGTGGTGTCCCATGCCTGCCAGGTCCCGCATGTGCATGTCAGGGAGCTCCAGGTCCCGCAGGCCTTGTTGCTGGCGGGAGGTGGACGAGCTGGCTGAGATGGGGGACAAGGGTTCCTCATAGCTTGAGTTATCTGAGCAACGGCTGGAGTCTTCCTGGCTGTGTGTTAGCTGCAGGGCAGCAGTAACTGAAAGGGGTATGGTGCCTGTTGGCTGCTTCTTGGTATCCTTGGTAAGTGTTGGCAGATTGGCTTTGCTGGCCTGATGGCGGTTGTGGGTCGTGGCTCCCACCTTTTGCACCTTGCTCTGGTCTGAGTGGAAAAGCCCCACTCGTTTGGTGCACCCCACGTTGTACCTTTTTGCACAAGCCATGGAACAAAAGTGCTTGGAACGCTTAAACTTGTAGGCAAAGTCCACCCAGCCACAGAGCTCACACTTGAGTTTGAGGGGAGTACCCTCCTCTTTGGATTCTTGCAGATAGGGCTCCTCCATCTCTGAGTCAGTGGTGGTGGTATGGTCCTGCTGAGGAAGTTTCTCAGGCAAGAACCCCTGTGCATACTTCTTGAGATTCCCCACCAGCAGAGATGAGCGTCCCACCATTCTTGGGGGCAGTGCCAGTGATGCTGGAGGCAGAGTTTCCGTTCCCTGAGGTCATGCCAGGGGTGCTAAGGTCCGTCAGTGCATGAACAATGCCCCGCCCTGTCTCTGTTCAGGGCCCGGTTGGGCCTGGCCGGGCGGGGACTACGTAACCCCTCGGCCGGCCACCACCTCGCGCAGGGTCCCTGGCCGGGCGGGCCGCCTCCTCTCTGCCGGAAGCCTCTGAACCGGGGCCCAGGGCTGCCGCGGCGCATACGACTGCACCGGCGAGCCGGCGGCCACAAAGGGCGACAGGGGCGCGAGGCCAGGGTAGAGGTGCCATCGGCGGCGGATTGCGTGCCTGCGCGTTGTGCGCTCTAGGGTTGCAGCCGCCGTGGAGACCTCACCCTGATTTCTCAGAAACTCTCTGGAGAGAAGGCAACGTGGATAAAACATCTAATCTGCACATTGCTTGCCTGCACCGGAACAAGAGCTACAGGATACATTCCACGCCAGGTTCACGCGATTTCTGTCTGATTTACTCACAATCCCAAAGCACAGGGAGACCCAGAAAATCCTGCAAGTTTGGTTCCCAACCCCTGAAGGACAGTCAATATCACAATTGAGTCACAACAAATTTTTGGTTTCCCAGTACTTTCATAAAACTTATGTTTATACTATATTGTAGGCTATTAAGTGGGCAATAGCATTATGCCTCAGAACAATATAGATATCTTAAATAGAAACACCTCTTTGCTAAAAGAAAAAAGATGCTAACCATTATCTGAGCCTTCACTGAGTCCATCATTTTTGCTGCTGAGGGTGTGAACATTGCAAGAGGTATCAAAACGTGACACACAGACATGAAGTGAGCAAACGATGTTGGAAACATGGAGCCAAAAGACTTGCTGGAAGCAAGGTTGACTGACACAAACTTTTAATTTGGTAAAGAAAAAGAACAAAGAAAAGAAAAGCAGTACCTGTGAAATACAATAACACAACATGCAACAGAGTGAAGTGTGCCTGTAACTGTTAAGGGCAGTTTCCCATCCCAGGCTTTGTCTTTAAACTATGCGGCCCACCATGTGAGAACCTGGTCCCTGGTCACGATTGCCACAGCCTCATCCAGCCCGCCATGCACTCAACTTATAATTACTTCCCACTTAAGGACTTCTATTTTCCCAAGGCCCACCACTCCCTTGCATCAGGGAATTCACATTTGACTGCTGTCATGTCACCATTTCCTTTACATGACAGCTGCTTCTCGCCTCTGTAATTTTATGGTCAGTGGCTAGATCTTTTTCTCAGCTCTCCAAGTACTAGCATGGAGCCTACTATGAGCAGAGGCTCAGTTCATGTTCAGGGAATAAATGAGCCTGTGAGCATGAGGTTGAAATTATTAGAATTTAATTCTACATTTTGAATTAACCAAGTATATACTGTTGTTTATAATTTTGTAAAACAGAGTACAAGGCATGAGGAATCCAAATACCATCTTACTTTTCCTATGTTTCTTGATCCCACATATTTTACTGCTTAACTTTTTAATATTTTCAAGGAAATAACATATTGCAATGCCATTTTGTCTTGAACTGGCTTACTAAATAAGATGGAAGCTTCCCCATTTGCTTTACACAACAGAAAAACTCTTATCCTTAAGACCAATAAAAGTGTGACTGATGTTATTCATACACTTAGATTATAAGCTAGGTAAGCTTTCATTTAGGAGCAGCATTAGAAAAGTAGAGAACTTAAAAACACAAGTTTCTTTCTAAATTCCCCATACAGAACAGGAACACCAAGGTATTTTACACTATGAATCCTCGGTGACGTCCAGTCCTATACTACTTGGAACACTGACTACTCTCTTGAGCCACAAAGTGCAGAATTTGCCTCAGCTTCACTAGGTGTGGAAGGAACTGCTGGGGGAACACTGGGACATCCGCTAGCTTGGGCCCTCTCTTCCTCATCTTTCAAAGCCTCTTCATACCCAAAGTGGAAGGCACTGGGATCCAAATTGTTAATCCTGGCCAGGAACTCCAGGACTCTCATCTTGCTTGCTTCAGCGTGTGCTCTCGGACCCCACAGGAGCTCATAGCATGCTGGATCATTGCCGGGCACTTGCTGATATTCCAAATACTTCATCTGCACCAAATCTTGGGTGATGACCTTCTTGGGCTCCCCAAATATGAAGTGCCTCTTCCCAGCATAGATATTCATCTTACCCAGGAAATCCAAGATGTCTTCCTCTGTGGTGCAGTTGCCCTTCATGAAAATCACACCCAGGAGATTCATCAGGAGACCGGTCTTGGAAAAACCCCTGCCACGGTGCACGATCCCGTTGTGGGGGAGATTCATCTTGCTGACAAGGACATAAGAATGCTTGGCAGTGTTGTCTTTCTTCACGTCAATACCAAATACCACCTCCATGCTGTCAGAAGCTCTTTTGAGGATCCTGAGGAATCAATTTTGGTACTTTTTATCGATGATCTTCAGGATATTTGCTTTCTTAAAGGGCTTTTTATCTTATACATGCATAACAGGAACTGCACCAACAGACTTGTCTGCCTGGTTAATGAGTGTTTTCCAGACCGCACATTGGAGACAGGGGATTGAGAGGAATTTCGCTTTTTCCCAATTTTCCCAAGGGCTCTTTTGGATGATCTTGTGGGAGAAACACCTGCAGGCACAGTGGTGGTGGCAAAGGCCCCCTGAGGACACTTGAGATGGTTCCAAGACCTAGCACTGGACTTTCCCTTAGCATCAACCCCAGGACCAGGACTGGAGGAAGATGAAAGTGCTTCCATCGTGGTGGCAGTGACCTGAGCACCCCTCAGATCCTGGGTGCCATGCTGAGCCTGGTGGTGTTTCTCACAGGTGTAGACCTTAGCCTTCTTACCCCGAGGCATGGTGACTGTGGTCAGGACAACAGGCAGGAGTGAAGGTAGAACAGCACGTGATCTGGGCAGAGAGGAGAGAGGATGAGAGGGTGTGAGTGCCCTTGGCATGGAGGCAGCACTCAGCCTTTAAGAAGGCCCACTCTGCAGGTTTCCATGTGGGCACTGCTCTACAAACCCAGAGCCTGGGACACTGGTGTCTGCTGCCCTGGTGTACCTCCTGTCAGACAAAGGCTCTCACCAATCCCATACCATCAGAAAGAAGGAGAGTTCAGATACACCTGACTTCCATGACTGGGCTTCTCAGTGCTGTGTGGTGGGTGGGGGTGGGGGATGGTGCTCTCTATTGTTTTCCCTGTTGTAGGGTGAGAGTGATCAACATTGTTCTTTCAGGGTCGTCATGCTGACTCCTCTGAAGCCCTGGGCCTCCTCCCTTGGCATAATTGACGCCATTCACATATTCCAACATCCTCATATCTCTGAACTCTCCAGACAAAAGTGAGAAGACTCACTCAGCTTCATAGATACGGTAGATTTCCACTTGGAAAAGAGCCAAAATTTATGACAACTTACGTTTCGAGTTGGTGTTCACCTTAGACCTCGTTCTGGTCTGGGTAGAACTCAGGACTCCTCCCACCAATAACCTGGGTAATTCAGCCTCAGAGCAAAGTCCTGAATTCCCCGAGTTCCTGGAGGGGCAAAGTCAGGATAAGATATACATGACTACCCTTCACTGGAGCCCCCTAGATATGTAGGCACTCTGCTTTGTGATACCACCCCTAAATGGGGAAGGCCCCCCAATCAGTACTTGGGGTGCTCAATGCACTGCAGTTAGGACAGAGGTATCCTCCATCTGCAAGCAGGGGCTACGCCTGACCAAAGCCCTCCCATCCCTGAGACTTCCCCAGGCAGAACTCAAATTGATGGCTCTGCCGGAGCTTCCCAGGGCTCACAGCAGCAGTGAAACTTAGTGCGGCCCTCTTGCTTATGGGCTGAGTGGCCCCTGCCTCAGTCCCAACTCAGTTTTCACCTCGACTCTGGACCAGCACTGGGAATCCACCTTCTGCCAGCCAGAGGCCTGATTGCCGGATAGAAGTCCTTACTTCCAGGAAAGTGTAAAACGGAAGTCAGGATGACTCATTTCTGGCCACGATGCACAGGGTGTCAGATAGCTCGGGGATGCGGGGGCACGGGGAGGATGGGGGCACACGGGGGGTGGGGTTGGGGAAAGCCGTGGGAGGGTGTCCTATGGTCCTCATTCGGAGTCTCCATCTTTATGTCTATTAGAGTCTGACACTCGTCCCTTACCTGAACTCTGTCCACAAGCCTCCAAACAGAGCTTCACCTCCTAGAGTTCAGCAGAGGAGAAGTCAGGGAATTGAGCGCATGGGTGCTGCTTTGTGTCACCATCTTTATTGCCAGTGCTGAGTTAGCACTCAGACCCCTCCCCATGGCTGGAGTTGGGGCCTAGGTTTCTATTATAGAATCAAGTAATCTCTTTGATCTTACACAATCTCTTAGATCAAGATTTACTGATAATTCAGCCTAACAGTGTTGTAGGAACCATCCCCTGCTATCATAGAGGTGAGACTTGGTGGATTTCGCTTTGTTACAGGAGGAGCAACGGTCCCATGAGTCCACATTCAGGTCCTCACCTTGCCTTCAGATCAGTCCTGGGAATCCACTCTCGTTTAAACGAACACCCTGAACAACAATCAGAGCTCATTGCCACCAGCACGGAAGTTGGGGGGAGCCGATTCTGGTGATGGCTACCCTGTGCGGGATCTCTGAGGGATGATGGCAGGGGTGGGGCTTTGTGGGGACTCCATCGTTCAGTGTTCAGCGGTCCCTGGGTCATCCCCTAGGGTCCTCCCTGCATTGTCTGTCAGAGCCCGAGTCCCCTTACTCCATGGACTTGAGTCCTCCTGCCCCCAAACAAAGCCTTAGCCTCCCCAAATCCCTAGTGGGGAGTCAGGACGTGTCTCTGAGCATCTCTCCTTGACAGTGGCAGTGCCACTCTGTGAGCCTTCCTCCTTGGTGGGAGAGACCCTCTCATTAGCACCGATGGGCCTCACCTTCACTGTGGTGATGGCCAAGACGCCCCCCTCTGCAGAACTGAGGTCTGATCCTGAGAGAAAAAGCCCTTCCCTCACTGAGACCAGACAGAAATGAAGAGGTTTCTCATCCTTATAACTCTGCCTGGAGCCTCTGGGGTTAGAAATAGGGGCAGGGGTCTGTAAAGCCTCCTCATTTGTGGGTCTAGTGATACTTCTTTCTTCACTCAGGGACCTCACCATGGTCCTGGCCAGTCCTGGGACCTGACCCTCCAACCTGAGATTCTCCCTCTACTGAACTGAGGCCATTCTTCTTAGACTGAGACTTTGACCTCATAGAGAACTCTAAGACTTGTAATAGGGAATTACAAGTATCCTGTCTGTGCGTTCTAGGTTTGAGAACAAGTATGGGCAGGTCTCTGAATGACCTATATTTTAGGGTGGTTGTTCCTCCAGTCCTCACTCATGTGGGCCCTCATTTTGTCTACTCTTGGAATAATAGGTTCCTGGGGAACACCACATCCCTGCAAAATCTTGAGCAGTGTCCCTAAAGCAAACCTTACAGTTTCATGTTCCAGACTTCATGTGAGATGGGGAAAATGTCACAGAAGGCAGGGGGCAGGATGGGGTACGCTCCCAGAGAAAAATGTTGATCTCTCTGTTTCTGGAGGGGGCGGGATTTAGGATGGGGGGACACATGTACACCTGTGGCTGATTCATGTCAATGTATGGCAAAACCCACAATATTGTAAAGTAATTAATCTCCAATTAAATTAATTTAAAACAAACAAAAAAATACCTTACCCAGAGTCAGTCTCTTATGTGAATTGTTTTAACTGATTTATAGGCATACCTTTAAAAAACTGTACTTCACTTAACCATGCTTCACATATATTGTGTTTCATTACTAACTGAAAGTTTACAGTAACCCTGCATTGAACATAACTATGGCATCATTTCCCCAAAACCGTGTGTTCACTTGGGGTCCTTGTGCCACATTTTTTAAATTTGTGAAATATTTTAAACTCTTCCAGTATTGTATTCCTTATGGTGCTCTGATCAGGTCTCTGTTACTATTGTAGTTGTATTCTAATTTTAAATTAAGCTATGTACATTTTTTAGACATCCTCTAGTAAGTGTACAATAGGATTAACAACTTTTATAAGCACTGGGAATCCCCAAAATTCCTATGATTTACTTTATGGCAATATTCACTTTATTGCAGTGATCTAGAACCCAACACACCATATCTGAGATATGCGCACATTTCTAAAGGAAAGGAGCAGTCCAATATGGTTTTCTGCTCTTTTGATTGAAGTTCTCTGACACTGCATAGAAAGACGATCTTATTGTCACTATCATCCATTTCTCCTCCTTATTGCTGTCATTTCCTGAGGTAGCCTTCAAGGCTTTGTGCCTGACGAAGTGTATTGGAATATATCCAGAGTCCTTACTTTTATCCCAAGATACATTTGAGTGTTAAGGAACACAAGATCTGCTTTAGACCAAGAGGAGTATAACAGCGTCGGATCTAGAGGAATTCAGAGAGGGATCTAATTCCAGGCCTATCAGTCACTAGTGTTCCCCAGCAATGGCTCACTGCCTGATGCACCTAGAAGCCAATACTATGGAACAGGCTTTTGAGAGACAAACTTTATTTCAAGGTGGAGTGGCAAGAAGACATGAGGCGGGGCTCTCAAATCTGTCTCCTCAACCCAGAAATTGGGGGTAAAATGAAAGGGTTTAGAGGAACTGCAAACTTGGAAAGTATTTGGCTAGTCTTGAATTAGTTCATTTAAGCTATTCATGTTGCTAGAAGCCAGATTTTCCATATTGAAGGACTTCATACAGTTCTCCCCTGGCAACATTCCTACTCTGAGAGTTCCACAGATTGAACCCTCTTGGTTCTGCAGTCATCCTGGAAACATAGGCTCCTTTTTGCACATGCACAGTGCTGCCTCTAAAAATAACTCAAGGTTTGATTAATCAACAACCTGTTTTAAGAAGGCAAAACCACTTTAAACTGCTCAGTGTTTTATGTTTCAATCCCCCCATTTCTCTTTGTACATTCTTCAAGCTTGTGGGAAATCATCCTCAATTTGGTTAATGGTTCTCAAATTGTATAAAAAGTGATAATCCCAGGTCCAAGATTTTTGTACCAACAGGACTGGAGTGTTATATAAGCATTGACAAGGTTGGATTAATTGGTATTTAAGAAAGGTGATTATCAGAGGCTTCGCTTCCTTCACATTTCTCTTTATAGGCTATTGCTTTAAATTTGGAGTTTTGGTGCCTGGATGGAATTTATTACTATTAGGTCAGCTGTCTTGGCTCTTCCTGGCCACTCATCAGTCCTAACTGAGCTCTGTAGTTGACTGACTGATTTCTTCCACTCTAGTGCTCAAAATAGTTTACATCTTGACCAGCAGAGAGCCTGGACCAACTGTCTTTAACCAATGCTTGCTGCCTCTTGCCAGCCTTCATGGATTGCAGCCATCATCAACCAACACTCTTATTAGGAAATTGATGTCTCTGGATGACGCCGAAATATTGGCTTCCCCTGGAAAACCCTTGCATTCATGGGAGCTGTAGGAAAGCCATCAGGACTTATCTATCTTGGCTCAGAGCACTTTGTTACTTTAAGAAGAAAAAGGGGCAAACTAGAGGCATCTCTCCTTAATTTAGGACCCAATTCCATCTCCTAGTTTGGTTTCTGGGAAGAGTTGGCCGTATGAATTCCCTGGAAAGCCACTGAGAAGAATGGACAGTCTCAAGGTGACCAATTTGCATTTGAGGGTTCACTTAAAGAACCCTGAAAAGTTTTCCATTAGAGGTGGCTGTCATACCATAGCTTGAGAGTCACACGTGCTACCCAACTTCTAAGGAATTTGTCCAGTTCCATGACTGGAGCCCATTTGGTCAGAGGCTCCTAATATTTCCACCCTGCCATGTGCTGAGGACCAGCTTGTCTACTGAAGACAGGCCCATGGAATGTCAGGCTCTGTCTCACTCTCCACCTTGAAAATCTTACCTAGTGAGGAGGAGGGTGAAAGAGTTATTGCATCACATTGAAGAAAGTGAAAGAGGAAGCTGTCTTAGACTCAGGCAGAGCTGAGTTTCAGAGAGCAACTCAGGAGAACACATGTTAAAACACTGATTTCTGCACTTCCTTTCTGAGCATGCTGAGGTTTAATCTTTCTGGTAGATGACCAAATCATTTTACCCCTCCAGCAGAGACTACAGACATGCGAGTCTAGATGTCTGGGCAATTTCCAGGGGGAATACATTCACCGCAAGTCCTCTATGTAGCCCATGGCCTTTAGCACCACAACCAATGGCTATTTCTCCTGGTAACATTTGATTTTTAACATCACACACACACACACACACACACACACACACACAAGCAATTCAATTCTAACTCCCTGCTATTCTGGCTGATACAAAAGAGGACTAGACTTTTTAGTGAGGAAACACCAGAATGTGTCCAATTGTATAAAATTCCTCTAACATGGGCTCATGGTATGTTCTTCTGCGGGCGGGGGGAGAATTTTCCTGCATTACACTCCCTCATTTTACCTTTATGCTCACACCACAAGGTAATCAGGGCTGGTTTCTTTAAGAATACACTTGTGTGAAATTCAAAGGATCATAGGAGACTACTACAAACAACTATATGCAAATAAAATGGACAATCTGGAGGAAATGGACAGATTCTTAGAGGTACAACCTTCCAAGATTGAACAAGGAAGAAACAGAGAATGTGAAGAGACCAATGACAAGTACTGTAAAACAGTGATTTAAAATTTTCCAATAAAAAGCCCAGGGCCAGACAGTTTCACAGGTGAATCTATCAAACAGTTAGAGAAGAGTTAATGCCTGTCCATCTCAAACTCTTCCAAAAAATTGCAGAGGAAGGAACGCTCCAAAGGTCATTCTATGAGGCCACCATCACCCTGATAGCAAAACCAGGCAGAGAAACACACACAAAAAGAAAATGACAGGCCAATATCACTAAAGAACATAAATTCAAAAATAGTGAATAAAATACTAGCAACCCAAAAAGAAAGTCTCTTCAATATCAAAAGATTATGATAAATGAAGGAAAACCAGATAATCCTGGTTAAGGAATTTAGACCTTTTTCATATATGGAAAGATGCAAGAATCGGGGCTCACTGAAATCATTCCTTTGATATGAACTTCACATATCTGGGGCCCGTATCCTGTATTTTTACATCCTGTTGTTCCCTCATGGTTCACCATCCATGGTGGCTGCAACTGTCGATAACTGACAGTGTTTATTCACTGATACAGCAGGCAGCATTCCAATTCTCAGTATTAATCAAAAGTTACAAAGTTTAATTATACAAAACGAATAAGTTCTAGGGATCTACTATATAATATAGAGCTTATAGTTAAAAATACTATATTGTACACTCTCTAAGAGGTCAAATCTTATGGCAAGTGTTCTTATCCCAGACACAAAACATAAAGGGTGAGAAGGCATCTGCCAAAATGGCCATCATCAAAAAGTCTATAAACAATAAATGCTGGAGAGGGTGTGGAGAAAAGGGAACTCTCTTGCATTGTTGGTGGGAATGTAAATTGATACAGCCTCTATGGAGAAGACTATAAAGTTTCCTAAAAAATTAGGAATAAAATTACCACATGACCCAACCATCCCACTACTGGGCATAAACCCTTAGGAAACCATAACTGAATAAGACACATGTACTCCAATGTTCATTGCAGCACTATTTACAACATATAGGCCACAGAAGCAACCCAGATGTCCATCGCTGAATGGATAAAGGAGCTCTGGTTCATGTATACAATGAAATACTACTCAGCCATAAAAAGACCATATTTGAGTGAGTTCCAATGTAGTGGGTGAACCTAGGGCCTATTATACAGAGTGAAGAAAGTCAGAAAGAGAAATATAAACATCGTATCCTGACACATACATGGAATCTAGGAGACAGCATTGATGAATGTATTTGCAGGGCAGGATGGAGATGCAGACATAGAGGACAGACTTGGTGACACAGGGTGGATGAGAGGGAGGGACAAACCGAGAGTAATACTGAAACATACACATTACCATATGGAACATCGACAGCCAATGGGGATTTCCTGGGTGATGCAGGGAGCTCAAACTGGTGCTCTGTGAAAACCTAGACGGGTGCGAAGAAGTGGGAGGTGGGGGGATGTTCAAGGGGGAGGGGACATATGTATACCTATGGCCGATTCATGTTGATATATGGCAGAAATCAACACAATAGTGTAAAGCAACTACACTCCGATTAAAAATAAACTTAAAAAAGGATGAGAGGGAAATTTTGGAGGTAATGGTTATGTTTATGGCATAAACTGTGGTGGTCATTTCACAGGAATAGACTTATCTCCAAACTCATCAATAAATAAATCAGAAAAATACTGGTTAGCAAGGAAAACTAGCATATCCCAGTTAAGAGTATGCCACTGAAGGTCACCATGAGGTAGACATCCTCAGTGGATGTAACTAAAAGCTCCAAAATGTTTGAAGGGCCCCAAACTTACCTATCTGTCACTTGTCCTTTTTCATAAACCACTCCCACTTTCATTAATTTAACCACCACAAGTGTCTATTCCTTCCCTATTGTTTGCCAAATTACAGTCAAGATAACTTGATTTCAATTATTATTAATTTTTTAGTGCCGTGGGCTCTGGCTCTCCCAACTAGACGGCAGAGTGTGCCAGTCCAGTGGCTTCAAGGCATCATCCCTCCTCAGGGGAGTGCCACCCTGACTTCTGGGAAACTCCACAGATAGAAGACAACATGAATAAAGCATCAAATCTCCACAGGGTTTCCCTGTACTGGAATAAGAGCACAGGACACATTCCATGCCAGCTTCACATGATGTCTCTCTGATTTACTCATAATCACAAAGCACAGGCAGACTCAGAAAATACTGCAGGTTTGGGTCTCAACCCCCAAAGGAAAGTCCATATCACAATTGAGTCCAGCAAATTTTTTGGTTTCCCAGTGCTTTCATAAAATTTATGTTTATACTATACTATAGGTTATTAAGTGGGCAATAGCATTATGCCTCAGAACAATATAGATATCTTAAATAGAAACACCTCTTTGCTAAAAGAAAATAGATGCTAACCATTATGTGAGCCTTCACTGAGTCCATCATTTTTGCTGCTGAGGGTGTGAACACTGCAAGAGGTGTCAAAAAGTGACACAGACATGAAGTGAGCAAACGGTGATAGAAACATGGAGCCGAAAGACTTGCTGGAAGCAAGGTTGACTAACACAAACTTTCAATTTGGTAAAGAAAAAGAACAAAGAAAAGAAAGCAGTACCTGTGAAATACAATAACGCAACGTGCAACAGACTGAAGTGTGCCTGTAACTGTTAAGGGCAGTTTCCCATCCCAGGCTTTGTCTTTAAACTATGCGGCCCACCATGTGAGAACCTGGTCCCTGGTCATGATTACGACAGCCTCGTCCAGCCCGCCATGCACTCAACTTATAATTACTTCCCACCGGAAGACTTATACTTTCCTGAGGCCCACCACTCCCTTGCATCAGGGAATTCACATTTGACTGCTGTCATGTCACCATTTCCTTTACATGACAGCTGCTTCCCAACTCTATAATTTCACGGTGAGTGGCTAGATCTTTTTCTCAGCTCTCCAAGTACTAGCATGGAGTCTTCTATGAGCAGAGGCTCAATTACTGTTTAGGGAATAAATGAGCCTGTGAGCATGAGGATGAATTTCTTAGAATTTAATTTTACATTTTTATATTAAGGAAGCATACACGGTCACTTATAATTTTGTAAAACACAGACTACAAAAGATGAGGAAACAAAATACCATCCATCTTACTTTCCCTCTATTTCTTGATCCCACATATTGCCCTGCTTAATTTTTTCATATTGTCAAGGAAATAACATATTTTAATGCCTTGTTATCTTGCACCAGCTGACTAAATAAGATGGAAGCTTTCCCATTTGTTTTACACAACAGAAAAACTCTTATCCTTAAGACCGATAAACAACAATAAGTGTGACTGCTGTCATTCGTACACTTAGAATATAAGCTTTCATTGAAGAGCAACCTTTGAAAAGTAGCAAGAACATAAAAGCACAGATTTATCTCTAAATTCCTCATACATAACACAAATCCCAGGGAATTATACACTGTGCACCCTCTGGCATGCCCCGTTCTATACTACTTATAGGACACTGAATGCTATCTTCAGCCACAAAGTACAGAATTTGGCTCAGCTTCATTAAGTGTGGGAAGAATTGCTGGAGGAACACTGGGACATCTGCTGGCTTGGACCCTCTCTTCCTCACCTCTCAAAGCCGTGATACCCAAGATCTCTGATAGCTAACAGAAGGAGTAGGATTGGGGGGGAGGGGGCGGTGAGAAGCCTGGCAGGGTGTTCTACAGTCCTCATTCAGAGTCCCCATCTTCATATCTCTCAGAATCTGACACTCCTCCCTTTCCCGAACTGTGTCCACAAGCCTCCAAACAAAGTTTCACCTCTAAGAGTTCGGCAGGGAACTCCGGGAATTGAGCACATGGGTGCCGCTTTGTGTCGCCATCTTTACTGCCCCATGCCTGGTTCGCACTTGGCGCTCTCCCAGTGACTGGAGTTAGGGCCTAGGTTTCCTTCATTTACAGAATCAAGTAATTGCTTATCTTACAGAATGTCTTAGATCAAGATATACCAAAGAAATCGGCCTAAGAGATTTGTAGGAACCATAACCTTGCAGATCACAGAGATGAGACTTTGGGCATTATCTTTGTTACAGGATGGGGCAATGGTCCCTGGAGTCCACATTCAAGTCCTCACCTTACCTTCAGATCATTCCTGGGAATCTACTCTTAGCCACACGAATGTGCTAAACATCAGTCCGAGCTCTTTGCCACCAGCACGGAAGTTTTGCAGAGACACTTCCGGCTATGGCTGCCCTGTGCACGATCTCTGAGGGATGATGGAAGGGGCGGGGCTCTGTGGGGACCCCGTCGTTCAGTGTTCAGCAGTCCCTGGGTCATCGCTTAGGGTCCTTACCATGCCATCTGTCAGAGCCCGGAACCATTCGCACTACGGACTGGAGTCCTCCTGCCCCCAAACGAAGCCCTCACCTCTCCGAGTCCCTAGTGGGGAATCACAGGGCTTCTCTGTGCATCTCTCCTTGACAGGGGCAGCGCCACTCCATTAGCCTTCCTCCTTGGTGGGAGAGACCCTCTCATCAGCACTGATGGTCCTCATCTTCCCAGTGCTGATGGCCAAGATGCCACCCTCCTAAGAACTGGGGTTCCATCCATTCCCTCGCTGAGACCAGACAGAAATGAAGAGGCTTCTCATCCCTGTAACTCTGCCTGGAGACTCTGGGGTTAGGAATAGGGGCAGGGGTCTGTATGTAAAGCCTCCTCATTTGTGGGTCTAGTGATACTTCTTTCTTCACTCAGGGACCTCACCATGGTCCTGGCCAGTCCTGGGACCTGACCCTCCAACCTGAGATTCTCCCTCTACTAAACTGAGGCCATTCTTCTTAGACAGACTTTGACCTCACAGAGAACTACAAGGCTTATAAGAGGGAATGTCCTGTCTGGGCATTTTAGGCCTGAGAGCAAGTTTGGGTAGGTCTCTGAATGCCCTGTATTTTATGGTGGTTTTCTCTCCAGACCCCACTTATGAGGGCCCAAATTTTGTCTCTCTCTTGGCTTAAAGGATTCCTGGGCAACATACATCCAGCAAACTCTTGAGCAGTGTCCCTAATGCAAACCTTACAGTTTCAGGTCCCAGACTTGACCTGAGATGGGGACAATAACACAGAAGGCAGGGGGCAGAATGGGGTGTGCTCCCAGAGAAAAATGCTGCTCCATCCTTTTCAAAAGCCAGAGTCAGTCTCTTTTCATGACTTGTTTTAATTGATTGACAGGCATACTTTTCAAACATTGTACTGCATGTAATCATGCTTCACAAATACTGTGTTTCGTTACAAACTGAAAGTTTATGGTAACCATGCACTGAACACGTCTATGGCATCATTTTCCCAACATCATGTATTCACTTGGGGTCCCTGTTCCACACCTTGTTAATTATTTAAATATTTTAAACTCTTTCCTTATTTTATTTCTTATGGTGCTCTGATCAGTTGTCTTTGTTACTATTGTAACTGTTTACATTTGTAAATTAAGCTCTGTGCATTTTTTAGACATCTTCTAGTAAGTGTACAATAGGATTAACAACTTTTATAAGCACTGGGAATCCCCCAAATTCCTAATGATTTACTCTATTGCCATTTTCACTTTATGGCAGTGATCTAGAACCCAAGTCACCATATCTGAGATATGAGTACAATTCTAAAGGAAAAAAGCCATCCAAGATGGTTTTGTGCTATTCTGATTGAGGTTATCGGACACTGCACAGAGAGACGAACTTACTGTCCGTATCATCTGTTTCTCTACTTTATTCCTGTCATTTACTGATGTAGCCTTCAAGGCTTTGTGCCTGAAGAAGTGTATTGGAATATATCCAGAGTCCTTGCTTTTATCCCAAGATACATTTGAGTGTTAAGGAACACAAGCTCTGCTTTAGGATAAGAGGAGTATAACAGCATCGGATCTAGAGGAATTCAGAGAGGAATCTAATTCCAGGCCTATCAGTCACTGGTTTTCCCTAGGAAGGGCTCACTGCCTGATGTACCTAGAACCCAATACTATGGAACAGGCTTTTGAGAGACAAACTTTAATCCAAGGTGGAGTAGCAAGAAGACAGGAAGTGGGGCTCTCAAATCTGTCTCCTCAACCCAGACATTGGGGTAAAATGAAAGGGTTTAGGGGAACTGAAAACTTAGAAGCTAATTGGCTAGTCTTGAATTAGTTCATGTAAGTATTCATGCTGCTAGAAGCCAGATTTTCCATATTGAAGGACTTCATACAGTTCTTCACTGGCAACATTCCTACTCTGAGAGTTCACAGATTGAACCCTCTTGGTTCTGCAGTCATCCTGGAAACACAGGCTCCTTTTTGGCACATGCATAGTGCTGCCTCTATAAATAACTCAAGGTTTGATTATTCAACAACCTGTTTTAAGGAGGCAAAACCACTTTAAACTGGTCAATGCTTTATGCTTCAATCCCCTCATTTCTCTTTGTACATTCTTCAAGCTTGTGGGAAATCATCCTCAATTTGGTTAATGAGTCTCAAATTCTGTAGAAAATGATAATCCCAGGTCCCAGAGTTTTCTACCACCAGGACTGGAATGTTACATAAGCACTGACAAGGTTGGATTAATTGGTGTTTAAGAAAGGTGATTATCAGAGGCTTTCTTTCCTTCACATGTCTCTTTTCAGGCTATTGCTTGAAGTTTGGCGTTTTGGTGCCTGGATGGAATTTATTACTATTGGGTCATCTGTCTTGGCTCTTCCTGGCCACTTCTCAGCCCAAACTGAGCTCTGCAGTTGACTGACCAATTTCTTCCACTGTAGTGCTCAAAATAGTTTACCTTTTGGCCAGCAAACAGAGCCTGGACCAACTGTATTTAAACAATGCTTGCTGCCTCTTCCCAGCCTTCATGGATTGAAGTTGACATCAACCAGCAGTCTTATCAGGAACTTGATGTCTCCCTGGAAAGTCCTTGCATCCTTGGGAGCTGTAGGAAAGCCTTCAGGGCTTCTCTGTGGCTCAGAGTGCTTTGTTCCTCTCTAGGAAGAAAATGGGCAAACTTGAGGCATCGCCCCTTAATTTAGGACCCAATTCCATCTCCCAGTTTGGTTTCTGGAAAGCATTGGTTGTATGAGTTCCCTGGAGAAACCACTGAGAAGAATGGACAGTCTCAAGGTGACCACCTTGGATCTGAGGGTTCACTTAAAGAACCCTGAAAAGTTTTCCATTATTATATGTGCTTGTCAAACTGTAGCTTGAAAGGCACACGTGCTACCCAGCTTCCAAGGAATCTGTCCCACCAGTTCCAAAATTGGAGCCCATTTGGTCACAGGCTCCTAATATTTCTGCCCCGCCATGTGCTGAGGGCATGCTTGTCTACTGAGGAGGGTCCTATAGAAGTTCAGGCTCTGTCTCAGTCTCCACGTAGAAAAACTTACCTGGTGAGTAGGAGGCTGAGACAGTGACTGCATCCCATTGAAGAAAGTGAAAGAGGAAGCTGTCTTAGACTCAGGCAGAGCTGACTTTCAGAGAGCAATTCAGGAGCACACACATTCAAACACCGATTTCCTCACTTCCTTTCTGAGCATGCTGGGGTTTAATCTTTCTGGTAGATGACCAAAATACTTTACCCCTCCAGCAGACATCACCAACAAGCAAATCTAGGTGTCTGGAAATACATTCACTCCAAGGCCTCTATGTAGTCCATGGCCTTTAAGACCACAACCAATGGCTATTTTTCCTGGTAAAATTTCATTTTTAACATCACGCATGCACAAATATATAAAAGTAGTTCAGTACTACCTCCCTGCTATTCTGGCTGATACAGAATAGGACTAGACTTGTTAGTGAGGAAACACCAGTATGAGTCCTATTGTATGAAATTCCTTAGCCGGCAGGTTCTTTACCATCTGATCTAATGGGGGGAAGCCCAAAGACATTGCATCCCTAGTACTGATTTATCTTATAACTGGAAGTGTGACGTTTTTACTTCCTTCATCTGATTTTTTTCTTTATTTTTATTTCATTTAATTTTTAACTTTACAATATTGTATTGGTTTTGCCATATATCAATATGAATCTGCCACAGGTATACACGTGTTTCCCTTCCTGAACCCTCTTCCCTCCTTCCTCCCCGTACCATCCCTCTGGGTCATCCCAGTGCACCAGCCCCAAGCATCCAGTATTGTGCATCGAAACAAGGAAAAATATTTTTTCTTTTCTTTTATATCTATATGAGATGACGGATGTTCCCCAAACTTACTGTGGCAATCATTTCATTGTGTGTGTAAGTCAAGTCATTGTGCTGTACACCTTAAACTTACCCAGTGCTATAAGTCAATTATATTGCAATAGAACTGGAAGGAGAAAAAAAAAAAGAAATTCCTTAGCCAGATTAGGGTGCATTCTTCTGTGTGTGGGGCGGAGACTTTTCCTGGTTTATACTCCCTCATCTTACATTTATGCTTAGACCACAACAAGGTAATCAGGGCTGGTTTCATTAAGAATACACTCATGTGGAACTCCAAGTATCATAAGAGACTACTACAAAGAATTATATGCAAATAAAATGGACAATCTAGAAGAAATGCACAGATACTTAGAGAGGTACAGCCTTTCAAGACTAAACAAGGAAGAAATAGAGAATGTGAGTAGACGGATCACAAGTACTGAAACAGTGATTTAAAATTTTCCAAAAAAATGTCCAGGACCAGGTGGCTTCTCGGATAATTCTGTCCAACAATTAGAGATTCTATCAACCTCTTCCAAAAAGAATTACAGAGGAAGGAACACTCCCAAGCTCATTCTATGAGGTCACCATCACCCTGAGAGCAAAACCAGACAGAGAAGCACACATGAAAACAAAAGAAAAAAGAAAATGACAGGCCAATATCACTGAAGAACACAGATGGAAAAATCCTGAACAAAATACTAGCGAACCAAAAAAGACAGTCTTTTCAATAAGTGGTGCCTTGAAAACTGGACAGTTACATGTAAAATAATGAATTTAGAACATTCTCTAACACCATACGAAAAATAAACTCAAAATGGATCAAAGACCGAAATGTAAACCCAGATTCTATAAAACCCTCAGAGGAAAACCTAGGCAGAACACTGTTTGACATAAGTTGCAGCAGTATTTTTTTTCTTTTAGTAAAATGGTTTTTGATCCACCTTCTGGAGTAATGAAAATAAAAAGAAAAACAAACAGGTGACCTTTCATTAAAGTCAAAAACTTCCACAGAGCAAAAGAAACCAAAAACAAAAAGACAACTCACAGAATGAGAGGAAATATTTGCAAACAAAGCAAACAACAGCGCAATAATCTCCAAAATATATAAATAGCTCATGCACCTCTGTGTCAAATAAACAATCCCATAAAAAAAATGAGGTGGATGAAACTGGAGCCTATTATATAGAGTGAAGTAAGCCAGAAGGAAAAACATAAATACAGTATACTAACGCATATATATGGAATTTAGAAAGATGGTAACAATAACCCGGTGTACGAGACAGCAAAAGAGACACTGATGTATAGAACAGTCTTATGGACTCTGTGGGAGAGGGAGAGGGTGGGAAGATTTGGGACAATGGCATTGAAACATGTAAAATATCATGTAAGAAACGAGTTGCCAGTCCAGGTTCGATGCACGGTACTGGATGCTTGGGGCTAGTGCACTGGGACGACCCAGAGGGATGGTATGGGGAGGGAGGAGGGAGGAGGGTTCAGGATGGGGAACACATGTATACCTGTGGTGGATTCATTTTGATATTTGGCAAAACTAATACAATTATGTAAAGTTTAAAAATAAAATAAAATTAGAAAAAAAAAAGTAGGCAGAGTGTATAAACAAACATTCCTTCAAAGAAGACATACAGATGACCAGAAAAGATGCTCAACATCACTAAGTATCAGAAAAATGCAAATCAAAAGTACAGTGAGGTATCACCTCACACCAGCCAGAATGGTCATCATCCCCAAATCTGCAAACAACAAATGATGGAGTGTGGAAAAAAGGGAACACTGTTGCACTCTCGGTGGGAATGCAAATTGACACAGTCACTATGGGGAACATTATGGAAGTTCCTTGAAAAATGAAAAATAGAGTTACCATATGATTACCAATCCCACTCCTGGTACATATCCAGAGAAAACCATGATTCATAAATATACATGCACTCCAATATTCATTGCAGCACTATATACATTAGCGAAGATATGGAAGTAACCTCAATGTCTATCAACAGAGAAATGAATAAAGCAAATGTTGTATATATATACAATGGAATATTATTCAGCCATAAAAAGAATTAATTAATGACATGTGCAGCAACATGGATGGACCTAGGGAATGTCATACTAAGTAAAGTAAGACAGAGAAAGACAAATAGCATATGTTATCACTCGGAAGTGGAATCTAATTTTTAAAAAGTGACACAAATGAACTTGCTTCCCTGGTGGCTCAGCTAGTAAAGAATCTACCTGCAATGTGGGAGACCTGGCTTTGATCCCTGGGTTGGGAAGACCCCCTGGAGAAGGGAAGAGCTACCCACTCAAGTATCCTGGCCTGGAGAATTCCATGGACTGTATAGGCCATGGGGTCGCAAAGAGTTGGATAAGACAGCGACTTTCATTTCACTTCACAAATAAACTCATTTACAAAATAGAAACCAACTTATGGATATCGAAAACAAGCTTATGATTACCACTGGAGAAATGTTGGGGGAGGGATACTTTAGGAGCCTGAGATAAACATAGACGACTGTTGTGTCTGACTCTTCGTGACTCCATGGACTGTAGTCCACCAGGACCCTCCATCCATGGAATTTTCCAGGTCAGAATACTGGAGTGAGTTGCGATTTCCTGCTCTAGGGGATCTTCCTGACCCAGGGACTGAACCCACTTCTCTTGTGTCTCCTGCATTGGCAGGTGATTCTTTGCCACTGTGCCACTTGGGAAGCCCACATCTACAACTAATATATATAATAGCAATAACCCAAAAGCGCCTACTGTATAACACAGGGAACTCTACTCAATAATCTGTAGTAATCTGTATGACAAAAGAATCTGAAAATGAGTGAATATGTGTATGTATAACTGAATCACCTGAAACTAACACAACATTTTAAATTAATTATACTCAATAAAATTCAATAGAAAAATAATACTACCATAATATCCAGCAATCTGACTCCTGAGCATATATCCTGAAAAAAATCATAATTCAAAAATGGAACAATCACCCCAATGTAAATTGCAGCAATATTTACAATACCCAAGACATGGGAGCAACATAAATGTCCATCAACAGAGGAGTAGATAAACACGTGGTCCAGAAATACAAAGAAATATTATTCCGCCATAGGAAAGAATGCCATTTGCAGGAACATGGATGGACCTAGGGATTGTCATACTAAGTGAAGTAAGTCAAAGACAAATATATCCTTCATCTGTGGAATCTAATTTTAAAAAGTGATAAAATGAACTTAATACAAAACAGAAAACTTACCGATCCTAAAAATGAACCTATGGGTACTAAAGGGGAAATGTAGTGAGGGAGGGAAAAATCAGGAGCTTGGGATCAACGTACGTACATACCTATATATAAAATATATAACCAATAAGGACCTCCTGCATAGCACAGGGAACTCTAATCAATATTCTGGGATAACCTATATGAGAAAAGAAACTAAAAATGAATTTATATATATATATATATATATATATGTATATGTGTGTGTCTGTTTGCTATATGCCTAAAACTAACACAACATTGTAAAACAACTATACTCCAATAAATTAAAAAAAATAGACTACCTGGGAATATATCTGAAGAAAACCATAATTTGAATAGGAACAAGCACCCCCATGTTCCTTGCAGCTCTGTTTACAAGAGCCAAGACATGGAAACAACCTAAAGGTCCATCAACAGATGCAAAAGATGTGATACATAAATACAATGGAAGAATACTCAGCCATAAGAAAGAATGAAAGAATGCCATTTTCAGCAACATGGGTGGACCTAGAGATTGTCTGAGTAAATCAAAGACAAATACCGTAGTATATTGCTCACAGGAAAATCTAATTTTTTAAAATGACACAAATCTTATGGACTCTGTGGGAGAGGGAGAGGGTGGGAAGATTTGGGAGAATGGCATTGAAACATGTAAAATATCATGTATGAAACGAGATGCCAGTCCAGGTTCAATGCATGATACTGGATGCTTGGGGCTGGTGCACTGGGACGACCCAGGGGGATGGTGTGGGGAGGGAGGGGGGAGGAGGGTTCAGGATGGGGAGCACATGTATACCTGTGATGGATTCATTTTGGTGTTTGGCAGAACTAATGCAATTATGTAGAGTTTAAAAATAAAATAAAATTTAAAAATAAAAATAAAATAAAATAAAATAAAATGACACAAATGGACTTATTTACAAAACAGAAACAGACTCACAATTTGAAACAGATTCATGGTTACCTAGCAGAACTTTGTGGGCAGGGATACATTAGAAGTTTGAGATGAACATACATACACATACAACCAATATAGAAAATAGATAACTGAACAGGACCTCCTATACTCAATATTCTGTAATAGCCTATATGGGAAAAGAATCTGGAAAAGATTGAATATTTGTGTAACTGAATCACTTTGCTTTACACCTGAAAGTAACACAAGATTGTAAATCAACAAACCTCCGATTTTTTTTTTTTTTTAAAGAATATCCATCTGTAACAATACCTCTGTGCTGTCACCTTAGGCAAAGGGGAAAACCCCCATCACCTCCATAAAGCAAGGTTTCCAGTCCAGGAGCAAGGTGTTTTATCTCCCGATTCAGAGGACCCTCATGAATTACAGCTTGAATAAAGTCTCACCACATTCATCCCATAGCCAACTCCTATTAGCCAATCCCAATACATAAAACAGTCAGACACAGACAAATATAGGCAATTAAATCCAAAGGCCTGGAACCTTAAGCCAGTGTTCAGACCTCTAACCCAATCATTTGAGCACCTCAGTAGCTCTAACCTCTGACATTGTCCTCTTAGGGTGGGTCTTTAACCCAAGACTGTAGCCTTAGGATTCTAATCAGACAGAAGAAACTCTCCTAGGTGGGACTCTAACCCAGGGTGGTGTTGTCCTTCTTCAATCAATTCGTCACATCTGACTGTCTGCAACCCAATGGACTGCAGCATACCAGGCTTCCCTGTCCTTTACCTTCTCCTCGGGTTTGCTCAAACTCATGCCCACTGAGTCAATGATGCCATTCAACCGTCTCATCCTCTCTAACACACAGTCCTGATGAGATTATTAGACTACAGGCACTTCATATAGCACATTTATTTTTTTTAATTTTATTTTATTTTTAGACTGTACATAATTGTTTAGTTACAGGCATATTTTAAGGAGTTTACTCACCCCAAAGATGTCTGATCCAGGAGCTGTTTCCTTCCTTAAAAGTGAAAGGAGCCCCAGAAGCCAGAGGAGCCCAGAGTGCCATGGCTAGCAAACAGGAACCCGAGAGCCAACTCTCTAGACAAACTCAGTATAGGTGGGCACTCAGGGTTGCTGTTGAGGGCCCCCAGGGGCTACAGTGCATCAAGCAGATGGTCACAAGTCCTAAACCTCAACAAGGCTGCCCAAACTCACGGAACATGGGCTCAAGCCCGATGCTCAGAGAAGTCAATACTTATGGCAAGAGCTTTAGAGAAAAGAGCTTTACTGCAAGGCCAATCAATGCAGGAGGCAAGGTATCAAATCTCTCTTCAATCCAGGAGCCTAGGTGCAATCTAAGGGGTCAGGGGAATTTCTAACTTTGAAGCTAATTGGCTAGCCTTCAATTAGTCCGTTTCAGCTACTCAGGTTACAGGAAGCCAGGTTTTCCTCACTGAAGGACTTCTCACTTTGTAAATGGCCTGGGGCCATATTTCTCTTCTCTGAGTTTTGCAGACAGAAGAGCTTGGCTCCAGGGTCATCCTGAGGTCATGTGTTCCTTCTTGGACACATGCAGTTCTTTCTTTGTAAAATGACTCAAGGTGTGATTAATCAACAATCTATTTGAGAAGGTCAAACCAGTTTAAGCTGGTCAGTTGTTTCACATGCTGTTTCACTAGCCCCCTGAACCCCAGCACATTACTGAAACTCCTAGGCAAAGTAAATCACAGTCAACTAAAGGTTGCCTAGCAAGGAAAATTATGTAACATTCAAAGCAGAGGATGTGACATAGAAAGTGCTTGAGGTAGAATCTTTCCCAGTTGGAAAGAACTCAGAGTTCTTAGAAATTTTGTCATTGATCAGTATCTTCCCTCCCAGATACCCTTTCATCTAAATAATGAATATTTCCACGTATTTAAGTACCAACAAAAATCTAGAACTTGCCTAGAATTTGCCCAATTACACATAAGATAAAATAATGGAGTAGGTCCTAAGGAGAGGTCTCTGGCTCCCTCAACTCAGTGTAAAGGTCACCAGTCCAGGAGACTGTGGATTCTCTCAGGCCCTCCATCTGAGGATCTGGCTGTGCTCACCACTCCCACTGTCTCTCTAGCCCACCAGGCAACTTCCCTTGAAATGACCTCTCGCTGAAGGCTCTGCGTTTTCCTAAGGCTCCGAAGTGAGACTGTGTATTAAAAAACGGAGATATCCGTTTGCTGACAAAGGTCCCTGTACTCAAAGCTATGGTTTTTCCAGTAGTCATATATGGATGTGAGAGTTGGACCATAAAAAAGACTGAGTGCTGAAGAACTGATGCTTCCAAACTGTGGTCTTGGAGAAGACTCTTAAGAGACACTTGGACAGCAAGGAGATCAAGCCAGTCCATCCTAAAGGAAATCAACCCTGAATATTTATTGGAAGGACTGATGCTGAATCTGACTCCAATACCCTGGCCACCTGATGCGAAGAGCTGGCTCATTAGAAAACACCCTGACGCTAGGAATGAAAAATTGAGGGCAGGAGGAGAAGGGGGCAGCAGAGGGCAAGATGGTTGGATGGCATCACTGACTCAATGGACATGAGTTTGAGAAAACTCTTGGAGACAGTGAAAGGCAGGGAGGCCTGGTGAGCTGCAGTCCATGGGGTCTCAAAGAATCAGACACAACTAAGTGACTGAGGATGCACACACACACACACACACACACACACACACACAACACTCCATGATATGTATATATCATATATCTATCCATTGATACATCAACGGACATTTAGGCTGCTTCCCTGTATCGGTTATTGTGAATAATGCTGCAACAAATACAGGAATGAAAATATCTCTTGGAGAGTCTAATTTTAAATTTTTTGGATTAAAACCCAGAAGTGGGCTTGCTGAATCATATGGTAATTCAATTTTTAATTTTTTGAGGAACCTCAATACTGTTTTCCGCGATGGTTGCACCCATTGACATTCTCACTAACATTATAAAAGAGTTCTCTAAATGCTTGCACTTAATCATCTTCCTCTGTCCTGGACAGGGAGCAAGACAATCAACTTTTCAAATGATTGTTGTGGTAAAACCACTTAACATCAGATGTACTCACTTAAATATTTAGGCACACAATACAGTAATGTTAAATATAGGCACAATGTTACCCAGCAGATCTCTGGAATTGGTTCATCTTGCATAACTGAAACATTATACCAAGTGAAAAGCAACTGCACATGCACATGCAGTCACCATGTGCAGTGATCTTGGAGCCCCCCAAAATGAAGTCTCTCACCGTTTCCATTGTTTCTCCATCTATTTGCCATGAAATGATGGGACCGGATGCCATGATCTTTGGTTTTTGAACGTTGAGTTTTAAGCCAGCTTTTTCTCTTCTCTTTCACTTTCATCGAGGTTCTTTAGTTCTTCTTTGCTTTCTGCCATAAGGATGGTATCATCTGTGAATCCTAGGTTATTGATATTTCTCCCTGAAATCTTGATTCCAGCTTGTGCTTCATCCAGCCAAGCATTTTGCAAGATGTACTCTGCATATAAGTTAAATAAGCAGGGTGACAATACACAACCTTGATGTATTCCTTTCTTTCTAGTTGACATAGCTATAAGTATTAGCTATTGTATTCTTGACTAACTCAAATCAAGGGCCTATGGCCATCCCTGTCACTTAAACAGCCATGGAAAAGTTTGTCACATCATTAAACTCTCTGAGAGCGCCTCGGGCTCTTTAACTGTGAAGGGAGTTTGACAAGCCCTGTCTGGAAGGACTGGTGGCATGTGGTGGTAACTGTAAAGCATCTGCCACAGTGCCTGGCAGGCACCAACCATATCCCTCCCTTCTCAGGACTGGTGGCTATACTTTGCAACGAAGATCTCACCTCCCTTAAGCCTGATATAGGGCTTCCCTGATGGCTCAGCAGGAAAGGATCCGCCTGTGATACAGCAGCTGCAGGAGACGCAGACTCAGTCTCTGGGTCAGGAAGATCCCCTGGAGGAGGAAATGGCAACCCAGCCTAGAATTCTTCCTTGGAATATCCCATGGACAAAGAGCCTGGTGGGCTACAGTCCATGGAGTCACAAAAGAGTTAGACATGACTTAGCAATTCAAGAAGAAGAAAAAGAAGAAGGTCTGGTATAAGAAGTGAGGGAGAGCCTTGCCTGACAGTCTTCTCCTGAGCTTTCTAGAACTGACATCAAATGGGAGGGCATGGCTCTCCTTTGTCCCCTCTATTCAGGGATGAATAGACCCCTCAGTCTCCACTCGGGCTTCACAAATTGACTTCTGGTGGAGCCTGGGGAATCCCCTCCTTCTTGACCTGTGGCCTATCTCCTCATAGTAAGACTGATACCTCCCTGTGAGCCTGGAGGAGGAAGTAAGAATGGCCTTATCTAGCCACCCCTACCCGTAGTCTCACAAGAATGAAAGCTGTGGCAAGCTCCATGGGAATGACAGGTGGTTCCTCTCAGGGGCCCAAATCAGGGTCCCAAATTTGACTCTCAGCCAAGCCCAAGACTCCCCCTTCTGTTGACACCACCATCAGACCAAACCCTAACTTTCCTGATACTCCTCGGTCAGAGCTGAAGGGCCCCTTGGCCTGATAAATTTGCCTGAGGCCTTCTAGGCAGAGTAGGGAACATACTGTGTGGCCATCCTGGTGTTTATGTTCCCACATTCTTTGCTGTCCTCACCGTCTTGGAAAGAACCTGGAAATATTCCCGAGCTGGAAACATTCCCTGACTTGCCTTAAAGCTTCTCCACTCAGGCCAATAGTTCCCTGATCCGTGAGGAGGAAGAGGAGTTTGCCTCGTAGGGCCACCACAGGCCATGGTCTTCTGAGGCTAACAGGAGTGGAAGGAATATGTTCTGCCCCCACTGTTTTGAGGTGGGTAGTCTATTCAAGTCTTCAGGGTCCTTACCTCAACTTCTGGCACAACGTGGAAATCATCCTTCTGCTGAGCTTCGGCTGCTCCCTTTGATCAGGATGAGGTTCCTTACCTCCATGTGATCCTCTGGGAGGAAGTGAGTAGGACTCACCATGTCACCAGGCCTAAGTGGCACAGTCCCAGTCCTGACAACAGGGACAGTGCCTTCTGTATAACCCCCTTCTTTCTGGGAGGGATCCTTGGCTGTCAGTCAGTATCATCAGTTGATTCCTGTTAGGAACAGGGTACCCTTCCTCAGCTGATACAGCCTCCCTCCATTAGCCCAAGGACTTTAAGGCCCTGAAGCCATTTGCCTTCAGAAAATAAGGGATAAACCCAGTCTGAAAGCCCTGCCTGTTCCCTCCCAGGGTCCATTACAGTTGCAGGACTTTCTAAGAATTTATCTGTAATGGGGTAGTTGGCTGACACACTCCTCATACAGGACTGTACAAATGTCATGCCTAGGATTTCCACTCTCTGATGAAGAGCCAGCCTATAAACCAAGGTCAACTCCTTGAAACCCTCCAGGTAGAAGTCACGGGGCCCTTGAGCCAGCCAGCACTTACCTATGCCTCCCAGGGCTAACTGGAGAGGAGGGACTAAGTGTAGTCCTGTCAGCTGTGGATTGAGGGGCTTCATGTCCACACTCTGGGTCCTCACTTTGACTCTGCACCCTTCCTGGGGCTCTATTCTCTGCAGATTCCCAATGTCCCCACCTCCCCAGGACCTGAGTTGAAAGTGTTAACCACAGCAGCCCAGATAGTTCTGGACTTCATGGGCTTGCCAGTGAGGACGGGTCTTTACAGGATCCTTCTGTTCTGGATGGGTCTTTCCATCACCCTCATTCAGGTTAATCACCATCATTTCTGCGAGATTGATTCTCTCTACCAACATCAGAACTCTGTGCCGAGACCAAGTTTCTTAGGTCTCTGAGAAGCCTGAAGAATAAGTGAGGCTATGCTAAGGCTAATAGCCTAAGCCCACCAGTTCTGAATTCCTCTGTGTCTGAGATCAGAAGGGAGTGCTGACCACCACCCCCCATATTCTTGGGTCTTGCTCTCCTCAATCCTCCTACCTGGGGCCCTCATCTTGCATTCTGTGTCTTGGATTAAAGACCTTTGGGGAAATTCCATGTCTCTACAAACTCCTGAGCTATGTTTGCTCTGCAGTGCTACAGAGAATGGGTCCCTGTCCCAGGAGTGACGGGAGATGGAGAAGCTATAGTCCAAGGCGGGAGTCCCAGGACAGGTGGCAGTCCTTTAGGGAGAAAAAAGTAGATCAATCTATCTCATCAGCCAGGTGAAGATTCTCATGTCATTTCTGTTCTGATAGGTTTACTTTCCACAGGGAAGAGACTGTAAGGATGATATGGAGACTCCTTGCTCTTCAGAAGTTATCTAACATGGCCAATGTACATGCTTGTACTGTCCCTGAATATTGTTTCTTTCGCTTATCTATGAGTAATGAATATGGGATACATATTGTTGGTTAAGTATATCTGGTATTCTTACTACTCTGGCTACACATTTCGACCCAGTAGCTTGAGCACGAGGGCATTCTTTGCTATCACCTAGGACAAATTTTGGAGTACTGAGAAAAGCACTGAAATAAAAGATACAGGGTGGGGACTTTCCTGGTGGTCCAATGGCTAGGACTCCAGGCTCCCAATGCAGGGGGCCCAGGTTCGATCCCTGGTCAGGGAACTAGACCACACGTGGAGCAAGTAAGATCCAGCACAGCCAAATAAATAAATAAATGATAAATAAATAAGGAATTGTCAAATGTTAAAAGGACTTGTTAAAGAACAAAGACAAGGGTATGTCTCAGGTTGGGGGGAGAACAACAGTATGAGTGATAAGTAGTGTAGAGCAGGAGTCTATTGCCAGCTGTCATTTACCAGCCTCATGTATTTCAGCACAAAACCAAACCCTAACTCTATGAGCCTTGGGCTCTCCCCTGTGAAGTAAGTTTGATAAGCCTTTTCTTGTCAGATTGGTGGAATATAAGTATTTATGGAAAGCTTCTGTCACAGCGCCTGTCTCTATTGAGACATTAGGAACAATGGCAGTTATTACTATGAATATCTTGACCTCAGATGTTACATCAGCCGGATTTTTTTTTCAATCTATCACATATCAGAAACTATGCAGTGTTCCAAGTGGGGGAAAAAAAAGACCCAACCTCCCAAATCAGCCAAAATTCTGCTTAGCAATGAAACCAAAGTAATATGTTCTCTCCCCTCTTTACCCTGCTTCTTTCTTGTTCTTCCTGAAGTAGAGAGTATCTCAGCCTCTTCCACAGAATGACAGCATCTCTGAGAAACTTTAATGAGTGGACAGAGGCTAGGACTTTTTTTGACTAATCACCACCAGTACAAGCATGAAGACTTAAGAGCAGATTCTCAATGTTTGTGTAAAAGAAGAGCCATGAATAAATCATTTGCTATAATTTATATTCTCATTCTTGAAAACCATAAACCATAAGCAGAGGCAAGTATGTGTCTTTTACACTTACAAAAAGGGAGACTAAGCAGAGAGTAAATCCAGCCAAAATCTGAAGAAATTTCAGCTATCTCCCTAACAATGTATCAATGTTCTAAGCCTCTATTAGTGTGGTGTCTTTCGCATTTCTAAGGACACTCTTATCCTAAAGTGATGTTATTCTCATCCTGGATCACAAAAGTGATGCGACGATTTCCAATATTTATTTGAGAAAACAAAATTCTTACTTCTAAACTTGACAAACAGCAAAGTGTGTGTGACCCATGTTATTCATATACTTATATCATGACTTTAAATGATCTTTCTGTTGAAAAATTTTAACAACTGAAAATTGGGGGAAATAAAGTCAACAAGTTATTGATGCATATCAGGAGCACAGGTTGACTGGCTTCTCCAGCCACAAAGTGAACGGGCTTCAGATCACACTAGGGACGAGATAAGCGGCTGGATGCGGCCCTGGGGTGCACAGTGGCTGAAGCAGAAGGGCCAGCAGTGGCTGAGGCAGCAGTGCCAGGCCTGGTTGAGGTAGAAGTGCCAGCAGTGGCTGAGGCAGCAGTGCCAGGCCTGGTCGAGGTACAAGTGCCAGCAGCGGCTGAAGCAGCAGTGCCAGGCCTGGTTGAGGCACGACGGCCAGCAGCGGCTGAGGCAGCAATGCCAGGCCTGGTTGAGGCAGAAGTGCCAGCAGTGGCTGAGGCAGCAGTGCCAGGCCTGGCCGAAGCAGAACGGCCAGCACTGGCTGAGGCAGCAGTGCCAGGGCTGGATGAGGCAGAAGTGCCAGCAGTGGCTGAGGCAGCAATGCCAGGCCTGGTTGAGGCAGAAGTGCCAGCAGTGGCTGAGGCAGCAGTGCCAGGCCTGGCGAAGCAGAACGGCCAGCACTGGCTGAGGCAGCAGTGCCAGGGCTGGTTGAGGCAGAAGTGCCAGCAGTGGCTGAGGCAGCAGTGCCAGGCCTGGCCGAAGCAGAAGGGCCAGCACTGGCTGAGGCAGCAGTGCCAGGGCTGGTTGAGGCAGAAGTGCCAGCAGTGGCTGAGGCAGCAGTGCCAGGCCTGGCCGAAGCAGAACGGCCAGCACTGGCTGAGGCAGCAGTGCCAGGGCTGGATGAGGCAGAAGTGCCAGCAATGGCTGAGGCAGCAGTGCCAGGCCTGGTTGAGGCAGATGTGCCAGCAGTGGCTAAGGCAGAAGTGCCAGCAGTGGCTAAGGCAGAAGTGCCAGGCCTGGATGAAGAAGAATGGCCAGTGCTGGCTGAGGCAGCAGTGCCAGGCCTGGCTGAAGCAGAATGGCCAGCAGCGGCTAAGGCAGCAGTGCCAGGCCTGGTTGAGGCAGAACGGCCAGCAGCGGCTGAGGCAGCAGTGCCAGGCCTGGTTGAGGCAGAATGGCCAAAAGAGGCTGAGACACCAGTGCCAGGCCTGGCTGAAGCAGAACGGCCAGCAGCGGCTAAGGCAGCAGTGCCAGGCCTGGTTGAGGCAGAACGGCCAGCAGCGGCTGAGGCAGCAGTGCCAGGCCTGGTTGAGGCAGAAGTGCCAGCCCTGGCTGCACTTCTGGCTCCGGTGCTCTCTATTTCCTCTCTCCAAGCCTCTTCATATTGCGGCTGCAAGGCAGGATGGACTGAATCCTTGACCTTGGCCAAAAACTGCAGGATTTTTGTCTTGCTGGTTTCTGTGAGCGCTTTAGGACCACACAGGAACTCATAGCGAGGGGGATCGCTGCCGGGCACCTGGTGGTACTCCAGGTACTCTTCCCGCACCAGATCTTCTGTGATGAGCTTCCTAGGCTCTCCAAAGATAAAGTGACTTCTTCCATCATAGATGCCCAGCATATTCAGGAACTTCCAGATCTTCTCCTCAGGGGCGTGGTTGCCATTCAGGTAGATGACACCCAGCAGAGGCATCAGAAGACCATTCTTCGGCAGCCCCAAGTCACCTCTCATAGACTCGCTGTCACTGAGATCTAGGTTGCTCACCAGGGTATAGCAGTGACTGTTGGGCCTGACTTCCTTCAGCACCAGGCCAAACACCATCTCCATGTGCTCGGAGGCCTTGCTAAGGATCTCAGGGAATTGTTCCTTGTACCTTCTATTGATTTTCTGCAGCATTTTGGACCTCTTAATGAATTCCCTCATCTTATACTTATACAGCATGTACTGCACCAATAGCTCTGCCTTCATGGTCAGAAGATCTGTGTGAGAGCTCACAGCAGCAGCTGAGGCCTGGGAGGAATTTTCACCTTCCTGAACTTGGCCCTCAGCACCTACACCAGATCTTGAGCGTGCTGCGCCACCAACACCAGATCTCGAGCGTGCTGCGCCACCACCACGAGATCTTTTGCGTATAGCACCTTCAGCAGCACTGGTGGTGCCTTGGGCTCCCGGAGGCCCCTTGGAGGTGCCAGCAGCAGACGAGCTTGAGGGAGCGCTCTCTGAATCAGGAGGGGAGGAGGAGGTGGTCTCTTCTCCCCTAGATGTGGTAGCCTGATCATGAACACCCTGGGTCTCAGCTCGGGCCTGGCGACGTTTCTCACGAGCACGGTGCTTACTCTTCTGCCCACGAGGCATGATGGCTGTGGTCAGGGACCACAGGCAGGAGTCTCGGCCAAGAGACAGGAGATTGGGGCACCTGGAGGATGGAGAATGAGGTGACATGAGCACCTTCAAACATGGAGACTCCACCTTGGCTTAATCAAAGGCCGCCTCTGCAGGTGTCCTTGAGGACACTGCTCTAGGAACCCACAAGGCTCCTGTTTTCCTGCTCAGACCAAACATGGTCTCCTGAGAACAAAATCTGGTGCAGGCAGGTTGATGTCCCTGTGGACCCTCACAAGATCCTAATTCAAGGTCTAAAATATTTTTTTGCTTCTGGTTTCTCCTATATGTCTTTTGGAAAATAAAATTATTTTTTGCAGTATTACAATATTAATTTATAATAGTGTACCAGTTTCTGCCACACATCAATATGAATCAGCCATAGGTATATCTTATGTCTCCTCCATCTTGAAACTTCCTCCCACGTTCCCACAGAATCCCACAGAGGAAGAACAGAGGCCTTACTTTTCCTCTGCGCCCTCTCAGCCCTGCTTTGGATTTACTCAGGTGACAGCAGGTGCCAGCAGTGGGGTTTTCTAAGTTCTACTTCAGTATTATCACGTCAAGTCCTGGCGGAGCCTTGGCACCCTTCCCTCTGCTACTCTGATGTAGACACTTTAGACCTCCCCATGATCCAGAGGTAAGTGAAGGGATGCCTCATACCACCTCCCTGCCAGGAGATTGATAACCAGTTCTGAGAGTTCATTAAGGTCTTTTCTAGCCTGAGTTCACTGGGATCATCATTCAGGGTCCTTACCTTGGCTCCTTAAAACATTGGGCACCATTATCCATTTGCGGACTGGTGTCTACACCTTCAGACATTTCCCCTCCCGTAGACTTCGTATAAAACAGAAAAGAAGGTGCCTGGCCTCACAGCCCTTCCCTGAGATTTCCTGGGCTGAAATCTGAGGGTTGGGATGGATGCAATGAGTCCTCACTCAGGTTCCTCAATTGGGCTCCCGGTAGAGAAGCTCAAATTTCTCCTGAAGTGATGACTGCTTGATAGTAAAAGCCAATCACTCCATGTCCCAAAAGCAGGAAGTGAAGATGACCTTATCTTACCAAACATGGTCTCCTGACGACAAAATCTGGTGCAGGCAGGTTGATGTCCCTGTGGACCCACACAAGATCCCAATTCAAGTTCTAAAATATTTTTTGCTTCTGGTTTCTCCTATATGTCTTTTTGAAAGTAAAATTTTTTTTGCAATATTACAATATTAATTTATAATAGTGTACAAGTTTCTGCCACACATCAATATGAATCAGCCATAGGTGTATCTTATGTCTCCTCCATCTGGAAACTCCCTCCCACGTCACACCTCTCTTAAGTTATCACAGAGCACTGGCTTTGAACTCCCTGGTCATAAAACTACTTCCTACTGGTTATCTATTTTCCATATGATAATGTGTACATTTTCAGTGTTACTCTCTCAATCTGCTCCTCCCTCTCCTTCCCCCACTGGGTCCATGAGTGTGTTCTCTATGTCAGCATCCCCAGGCTGCCCTGCAAATATGTTCATAAGTACCATCTTTCTGGATTCCATATATATGCATTAATATATGATATTGGCTTTCCTCTTTCTGACTTAATTCACTCTGCTTACAAAAACTAGGAATAAAACTACCACATAAGCCAACAACCCCACTAGTGGTCATATACCCTGAGGAAATGGTAACGGAAAAAGACACTTGTACTCGTGTTCACTGCAGCACTATTTACAATAGCCACGACATAGAAGCAACCAAGCTCTACATTTGACTCATGACAGGGTCTAAGGTTTCTCCCTCTGCTGACCACTCCATTCAGACCAAGACCCTTACTTCCCCATTAGCCCGTAGTGGGGACCGACATGTATCCTTGAGGTCTCCCAGGGATGACAACAGAGCGATGTGCTCTGAATGACGTGGTGTGGAACATTCACATCCCCCAAGGTTCTCACCATCCACCAGGACACCTGAAACCCTCCCTTGTCAACCTGAGGCTGCCCCCACTGACCTGGTCTCTCACTTCCCTGAGATGTCCCAGGAAGTGTCATGTCAAAACGCCCGATTCTCCCACTCCTGAAAATAGGACTGGCGCCTTATGTGACTCCATTTCTTATGGGAGGAGCCCCCATCCTCATTCAGCGTCACAGCCATTAATATTGTTGCAGACTAGGTCCCTTTGTTGAACTGGGTTTATTCCATTACAGCAAGGCTCTCACTTCCCCAAAACCACCTCCAGTGGACACCAGGGGGCACCACAGTTGGCCAGCTGTAACCGGCGCCTCCTAGAGCCCAGTACAGGGGGGCCGCTCAGTGTCGTCCCCTTGGCGGTGTCGAAGTCTGCTTATCAGCCCTCAGGTCCCTCATCTCGGACCTAGACCTCCTCCGGGGGTAGAATCCGGGCCTATCCCCATAGACAAACACCTTAGCCTGAGACACTCTAGACCACATTCAGCCGATAGCTCTGAGGGACTCATAAGAACCATATCACAGGGGTGGGATGTGGATGGGTCACTTTTATTACTGGGAGGGTTGGGAAAGACCCATGAGCTACATTCACGTCCTCACCTTGGTTCCGGACGAGTCCTGAACACTAAGTGTCCGCCATACGGTCGCCGCGGCTACCGGTCGATCCGCTGGCTTTCAAAGCGGAAGTGGAGGGGAGCTGCGTAAGGTCCTACGTGGGGTCTCCCAGGGATGACGGCAGGGGCAGCATGCTATGGGAACCCCGGTAGCTCAATATTCATTCGTCCTTGGGTCCTCCTTGTGCAGTGTATCGGAGCCCAGGATGCCCCCTCCCATGAACCCAAGTCTTCCAGCTCCCAAACAGAGCCCTCGCCTTCCCAAGTCCCTAGTGGTGGGAGGCCAGCTCTGCTCTGAGCATCTCTGCTTGTCAGGTGGGTTGCCACTCTGTGAGCCTCCTTCGTTGGGTGAGAGATCCTCTCACTAGCACTGATGGTCCTCACCTTAAGTCCGGTTATGGTCAAGACACCCCCATCTGCACATCTGGCTTCTGATCTGGCTAGAGGAGACTCAGCCCTCCCTAAGATCACACAGGTTGAATGAGCGGACCACTCAGAAGGAGCTCCTGTGCGCTAAGAATTTACAGAATTCTGTTTGGCTCCGTCTGCAGGGGTCCCCGCTAACACTCAGCATCGCATGTGAAGTCCTCCTTGGATTCAGGTCTCTCCCTCTGCGAAACTGCAGCTGATTGTATTAGACAGAGGTCTCACCTCGCTAAGACTTTCTAGACTGAAATCAACCTGACATCTGTGCCCAGAGCTTCCTGGGGACCACAGCATCAGTGATTTTCCAGGGCCTCCTTTTAGAGTATATGCTACTGTGAGTCCACTTTCACATCTTCACATTGACACATGACGAATCCTGTAACTTGACTCTGTTTTACGAAGCTTCTTGTCTTACATCAAGGTCCTAGTCTCCTGAGAATTCCAAGTTGGAAGTCAGGATAATCCTCATGTGATCCTAGTCCATCAGGGCCTCTGAGAATAGACAGTGGGGATGCAACTTGAGTCCTTCTGATTCCTCTTGCTTAGCATCCTCACTACATCTACCACAGCCTGGGACTGCTCCTTCTACTGAGCTAAGATTCCTCTTCTTAGTCTTTGGGTGACCACTATATTCAGGGAAGATTGTCCCTCAGTCCTCCTTCATGGAGGTTCCCATATCAGCTTCTGTCCCTCGATTAAAGGCTTCCTGGGGAATGCATATTCCTACAAATAGTGAGCAGTACCCTCTAGCAAATCTTGGAGAAAACGGGTCTCAGTCCCAAAAGTGATGTAAGATTAGGAAAATGCAGCAGAAATTAAGGAACTCAGGACAGATGTTATGATGTCAAAGAGATAGAGGTGATATATTCCTGCTCTTCAGCCAGATTTAGGGTGTGTGCTTAATCGCTCAGTCATGTCCCACTCTTTGTGACCCCATGTACTGTAGCCCGGCTGGCTCCTCTGTCCTAGCAGATTCTCCAGGCAAGAATACTGAAGTGTGTTACATGCCCTCCACCAGGGATTGTGCCCAACCCAGAGATCGAACTCAGGTCTCCTGCATTGCAGGCGAATTCTGTACCATCTGAGTCACCAGATTCAGCGTAGTTCTAAAATATTTACTTTTGGCACCTCCCTGTTGGTCCAGTGGTTATGCGCTCCCAATGCAGGGGTCCTAGGTTTGATCCCTCGTCAGGTAACTTGATCCCACTTGCCGCAACTAAAAATCTCACATCCAACAACTAAGAGTTCACGTGCCACACCTAAAATCTCACATTCCACAACTAAAGAGCCTGCATGTGGCAACAAAGATCCCAAGTGTCACAACTAAGACCCAGAGCAGTCAAAAAATAAATAGAAATAACTATTTTTAATTAAAACATATAAAATTACTTTCTACATAGAAGGATAGCGCCAGATAATCTTGTAAGCCCTCGATCACTTGAGGGTGTTTGAATTGCACATGCAGGTGATCATATGCTAACTGAGCATTACCCCCTTCTCCCCTTTATTCACACCTCTTAATTATTATGGTGTTTATATTGCCTTGGCTATGTATTTCATCCCAGTGTTTTCATCACAGAGTCCTTCTTTCTGTCACTCAAGATACACGTTGAAGTGCTAGAAGACAGTGAATTAACTGACTCATGAGCACCTCAGATCGGGACAAGTGGAAGGGTACATGCTGTGGTTAAATTCAGACCAGCGCTCTAGTCCCAGCTCTGCCTCATATCAGTTGTGTGGACTTGGGTCCATCCCCAAACTCGGGGAGCCTCAGGTGAAGTGGCTTTTGTAGGGCTAGTGGCATGTAGCTAAAGCACCTGGCACACTGCCTGGACCACACTGAGACTTTACACAATATCTGTTTTTACTATGATTATGAATAGTTTCATCCTGGAGGATACCACCGACCCTGAGGAATCTTTTAAATCCAGGAGATGTCAGAGAATCTGTGGCATTCTAGCACATGGAACACCAAATCAGTCCAAAATGCTGTTTAGAAAGAATCTTTCATTTCCACTACTAGATCGTATTTTGAGTGTGGGGGTATGTTTTTAACTGAATGAAACTCGAAGAATCTAAATTTGATTCTGAGACTAATTCTGTCTTCCTTCCCGGCTGCTCTTTCATCTGAACAACTCCTAGAGACTTCCTTAGTGGTCCAGGGGTTAAGACTCTGCACTCCCAATGCAGGAGGCCCGGGTTCCACTGCTGATCAGGGAACTAGGTCCCACATGCCACAGCTTTGCCGCAACTAACAGTTCACAAGCCACACCTAAAGATCCTATATGCCACAACTGAAACATTCCTCATGCTGCAACTAAAGAACTCGCAGGCTGCAAGGAAGATCAAGGATCCTGCATGCCAAAGGTAAGACCAAGCATAGCCAAATACATAAGTAACTAAATAAAATAAGCCCGCATCTTCATCAATTTCACCATCACCTAAAATAGACTCACCTCATAGACTTTGGTGGAATTATCAACGTAGCCAAAAACGCTGAATGGAATGCCCTTTCAATAAAATGAGCTCTGTTTCCACGACTCACAGCAAAGAGTGTTAGCCCACTAGCTTCTGAGTTTCCGGTTTCATTCTACTATTACTTTTATTTCACAGAATCTCCTTGGAGATGATATGCATGAAACATCTAGGTTGTGCACTGTGTTCACGGGCACTGGGACAGGAGCACAGGGCACATTCCATCCCCTCCCTAGGGGGGATTTCTCTCTGGTCTACTTGTGTTGCTGTTTAGTCACTCGGTGGTATCTGACCCTTTTCTACCCCATGGACTGAACAGATTGCTCTGTCCATGGGATTCTCCAGGCAAAAATACTGGATTGGGTAGCCATTTCCTCCTCCAGGGGCAGCTTCCTGACCCAGGGATTGAACCCATGCCTCCTGCATTGGCAGGCGGGTTCCTTACAACTGAGCCACCTGGGAAGCCCCATAATTCCAAAGCAATTGTTCGGGGTAGTTTTCCATTCCAGGCTTAAGTCTCTCAACTTTGAGACCCGCCATCTGAGGGTCTGACCCCTATTCAGTGTTTCCACAGCCTCCCTGGTGGGCTCGCCCTGTAGCCTAACTTAAAACTACCTTCCACTGCCAGACTTTTATTGTCCTAAAGTCTCCAAGTGCCTTGCCTCAGTGTATTTACACTAGACTCCTCATGAGGAAGCCCTCAATCCCCTCACCTCCTTACACCTCATTTTTATTGGGCCCCTAGATCTCAGTTCACCAGCTACTTTAGATGAATGCTGCTCTTAGACACTAGAATTCTATAAGAAGGGGTTGAGTTTATTTTTCTTAGCATCCCCAAAACCACCCAGAAGCCTTCCAAAGAGCAGATGCTAAATTGATATTTGAACAACTATAGTGCAAGTGTGCAAGAAAGCAATGTTACTGGGATTTCACTTCTTCCACATTCTTAAATAAGCGAAGCCAATCCAGGTAAATAAACTTCAATATTACAAAGAAAGACTAAACAAATAAAACAGACGAAGAAATGAATACTTCTTAAAATTTTTTTCTGTATCTGATAATCACACAGACTTCACTGTGGAAAAATTTCCATTTTCACAAAAAAAATCCATATTGCAATATCATGTTATCTTGTTCCGAATGACAAGAAATGATTCAAGGATTTCAGTCTGTGCTATGTAATACGAAATTTCTTAGTTTTCAACTTGATAATCTGCAGTACATGTCAGAGGTGTGCCATTAGTGTACTTGGAATCTGAAGCTAAACACATCTTTAATTAAAAGGAACAATATTTAAAAACAGAAAAAAGAAAAACCTCCAATTTGTGCATATTGTATTGGAACACAAATAAATACCTTATATGCTGAATTTCCATGAGCCCCACCGTGGCCCTCCACTAGTGGGAAGTTTGCCTGCTTTCTTGAAATGCAATGTGAAATATCTGCTCAGACTTCACTAGGGGTGGGAGGAAATTTGGACATGCTCGGGAAAGTGCACTGGCCCTGGCACCATAGGAGCCCTGGCTGCAGCTCTGGCTCTGGCTCTGTCTTCTTCAGCTCTCAAAGCCTCTTCATACCAGAATGGGAAGGCACTTGACTTGGTATCATTGACATTAGCCCCAAACTCCCACATTCTTTTATATATCTATATCTATCATGGAAGCACTCCATATTAGTTTACAAAATTGTACTCATTCCTTTTTATAGCTTTGTAGTACTCCACTCTGTGCATATATCATGTTCCCTCAATTAACATGTGCATGGACATTTATGTATTTTCATATGGTTGTGGATGTCTCTTCAGAGTTAATTTCTGAAAACACTGAATTACTGGCTCAAATATAAAAGAACATTTAATTTTCTGACTACCAAATTGTATTTACACTCTAATCTCATTCTTTGATATGTAGCTCTCAAAGAATGAGATCAGTATATTCTCTAACAGTATATACAAAAGTAAACAGAAAAGGGATTAAAGACTTAGCTATAAGAGTGAAAACCATAAAACTCTTAGAAGATAATATGAGCAGAACACTCTTTGACATAAATCATAACAATATTTTTTTGGATCTGTCTCTGAAAGCTAGGGAAATAAAAGCAAAAGTAAATAAATGTGTTGTAATTAAAGTTAAAAGCTTTTGCACAGCAAAGGAAACCATCAACAAAATGAAAAGCCAACCTATTATATCGGATAAAATATTTGCCAATGATGTAAGCAATAAGGGGTTAATATCCAAAATATATAAACAGTTGATATAACAGTCTAAAAAAAATCAAGAAAAAGATGGGCGGAAGACTTAAATGCACATTTTTCCAAAGAAGACATACAAATAGCTGAGAGGCACATGAAATGATGTTCAACATCGTTAATCGTCCTATGAATGCAAATTTAAACCACAATGAGGTATTATCTTATACCTATCAGAAGGGCTATCATTCAAAAAGAACAGAAGTAACAAATGTTGGTGAGCATGTGGACAAGATCTATACACTGTTGATGGGAATGTCAATTGGTGCAGCCACCATGGATAACAGTAAGGAGCGTCCTCAAAATCTAAAAAGAGAACTAACACATGACCCAGCAATCGCACTCCTGGTTGTATATCTGAAAAAAAAAAAATAAAAAAGAACCCACTAATTTGGATGGTCTCCGTCAGGTACTCGATGCTTGTCTGAGTCTAAGGGTTTGCACTGCTTGTTTCCCCTTCCCCTCCAGCCTCATCTACTCTCTGCCAGTGACCCCACCCCAGTCCAACCTCTCTGTTTATTAAGAAGGGACCTGTGCCTGGCAGAGCCAGTGTGAGATGAAGAGATAGTCCTTCCCAGCCACCAGATAATCAGGAGTTTTGGCCGGACCTTTGAGTACACACTGAGACAGTGAGGAGTCAGACAAAAAGCACAGATGGTGGCACTGAAATGGATTAATAAGGAACTTAGTGATGTCGCCAGGGACCCTCCAGCACAATATTCTGCAGGTCCAGTTGGGGATGATACATTTCATGGGCAAATCACAATTACGAAAAAGAACGGCAACCCATATCAAGGCAGTTTATTCTCTGGGACAATTCATTTCCCTAAAGACTACCCGTTCATACTACCTAAGGTTGCATTTGCAACAGAATTTATCATCCAGACATGAACACTAATGGCAACACTCCGTTCGCTACTCTAGGATCACTGTGGTCTCTTGCTTTCATGATTTCTAAAGTTCTGGTATCCATTTGTTCACTGCTATGTGATCCGAACCCAGATGATAGCCTACCAAGTGCCAGAGGTTGCATAGATCTATAAAACAGAAATAAGTACAAAAGAATTTTTCAGGAATGTACTCAGAAGTATGCCATGTGATGCTACCTTAAAGTCAGAATAACTTGCATTAAAGCTTGAATAAACTTTCAGTTCAGTTCAGTCGCTCAGTCGACTCTTTGTAACCCCATGAATTGCAGCATGCCGGGCCTCCCTTTCCATCACCAATTCCCGCAGTTCACTCAGACTCAAATCCGAGTCGGTGATGCCATCCAGCCATCTCATCCTCTGTCACAGTCTTTTCCAATGAGACAACTCTTCACATGAGGTGGCCAAAGTACTGGAGTTTCAGCTTTAGCATCATTCCTTCCAAAGAACACCCAGGACTGATCTCCTTTAGAATGGACTGGTTGGATCTCCTTGCAGTCCAAGGGACTCTCAAGAGTCTTCTCCAACAGCACAGTTCAAAAGCATCAATTCTTCAGCACTCAACTTACTTTAAATTACTGCTAAAAAAAAAAAACAAAAAAAAAAACACTCATTTGAAAAGATCTACACACATACAATGGAATATTACTCAGTTATAAAAAAGAATGAACTTTTGCCATTTTCAAGAACACGGATTGATTGGAAGGCATTATGTTAACTGAAATATGTGAGAGAGAGGAAGGCAAATGCTGTATAATACCATTTATATGGAGAATTAAAAAATAAAACACAGATGAAGCAGACTGACAGATACAGAGAACAAGCTAGCAGTGGTTACCAGGGGAGAGCAGCAAGGGGGAGGGTAAGGGCAGGGATAGAAGATTAAGAGGTGCAAACTCATATGTATAAAATAGATAAGCTACAAGGGTATATTGCAAAACAAAGGGGATATACCAATATTTTATAATAACTATAAATGGAACATAACTTTCATAAATTGTTAATCACTTTGTTGTGTCCCTGAAACAAAATATTGTACATAAACTATGAAAATGAAGTGAAAATGTTAGTTGCTCAGTCTTGTTCAACTCCTTTTGACCCTAAGGACAGTAGCCCGCCAGGCTCCTCTATCGATGGAATTCTCCAAGTAAGAATTACCCACTGGAGTGGGTAACCATTCCCTTCTCCAGGAGATCTTCCTGAGTAAGTGATCAAACCCAGGTCTCCTACATTGCAGGCAGATTCTTTGTCATCTGAGCTACCAGGGAAGCCCACAACAACTATACCTCACTTTAAAAATATATATATACTCCCAAATCATCCCACCCTCTCCCTCTCCCACAGAGTCCAAAAGACTGTTCTATACATCAGTGTCTGTTTTGCTGTCTCGTATACAGGGTTATTGGGATGACCCAGAGGAATGGTATGGGGAGGGAGGAGGGAGGAGGGTTCAGGATGGGGAACACATGTATACCTGTGGCAGATTCATTTTGATATATGGCAAAACCAATACAATATTGTAAAGTTAAAAAATAAAATACAATTAAATAAATATTCTCTCAGGAACTTTCACATATACAATACAGTATTATTAACTATGCGCTTCCCTGGTGGCTCAGTGGTAAAGAATCTGCCTGTTGATGCAGGAGAGACGGGTTCAATTCCTGGGTCGGGAAGATGCCCTGGAGGAGGACACAGCAACCCAATCCAGTATTCTTGCATGGAAAATTCCAGACAGAGGAGGCTGGTAAGCTACAATCCATGGGGTTGCAGAGAGTAGGAAACCACTTGGCCACTAGCAACAACAATGATCAACTATAGTCACAATGCTGTACATTATATCCCTGCTGCTGCTGCTGCTGCTATGTTGCTTCAGTCGTGTCCGACTCTGTGCGACCCCATAGACAGCAGCCCACCAGGCTCCCTCATCCCTGGGATTCTCCAGGCAAGAACACTAGGGCTTCTTTATTTTGTAAGTGAAAGTTGTGAATGTTTATGCCATTTGGACACTTACACCCATTTCATCCATCCTCCAACCCCCTCTTGTGGCAACCGCCAATCTACAACATGATGGACCTAGAGATCATTACTGATTGAAGTGACTCAGAGAAGGAGAAATATTATATGACATATCTTAGATGTATAATTTAAAAAGAGATGATACAAATGAATTTAAGTACAAAATGGAAAGACTTACAGTCTCAGAGAACAAATTTATGGTTGCCGCTGGGGAACGATGTGGGACAGGGATAGTTAGGGGATTTCCGATGGACATGTACACACTGCTATATTTAAAATGGATAAGCAACAAGGTTGTACCGTGTAACACAGGGAACTCTGCTTAGTATTATGTGGCAGTATTGATGGAGGTTTGGGGGAGAGTGGATACGTGTATATGTATGGCTGAGTCCCTTCACTGTTCACCTGAAAACTGTCACAATATTGTTAATTTGCTATACCTCAACACAAAATAAAAAAGCTAAAATTTTACAAACACTGTGCCTGCAGTGCAAGGGCTGTGAGTTCAGACCCTGGTTGGGGAATTAAGATCCCATGTGCCACATAGCAAACCAATCCACAAAATATCATCACAGAAAAAAGTGATGGGGATCCATGAAAGAAATAATTGATAAGCTAGATTTTATTCCCTTCAAACTTCTGCTCTATAAAAATACATCAATAGAACAACAAGATGAGCCATAGTCTAGGAGAAAATATTTGCAAAAGACATATCTGATGAAGGCTCTAATCTAAAATATACAAAGAACTCTTAATATTAATAAGAAGAAAACATTTCATAAAAAATGGACAAAAGATTGGAATAGATACCTTGCCCAGGAAGATACAGAGATGGCAAACAAGCATATGGAAAGATGCTCCACATCATATACCATTAGGGAACTGCAAATTAAAAAAACAAGCAGATACCACGACATGCCTTTCAGAATGGCCAGCGTTCAAAGACTGACAACACCAAATGCTGGTAAGGAGGTGAATCAATAAGAACACTCATTCCTCAGTGGTGGTGATGCAAAATGGTAGAGCCACTTTGGGAGACAGTTTGCAAGTTTCTTAGTAAACTATACATATTCAACACTGCTGGTACGAATATAAATTGGTACAGCCAATTTACAGGGAAAACAGTGTAGCAGTTCCTCAAAAAATGAAAAATAACACATAATACTTTCCACATTCCACTACTATCCAAAGGAACTGAAATCAGGACCTCGAAGAGAGCTCTGCACTCCCATGTTCATTGCAGCACTACTCACAATGGCCAAGAAAGGGAAGCAGCCTAGGTGTCCAGTGACAGATGAATGGATAAAAAAGATGCAAAATACACATATAATGGAACACCATTCAGCCTTAAAAAGAAGCTAACCTCTCCAGTTATTACAGCGTGCATGAACCAAGAGGACCTTCTGCTAGAGTGAAATAAGCCAAACACAGAAAGACAAATACTGCATGTCATTTATATGAAGAATCTAAAATGCTCAAAGTCAAAAAAACAGAGAGCAGAGTGGTGGTTGCCATGGTCTATGGGAGGGTGAATGAGAAGGAATTGTAGACTTAAAAAACATTCACAGTCTATACATGAGACAGGGTGTTCAGGGCTGGTGCACTGGGATGACCCTGAGAGATGGGATGGGGAGGGAGGTGGGAGCCGGGTCAGGAAAGGGAACAATGCACACCCATGGCTGATTCATGTCAATGTATGGCAAAAGCCACTACAATATTGTAAATAGCCTCCAATTAAAATAAATAAATTAAAAGAAAAAAAAAAAACATTCACAGCTTAAAAGCTGACAGGTATGTTCTCTTTGGTACAAACATTTAGGACTTCATCCCAGGAGGCAGCGTCTCCAGTAATCCTGAGAGAACTCCTCCAAAGAAGGGAGGGGAGGAGCCAGGTTACATAGAAGTTTTGCAACAAAGGGCAGGTAGTCTGAATATCAAAAGATTATGATAAATGAAGGAAAACCAGATAACCCTGGTTAAGGAATTTAGCATTTTTCCATATATGGAAAGATGCAAGAATCGGGGCTCACTGAAATCATTCCTTTGATATGAACTTCACATATCTGGGGCCCGTGTCCTGTATTTTTACATGCTGTGTTCCCTCAGGGTTCACCATCCGTGGTGGCTGCAACTGTCAATAACTGACAGTATTTATTCACTGATACAGCAGGCAGCATTCCAATTCTCAGTATTAATCAAAAGTTACAAAGTTTAATTATACAAAACGAATAAGTTCTAGGGATCTACTATATAATATAGAGCTTATAGTTAAAAATACTATATTGTACACTCTCTAAGAGGTCAAATCTTATGGCAAGTGTTCTTATCCCAGACACAAAACATAAAGGGTGAGAAGGCATCTGTCAAAATGGCCATCATCAAAAAGTCTATAAACAATAAATGCTGGACAGGGTGTGGAGAAAAGGGAACTCTCTTGCATTGTTGGTGGGAATGTAAATTGATACAGCCTCTATGGAGAAGACTATAAAGTTTCCTAAAAAATTAGGAATAAAATTACCACATGACCCAACCATCCCACTACTGGGCATAAACCCTTAGGACACCATAACTGAATAAGACACATGTACTCCAATGTTCATTGCAGCACTATTTACAACATATAGGCCACAGAAGCAACCCAGATGTCCATCGCTGAATGGATAAAGGAGCTCTGGTTTCTGTATATGATGAAGTACTACTCAGCCATAAAAAGACCATATTTGAGTGAGTTCCAATGTAGTGGGTGAACTTAGGGCCTATTATACAGAGTGAAGAAAGTCAGAAAGAGAAATATAAACATCGTATCCTGACACATACATGGAATCTAGGAGACAGCATTGATGAATGTATTTGCAGGGCAGGATGGAGATGCAGACATAGAGGACAGACTTGGTGACACAGGGGTGGATGAGAGGGAGGGACAAACCGAGAGCAATACTGAAACATACACATTACCATATGGAACATCGACAGCCAATGGGGATTTCCTGGGTGATGCAGGGAGCTCAAACTGGTGCTCTGTGAAAACCTAGATGGGTGGGAAGAAGTGGGAGGTGGGGGGATGTTCAAGGGGGAGGGGACATATGTATACCTATGGCCGATTCATGTTGATATATGGCAGACACCAACACAATAGTGTAAAGCAACTACACTCCGATTAAAAATAAATTTAAAAAAGGATAAGAAGGGAATTTTGGAGGTAATGGATATGTTTATGGCATAAACTGTGGTGGTCATTTCACAGGAGTAGACTTATCTCCAAACTCATCAATAAATAAATCAGAAAAATAGTGGTTAGCAAGGAAACCTAGCATATCCCAGTTAAGAGTATGCCACTTAAGGTCGCCATGAGGTAGACATCCTCAGTGGATGTAACAGAAAGCTCCAAAATGTTTCAAAGGCCCCAATCTTACCTATCTCTCACTTGACCTTTTACATAAACCACTCCCACTTTCATTCATTTAACCACCCAAAAGTGTCTATTCCTTCCCTGTTGTTTGCCACATTACAGTCAAGATAACTTGATTTCAATTATTATTATTTTTTTAGTGGCGTAGGCTCTAGATCCCCCACCGAGGGCAGAACGCGCCAGTCCAGCGGCTTGAAGGCATCATCCCACCTCAGGGGAGTGCCACCCTGATTTCTGGGAAACGCCACAGACAGAAGACAACATGAATAAACCATCTAATCTGCACAGGGTTTCCCTGTACTGGAATAAGAGCACAGGACACATTCCATGCCAGCTTCACATGATTTCTCTCTGATTTACTCATAATCCCAGGCAGACTCAGAAAATGCTGCAGGTTTGGGTCTCAACCCCCAAAGGAAAGTCCATATCACAATTGAGTCATACAAATTTTTTGGTTTCCAGTGCTTTCATAAAATTTATGTTTATACTATACTATAGGTTATTAAGTGGGCAATAGCATTGTGCCTCAGAACAATATAGATGTCTTAAATAGAAACACGTCATTGCTAAAAGAAAAAAGATGCTAACCATTATGTGAGCCTTCACTGAGTCCATCATTTTTGCTGCTGAGGGTGTGAACATTGCAAGAGGTATCAAAACGTGAGACACAGACATGAAGTGAGCAAACGGTGTTGGAAACATGGAGCTGAAAGACTTGCTGGAAGCAATTTTGACTGACACAAACTTTTAATTTGGTAAAGAAAAACAACAAAGAAAAGAAAAGCAGTACCTGTGAAATACAATAAAGCAAGGTGTAACAGAGTGAAGTGTGCCTGTAACTGTTAAGGGCAGTTTCCCATCCCAGGCTTTGTCTTTAAACTATGTAGCCCACCATGTGAGAACCTGGTTCCTGGTCACGATTGCCACAGCCTCATCCAGCCTGCCATGCACAGAACTTATAATTACTTCCCACCGGAAGACTTATACTTTCCCAAGGCCCACCACTACCTTGTGTCAGGGAATTCACATTTGGCTGCTGTCATGTCACCATTTCCTTTACATGACAGCTGCTTCTCGACTCTATAATTTTACGGTGAGTGGCTAGATCTTTTTCTCAGCTCTCCAAGTATTAGCATGGAGTCTTCTATGAGCAGAGGTTCAATTACTGTTTAGGGAATAAATGAGCCTGTGAGCATGAGGATGAATTTCTTAGAATTTAATTTTACATTTTTGAATTAACGAAGCATACACAGTCACTTATAATTTTGTAAAACACAACTAGGAAAGATGAGGAAATAAAATACCATCCATCTTACTTTCCCTCTATTTCTTGATCCCACATATTGCACTGCTTAGTGTTTTCATATTGTCAAGGAAATAACATATTGTAATTCCATGTTATCTTGAACCAGCTTACTGAATAAGATGGAACCTTTCCCACTTCTTTTACACAACAGAAAAACTCTTAAGACCAATAAACAACAGAAAGTGTGACTGATGTCATTCGTACAGTTAGATTATAAGCTTTCATTGAGGAGCAACCTTTGAAAAGTAGCAAGAACATAAAAACACAGATTTATCTCTAAATTCCTCATACAGAACACAAACCCCAAGAAATTATACACTGTGCACCCTCTGGGATGCCCCGTTCTATAATACTTATAGAACACTGAATGCTATCCTCAACCACAAAGTCCAGAATTTGGCTCAGCTTCATTAGGTGTGGAAAGAATTGCTGGAGGAACACTGGGACATCCGCTGGCTTGGGCCCTCTCTTCCTCGCCTCTTAAAGCTGTGATACCCAGGATCTCTGATAGCTGACAGAAGTGGTGGGGTTGGGGGAGGGGGAAGAAGGCTGGCAGGGTGTTCTACAGTCCTCAGAGTCCCAATCTTCATATCTCTCAGAGTCTGACACTGCTCCCTTTCCCGAACTGTGTCAACAAGCCTCCAAACAAAGTTTCACCTCTTAGAGATCGGCAGGGGAGAAGTCCGGGAATTGAGTGCATGGGTGCCGCTTTGTGTCTCCATCTTTACTGCCCCATGCCTCGTTCGCACTCGGCGCTCTCCCAGTGACTGGAGTTAGGGCCTAGGTTTTCTTCATTTACAGAGTCAAGTAATCGCTTATCTTACAGAATGTCTTAGATCACGATGTACCGAAGAAATTGGCCTAAGAGAGTTGTAGGAACCGTCCCCTGCCGATCATAGAGATGAGACTTTGGGCGTTATCTTTGTTACAGGACGGGGGAATGGTCCCTTGAGTCCACATTCAGGTCCTCACCTTGCCCACAGATCAGTCCTGGGAATCCACTCTTAGCCACACGAATGCGCTGAACATCAGTCCGAGCTCTTTGCCACCAGCACGGAAGTTTTGCAGACACTTCCGGCTATGGCTGCCCTGTGCACGATCTCTGAGGGATGATGGAAGGGGCGGAGCTCTATGGGGACCCCGTCGTTCAGTGTTCAGCAGTCCTTGGGTCATCCCTTAGGGTTCTCACCATGCCGTCTGTCAGAGCCCAGGACCCTTCACACTATGGACTTGAGAACTCCTGCCCCCAAAGGAAGCCCTCACCTCTCCAAGTCCTTAGTGGGGAATCAGGGCACTTCTCTGTGCATCTCTCCTTGACAGAGGCCGAGCCACTTTGTGAGCCTTCCTCCTTTGTGGGAGAGACCCTCTCATCAGCACTGATGGTCCTCATCTTCCCAGTCATGAGGGCCAAGATGCCACCCTCCTCAGAACTGGGGTTCCATCCATTCTGTCACTGAGACCAGATAGAAATGAAGAGGCTTCTGATCCCTATAACTCTGCCTGGAGCCTCTGGGGTTAGGAATAGGGGCAGGGGTCTGTAAAGCCTCCTCATTTGTGGGTCTAGTGATACTTCTTTCTTCACTCAGGGACCTCACCATGGTCCTGGCCAGTCCTGGGACCTGACCCTCCAACCTGAGATTCTCCTCTACTGAACTGAGGCCATTCTTCTTAGACTGAGACTTTGACCTCACAGAGAGCTACAAGGCTTATAAGATGGAATGTCCTGTCTGGGCATTCTAGGCCTGAGAGCAAGTTTGGGAGGTCTCTGAATGACCTGTATTTTACGGTGCTTGTCTCTCCAGTCCTCACCTATGGGAGCCCAAATTTTGTCTATCTCTTGGATTAAAGGATTCCTGGGGAGCACCACATTCCAGCAAACTCTTCAGCAGTGTCCCTAATGCAAACCTTACAGTTTCATGTCCCAGACTTGACCTGAGATGGGGAAAATAACACAGAAGGCAGGGGGCAAAATGGGGTGTCCTCCCAGAGAAAAATGCTGCTCCGTCCTTTTCAAAAGCCAGAGTCAGTCTCTTTTCACGACTTGTTTTAATTGATTGACAGGCATACTTTTCAAACATTGTACTGCACGTAATCATGTGTCACAAATACTGTGTTTTGTTACAAACTGAAAGTTTATGGTAACCATGCATTAAACACGTCTATGGCATCATTTCCCAACATCATGTATTCACTTGGGGTCCCTGTTCCACATATTGTTAATTCTTTAAATATTTTAAACTCTTTCCTTATTTCATTTCTTCTGGTGCCCTCATCAGTTGTCTTTGTTACTATTGTAACTGTCTTACATTTGTAAATTAAGCTATGTGCATTTTTTTAGACATCTTCTAGTAAGTGTACAATAGGCTTAACAACTTTTATAAGCACTAGGAATCCCCCAAATTCCTAATGATTTACTCTATGGCAATTTTCACTTTATATCAGTGATCTAGAACCCAAGTCACTATATTTGAGATATGAGTACAATTCTAAAGGAAAAAAGCCATCCAAGATGGTTTTGTGCTATTCTGAATGAGGTTATCTGACACTGCACAGAGAGACGATCTTATGGTCCCTATCATCTGTTTCTCTTCTTTATTCCTGTCATTTATTGATGTAGCCTTCAACGCTTTGTGCCTAAAGAAGTGTATTGGAATATATCCAGAGTCCTTACTTTTATCCCAGGATACATTTGAGTGTTAAGGAACACAAGTTCTGCTTTAGAGCAAGAAGAGTATAACAGCGTCAGATCTAGAGGAATTCAGAGAGGAATCTAACTCCAGGCCTATCAGGCACTAGTGTTCCCCAGCGAGGGCTCACTGCCTGATGCACATAGAAGCCAAACTATGGAATGGGCTTTTGAGAGACAAACTTTAATCCAAGGTGGACTAGCAAGAAGACAGAAGTAGGGCTCTCAAATCTGTCTCCTCAATCCAGAGTTTGAAGTAAAATGAAAGGGTTTAGGGGAACCGCAAACTTGGAAGCTAATCGGCTAGTCTTGAATTAGTTCATGTAAGCTATTCATGCTGCTAGAAGCCAGATTTTCCGCATTGAAGGACTTCATAAAGTTCTCCCCTGGCCACATTCCTACTCTGAGAGTTCCAGAGACTGAACCCTCTTGGTTCTGCAGTCATCCTGGAAACATAGGCTCCTTTTTGGCACATGCATAGTGCTGCCTCTATAAATAACTCAAGGTTTGATTATTCAACAACCTGTTTTAAGGAGGCAAAACCACTTTAAACTGGTCAATGCTTTATGCTTCAATCCTCCCATTTCTCTTTGTACATTCTTCAAGCTTGTGGGAAATCATCCTCAATTTGGTTAATGAGTCTCAAATTCTGTAGAAAATGATAATCCCAGGTCCCAGAGTTTTGTACCACAAGGACTGGAGTGTTACATAAGCACTGACAAGGTTGGATTAATTGGTATTTAAGAAAGGTGATTATCAGAGGCTTTGTTTCCTTCACATGTCTCTTTTCAGGCTATTGCTTGAAGTTTGGCGTTTTGGTGCCTGGATGGAATTTATTACTATTGGGTCATCTGTCTTGGCTCTTCCTGGCCACTCCTCAGCCCAAACTGAGCTCTGCAGTTGACTGATCAATTTCTTCCACTGTGGTGCTCAAAATAGTTTACCTTTTGGCCAGCAAACAGAGCCTGGACCTACTGTCTTTAACCAATGCATGCTGCCTCTTCCCAGCCTTCATGGATTGAAGTCGTTGTCAACCAGAACTCTTTATCAGGAACTTGATGTCTCCCTGGAAAGCCCTTGCATTCGTGGGAGCTGTAGGAAAGCCTTCAGGGCTTCTCTATCTGTGGCTCAGAGCACTTTGTTCCTCTCTAGGAAGAAAATGGGCAAACTTGAGGCATCGCCCCTTAATTTAGGACCCAATTCCATCTCCTAGTTTGTTTTCTGGAAAGCATTGGCTGTATGAGTTCCCTGGAGAAGCCACTGAGAAGAATGGATAGTCTCAAGGTGACCACCTTGGATCTGAGGGTTGACTTAAAGAACCCTGAAAAGTTTTCCATTATTATATGTGGTTGTCAAACTGTAGCTTGAAAGGCACACGTGCTACCCAGCTTCCAAGGAATCTGTCCCACCAGTTCCAAGACTGGAGCCCATTTGGTCACAGGCTCCTAGTATTTCTGCCCCGCCATGTGCTGAGGGCATGCTTGTCTACTGAGGAGGGTCCTATAGAAGTTCAGGCTCTGTCTCAGTCTCCACGGAGAAAAACTTACCTAGTGAGTAGGAGGCTGAGACAGTGATTGCATCCCATTGAAGAAAGTGAAAGAGGAAGCTGTCTTAGCCTCAGGCAGAGCTGATTTTCAGACACACACATTCAAACACCAATTTCCTCACTTCCTTTCTGAGCATGCTGGGGTTTAATCTTTCTGGTAGATGACCAAAATACTTTACCCCTCCAGCAGAGATCACCGACAAGCAAATCTAGATGTCTGGGCAAATTCCAGGGGAAATACATTCACTCCAAGGACTCTATGTAGCCCATGGCCCTTAAGACCACAACCAATGGCTATTTTTTCCTGGTAAAATTTCATTTTTAACATCACGCATGCACAAATATACAAAGTAGTTCAGTACTGCTGCTAAGTCACTTCAGTCGTGTCCAACTCTGTGTGACCCCATAGACGGCAGCCCACCAGGCTACAGCATCCCTGGGATTCTCCAGGCAAGAACACTGGAATGGGTTGCCATTTCCTTCTCCAATGCATGAAAGTGAAAAGTGAAAGTGAAGTCGCTCAGTCGTGCCCGACTCCTAGCGACCCCATGGACTGCAGCCCACCAGGCTCCTCCATCCATGGGATTTTCCAGGCAAGAGTACTGGAGTGGGGTGCCATTAGAGCCAACTCCTATTAGCCAATCCCAACACATAAAACAGTCAGACACAGACAAACATAGGCAATTAAATACAAAGGCCTGGGACCTTAAGCCAGTGTTCAGAGCTCTAACCCAATCATTCGAGCACCTCAGTAGCTCTAACCTCTGACATTGTCCTCTTTTGGGTGGGTCTTTAACCCACGACTGTAGCCTTAGGATTCAAATCAGACAGAAGAAACTCTCCTAGGTGGGACTCTAACCCACAGTGGTGTTGTCCTTCTTCAATCAATTCGTCATGTCTGACTCTGTGCAACCCAATGGACTGCAGCATACCAGGCTTCCCTGTCCTTCACTTTCTCCTCGGGTTTGCTCAAACTCATGCCCATTGAGTCAGTGATGCCATCCAACTGTCTCATCCTCCCTAACACACAGTCCTGATGAGATTATTAGACTACATATAGCACATTTAGTTACAGGCATATTTTAAGGAGTTTACTCACCCCAAAGATGTCTGATCCAGGAGCTGTTTCCTTCCTTAAAAGTGAAAGGAGCCCCAGAAGCCAGAGGAGCCCAGAGTGCCATGGCTAGGAAACAGGAACCCGAGAGCCAACTCTCTAGACAAACTCAGTATAGGTGGCCACTCAGGGTTGGTGTTGAGGGCCCACCAGGGGCTACAGTGCATCAAGCAGATGGTCACAAGTCCTAAACCTTAGCAAGGCCGCCCAAACTCACGGAACATGGGCTCAAGCCCGATGCTCAGAGAAGTCAATACTTAATGCAAGAGCTTTAGAGAAAAGAGCTTTACTGCAAGGCCAACCAATGCAGGAGGCAAGGTATCAGATCTCTCTCCAATCCAGGAGCCTGGGTGCAATTGAAGGGGTCTCGGGAATTTCTAATTGGAAGCTAATTGGCTAGTCTTCAATTAGTCTGTTTCAGCTACTCAGGTTACAGGAAGCCAGGTTTTCCTCATTGAAGGACTTCTCACTTTGTAAATGGCCCAGGGCAATATTTCTCTTCTCTGAGTTTTGCAGACTGAAGAGCTTGGCTCCAGGGTCATCCTGAGGTCATGTGTTCCTTCTTGGACACATGCAGTTCTTTCTTTGTAAAATGACTCAAGGTGTGACTAATCAACAATCTATTTGAGAGGGTCAAACCAGTTTCAGCTGGTCAATTGTTTCACGTGCTGTTTCACTAGCCCCCTAAACTCCAGCACATTACCCAAACTCCAAGACAAAGATAATCACAGTGCACTAAATGTTGCCTAGCAAGGACAAGCATGCAACATTCCCATCACAGGATGTAACATAGAATGTGCCTGAGGTAGAATCTTTCCCAGCTGGAAACAACTCAGAGTTCTTAGAATTTTTGTCATTGACCAGTTATCTTCCCTCCCAGATACCAGTTCATCTAAATAATGAATATTTCCACATATTTAAGTACTAACAAGAAACTGAGAACTTGCCTAGAATTTGCCCAATTACACACAAGATAAAATAATCGAGTAGGTCCTTAAGGAGAGGTCTCTGGCTCCCTCAACTCAGTGTAAAGGTCACCAATCCAGGAGACTGTGGATTTTCTGAGGCCCTCCATCTGAGGATCTGGCTGTGCTCACCACTCCCACTGTCTGGGAGTAGCCCACCAGGCAACTTCAGCCTTCGCTGAAGGCTTTACATTTTCCTAAGGCTCCAAAGCAAGACTGTGTATTAAAAAATGGAGACATCCATTTGCCGACAAAGGTCCCTGTACTCAAAGCTATGGTTTTTCCGGTAGTCATGTATGGATGTGAGAGTTGGACCATAAAGATGGCAGAGCACTGAAGAATTGATGCTTTCAAACTGTGGTGCTGGAGAAGATTCTTGAGAGTCCCTTGGACAGCAAGGAGATCAAGCCAGTCCATCCAAAAGGAAATCAACCCTGAGTATTCATTGGAAGGACTGATGCTGAAGCTGAAGCTCCAATACTTTGGCCTCCTGATATGAAGAGCCGACTCATTGGAAAAGACCCCGATGCTAGGAAAGAAAGATTGAGGGCAGGAGAGGAGTGGGCAGCAGAGGAGAAGATGGTTGGAAGGCATCACTGACGCAATGGACATGAGTTTGAGAAAACTCTAGGAGATAGTGAAGCACAGAGAGGCCTGATGAGCTGCAGTCTATGGAGTCACAAAGAGTGGGACATGACTTAATGACTGAACAACAAGAAGGCTCCAAACTGCCTCACTGCAGGCCATTTACACTTGCTTTCAACTCCAACTGCCTGCCCCCCCTTACCCCTGCTTTTGACTTGTTCTTTCAGCAGTCCCCAACCTTTTTGGCACCATGGACTGGTTTTGTAGAAGACAATTGTTCCACAGACTTGGAGTGGGGGATGATTTTGGGGTAATTCAAGCACAGTACATTTATTGTGAACTTTATTTCAAATGTAAATGCCACTGCTGATCTCACAGGAGGTACTGGTCCAAGGCCTGCAGGTTGGGGACTGCTGCTTTTGGTCAGAGAGTATCTCACCATATTTTTATGTAATAGTACCTCCTAGATTCTAAAATTCAACGGGCAGGGGCTAGATCTTGTTCTGGTGGTTGCTGTTGTTCCATTTAAAAAAAAACAAAAACAAAAACAAACCATCCATAGTACTAGTAAGCATCCAAAAAGCTCATTCTCAGAACTTCCCTGGTGATCCAGTGGATAAGACCCCCTGAACAATTAATGTAACATCTACCCTTTTAGAAAATCTTTAAGTGTACAATATGGAATTGTTAACTATAGGCTCTATGCTACACGGTATATTCCTAGAAATTATTCACTGTGTATAACTGAAAATCAGTGCCCTTTGACAATCACTTCCTCATTACACCTCCTCCCAGCCCCTGGCAATCACCATCCTACTCTGCTTCTATCAGTTTGCCTATTTTAGATTCCTCATTTAAGTGATATCATCTATTTCTCCTTCTGTGTCTGGATTATTTCACTTAGCACAATGTCTTCTGGGTCATCTCTGTTATTGCAAATGACAAAGTTTCCTTTTTTAAGGCTGAATAATACTCCATTATAGGCTTCACAGGTAACTCAGTGGTACAGAATCCACCTGCCAATTTGGGACACACAGGAGACTTGCGTTCAATCCCTTGATTGGGAAGATCCCCTGGAGGAGGAAATGGCAACCATTCCACTATTCTTCCCTGGAAAATCCCATGGTCAGAGGAGCTTCGTGGGCTACAGTCCATGGGATAGAAAGAGTCAGACACAACTGAGTGACTGAGAACACACACACACAACACTCCGTGATATGTATATACCATATATTTATCCATTCATCCATCAAAGGACATTTAGGCTGCTTCCCTGTTTTGGTTATTGTGAATAATGCTGCAACAAATACGGGAATACTGATATCTCTTGGAGAGTGTAATTTTAACTCCTTTGGATAGATACCCAGGAGTGGTTTGCTGAATCATACGGTAATTCAATTTTTAATTTTTTGAGGAACCTCAATACTGTTTTCCACAGTGGCTTTACCCATTGACATTCTCACTAACAGTATAAAAGAGTTCTTTTCTAAATGCTTGCACTTAATCAGCTTACTCTCTACTGGAGAGCAGGGCAATCAAAATTTCAAATTATTGTTGTGGCAAACACATTTAACATTAAATCTACTCTTAAAATTTTAGGCACACAGCACAGTACTGTTAAAAACAGGTACACTGTTGCACAGCAAATCTCTGGAATTTATTCATCTTGAATAACTGAAACATAATACCAAGTGAAAAGCAACTGCCCATTTCTCCCTCCTGTGGCCCGTCTGTGTTTCTATGTGTTTAAAGACTTTAAATACCTCATATAAGTGGAACCATGCAGCATTTGTCCTTCTGTGACTGGCTTATTTCATTTAGAATAATGTCCCTGTGGTTTCTCCATGTTGTCCCATATAACAAAATTTCTTTCCTTTTTAAGGTGAAATTATATCTCCTTGTCTGTGTCTACCACATTTTCTTTATCCATATATCTGTTGGTAGATATTTGGGTTGTTACCATATACTGGCTATTGTAAATAACGGTGCAATGAACACAGGAGTGAAGATGTCTCTTCAAGATACTGATTTCACTTCCTTTGGATAAACAATTAACCCTTGCATCATGTGGAGTTTAGAGGCACCAAACCCCCATGCCGTCAAAACCCCCTGTATTCTTTTGACTCTGTTCACACGTAACTAATAATAACCTACTGTTGACTGGAAGCCTGACTGACAAACAGTCAATGCTTATTTTGTATACTATAAGTATTTTCTACTGTATACTTATGCTAAAGTAAGCTAGAGACAGCAAAATGTTATTAAGAAAATCATAAGAGAAAATATAACAGTACTGTGTTTATCAGTACTACAGGATTACAGCATCCATTTACAAGAATTGTCTGTCAGTACCTACATCTATATTGTCTTACTGACACAAAAGACTATAGATACAAGACACTATATATCAAAACTGAAAACATAATGTGAAAAGAAATTCATATTTAGTTACAGGTATAATGATTCAAGCATTGATCATGAAGAAGAAGAAATATAATTGCTTTATAGTAGCCTAGTGTCGGAGAAGGCAATGGCACCCCACTCCAGTACTCTTGCCTGGAGAATCCCATGGATGGGAGGAGCCTGGTGGGCTGCAGTCCGTGGGGTCACTAAAAGTCAGATATGACTGAGCGACTTCACTTTCACTTTTCACTCTCATGCATTGGAGAAGGAAATGGCAACCCACTCCATTGTTCTTGCCTGGAGAATCCCAGGGATGGGGGAGCCTGGTGGGCTGCCATCTATGGGGTCGCACAGACACGACTGAAGTGACTTAGAAGTAACAGTAGCAGCAGCCTAGTGTACTTGATAGGATTGCTTCGTGGTAGCTGAGAATATACAGTAGTGAATGAATCACTAAAATTTTTTTATATCATACACTATTATGGTCATATTTATAATAGAGTACTGAAAACATTGTTGGTTTAAGAGAAAACACCTGTGATGACAGCTTGATATGCATTTATGTTCATCCACTCACAAGAGAGAGGTAGGACAATGCACAATAATATAATTCCTTGAAAGTAAAGTCATAAAACAGTAAAAAAAAATGAAACATTATTAATTTTATATTAAATATCACTCACCTTCTGCCTATGCAATGGTAGGCTATCCATTTCAATACAAGTCTTGCACGCAACGTTCTACATGATGAATCCTTAGCTGGTGGTGATGATGAAGATGATGACACAGAAACATCTCATACAGTCCTTGCCTACAGTTATTAGCTCTTAGAACAAAGACACTCACACACATACTCAACAGATAAGCTGATTACCCATATGGCACAATGATTATTTACTACTCATTGACTGGAAGTGGATCATCATGAAGGTCTTCATTCCTGACACCTTCTTGCTGAGTAGGCTGAAGAGGAGGAGGAAGAGGAGGGGTTGACCTTGATGAGTGGCAGGGATGGAAGAGCAGAGGAGGTGGAAGGGGAGGCAGGCACACTCAGTGTACCATTATGGAAATACATTGTAATTTCTGTCTAAAGATTTTGCTTTTTCATTTCTCTAAAAACGTTTCTGTGTGTTATCAGTCCTCCTTCCACCACTTGCTTTCTTTTCAGTGCCTTTATCATAGAAGGGTCCATGCCATGCAAGAGTCAAAAGCAGTCTTGAGTCCTCAGAACACTTCTGCCAGATTGTCTAATGTCAATTTGTTTTCTGGCACTGCTTCTTCTACATCTTGTTCCTCATCATCCAGCTCTGGTTGGGAACCATTCATCTCCATCAAGTGGTATATTGTTAATTCCTCTGCTGTAGGGTCTGTTAGCTCTTGGGTTTTTCCAAGATCTGTATTTTGGGACTCTGCACCCCCTCCCACCCTTTCATGTCATATCCACAGTCTCTTTCATGATTTCCTTGACTCTGTCACAAATCCTGTGAAGGCATACACAACACCTGGACTGTTTTCATTAGCAGGAATTTATTGTTTTGGGCTTTCATGTTGTTTTTTTTGTTTTTTTTTTTTTGTAACAACAATCGCATCTTCAGTTGTGTAATCCTTCTAGAGTTCATGATGTTCTATCAGGGTTCTCTTCCATAGCATTGACAATCATTTCCATACAGTACCCTGTGTAACGAGCCTGAAAGGTCCTTTTGACCCTCTGATCTATAGGCTGACTTACAGATGTTGTGTTTAGAGGAAAGGAGACCACTTTCATGCCTTCGGTATTGAACTCACAGGGTTCTTGGTGACCAAGGGCATTGTCCAATATCAAAAGAATTTTAAAAGGCAGTCCCTTACTGGCAAGGTACTTCCTGAATTCAGGGACAAAGCACTGATGAAACCAATCCCCCTCAAGGTTTCATGCTGTCCAGCCTTCTTGTACAACTGAAACCCTGGCTGATGATGTTTATAGTTTCCCTTTAAAGCTCAGGGTTAGCAGCTGTATAGGTTAGGGGAGTCCTGATCATTTGCACAAAAACCTGATGACATTTGCACAAAGTCAGAGAATTAGCCTATCTCTGTCTCAGTCCTGGAGCTCATTTCCCTTCCTTACCAATGAATGTACTTTGTGGCATTTTGTCCAGAATAGGGTACTTTCATCTGCCTTAAAACCTGTCCAGACAGATCTTTCTCCTCAGTGATTTTCTTTTTTAAATCTTATTGGAGTATATTTAATTTACAATATTGTGTTAGTTTCAGGTATACTGCAAAGTGATTCAGTTATTCATATACATATATGCATCCTTTTAGAGAATCTTACCTCATATAAGTTATCACAGAATATTGAGTTTCCTGCTCTATACAGTAGGTCCTTGTTGGTTATCTACCTTACATACAGTAGTATGTATATGTTCATCCCAAGCTCCTGATTTATCCCTCCCTGACACGTTTTCTCCTATTTCCTCTTTGGTAACCATGACTTCGCCTTTGATATCTGTTCAGTCTGTTTATATTTTCTAAAGAAGTTCATTCGTATAATTTTTTTTTAAAGAACTACATTTTCAGATGAGAACAAGATGGCAGAGGAATAGGTGGATGTGGAGTACATCTCTCTCCAAGGATACATCAGGACTACACCTTCAGACACAGAAGTGCATGTAGAACACCAGCTGAGAGTGGACAGGAGTACCTGACCAGCAGAAAAGAATATACAGAACCAGGCAAAACTTGGTAGGAGGAAGGAACTAGGGGAAAAAAGTAGGACTGGACCTGCCCTCGGCGGGTGGGGGCACTGAAGCAGGGGTTTGATCCCCACATCAGGGCAACTGTCTGAGTCAGAGGAAAAACATTTAAGGCTGAGAGTGAAACAGCTGGTCTGTGGCAGCCTAAATGGAATGAGAATCAGACAGTCCTTGCCGCACCCATACATACCCCAGACAGGGATGCAGGTCCCCTAGAAGGCACAGCAGCTTGAAACTGGAGTTTAAGGATTGTGGAGCAATCCTCTGGCGAGGGCTGCTGTTGACCGTGGAGAGAACAATTGGGGGGATGTGAGAGGAGATTGTGGTGGGAAATGCCTGTGGAGGAACGATAGGCAGCCATGGAAGCAAGGCAATACTACTGAGTCACATATAGAGAGTGGAGCCATCACCATAGCCTCTCTCCCCCAACATGTCAGCATTGACAGCTGAAGAATAGAAAGCCTGGCCCATCAAACGCCTGACGCACTGAACTACAGAATAGGATCACATCCAGGGTGTCCCTTTAAGTGCCTGACATGCCAATCTACAGAGTAGAGCCCCAGCCCGGGGGGGACCCTCTATGTGCCTAATGTACACAACAGAGAAGGACCACAGGTAAGGGAGCCCTCTAAGTGCCTGAATGGGAAGAGCTACAGAGAAAGACTAGCCAAAGAGGCCTTCTGATCACCAGCTACAAGAAACTTGAAAAAAGACTCTGATAGGGCCACAACTCCTGCAGTGGAGGCAGTCCATGTCCTGCACACTTGGTGATGCCAGGGTCCCCACAACCCAAGTAGGTGTGCCACCTTCACAATCAACCCTCACTGGGGCTAAGCTGCCACGGGCAAAACAGTCTTGTGTCCATGCATGTAGGGTTGCTCCATTCATGTCCAACTCTTGCAACCCTGTGGACTGTAGCCTGCCAGGCTTCTCTGTCAGGGGGGTTAGCCAAGAAAGAATACTGGAGTATATTGGCCAATACTGGTTGCCATACCCCTCTAGAGCACTATATTTCCTGCTGCCCTAGCTACCAACTCTCCTGAGTACCTGGTGATGCCAGAACCCCTGTGACCCAAGCAGCTGCAGCACCTCCACATCTGGCCCTCATTGGGGCAGACCTCAGTCCTCCAGGGCAGACTCAGGAGTAACCCCAGTGGATGACTCACATGCAGAGGTGGAAATAAAACCACAATTGAAACGCAGGGGCAGTGTGGCTAAGGAAGAAGACCCAAAACCTTCCTACCAGCTGTACAAGCTGCAGATGAAATCCACACAATCAACTAGGCAGACTCTGTGTCTATGGAATATATAAAAGGTCATTGAGAGCTCCCGCAAAAGAAAATGCACTAGTTCTGATAGCTGTGGACATTGGAGGCAAGAACACAGAGTAGTAGGACCAGATTAGAATCTGAGCTGCCCCCACAGCAGGTCCAGAGACCAGCACAGTGTTGGAGGGCATCGTAGGGAGGTGAGGTGGACTGTGACTCCCAGCGAGGGAAAGAACTCTGACAGCAGTGACTCAAGAAAACATTCATTATTCTTATGTTTTGACTTGTTCTGTAGATTCTTTTGGATGTTTTTCTTTTTCTTCCCCCTACCTCTGTTGTAGTTTTCAATTTTATTGGCGCTATTAAATCTAATTAAGGTTTTGGGTTTGTTTGATTTTTTTTTAATCACACTTTTTTCTGTTGTTATAAACCTCTGCCTCTACGTTGGGTTTTTGCCGTTCTGTGGAGTTTTCCTTTTTCTTTTTTTTCTTTCTTTTTTTCTATTTTAATTTTTAAAGCTATTATTATTTATTCTACATATATTCCTTTGTTTGCTTTTCCTACTGTTCTTTCCCCCTTGCAGTTAATCTTTAATGTATATAAATCCTCTTTATCTACCTCTATTTAACTTTACATATCTATTCTTTCTTTCCTTTCCTCTCAACACATTTGTTACTTTTGTTTTCATTGCTTTATTCTCCACTTGCCATCTTGCTTTAGTTTTGTTTTCCAGTTTGTGCTTTAGTAAGCTTTGTTCTTAAATTGTAGATATGATTTTTGGTTTCTTTTGTTTGTTGGGTCAATCTATTGTACTTTATTTTCATTGGACTGTTTTGATTTTGCTTATGGGTTTATATGTATATGTGTATATTCCCTTATTTTAATTATTATTTGCCTGATTTTGTAACTGCCATTTGCCTGGGGTTCATCTTTGGTTTCTTGTTTTTGAGTATTTGTTTTAATCTCATTTAATGCCATAACAAATCACTTGTGGAATCTTCATTCCTGACAGAGGTCAAGCCCTGAACCTTTGGAGTGGGAGTACTGACTGCAAGACCCTAGATAACTGGAGAACTAACCCTGCTGCTGCTGCCCTAGGGAGTATCAAATAGTGAGAACTCACACAAAAGAAACCACCTGAACACAAGACCCAGCATCACCCAACCACCTGTAGCACCCTCTGCAGGACACCTCATCTAAACAACAAACAAAACAAAAATACAAACCCAATCATCAGCAGACAGGATTACCAACCTCACTCAGCCTTGCCCATTAGAGGAAAAACAAACAAACAAACAAAACATCTCAGCACAAATCTCACCATATACAAGGTTACACAAACCACTGGGCCAACCTTAGGAGGGCATGAGCCAAAAGGAAGAAAGAATTCAACCGTGAAGCCTGGGAAAAGGAGACCTCAAACAAACAAACAAAAAAGAAAGGAAAGGCAAAAAAATACTACACAAGTGAAAGAACAAAGTATAAACACACAAGTCCAAATAAATGAAGAGGAAATAGTCAAACTACCTGAAAAAGAATTCAGAATAATGAGAGTAAAGATAATCAAAAACCTTGAAAACAAAATGGAGAAAATTCAAATATCAACTAACAAAGCTCTATAAGAATTAAAGAATAAGCATGCCGAAACAAACAACCCAATTACTGAAATTCAAAATATGCTAGAAGGAATCAAGAGCAGAATATCTGAAGCAGAAGAACGAATCAGAGAGCTGGATGATAAAATGGTGGAAATAACTTCTGAAGAGCAGAATAAGGTAAAAGGAATGAAAAGAACTGAGGATAGTCTCAGAGACCTCTGGGACAATATCAAACGTACCAACAGTCGAATTATAGGGGTCCCAGAAGAAGAAGAGAAATAGAAAAGGGATGAGAAAATTTTCCAAGAGATTGTAGTTGAAAATTTCCCTAACATGGAAAAGGAAATAGCCAATCAAATCCAAGAGGTATAAGGAGTCCCATACAGGATAAATCCAAGGAGAAACATGCTAAGATACATACTAATCAAACTAACAAAGATTAAACACACACACAAAAAGAATATTAAAAGCAGTAAGGGAAAAGCAACATGTGACATACAAGGGAAACCCCATACATTTAACAGCTGATATTTCAGCAGAAACTCTGCAGGCCAGGAGGGAAGGGCAGGATATATTTAAAGTTCTGAAAGGGAAAAATCTACAACCAAGATTACTGTACCCAGAAAGGATCTCATTCAAAATTGATGCAGAAATAAAAAGCTTTTCAGACAAGCAAAAGTTAAGAGAATTCAGTACCACCAAACCATATTTACATCAAATGTTAAAAGGACTTATATAGTCAAGAAATATAACAGAAGAAATAGATCTACAAAATCACACCCAAACAATTAAGAAAATGGCAATAGGAGCATATATATCAATAATTACTTTAAATATAAATGGATTAAAGGCTCCAACCAAAAGACACAGATTGGCTGAATGGATACAAAAACAAGAGCCATATATATGCTGTCTACAAGAAACCCACTTCAGACCTAAAGACACATATAGACTGAAAGTGAGAGGATGGAAAAATATATTCCATGCAAACGGGAAGCAAAAGAAAGTTGGAGTATCAATCCTCATATCAGACAAAATAGACCTTAAAATAAAGAAGATTACAAGACATAAGAAAGGACACTACATAATGATCAAGGGATCAATCCAAGAGGAAGACATAACAATTGTAAATATCTATGCACCCAACATAGAAGCACCTCAATACATAAGACAAACACTGCTGCTGCTGCTGCTGCTAAGTGACTTCAGTCGTGTCTGACTCTGTGCGACCCCATAGACGGCAGCCCACCAGGCTCCCCCATCCCTGGGATTCTCCAGGCAAGAACACTGGAGTGGGTTGCCATTTCCTTCTCCAATGCATGGGAGTGAAAAGTGAAAGTGAAGTCGCTTAGTCGTGTCTGACTCTTAGCGACCCCATGGACTGCAGCCTACCAGGCTACTCCGCCCATGGGATTCTCCAGGCAAGAGTACTGGAGTGGGGTGCCATTAAGAAATTGACAGTAACACAATAATAGTAGGAGACTTTAACACCCCACTCACACCAATGGACAGACCATCAAAACAGAAAATTAATAAGGAAACACAAGTCTTAAATGATACATTAAATGAGATGGATCTCATTGATATCTTCAGCACATTCCATCCAAATGCAGAAAAATACACCTTCTTCTCAAGTGCACATGGAACATTCTCCAGGATAGACCACATCCTGGGTCACAGATCAACCCTCAGTAAATTTAAGAAAACTGAAATTATATCAGGCATCTTCTCTGACAACAATGCTATCAGACTGCTGCTGCTGCTGCTGCTAAGTCACTTCAGTCGTGTCCGACTCTGTGCGACCCCATGGACTGCAGCCCATCAGGCTCCCCCTTCCCTGGGATTCTCCAGGCAAGAACACTGGAGTTGCCATTGCCTTTTCCAATGCATGAAAGTGAAAAGTGAAAGTGAAGTTGCTCAGTCGCGTCTGACTTAGCGACCCCATGGACTGTAGCCTACCAGGCTCCTCCGTCCATGGGGTTTTCCAGGCAAGAGTACTGGAGTGGGGTGCCATTGCCTTCTCCAGCTATGAGACTAGATACCAATTACAAGCAAAAACTTAAAAAAACAGAAACACATGGAGAATAAATAATATGTTTCTAAATATCCAACAGGTTACTGAAGAAAGCAAAAGAGAAACCAAAAAATTTCTAGAAACAAATAACAATGAAAACACGACAACTGAAAACCTATGGGATGCAGCAAAAGCAGTTCTAAGAGGGAAGTTTATAGCAATACAATCCTACCTCAAAAGACAAGAAAAACATCAAATAGACAACTTAACTACACTTAAAACAACTGGAAAAAGAAGAACAAAAAATATCCCAAAATTAGAAGAAGGAAAGAAATCATAAAGATCAGAGCAGAAATAATTGAAAAAGAATTGAAAGAAATAATAGGAAAGATTAATAGAACTAAAAGTTGGTTCTTTTAGAAGATAAAGCTGACAAACCTTTAGCCAGACTCATCAAGAACAAAAGAGAGAAGAATCAAATCAATAAAATTAGAAAGGAAAATGAGAGGTTACAATAGATAATGTAGAAATACAAAGGATTATAAGAGGCTATTATGAGCAACTGTATGGCAATAAAATGGATAACCTGGAAGAAATGGACACATTCTTAGAAAATTCAATCTTCCAAGAATAAAACAGGAAGAAAGAGAAATTATGAATGACCCAATTACAAGCACTGCAGTTGAAGCTGTGATTAAAAATCTTCCAAAAAACAAAAGCCCAGGACCAGGTGGCTTTACAGGAGAATTCCACCAAACATTTAGAGAAGAGCTAATGCCTATACTTCTAAAACTCTTTCAAAAAATTGCAGAGGAAAGAACACTTCCAAACTCATCCTACAAGGCCACTATCACCCTGATACCAAAACCAGACAAAGACAACACACAAAAAAAGAAAAGTACAGGTCAATATCACTGATGAACATAGATACAAAAATCCTCAACACAATTTTAGCAAACAGAATTCAGCAACACATCAAAAAGCTCATACACCATGATCAAGTTGGGTTTATTTCAGGGATGCAAGAATTCTTTATTGTATGCAAATCAATCAATGTGATACATCATATTAACAAACTGAAACATAAAAAAATGATATTAGATGCAGGAAAAGCCTTTGACAAAATTCAGCACCCATTTATGATTAAAACTCTTCAAAAAATGGGCATAGAACGAACCTACCTGAACATAGTAAAGGCCATATATGATAAGCCTACAGCACACATTATTGTCAATGGTAAAAAATTGAAAGCATTCCCCCTAAGATCAGGAACACGGCAAGGGTGTCCCCTTTCACCACTATTATTCAACATAGTTCTGGAAGTCCTAGCTACAGCCATCAGAGAAGAAAAAGAAATAAAAGGAATCCAGATCGGAAAAGAAGTAAACCTCTCACTGTTTGCAGATGACACGATAATGTACATAAAAAACGCTAAAGATAGTATCAGCGATTACTAGTACTAATCAGTGAATTTAGCAAAGTTGCAGGATACAAAATCAATACACAGGAATCACTTGCATTTCTATATACTAACAATGAAAAATCAGAGAGGGAAATCAAGGAATCAATCCCACTTACCACTGCAACAAAATGAATTAAATATCTAGGAATAAACTTACCTAAGGAGACAAATGACTGTACACAGAAAATTATAAGACACTGATGAAAGAAATCAAAGATGACATATACAGATGGAGAGATATTCCATGTTCCTGGGTAGGAAGAATCAATATTGTGAAAATGACTATCCTACCAAACGCAATCTACAGATTCAATGTGATCCCTATCAAATCACCAATGGCATTTTTCACAGAACTAGAACAAAACATTTCACAATTCATATGGAACACACAAAAGACCCCAAATAGCCAAAGCGGTCTTGAGAAAGAAGAATGGAGCTAGAGGGATCAACCTTCCTGACTTCAGATTATACTACAAAGCTACAATCATCAAGACAGTATGGTACTGGCACAAAAACAGAAATATAGACCAATGGAACAAGATAGAAAGCCCAGCAATAAACCCATGAACCTACTTATTTTTCACAAAGGATGAAAGAATATACAATGGGGCAAGGACAGCCTTTTCGATAAATGGTGCTGTGAAAACTGGACAGCTACGTGTAAAAGAATAAATTAGAACACTTTCTAATACCATACACAAAGATAAGCTCAAAATGGATTAAAAACCTAAATGTAAGACCAGAAACTATAAAACTCTTAGAGGAAAACATAGGCAGAATACTTGATGACATAAATCAAAGCAAGAGCCTCTATGTCCCACCTCCTGGAGTAAAGGAAATAAAAATAAAAGTAAACAAGTGGGACCTGGTTAAACTTAAAAGCTTTTGCACAGCAAAGGAAACTATAAGCAAGGTAAAAAGACAACCCTCAGAATGGGAGAAAATAATATCAGATGAAACAACTGACAGAGGATTAATTTTCAAAATATACAAGCAGCTCATACAACTCAATACCAGGAAAACAAACAACCAATCAAAAAGTGGAAAAACACCTAAACAGACATTTCTCCAAAGAAGACATATAGGTGGTTAACAAACACATGAACAGATGCGCAAAATCACTCATTATTAGAGAAATGCAAATCAAAACTACAATGAGATACCATCTCACTCCAGTCAGAATGGCCATCATCCAAAAGTCTACAAACAATAAAGGCTGGAGAAGGTGTGGAGACAAGCGATTGCTCTTGCACTGTTTGTGGGAATGTAAATTGATATAGCCACTATGAAAGATGATGCAAAGATTGCTTAAAAAACTAGGAATAAAACCACCATGTGACCCAGCAATCCCACTCCCTGGCATATGCCCTGAGGAAACCAAAATTGAAAAAGACACATATATCCATTGTTCACTGCAGCACTATCTACAATATCTAGAACATGGAAGCAACCAAGATGTCCGTCAACAGATGAATGGGTAAAGAAGTCGTGGTACATATACACAATGGAATATTACTCAGCCATAAAAAGGAACACGTTTGAGTCAGTTCTAATGAGGTGGATGAACCTAGAGCCGATTACACAGAGTGAAGCAAGTCAAAAAGAGGAAAATAAATAATTGTATTCCAAGGCATGTATACAGAACCTAGAAAAATGGTACTGAAGAATTTATTTACAGGGCAGCAATGGAGACGAACAAAGCTAGTGGAGGTGATGGAATTCCAGTTGAGCTATTTCAAATCCTGAAAGACGATGCTGTGAAAATGCTGCACTAAATATGCCAGCAAATTTGGAAAACTCAGCAGTAGCCACAGGACTGGGAAAGGTCAGTTTTCATTCCAATCCCAAAGAAAGGCAATGCCAAAGAATGCTCAAATTACCACACAATTGCACTCATCTCACATGCTAGTAAAGTCATGCTCAAAATTCTCCAAGCCAGGCTTCAGCAATACCTGAACTGTGAACTTCCAGATGTTCAAGGTGGTTTTACAAAAGGCAGAGGAACAAGAGATCAAATTGCCAACATCCACTGGATCATGGAAAAAGCAAGAGAGTTCCACAAAAACATCTATTTCTGCTTTATTGACTATGCCAAAGCCTTTGACTGTGTGGATCACAATAAACTGTGGAAAATTCTGAAAGAGCTGGGAATACCAGACCACCTGACCTGCCTCTTGAGAAACCTCTATGCAGGTAAGGAAACAACAGTTAGAACATGACATGGAACAAAAGACTGGTTCCAAATAGGAGAAGTGGTACCTAAAAACTGTATATTGTCACCCTGCTTATTTAACTTATATGCAGAGTACATCATGAGAAATGCTGGACTGGAAGAAGCACAAGCTGGAATCAAGATTGCCGGGAGAAATATCAATAACCTCCGATTTGCAGATGACACCACCCTTATGGCAGAAAGTGAAGAACTGAAGAGCCTCTTGATGAAAGTCAAAGAGGAAAGTGAAAAAGTTGGCTTAAAGCTCAACATTCAGAAAACTAAGATCATGGCATCTGACCCCATCACTTCATGGGAAATAGATGGGGAAACAGTGGCTGACTTTATTTTTGGGGGCTCCAAAATCACTGCAGATGGTTATTGCAGCCATGAAATTAAAAGATGCTTACTCCTTGGAAGGAAAGTTATGACCAACCTAGATAGCATATTCAAAAGCAGAGACATTACTTTGCCAACAAAGGTCTGTGTAGTCAAGGCTATGGTTTTTCCAGTGGTCATGTATGGATGTGAGAGTTGGACTATAAAGAAAGCTGAGCACTGAAGAATTGATGCTTTTGAACTGTGGTGTTGGAGAAGACTATTGAGAGTCCCTTGGACTGCAAGGAGATCCAACCAGTCCATCCTAAAGGAGATCAGTCGTGGGTGTTCATTGGTAGGACTAATGTTGAAGCTGAAACTCCAATACTTTGGCCACCTGATGCAAAGAGTGGACTCATTTGAAAAGACCCTGATGATGGGAAAGATAGAGGGCAGGAGGAGAAGTGGACGACAAAGGATGAGATGGCTAAATGGCATCACCGACTCGATGGACATGAGTTTGGGTAGGCTCTGGGAGTTGGTGATGGACAGGGAGGCCTGGTGTGCTGTGGTTCATGGGGTCACAAAGAGTTGGACACGACTGAGCGACTGAACTGAACTGAACTGAACTTAATGCAGAAACAGTCATAGAGAATAGACTTATGGGCATGGGGAGAGGGGAGGAGAGGGTGAGATGTATGGAGTGTGTAACACGGAAACTTACATTATTGTGTGTAAAATATATAGCCAATGGGAATTTGCTGTTTGTCTCAGGAAGCTAAAATGGGGCTTTGTATCAATCTAGAGGGGTGGAATGGAGAAGAAATGGGAGGAAATTTCAAAACGGAGGGGATATATGTATACCTAGGCAGTGGCAACCCACTCTAGTACTCTTGCCTTGAAAATCCCATGGACAGAGGAGCCTGGTAGGCTGCAGTCCATGGGGTCGCTAAGAGTCGAACACGACTGAGTGACTTCACTTTCACTTTTCACTTTCATGCATTGGAGAAGGAAATGGCAGCCCACTCCAGTGTTCTTGCCTGGAGAATCCCAGGGACGGGGGAGCCTGGTGGGCTGCCGTCTATGGGGTCGCACAGAGTCGGACACGACTGAAGCAACTTAGCAGCAGCAGCAGCATGGCTGATTCATGTTGAGCTTTGACAGAAAACAACAAATTTCTGTAAAGAAATTATCCTTCAATTAAAAAAATTATATTTCCACATGAGTGATGTGATCTCTCTCTTTTTCTGACTTCACTTAATATGAAAATCTCAAGGATGTCCACGGTCTCCACTTTTACTCAACATGATTTCAGAAGTACTAGTTGTAGCAAGCAGAGACGATAAAAAATGAAAGGATCCAAGTTGGAAAAGAAGTGAAACTGGCACTGTTTGCAGATGGCATGATACTAGACATAGAAAAGCCTAAAGATGCTACCAGAAAACTACTAGAGCTCATCAATAAATTGGTAAATTTCCAGGATACAAGATTAATACCCCGTGATTTTCTTAATGGCATCTGGGAATGCATCTGTTGCCTCTTGATTTCTCAAAAGCTGCTTCTACTATTATTTTGATATTTTAAGTCAAACCTCTTTCTAAAATTATCAGACCATCCTTTACTGGGATAAAATTCTCTAGCTTTAGATCCTTTACCACCCTTTTGCTTTAGGTTGTCATAATGACTTTGATTTTTCTTCAATCATATTAGAGTCTATAGATATGCCTTGCTTGTAGCAATCCTGCACCCACATACAAGCTATATTTTCAATACAAGATAAAAAGGTATGTCACAAAAAGCACACGGTTTTCACACCTGCTGGTGTAGCTGCAGTGATGGCTTCATAAATTTCCTTTTCTTTTTCTTACAGTGGTCCTTATGCTGGATTCATTCATCTTGAAATGGTGGCAACCACGACTGCAGACCCAAACTGTGGTACATAACAAGCAATTCAACTTTTTGTATAAAGTCATGACTTCTCTCTGTTTCTTGTGAGCACTTCCAGCACCACTAGGGGCACTTCATTTGAGTCCTATGGTGTTATTCAAGGTTATGGTATTGTACTAAACACAATGAGAAATACCCATGCACCATCAGTGATCACTTTGAGATCACAGCTTACTATAGAAATTGCTCATCAGGGATGAACAGTGCTATTCATGTTCCATAAGTGTATGTGTGCATAACTTTTGATAAATTTAATCCTTTTATATTTGTGTGTATTTTATGGTAGTAAGTGATAAAATAGACTAGTATCTATATAAATTTTATGCATTCATGACACTTTTTTCTCAATTTTTTATATTTCTAGGCTACGTGAGTCCCCTGTGAGTTTTCTTCAAGTCATCTCGAATCTCGGAATAGTTTTCCCATGTATTTATTGAAAAAAATTCATCTATAAGTGGACCTGCACAGTTCAATCTTGTGTTGTTCAAGGGTCAACTGCATACTCAGACGTGGAAATGCTGAGTCGTACGATAGTTACAGTTGTGATATTCTGAGGAATCTCCACACTGTTTTCCATAGTGGCTGTGCCAATTTATATTCCCAGCAACTGTGTGCAAAGGTTCCCTTTTCTCAACACCCTTGCCAACGCTTCTTATCACTTGGCTTTTTGATAATAGCTCTCCCAACAGGTATGAGGTGATCTGTTATGGTGGTCTGGATTATCATCTCCCTGATGAATAGTGTTGCTGAGCCCTTTTTCACATAGCTGTTGGCCATTTGTATGTCTTCTTTGGAAAATATTTAGGTTCTTTGCTCATTTTTAAAGTTATTTTTAATTAATTATTCTGTTATTGAGTTGTATGACTTCCTTTTATGATTTAGATATTAATTTATCAGATATATGGCTTGAAAATATTTTCTCCTATTTCACCTTTTCATTTTGTTGATCGTATCCATTGCTATACAGAATCTTTTAATTTGATGTAGTCCAACTTATTTTTGTTTTTCTTCCTTGGGTTTATGCTGTCAAATTAAAAACAAATGAACAACAACAAAAAACCACCCAGAACTTTGCCAAGACCAATGACAAGGAGCTTTCCCCCATGTTTTCTTCTAAGAATTTTATGGATTCTGGTCTCATTTTTAAGTCTTGAATCCATTTTGCATTTTTAAAAAAATATGATGTAAGATAAGACTCCAGTTTTACTCTTTTCATGCAGATATCCACATTTCTCCACACTCTTGGTTGAGGATGTAGGTTTTTTCCGTTGTGTATTCTTAGTGCCTTTGTCAAGGTTTACATGCCTATATATGCATATGTTTATTTCTAGGCTCTCTTCTGTTCCGTTGGTCTGTGTGTCTATGTTTATGCTGGTATCATACTGTCTTGTACTATAGTTCAAGTCAAGAAGTACCATGCTTCCACATTTGCTCCTCTTTGTCAAGATTACTTGGTCTATTCAAGGTCTTCTGTGGTTCCATATGAATTTTAGGATTTCTATTTCTCTGGAAAATTCCACTGGAATTATGACACACATTACATTAAATCTGCAGATCACTTTGGGTAGTATGAATATTTTAACAGTGTGAATTCTAGTCCATATACTTGGGACATCTTTTTATTTGTGTCTTTTCCACTTTCTTCCATCAATGTCTTGTTGCTTGTAGTGTATAGATCTTTCACTTTCTTTGTTACGTTTATTCCAAAGTATTTTACTCTTTTTGATGTTTTTGAAATAGAACTGTTTTCTTAATTTCTTTTTCAGATAGTTTGTTGTTAGTGTTTACAAACACAACTATTTTTGAGTGTTATTTTGTGTCCTGCAGCTTTCTTGAATTTATTTCTTAGTTCTAACATTTTCCTGGACACTCAAAACATTCACCCCACTCTCACTTTCCCCCACCAAGAAAGGTCACAATCTCTCTTGTTACTAAGCTCTGCCATCCTGAGACAGGGCCTGATGCCAATAAAGTCAAATTGCTGTTCTTACCCATTTCAAGTGCAGCTGATCCAGGTTATATGCTTATGTGTGGTACTGCACTTTCTTAATTGCATTCTGGACCTTCTATAAAGGTATTTGGTTACTTGTACAATTTTAAAATCTGGGTTGCTGTAGGTAAAGGGGCTGGGAATTCCTGTTCCACTGTATTGCAGATGCCACTCAGTCAAGATCCTTTTATTTTCTGATACCAACTATTTTACTCAGTGTTCTTTCACATTGGCAAGAAAATCCCAACTCTCTTGACATGTCTTGTTCTAACCACAAAAGGAGATCCAAGGATTTCGGATTCATTATACAAAATACCAAAACTTTTATACCTATACTGAAATACAGCAATAAATGGGATATACTTTGTTCATAACCACAGATATGGATGTCAAATAAACCTTCAATTATAAGGAATAGTATTTTAAGAGTATCAGAAAGAAAGCCCTAAACAGAAAAAGATACATCTCCCAGTTACTGAGGTCAAGCAAGAACAAAAAAAAAGACATAGAATGTGTTCCCTTCAGCTCCACCTTGGCACTCAGCTACTTGGAATACTTACTTCTCTTTTCAATCACAAAATGAAGGATCTGCCCTGGATGTCACTATGTGGGAGGAGCTGGAGGACTTGGTTCTGGAATGTGTCCTACCCATGGCAGTAGCACTCTGTCTTTCTCAGCTCTCAAGGCCTCTATCTTCCTCATCCTATGATGGAATTCAGGACCTCCAAGGGCTGATATCAGCAACTGGATGCTACAGAACCCCAGTGGTTCTGGGTGGCTATTTCTTTCACTTCCTTTCAAGGGGCTTCACATATACATCTGACAATTCCTTCTGTGACCTGAGATTGCCCTCCTTAGACCTAAGGTCTCAAACCCTGACAACTATACTGTGACAACAGAGCAAGAGATGTTCAGCTTGAGAGCTCTGCCTGAAGCCTCTTACACCTAATATTCTGGGGCGTTGCATTCCTCGGTCCAGGTGCACGGTGTCCTCCTATAGGCACCTGTGAGGGAAACAAAATGTGGTAACCTGTCCCTTCTCTCTTTCAGCCAGACTTCTCAGGGAACCTCTATTCTAATAAACTTTATATTTTAGATCTAATAGATATGTCTTTATACAAAGAAATGGCTGTGAGATGATTTTTTTTTTGAATCCTGATCTTGTGAGCTTATCTGAATCTTTAAAGCTTTCAGATCTTTTAAGCTTATCTGAGACCTAATATGTATGGATAGATGATCAGCGAATAATATCTCTTTTTTTCCTCTCTTCATATGTCACGTATATATTGCTTTTTTATTGCTCTGGCTATGTATTACAATATAAGAGTTGGACATGAGAGTCCCTCTTCTTATTGCTTCAGATACATTTCACAGTAATGCGAATAAAAAGGGAATTAGGAGCATAAGGTCAGCTCAGGCTTGCAGGAGGGAGAGGGTGAGCTTTAGACTAACTCAAATCAAGGGCCTATGACCATCACTGTCACTTACCAGCCATGGGGAGTTTGTCACGTTATTAAACTGAGAGTGCCTCAGCTTTTTAACTGTGAATTGAGTGTGCTAAGCCCGGTCTGGAAGGACTGGTGGCCTTGGTGCTAACTGTAAATAAAGTATCTGCCACAGTGCCTAGCAGGCACCATATCCCTCCCTTTTCATGACTGGTGGCTGCACTTTCCAACAAAGATTTGACCTTCCTTATGCCTGATACAGGGCTGCCCTGGTGGCTCAATGGTAGAGTATCTGCCTGTGGTACAGGAACTGCAGGAGACATAGATTTGGTTCCTGGGTCGGGAAGGTCCCCTGGGGGAGGAAATGGCAACCCACTTCAGAATTCTTCCCTGGAAAATCTCATGGACAGAGGGGCCTCGTGGGCTACAGTCCATGGTGTCACAAAAGTGTCAGACATGACTTAGCAATTCAATAATAACAAAAAGGCATGATATAAAGAAGTTAGGGAGAGTGCTGACAGCCATGCCCTAATCTACTAGAACTGACTTCACAGGGTAGGGCATGACTCTCTTTTGTCCCCTCTATTCAAGGATGGGTAGTCTCCACTCGGGCTCCACAATTTGAATTCTGGTGGGGCCTGGGGAATCCCCTCCTTCTTGAACTCCTCATAGTAAGACCGATACCTCCCTGAGAGCCTGAAAGAAATAAGGGTGGCCTTAACTAGCCATGCCTGCCAATAGTCTCACAACGATGAAAGCTCTGGAAGCTGCTTGAGGATGACAGATGGTTCCCCTCAGGGTCCCAAATTTGACTCTCAGCCAAGCCCAAGATTCCCTCTTGTTAACATGGGACCACCACCATCAGATCAAAACCCTAACTTTCCTGCTACTCCTCGGTCAGAACTGAAGGGCCCCTTGGGCTGACAACTCTGCCTCGGGACTTCTAGCCTGATACTAGGGAGGATTCTATGTGGTCATCCTGGTATGTGGGTTCCCACATTCTTTATCATCCTCAATTTGACTTGGAAATAACCTGGAAATATTCCCTGAATTGCCTTAACGCTTCTCCAATCAGGCCCACAATTCCCTGAGACTCTCAAGGTAGAAGTGCAATTTGCCTCATGGGCCACTCAGCACATGGTCTTCCAAGGCTAACAGGAGTGGAAGGAATATGTTCTGCCCCCACTGTTTTGAGGCAGGTATTCTTTTCAGTCTTCAGTGTCCTTACCTTGACTTCTGGCACAACCTGGAAATCATCCTTCTACTGAGCTTCAGCTGCTCCCTTTGATCAGGATGAGGTTCCTTACCTCCATGTGATCCTCTGGGAGGAAGTGAGTAGGACTCACCATGTCACCAGGCCTAAGTGGCACAGTCTCAGGCCTGACAACAGGGACAGTGCCCTCTGTAGCCCCCTTCTTTCTGGGAGGGATCCTTCGCTGTCAGTCAGTATCATCAGTTGACTCCTGTTAGGAACAGGGTACACTTCCTCAGCTGATAGAGGCTCCCTCCATTAGCCCAAGGACTTTAAGGCACTGAAGCCATTCACCTTCAGAAACTAAGGAATAAACCTAGTCTGAAAGCCCTGCCTGTTCCCTCCCAGGGCCCATTACATTTGTAGGACTTTCTAAGAATTTATCTGTAATGGCATAGTTGGCTGACACACTCCTCATACAGGACTGTGCAAATGTCATGCCTGGGATTTCCACTCTCTGATGAAGAGCCAGCCTATAAATCAACGTCCACATCTCCTTGACACCCTCCAGGCAGAAGTCAGGGGCCCCTTGAGCTGGCCAGCACTTATGCCTCCCAGGGCTAACTGGACAGGAGGGACTAAGTGTAGCCCTGTCGGCTGGGGCTGAGGGGCTTCCATATCCACACCCTGGGTCTTCAATTTGCATCCTTCCTGGGGTTCTATGGCATCCCACTCCAGTACTCTTGCCTGGAAAATCCCATGGACGGAGGAGCCTGGTAGGCTGCAGTCCATGGGGTTGCTAAGAGTCGGACACGACTGAGCGACTTTACTTTCACTTTTCACTTTCATGCATTGCAGGAGGAAATGGCAACCCACTCCAGTGTTTTTGCCTGGAGAATCCCAGGGACGGCCGGGCCTGGTGGGCTGCCATCTATGGGGTCGCACAGAGTTGGACACGACTGAAGTGACTTAGCAGCAGCAGTGGGGTTCTATTGTCTGCTGAACTGAGGCTGAGGACTCTGCTGATTCCCAATGTCCCCACCTTCCCGGGACCTGCACTGAAGACATTAACCACAGCAGCCTGGATTTTTCTGGATTTTTTCTGGGCTTGCCAATGAGGACAGGTCTTTACAGGCTGCTACCATTGTGGCTGGGTCTTTCTATCACCCCCATTCACGTTAATCACCATCAATTCTGAGAGACTGATCCTCACTCCTATCCAACCTCAGAACTCAGCCCCAACTCCAAGTTTCTTAGGTCTATGAGAACCCTGAAGAATAAGCGAGGCTATGCTTTGCCTAACAGTTCTGAGATCTTCTGTGTCTGAGAGCAGTCAGGAATGCTGTTCCAGTGACCACTCCCTCCTTTTCTGGGGTGCTGCTCTCCTTAATCCTCCTACATGGGGTCCTCCCCATCTTGCTTGCTGTGTCTTGGATTAAAGGCTTCTGGGGAAATTATACATCTCTGCAAACTCTTGAGCCATGTTTGCTCTGCAGTGCTACAGAGAATGGGTCCCTGTCCTAGGAGTGATGGGAGATGGAGAAGCTATAGCCCAAGGCAGGAGTCCCAGGACAGGTGGTCACCCATCAGGGAAAAAAGTAAATTAACCTATCTCCTCATCAGACAGGTGAAGATTCTCATGTTATTTCTGATAGATATACTTTCTACCCGGAGAAGGCAATGGCACCCCACTCCAGTACTCCTGCCTGGAAAATCACATGGACGGAGGAGCCTGGTGGGCTGCAGTCCATGGGGTTGCTGAGGGTCGGACACGACTGAGGGACTTCACTTTCACTTTTCACTTTCATGCATTGGAGAGGGAAATGGCAACCCACTCCAGTGTTCTTGCCTGGAGAATCCCAGGGATGGGGGAGCCTGGTGGGCTGCCGTCTACGGGGTCACACAGAGTCAGACACGACTGAAGTGACTTAGCAGTAACAGCAGTATACTTTCTACAGGCAAGAGACTGTAAGCATGATATGGAGAGCCCTTGGTCTTCAGAGGTTATCTAATATGGCCAACATACATACTTATGCTGGCACCAAATACTGTGTCATTAATCTGTGAATAATGAATAAGGGGTATGTATTTTTTGTTAAATGTATTTGGTATTCTTACTGCTCTGGCTACACATTCTGATCCAGTAGCTTGAGCACAAGGGCATTCCTTTTTATCACCTAGAACACATTTTGAAGTGCTGAGAAAAACCCTGAAATAAAAGATACAGGGTGGGGACTTTCCTGGTGGTCCAGGGGCTAGGACACCAAGCTCCCAATGCAGGGGGCCCAGGTTCGATCCCTGGTCAGGGAAGTGGACCCCACGTGCCGTGCCACAACTAAGAGCCAGTACAGCCAAATCAATAAGAAAAAGGAAATGAAATATCAAATATTAAAAGTATTTTTTTAAAAAGACAAGGGTATGTCTTGGGGTGGGGGTGAAAATAGTATGAGTGCTACAGTAGTTTATAGAGCAGGAGTCTAGCCCCAGCTCTGACATTTACCACCCAGAAGTATTTCAGCAAAAATCAAACACTGTCTCTATGCGCCTCGGGCTCTCCATCATGAACTGTGTTTGATAGGCCCTGTCCTATTGGACTGGTAGAATACATGTATTTACAGAAAGCATCTGTCATGGTGCTTGACTCTACTGAGACATTAGGGGCAATGGCGGTTATTACTATGATTATCTTGACCTCAGATAATCAGATGGGATTACATCAGCTGGTTTTTTGTTTTTGTTTTTTTATTGCATCTAAGAGATATCAGGTACTATGCAGCATTCTAACTGAAGGGGGAAAAAAAATACCCAACCTCCTGAATCTAGCAAAAATTCTGCCTAGCAATGAAAACAAAGTAATATGCTGTTTCCAACCCCACTTTACCCTTTTTTCTTTTTCTTCTTGAGGTAGAGAGCATCTCAGCCTCTTCCATAGGATGACAGCTTCTCTGAGAGACTATAATTGAATGGGAAGAGGCTGGGACATTTCTGACTAAATATCACCAGTATAAGCATGAAGACTTCTTAAGAGCAGATGCTCAATTAATGTTTGTGTAAAAGAAGAACCATGAATCAATCATTTGTGATAATTTATATTCTCAAACATTCTTGAAAAACATAAGCAGATTCAGATATATAACTTTTACCTTTACAAAAGGGGAAACTAAACAGAGAGGAAAGTAAACCAAAAACTGACTAGCTTTCAGCTATATCTCTATTTATGTATCAATGTTCTGAGCCTCTTTAGTGTGGTGTCTTTCACATTTCTAAGCATATTCTTATCCTAAAGTGATGTTATTCTCATCCTGGATCACAGGTGATTTAAGGATTTCCAATATGTATTTCAAAAAACAAAACTCTTACCCCTAAATCGAACAAACAGCAAACAATGTGTACCCATGTAAATAATATACTTCTATCATTAAACTAAATAAAGTTTCTGTTGAGAAAAGTAATACTGAAAATTTGGGGGGGAAGTCAACATGTTATAGATGCATATTAGGAACACAGGTTGAAAGGCTTTTCCAACCACGAAGGGAAGAACGGGCTTCAGACAACACCAGGGGCGAGAAGAGCGGCTCGATGTGGCCCTGGAGTGGGCACTGGCCGAGGCAGAAGCGCTAGCACTGGGCGAGGCAGTAGGACCAGGCTAGGCCGAGGCAGAAAAGCCACACCTGGCCATGGTAGACATGTCAGCCCTGGCTAACGACAAACTGCCAGGCCTGGCAGCAGCAGAAGTGCCAAGTCTGGCCAAGGCAGAGGGGCCAGCTCTGGCCGAGGCAGAAGGGCCATCCCAGGCTGCAGCAGAAGTGCCAGGTCTGGCCAAGGCAGAACAGCCAGGCCTGGCCCTGGCACACATGTCAGCCCTGGCTGGAGCAGAAGTGCCAGGTCTGGCCAAGGCAGAAGGGCCAGCACTGGCCAAGGCAGTAGGGCCAGGCCTGGCCCTGTCAGACATGTCAGCACTGGCTGAGGCCAGAGTGCAAGCCCTGGCTGCAGCAGAAGTGCCAGGTCTGGCCAAGGAAGAAGGGCCAGCACTGGCCGAGGCCAAAGTGCCAACCCTGGCTACAGCAGAAGTGCCAGGTCTGGCCAAGGGAGAAGGGCCAGCACTGGCCCAGGCAGAAGGGCCATCCCTGACTGCAACAGAAGTGCCAGGTCTGGCCAAGGCAGAGCAGCCGGGCCTGGCTGGAGCACAAGTACCAGGTCTGGCCAAGGCAGAAGGGCCAGGTCTGGCTAAGGCAGGAGAGCCAGGCCTGGCCTGTCAGACATGTTAGCCCTGGCTGGAGCAGAAGTGCCAGGTCTGGCCAAGGCAGAAGGGTCAGCACTGGCAGAGGCACAAGGGCCAGCCCTGGCTGGTGCAGAATTGCCAGGTCTGGCCAAGATAGAGGGGCCAGCACTGCCTGAGGCAGAAGGGCCAGGCCTGGCCCTGGCAGACATGTCAGCCCTGGCTGAAGCAGAAGTGCCAGGTCTGGCCAAGGCAGAAGGGTCAGCACTGGCCAAGACAGAAGGGCCATCACTGGACCTGGCAGACACGTCAGCCCTGGCCGAGGCCGAAGTACCAGCCCTGTGTGGAACAGAAGTGCCCGGTCTGGCCAAAGCAGAAGGGCCAGCACTGGCCGAGGCCGAAGTGCCAACCCTGGCTGCAACAGAAGTGCCAGGTCTGGCCAAGGCAGAAGGGCCAGCACTGGCCGAGGCCGAAGTGCCAACCCTGGCTGCAACACAAGTGCCAGGTCTGGCCAAGGCAGAAGGGCCAGCACTGGCCCAGGCAGACATGTCAGCACGCGTCGGAGCAGAAGTGCCAGTTCTGGCCAAGGCAGAAGGGCCAGGCCTGGACCTGGCAGACATGTCAGCCCTGGCTGCATGAGAAGTGCCAAGACTGGCCAAAGCTGAAGGGCCAGCACTGGCTGAGGCAGAAGGGCCAGGCCTGGCCCAGGCAGACATGTCAGCACGCGTCGGAGCAGAAGTGCCAGTTCTGGCCAAGGCAGAAGGGCCAGCACTGGCCCAGGCAGAAGGGCCAGGCCTGGCCCTGGCAGACATGTCAGCACTGGGCAAGGCCAAAGTGCCAGCCCTGGCTGCAGCAGAAGAGCCAGGAGTGGCCAAGGCAGAACGCCAGCACTGGCCGAGGCAGAAGGGCCAGGCCTGGTCCTGCAGACATGCCAGCACTGGAAGCCAAAGCGCCAGCCCGGCTGGTGCAGAACTGCCAGGTCTGGCAGATAGAGGGGCCAGCACTAGCCAAGGCAGAAGGGCCAGGCCTGGCCCTGGCACACATGTCAGCCCTAGCTGAAGCAGAAGTGCCAGGTCTGGCCAAGGCAGAAGGGTCAGCACTGGCCAAGACAGAAGGGCCATCACTGGCCCTGGCAGACATGTCAGCCCTGGCTGAGGCCGAAGTACCAGCCCTGGGTGGAACAGAAGTGCCAGGTCTGGCCAAAGCAGAAGGGCCAGCACTGGCCGAGGCCAAAGTGCCAACCCTGGCTGCAACAGAAGTGCCAGGTCTGGCCAAGGCAGAAGGGCCAGCCCTGGCCCAGGCAGACATGTCAGCACTGGCTGAGCAGGAGGCCGCACTGGCTGAGACAGAAGGGTTAGCCTGGCGGAGCAGAAGTGCCAGTTCTGGCCAAGGCAGAAGGGTCAGCACTGGCCCAGGCAGAAGGGCCAGGCCTGGCCCCGGCAGACATGTCAGCACTGGATAAGGCCAAAGTGCCAGCCCTGGCTGCAGCAGAAGTGCCAGGACTGGCCAAGGCCGAACGGCCAGCACTGGCTGAGGCAGAAGGGCCAGGCCTGGTCCTGGCAGACATGTCAGCACTGGACAAGGCCAAAGTGCCAGCCCGGGCTGGTGCAGAATTGCCAGGTCTGGCCAAGATAGAGGGGCCAGCACTGGCTGAGGCAGAAGGGCCAGGCCTGGCCCTGGCAGACATGTCAGCCCTGGCTGAAGCAGAAGTGCCAGGTCTGGCCAAGGCAGAAGGGTCAGCACTGGCCAAGACAGAAGGGCCATCACTGGCCCTGGCAGACATGTCAGCCCTGGCCGAGGCCGAAGTACCAGCCCTGGGTGGAACAGAAGTGCCCGGTCTGGCCAAAGCAGAAGGGCCAGCACTGGCCGAGGCCGAAGTGCCAACCCTGGCTGCAACACAAGTGCCAGGTCTGGCCAAGGCAGAAGGGCCAGCACTGGCCAAAGCAGAAGGGTCAGCACTGGCTGAGGCAGGAGGGCCGGCACTGGCTGAGACAGAAGGGTTAGCCCTGGCTGCAGCACAAGGGCCAGGTCTGGCCAAGGCAGAAGGGCCAGCACTGGCTGAGGCAGAAGGGCCAGGCCTGGCCCTGGTAGACATGTCAGTCGTGGGCAAGGCCGAAGTGCCAGCCCTGGCTGCAGGAGAAGTGCCAGTACTGGCTGAGGCAGAAGGGCCAGGCCTGGCCCTGGCAGACATGTTAGCCCTGGCTGGAGCAGAAGTGCCACGTCTGGCCAAGGCAGAAGGGTCAGCACTGGCAGAGGCACAAGGGCCAGCCCTGGCTGGTGCAGAATTGCCAGGTCTGGCCAAGATAGAGGGGCCAGCCCTGGCCCTGGCAGACAGGTCAGCCCGGGCTGGAGCAGAAGTGCCAGGTCTGGCCAAGATAGAGGGGCCAGCACTGCCTGAGGCAGAAGGGCCAGGCCTGGCCCTGGCAGACATGTCAGCCCTGGCTGAAGCAGAAGTGCCAGGTCTGGCCACGGCAGAAGGGTCAGCACTGGCCAAGACAGAAGGGCCATCACTGGCCCTGGCAGACACGTCAGCCCTGGCCGAGGCCGAAGTACCAGCCCTGTGTGGAACAGAAGTGCCCGGTCTGGCCAAAGCAGAAGGGCCAGCACTGGCCGAGGCCGAAGTGCCAACCCTGGCTGCAGACATGTCAGCACTGGCCGGCAGGGCCAGCCCTGGCTGCGACAGAAGTGCCATGTCTGGCCAAGGCAGAAGGGCCAGCACTGGCCGAGGCCGAAGGGCCAGCCCTGGCCTGGCAGACATGTCAGCCCTGGCTGCAACACAAGTGCCAGGTCTGGCCAAGGCAGAAGGGCCAGCACTGGCCCAGGCAGAAGGGCCATCACTGGCCTGGCAGACATGTCAGCACTGGCTGAGGCCGAAGTACCAGCCCTGGCTGGAGCACAAGTGCCAGTTCTGGCCAAGGCAGAAGGGCCAGCACTGGCCGAGGCAGAAGGGCCAGCCCTGGCCGGAGCACAAGTGCCAGTTCTGGCCAGGCAGAAGGGCCAGGCCTGGCCCTGGCAGACATGTCAGCCCTGGCTGCACGAGAAGTGCCAAACCTGGCCAAAGCTGAAGGGCCAGCACTGGCTGAGGCAGAAGGGCCAGGCCTGGCCCTGGCAGACATGTCAGCACTGGGCAAGGCCAAAGTGCCAGCCCTGGCTGCAGCAGAAGAGCCAGGAGTGGCCAAGGCAGAAGGGCCAGCACTGGCCAAGGCAGAAGGGCCAGGCCTGGCCCTGGCCCACATGTCAGCCCTAGCTGAAGCAGAAGTGCCAGGTCTGCCCAAGGCAGAAGGGTCAGCACTGGCCAAGAGAGAAGGGCCATCACTGGCCCTGGCAGATATGTCAGCCCTGGCCGAGGCCGAAGTACCAGCCCTGGGTGGAACAGAAGTGCCAGGTCTGGCCAAAGCAGAAGGGCCAGCACTGGCCAAGGCAGTAGGGCCAGGCCTGGCCCTGTCAGACATGTCAGCACTGGCTGAGGCCAAAGTGCAAGCCCTGGCTGCAGCAGACGTGCCAGGTCTGGCCAAGGCAGAGGGGCCAGCACTGGCCGAGGCCGAAGTGCCAACCCTGGCTGCAACACAAGTGCCAGGTCTGGCCAAGGCAGAAGGGCCAGCACTGGCCCAGGCAGAAGGGCCAGGCCTGGCCCTGGCAGACATGTCAGCGCTCGTCGGAGCAGAAGTGCCAGTTCTGGCCAAGGCAGAAGGGTCAGCACTGGCCCAGGCAGAAGGGCCAGGCCTGACCCTGGCAGACATGTCAGCCCTGGCTGCATGAGAAGTGCCAGGACTGGCCAAGGCTGAAGGGCCAGCACTGGCTGAGGCAGAAGGGCCAGGCCTGGCCCTGGCAGACATGTCAGCCCTGGCTGCAGCAGAAGTGCCAGGACTGGCCAAGGGCGAAGGGCCAGCACTGGCTGAGGCAGAAGGGCCAGGCCTGGCCCTGGCAGACATGTCAGCCCTGGCTGAGGCCGAAGTACCAGCCCTGGCCGGAGCAGAAGTGCCAGCACTGGCCAAGGCAGAAGGGCCAGCACTGGCCGAGGCCGACGGGTCAGCCCTGGCTGCGGCAGAAGTGCCAGGTCTGGCCCAGGCAGAAGGGTCAGCACTGGCCAAGGCAGAGGGCCAGCACTGGCCCTGGCAGACATGTCAGCCCTGGGTGGAACAGAAGTGCCCGCTCTGGCCAAAGCAGAAGGGTCAGCACTGGCCGAGGCCAAAGTGCCAACCCTGGCTGCAACAGAAGTGCCAGGTCTGGCCAAGGCAGAAGGGCCAGCACTGGCCCAGGCAGACATGTCAGCACGCGTCGGAGCACAAGTGCCAGTTCTGGCCAAGGCAGAAGGGCCAGCACTGGCCCAGGCAGAAGGGCCAGGCCTGGCCCTGGCAGACATGTCAGCCCTGGCTGAGGCCGAAGTACCAGCCCTGGCTGCACGAGAAGTGCCAAGACTGGCCAAAGCTGAAGGGCCAGCACTGGCTGAGGCAGAAGGGCCAGGCCTGGCCCTGGCAGACATGTCAGTACTGGACAAGGCCAAAGTGCCAGCCCTGGCTTCAGCAGAAGTGCCAGGACTGGCCAAGGCCGAACGGCCAGCACTGGCTGAGGCAGAAGTGCCAACCCTGGCTGCAAACAAGTGCCAGGACTGGCCAAGGCCGAACGGCCAGCACTGGCTGAGGCAGAAGGGCCAGGCCTGGTCCTGGCAGACATGTCAGCACTGGCCCAAGCCAAAGTGCCAGCTCGGGCCAAGGCAGAAGGGCCAGCACTGGCCCAGCAGAAGGGCCAGGCCTGGCCCTGGCAGATATGTCAGCCCTGGCTGCACGAGAAGTGCCAGGTCTGGCCAAGGCAGAAGGGCCAGCACTGGCCCAGGCAGAAGGGCCAGGCCTGGCCCTGGCAGACATGTCAGCCCTGGCCGAGGACGAAGTACCAGGTCTGGCCAAGGCAGAAGGGTCAGCACTGGCCAAGACAGAAGGGCCATCACTGGCCCTGGCAGACATGTCAGCCCTGGCTGAGGCCGAAGTACCAGCCCTGGGTGGAACAGAAGTGCCCGGTCTGGCCAAAGCAGAAGGGCCAGCACTGGCCGAGGCCGAAGTGCCAACCCTGGCTGCAACACAAGTGCCAGGTCTGGCCAAGGCAGAAGGGCCAGCACTGGCCCAGGCAGGAGGGCCAGGCCTGGCCCTGGCAGACATGTCAGCACTGGCGCGAGCAGAAGTGCCAGTTCTGGCCAAGGCAGAAGGGCCAGCACTGGCCGAGGCACAAGGGCCAGCCCTGGCTGGTGCAGAAGTGCCAGGTCTGGCCAAGGCAGAAGGGCCAGCACTGGCCCAGGCAGAAGGGCCAGGCCTGGCCCTGGCAGACATGTCAGCCCTGGCTGCACGAGAAGTGCCAAGACTGGCCAAAGCTGAAGGGCCAGCACTGGCTGAGGCAGAAGGGCCAGGCCTGGCCCTGGCAGACATGTCAGTACTGGCTGACGCCGAAGGACCAGCCCTGGGTGGAACAGAAGTGCCCGGTCTGGCCAAAGCAGAAGGGCCAGCACTGGACAAGGCCAAAGTGCCAGCCCTGGCTGCAGCAGAAGTGCCAGGACTGGCCAAGGCCGAAGGGCCAGCACTGGCCCAGGCAGACATGTCAGCACGCGTCGGAGCAGAAGTGCCAGTTCTGGCCAAGGCAGAAGGGCCAGCACTGGCTGAGGCAGAAGGGGCAGGCCTGGTCCTGGAAGACATGTCAGCACTGGCCAAGGCCACAGTGCCAGCCCTGGCTGCAGCAGAAGAGCCAGGAGTGGCCAAGGCAGAAGGGCCAGCACTAGCCAAGGCAGAAGGTCCAGCACTAGCCAAGGCAGAAGGGCCAGGCCTGGCCCTGGCACACATGTCATCCCTAGCTGAAGCAGAAGTGCCAGGTCTGGCCAAGGCAGAAGGGTCAGCACTGGCCAAGACAGAAGGGCCATCACTGGCCCTGGCAGATATGTCAGCCCTGGCCGAGGCCGAAGTACCAGCCCTGGGTGGAACAGAAGTGCCAGGTCTGGCCAAAGCAGAAGGGCCAGCACTGGCCAAGGCAGTAGGGCCAGGCCTGGCCCTGTCAGACATGTCAGCACTGGCTGAGGCCAAAGTGCAAGCCCTGGCTGCAGCAGACGTGCCAGGTCTGGCCAAGGCAGAGGGGCCAGCACTGGCCGAGGCCGAAGTGCCAACCCTGACTGCAACACAAGTGCCAGGTCTGGCCAAGGCAGAAGGGCCAGCACTGGCCCAGGCAGAAGGGCCAGGCCTGGCCCTGGCAGACATGTCAGCGCTCGTCGGAGCAGAAGTGCCAGTTCTGGCCAAGGCAGAAGGGTCAGCACTGGCCCAGGCAGAAGGGCCAGGCCTGGCCCTGGCAGATATGTCAGCCCTGGCTGCATGAGAAGTGCCAGGACTGGCCAAGGCTGAAGGGCCAGCACTGGCTGAGGCAGAAGGGCCAGGCCTGGCCCTGGCAGACATGTCAGCCCTGGCCGAGGACGAAGTACCAGGTCTGGCCAAGGCAGAAGGGCCAGGCCTGGCCAAGGCCGAAGGGCCATCACTGGCCCTGGCAGACATGTCAGCCCTGGCTGAGGCCGAAGTACCAGCCCTGGGTGGAACAGAAGTGCCCGCTCTGGCCAAAGCAGAAGGGCCAGCACTGGCCGAGGCCAAAGTGCCAACCCTGGCTGCAACAGAAGTGCCAGGTCTGGCCAAGGCAGAAGGGCCAGGTCTGGCTAAGGCAGGAGGGCCAGGCCTGGCCCTGTCAGACATGTCAGCCCTGGCTGGAGCAGAAGTGCCAGGTCTGGCCAAGGCAGAAGGGTCAGCACTGGCCGAGGCAGAAGGGCCAGCACTGGCTGAGGCAGAAGGGCCAGGCCTGGCCAAGGCCGAAGGGCCAGCACTGGCTGAGGCAGAAGGGCCAGGCCTGGCCCTGGCAGACATGTCAGCCCTGGCTGAAGCAGAGGTGCCAGGACTGGCCAAGGCCGAAGGGCCAGCACTGGCCGAGGCAGAAGGGCCAGCACTGGCCCTGGCAGATATGTCAGCCCTGGCCGAGGCCGAAGTACCAGCCCTGGGTGGAACAGAAGTGCCAGGTCTGGCCAAAGCAGAAGGGCCAGCACTGGCCAAGGCAGTAGGGCCAGGCCTGGCCTGTCAGACATGTCAGCACTGGCTGAGGCCAAAGTGCAAGCCCTGGCTGCAGCAGACGTGCCAGGTCTGGCCAAGGCAGAGGGGCCAGCACTGGCCGAGGCCGAAGTGCCAACCCTGGCTGCAACACAAGTGCCAGGTCTGGCCAAGGCAGAAGGGCCAGCACTGGCCCAGGCAGAAGGGCCAGGCCTGGCCCTGGCAGACATGTCAGCGCTCGTCGGAGCAGAAGTGCCAGTTCTGGCCAAGGCAGAAGGGTCAGCACTGGCCCAGGCAGAAGGGCCAGGCCTGGCCCTGGCAGATATGTCAGCCCTGGCTGCATGAGAAGTGCCAGGACTGGCCAAGGCTGAAGGGCCAGCACTGGCTGAGGCAGAAGGGCCAGGCCTGGCCCTGGCAGACATGTCAGCCCTGGCCGAGGACGAAGTACCAGGTCTGGCCAAGGCAGAAGGGCCAGGCCTGGCCAAGGCCGAAGGGCCATCACTGGCCCTGGCAGACATGTCAGCCCTGGCTGAGGCCGAAGTACCAGCCCTGGGTGGAACAGAAGTGCCCGCTCTGGCCAAAGCAGAAGGGCCAGCACTGGCCGAGGCCAAAGTGCCAACCCTGGCTGCAACAGAAGTGCCAGGTCTGGCCAAGGCAGAAGGGCCAGGTCTGGCTAAGGCAGGAGGGCCAGGCCTGGCCCTGTCAGACATGTCAGCACTGGCTGGAGCAGAAGTGCCAGATCTGGCCAAGGCAGAAGACCCAGCACTGGCCCGGCAGAAGGGCCAGCCCTGGCCTGGGGCAGACGTGCCAGCCCTGGCTGCAGGAGAAGTGCCAGTACTGGCTGAGGCAGAAGGGCCAGGCCTGGCCCTGGCAGCCATGTCAGCCCTGGCTGGAGCAGAAGTGCCAGGTCTGGCCACGGCCGAAGGGTTAGCATTGGCCAAGGCAGAAGGACCATCACTGACCCTGGCAGACATGTCAGCCCTGGCTCAGGCCGAAATGCCAGCCCTGGCTGCAGCAGAAGTGCCAGGTCTGGCCAAGGCAGAAGGGCCAGAACTGGCCGAGGCCGACATGCCAGCCCTGGCTGCAGCATGCCAGGCCTGGCCAAGGCAGAAGGGCCAGCACTGGCCCAGGCAGAAATGCCAGCCCGCGCCGGAGCAAGTGCCAGCCTGGCCAAGGCAGAAGGGCCAGGACTGGCCAAGGCAGAAGGGCCAGGCCTGGCCCTGGCCGACATGTCAGCCCTGGCTGCAGCAGAAGTGCCAGGTCTGGCCAAGGCAGAAGGGCCAGCACTGGCCAGGCAGAAGGGCCAGCCCTGGCTGCGGCAGAAGTGCCAGGCCTGGCCAAGGAGAGGGGCCAGCACTGGCTGAGGCAGAAGGGCCAGGCCTGGCCCTGGCAGACGTGCCAGCCCTGGCTGAAGCAGAAGTGCCAGGTCTGGCCAAGGCAGAAGGGCCAGCACTGGCCGAGGCAGAAGGGCCGGGCCTGGCCCTGGCAGACATGTCAGCCCTGGCCGAGGCCGAAGTGCCAGCCCTGGCTGCAGCAGAAGTGCCAGGTCTGGCCAAGGCAGAAGGGCCAGCACTGGCTGAGGCAGAAGGGCCAGCCCGGCTGCAGCAGAAGGGCCAGGCCTGGCCCAGGCAGAAGGGTCAGCACTGGCCCAGGCCGAAGTGCCAGCCCTGGCTGCAGGAGAAGTGCCAGTACTGGCCAAGGCAGAAGGGCCAGTCCTCGCCCTGGCAGACATGTCAGCCCTGGCTGAAGCAGAAGTGCCAGGTCTGGCCAAGGCAGAAGGGTCAGCACTGGCCGAGGCAGAAGGGCCGGGCCTGGCCCTGGCAGACATGTCAGCCCTGGGCAAGGCCGAAGTGTCAGCCCTGGCTGGAGCAGAAGTGCCAGGTGTGGCCAAGGTAGAGGGGCCAGCACTGGCTGAGGCAGAAGGGCCAGGCCTGGCCCTGGCAGACATGTCAGCCCTGGCTAAGGCCAGAGTGCCAGCCCTGCTGTAGCAGAAGTGCCAGGCTGGCCAAGCCCGAAGGGCCAGCACTGGCTGAGGCAGAAGGGCCAGGCCTGGCCCTGGCAGACATGTCAGCACTGGCCGAAGCCGAAGTGCCAGCCCTGGCCAAGGCAGAAGGGCCAGCACTGGCCAAGGCAGAAGGTCCAGCAGTGGCCCAGGCAGAAGGCCGGCCCTGGCCGAGGCCGAAGTACCAGCCCTGGGTGGAACAGAAGTGCCAGGTCTGGCCATGGCAGAAGGGCCAGCACTCGCCCAGGCAGACATGTCAGCCCTGGCTGCAGCAGAAGTGCCAGATCTGGCCAAGGCAGAAGGGCCAGCACTGGCCAAGGCCGAAGTGCCAGCCCTGGCTGCAGGAGAAGTGCCAGTACTGGCTGAGGCAGAAGGGCCAGGCCTGGCCCTGGCAGACATGTCAGCCCTGGCTGCAGCAGAAGTGCCAGACCTGGCCAAGGCAGAAGGGCCAGCACTGGCCCAGGCAGACGGGCCAGCCTGGCCCTGGCAGACGGTCAGCACTGGCTGCAGAGAAGTGCCAGGACTGGCTGAGGCAGAAGTGCCAGCACTGGCCAAGGCAGAAGAGCCAGGCCTGGCCCTGGCAGACATGTCAGCACTGGCCAAGGCCAAAGTGCCAGCCCTGGCTGCAGCAGAAGTGCCAGTACTGGCTGAGGCAGAAGGGCCAGGCCTGGCCCTGGCAGCCATGTCAGCCCTGGCTGGAGCAGAAGTGCCAGGTCTGGCCAAGGCCGAAGGGTTAGCACTGGCCAAGGCAGAAGGACCAGCACTGACCCAGGCAGACAGGTCAGCACTGGCCCAGGCCGAAATGCCAGCCCTGGCTGCAGCAGAAGTGCCAGGTCTGGCCAAGGCAGAAGGGCCAGAACTGGCTGAGGCAGAGGGCCAGGCCTGGCCCTGGCAGACATGTCAGCACTGGCCAAGGCCAAAGGGCCAGCCCTGGCTGCAGCAGAAGTGCCAGGCCTGGCCAAGGCAGAAGGGTCAGCACTGGCCAAGTCCGAAATGCCAGCCCTGGCTGCATCAGAAGTGCCAGTTCTGGCCAAGGCAGAAGGGCCAGCACTGGCCGAGGCAGAAGGGCCAGGCCTGGCCCTGGCAGACATGTTAGCCCTGGCTGCAGCACAAGGGGAGTTCTGGCCAAGGCAGAAGGGCCAGCACTGGCCAAGGCAGAAGGGCCAGCACTGGCCGAGGCAGAAGGGCCAGGCCTGGCCCTGGCAGACATGTCAGCACTTCCTGCAGGAGAAGTGCCAGGACTGGCCAAGGCAGAAGGGCCAGCACTGGCTGAGGCAGAAGGGCCAGGCCTGGCCCTGGCAGAAATGTCAGCACTGGCCAAGGCCAAAGTGCCAGCCCTGGCTGCAGCAGAAATGCCAGGACTGGCCAAGGCCGAAGGGCCAGCACTGGCCGAGGCAGAAGGGCCGGGCCTGGCCCTGGCAGGTATGTCAGCACTGGCTGAGGCCAAGTGCCAGGTCTGGCCAAGGCAGAAGGGCCAGCACTGGCCAAGGCAGAAGGGTCAGCACTGACCGAGGCAGAAGGGCCGGCACTGGCTGAGACAGAAGGGCCAGCCCTGGCCGCAGCAGAAGTGCCAGGTCTGGCCAAGGCAGAAGGGCCAGCACTGGCCGAGGCCGACGGGTCTGCCCTGGCTGCAGCAGAAGTGCCAGATCTGGCCAAGGCAGAAGGGCCAGCCCTGGCCCTGGCAGACATGTCAGCACTGGCCAAGGCCAAAGTGCCAGCCCTGGCTGCAGCAGAAGTGCCAGCACTGGCCAAGGCCGAAGGGCCAGGCCTGGCCGAGGCAGAAGGGCCAGGCCTGGCCCAGGCAGACGTGTCAGCCCTGGCTGCAGCAGAAGTGCCAGGTCTGGCCAAGGCCGAAGGGCCAGCACTGGCCAAGGCAGAAGGGCCAGCACTGGCCCAGGCAGACATGTCAGCACTGGCCGAGGCCGAAGTGCCGGCCCTGGCTGCGGCAGAAGTGCCAGGTCTGGCCAAGGCAGAAGGGCCAGCCCTGGCCCAAGCAGACGTGTCAGCCCTGGCTGCAGCAGAAGTGCCAGATCTGGCCAAGGCAGAAGGGCCAGCACTGGCCCAGGCAGACGGGCCAGCACTGGCCGAGGCAGAAGGGCCGGCCTGGCCGAGACAGAAAGGCCAGCCCTGGCTGCAGAAAGTGCCAGATCTGGCCAAGGCAGAAGGGCCAGCACTGGCTGAGGCAGAAGGGCCGGGCCTGGCCCTGGCAGACATGTCAGCACTGGCCAAGGCCAAAGTGCCAGCCCTGGCTGCAGCAGAAGTGCCAGTACTGGCTGAGGCAGAAGGGCCAGGCCTGGCCCTGGCAGACATGTTAGCCCTGGCTGCAGCACAAGGGGAGTTCTGGCCAAGGCAGAAGGGCCAGCACTGGCCGAGGCAGAAGGGCCAGCCCTGGCCCTGGCAGACATGTCAGCCCTGGCTGCACGAGAAGTGCCAAACCTGGCCAAAGCTGAAGGGCCAGCACTGGCTGAGGCAGAAGGGCCAGGCCTGGCCCTGGCAGACATGTCAGCACTGGCCAAGGCCAAAGTGCCAGCCCTGGCTGCAGGAGAAGTGCCAGGACTGGCCAAGGCAGAAGGGCCAGCACTGGCTGAGGCAGAAGGGCCAGGCCTGGCCCTGGCAGACATGTCAGCACTGGCCAAGGCCAAAGTGCCAGCCCTGGCTGCAGCAGAAGTGCCAGGACTGGCCAAGGCCGAAGGGCCAGCACTGGCTGAGGCAGAAGGGGCAGGCCTGGTCCTGGAAGACATGTCAGCACTGGCCAAGGCCAAAGTGCCAGCCCTGGCTGCAGCAGAAGTGCCAGGACTGGCCAAGGCAGAAGGGCCAGCACTGGCTGAGGCAGAAGGGCCGGGCCTGGCCCTGGCAGACATGTCAGCACTGGCCAAGGCCACAGTGCCAGCCCTGGCTGCAGCAGAAGAGCCAGGAGTGGCCAAGGCAGAAGGGCCAGCACTAGCCAAGGCAGAAGGTCCAGCACTAGCCAAGGCAGAAGGGCCAGGCCTGGCCCTGGCACACATGTCAGCCCTAGCTGAAGCAGAAGTGCCAGGTCTGGCCAAGGCAGAAGGGTCAGCACTGGCCAAGACAGAAGGGCCATCACTGGCCCTGGCAGATATGTCAGCCCTGGCCGAGGCCGAAGTACCAGCCCTGGGTGGAACAGAAGTGCCAGGTCTGGCCAAGGCAGAAGGGCCAGCACTGGCCAAGGCAGTAGGGCCAGGCCTGGCCCTGGCAGACATGTCAGCACTGGCCAAGGCCAAAGTGCCAGCCCTGGCTGCAGCAGACGTGCCAGGTCTGGCCAAGGCAGAGGGGCCAGCACTGGCCGAGGCCGAAGTGCCAACCCTGGCTGCAACACAAGTGCCAGGTCTGGCCAAGGCAGAAGGGCCAGCACTGGCCCAGGCAGAAGGGCCAGGCCTGGCCCTGGCAGACATGTCAGCGCTGGGCGGAGCAGAAGTGCCAGTTCTGGCCAAGGCAGAAGGGTCAGCACTGGCCGAGGCAGAAGGGCCAGGCCTGGCCCTGGCAGATATGTCAGCCCTGGCTGCATGAGAAGTGCCAGGACTGGCCAAGGCTGAAGGGCCAGCACTGGCTGAGGCAGAAGGGCCAGGCCTGGCCCTGGCAGACATGTCAGCACTGGCCAAGGCCAAAGTGCCAGCCCTGGCTGCAGCAGAAGTGCCAGGACTGGCCAAGGCCGAAGGGCCAGCACTGGCTGAGGCAGAAGGGCCAGGCCTGGCCCTGGCAGACATGTCAGCCCTGGCCGAGGACGAAGTACCAGGTCTGGCCAAGGCAGAAGGGCCAGGCCTGGCCAAGGCCGAAGGGCCATCACTGGCCCTGGCAGACATGTCAGCCCTGGCCGAGGCCGAAGTACCAGCCCTGGGTGGAACAGAAGTGCCCACTCTGGCCAAAGCAGAAGGGCCAGCACTGGCCGAGGCCAAAGTGCCAACCCTGGCTGCAACAGAAGTGCCAGGTCTGGCCAAGGCAGAAGGGCCAGCACTGGCCCTGGCAGACATGTCAGCCCTGGCCGAGCAGAAGTGCCAGGCCTGGCCAAGGCAGAAGGGCCAGCACTGGCCGAGGCAGAAGGGCCAGGCCTGGCCCTGGCAGACATGTTAGCCCTGGCTGCAGCACAAGGGGAGTTCTGGCCAAGGCAGAAGGGCCAGCACTGGCCGAGGCAGAAGGGCCAGGCCTGGCCCTGGCAGACATGTCAGCCCTGGCCGAGGCCGAGTGCCAGCCCTGGCTGCAGCAGAAGTGCCAGGTCTGGCCAAGGCAGAAGGGCCAGCACTGGCCGAGGCAGAAGGGCCAGGCCTGGCCTGGCAGACATGTCAGCACTGGCTGAGGCCAAAGTGCCAGCCCTGGCTGCAGCAGAAGTGCCAGGACTGGCCAAGGCAGAAGGGCCAGCACTGGCTGAGGCAGAAGGGCCAGGCCTGGCCCTGGCAGACATGTCAGCCCTGGCTGGAGCAGAAGTGCCAGGTCTGGCCAAGGCAGAAGGGCCAGCACTGGCCAAGGCAGAAGGGCCAGCACTGGCCCTGGCAGACATGTCAGCCCTGGCCGAGGCCGAAGTGCCAGCCCTGGCTGCAGCAGAAGTGCCAGGTCTGGCCAAGGCAGAAGGGCCAGCACTGGCCAGGCCGAAGGGCCAGCCCTGGCTGCAGGGCAAGTGCCAGGTCTGGCCAAGGCAGAAGGGCCAGCCCTGGCCCCGGCAGACGCGCCAGCACTGGCCAAGGCAGAAGGGCCAGCCCTGGCCGAGCAGAAGGGCCAGCCCTGGCCGCAGCAGAAGTGCCAGGTCTGGCCAAGGCAGAAGGGCCACACTGGCCCAGGCAGAAGGGCCAGGCCTGGCCCTGGCAGACATGTCAGCCTGGGAGCAGAAGTGCCAGTTCTGGCTGCAGGCAGAAGGGCCAGCACTGGCCGAGGCAGAAGGGCCAGGCCTGGCCCTGGCAGACATGTCAGCCCTGGCTGCAGCAGAAGTGCCAGGACTGGCCAAGGCAGAAGGGCCAGCACTGGCCGAGGCAGAAGGGCCAGGCCTGGCTGCAGCAGAAGGGCCAGGTCTGGCCAGGCAGAAGGGCCAGCACTGGCTGAGGCAGAAGGGCCAGGCCTGGCCCTGGCAGACATGTCAGCCCTGGCCGAGGACAAAGTACCAGGTCTGGCCAAGGCAGAAGGGTCAGCACTGGCCAAGACAGAAGGGCCATCACTGGCCCTGGCAGACATGTCAGCCCTGGCTGAGGCCGAAGTACCAGCCCTGGGTGGAACAGAAGTGCCCGCTCTGGCCAAAGCAGAAGGGCCAGCACTGGCCGAGGCCAAGTGCCAGCCCTGGCTGCAACAGAAGTGCCAGGTCTGGCCAAGGCAGAAGGGCCAGCACTGGCCGCAAGTGCCAGCCTGCTGCAACAGAAGTGCCAGGTCTGGCCAAGGCAGAAGGGCCAGCACTGGCCCAGGCAGACATGTCAGCACGCGTCGGAGCAGAAGTGCCAGGTCTGGCCAAGGCAGAAGGGCCAGCACTGGCCCAGGCAGAAGGGCCAGGCCTGGCCCTGGCAGACATGTCAGCCCTGGCTGCAGGAGAAGTGCCAGGACTGGCCAAGGCCGAAGGGCCAGCACTGGCTGAGGCAGAAGAGCCAGGCCTGGCCCTGGCAGACATGTCAGCACTGGCCAAGGCCAAAGTGCCAGCCCTGGCTGCAGCAGAAGTGCCAGGACTGGCCAAGGCCGAAGGGCCAGCACTGGCTGAGGCAGAAGGGCCAGGCCTGGCCCTGGCAGCCATGTCAGCCCTGGCTGGAGCAGAAGTGCCAGGTCTGGCCACGGCCGAAGGGCCAGCACTGGCCAAGGCAGAAGGGCCAGCACTGGCCCTGGCAGACATGTCAGCCCTGGCCGAGGCCGAAGTGCCAGCCCTGGCTGCAGCAGAAGTGCCAGGTCTGGCCAAGGCAGAAGGGCCAGCACTGGCCGAGGCAGAAGGGCCAGGCCTGGCCAAGGCAGAAGTGCCAGCACTGGATGAGGCCAAAGTGCCAGCCCTGGCTGCAGCAGACGTGCCAGGTCTGGCCAAGGCAGAAGGGCCAGCACTGGCTGAGGCCGAAGTGCCAGCCCTGGCTGCAGCAGAAGTGCCAGGTCTGGCCAAGGCAGAAGGGCCAGCACTGGCCGAGGCAGAAGGGCCAGGCCTGGCCCTGGCAGAAATGTCAGCGCTGTCGGAGCAGAAGTGCCAGGTCTGGCCAAGGCAGAAGGGCCAGCACTGGCCAAGGCAGAAGGGTCGGCACTGGCCCAGGCAGAAGGGCCAGGCCTGGCCCTGGCAGAAATGTCAGCCCTGGCTGCATCAGAAGTGCCAGGTCTGGCCAAGGCCGAAGGGCCAGCACTGGCTCAGGCAGAAGGGCCGGGCCTGGCCCTGGCAGACATGTCAGCCCTGGCCAAGGCCGAAGTGCCAGCCCTGGCTGCAGGAGAAGTGCCAGGACTGGCCAAGGCCGAAGGCCAGCACTGGCTGAGGCAGAAGGGCCAGGCCTGGCCCTGGCAGACATGTCAGCCCTGGCCGAGGCCGAAGTGCCAGGTCTGGCCAAGGCAGAAGGGCCAGGACTGGCCGAGGCCGAAGGGCCAGCCCTGGCCCTGGCAGACATGTCAGCCCTGGCCGAGGCCGAAGTCCAGCCCTGGCTGGAACAGAAGTGCCAGGTCCGGCCAAGGCAGAGGGCCAGCACTGGCCAAGGCCAAAGGCCAGCCCTGGCTGCAACAGAAGTGCCAGGCCTGGCCAAGGCAGAAGGGCCAGCCCTGGCTCAGGCAGAAGGGTCAGCCCGCGCCGCAGCAGAAGTGCCAGCACTGGCCAAGGCAGAAGGGCCAGCACTGGCTGAGGCAGAAGGGCCAGGCCTGGCCCTGGCAGACATGTCAGCACTGGCTGAGGCCGAAGTGCCAGGCCTGGCCAAGGCAGAAGGGCCAGCACTGGCCAAGGCAGAAGGGCCGGCCTGGCCCTGGCAGACATGTCAGCCCTGGCCGAGGCCGAAGGGCCAGCCCTGGCTGGAACAGAAGTGCCAGGTCTGCCAAGGCAGAAGGGCCAGCACTGGCCAAGGCCGAAGTGCCAGCCCTGGCTGCAGCAGAAGTGCCAGGTCTGGCCAAGGCAGAAGGGCCAGGCCTGGCCCTGGCAGACGTGCCAGCCCTGGCCGGGGCCCAAGTGCCAGCCTGGCCAGGAGAAGGGCCAGCACTGGCTGAGGCAGAAGGGCCAGGCCTGGCCCTGGCAGACATGTCAGCCCTGGCTGCAGCAGAAGTGCCAGGACTGGCCAAGGCAGAAGGGCCAGCACTGGCTGAGGCAGAAGGGCCAGGCCTGGCCCTGGCAGACATGTCAGCACTGGCCGAGGCCAAAGTGCCAGCCCTGGCTGCAGCAGAAGTGCCAGGTCTGGCCAAGGCGAAGGGCCAGCACTGGCGAGGCAGAAGGGCCAGGCCTGGCCTGGCAGAAATGTCAGCACTGGCCGAGGCCAAAGTGCCAGCCCTGGCTGCAGCAGAAGTGCCAGGCTGGCCAAGGCAGAAGGGCCAGCACTGGCTGAGGCAGAAGGGCCAGGCCTGGCCCTGGCAGACATGTCAGCCCTGGCTGGAGCAGAAGTGCCAGGTCTGGCCAAGGCCGAAGGGCCAGCACTGGCCAAGGCAGAAGGGCCGGCCCTGGCCCTGGCAGACATGTCAGCACTGGCCGAGGCCGAAGTGCCAGCCCTGGCTGCAGCAGAAGTGCCAGGTCTGGCCAAGGCAGAAGGGCCAGCACTGGCCCAGGCAGAAGTGCCAGCCCTGGCTGCAGGAGAAGTGCCAGGACTGGCCGAGGCAGAGGGGCCAGCCCTGGCCCTGGCAGACATGTCAGCCCGGACGGAGCAGAAGTGCCAGGCCTGGCCAAGGCAGAGGGGCCAGCACTGGCTGAGGCAGAAGGGCCGGGCCTGGCCCTGGCAGACATGTCAGCCCTGGCTGAAGGAAGTGTCAGGTCCGGCCAAGGTAGAGGGGCCAGCACTGGCTGAGGCAGAAGGGCCAGGCCTGGCCCTGGCAGACATGTCAGCACTGGCCAAGGCCAAAGTGCCAGCCCTGGCTGCAGCAGAAGTGCCAGGTCTGGCCAAGGCAGAAGGGCCAGCACTGGCCGAGGCAGAAGGGCCAGGCCTGGCCCTGGCAGACATGTCAGCCCTGGCCAAGGCCGAAGTGCCAGCCCTGGCTGCAGCAGAGGTGCCAGGTCTGGCCAAGGCCGAAGGGCCAGCACTGGCTGAGGCAGAAGGGCCGGGCCTGGCCCTGGCAGACATGTCAGCCCTGGCCCAGGCCAATGCCAGCCCGGCTGAGCAGAAGTGCCAGGACTGGCCAAGCCAGAAGGGCCAGCACTGGCCAAGGCAGAAGAGCCAGGGCCCGGCAGAAAGCAGCACTGGCTGGACCAAGGGCAGCCCTGTCTGCAGCAGAAGGGCCAGGTCTGGCCAAGGCAGAAGGGCCAGCACTCGCCCAGGCAGACATGTCAGCCCTGGCTGCAGCAGAAGTGCCAGATCTGGCCAAGGCAGAAGAGCCAGGCCTGGCCCTGGCAGACATGTCAGCACTGGCCAAGGCCAAAGTGCCAGCCCTGGCTGCAGGAGAAGTGCCAGTACTGGCTGAGGCAGAAGGGCCAGGCCTGGCCCTGGCAGACATGTCAGCCCTGGCTGCAGCAGGAGTGCCAGATCTGGCCAAGGCAGAAGGGCCAGCACTGGCCCAGGCAGACATGTCAGCACTGGCCGAGCCCGAAGTACCAGCCCTGGGTGGAACAGAAGTGCCAGATCTGGCCAAGGCAGAAGAGCCAAGCCTGGCCCTGGCAGACATGTCAGCACTGGCCAAGGCCAAAGGGCCAGCCCTGGCTGCAGGAGAAGTGCCAGTACTGGCTGAGGCAGAAGGGCCAGGCCTGGCCCTGGCAGCCATGTCAGCCCTGGCTGGAGCAGAAGTGCCAGGTCTGGCCAAGGCCGAAGGGTTAGCATTGGCCAAGGCAGAAGGACCATCACTGACCCTGGCAGACATGTCAGCCCTGGCTCAGGCCGAAATGCCAGCCCTGGCTGCAGCAGAAGTGCCAGGTCTGGCCAAGCCAGAAGGGCCAGAACTGGCCGAGGCAGAAGGGCCAGCACTGGATGAGGCCAATGTGCCAGCCCTGGCTGCAGCAGAAGGGCCAGGCCTGGCCAAGGCAGAAGGGCCAGCACTGGATGAGGCCAAAGTGCCAGCCCTGGCTGCAGCAGAAGGGCCAGGTCTGGCCAAGGCAGAAGGGTCAGCACTGGCCAAGTCCGAAATGCCAGCCCTGGCTGCATCAGAAGTGCCAGTTCTGGCCAAGGCAGAAGGGCCAGCACTGGCTGAGGCAGAAGGGCCAGGCCTGGCCCTGGCAGATATGTCAGTGCTCGTCGGAGCAGAAGTTCCAGTTCTGGCCAAGGCAGAAGGGTCAGCACTGGCTGAGACAGAAGGGCCAGCCCTGTCTGCAGCAGAAGGGCCAGGTCTGGCCAAGGCAGAAGGGCCAGCACTGGCCCAGGCAGAAGGGCCAGGCCTGGCCCTGGCAGACATGTCAGCACTGGCTGCAGGAGAAGTGCCAGGACTAGCCAAGGCAGAAGGGCCAGCACTGGCTTAGCCGAAGGGCCAGGCCTGGGCCTGGCAGACATGTCAGCACTGGCCAAGGCCAAAGTGCCAGCCCTGGCTGCAGCACAAATGCCAGGACTGGCCAAGGACGAAGGGCCAGGCCTGGCCCTGGCAGATATGTCAGCACTGGCCAAGGCCAAAGTGCCAGCCTTGGTTGCAGCAGAAGTGCCAAGACTGGCCAAGGCCAAAGGGCCAGCACTGGCTGAGGCAGAAGAGCCAGGCCTGGCCATGGCAGACATGTCAGCACTGGCCAAGGCCAAAGTGCCAGCCCTGGCTGCAGCAGAAATGCCAAGACTGGCCAAGGCCGAAGGGCCAGCACTGGCTGAGGCACAAGGGCTGGGCGTGGCCCTGGCAGAAATATCAGCAGTGGCTGAGGCCAAAGTGCCTGCCCTGTCTGCAACAGATGTGCCAGGTCTGGCCAAGGCAGAAGGGTCAGCACTGGCCAAGGCAGAAGGGTCAGCACTGACCGAGGCAGAAGGGCCGGCACTGGCTGAGACAGAAGGGTCAGCCCTGCCTGCAGAAAAAGTGCCAGGTCTGGCCAAGGCAGAAGGGCCAGCACTGGCCCAGGCAGGCATGTCAGCCCTGGCTGCAACAGAAGTGCCAGATCTGGCCAAGGCAGAAGAGCCAGGCCTGGCCCTGGCAGACATGTCAGCACTGGCCAAGGCCAAAGTGCCAGCCCTGGCTGCAGCAGAAATGCCAAGACTGGCCAAGGCCGAAGGGCCAGCACTGGCTGAGGCACAAGGGCTCGGCGTGGCCCTGGCAGAAATATCAGCAGTGGCTGAGGCCAAAGTGCCTGCCCTGTCTGCAACAGATGTGCCAGGTCTGGCCAAGGCAGAAGGGCCAGCACTGGCCGAGGCAGAAGGGCCAGGCCTGCCCTGGCAGACATGTCAGCACTGGCCAGGCCAAAGTGCCAGCCCTGGCTGCAGCAGAAATGCCAAGACTGGCCAAGGCCGAAGGGCTAGCACTGGCTGAGGCACAAGGGCTCGGCGTGGCCCTGGCAGAAATATCAGCAGTGGCTGAGGCCAAAGTGCCTGCCCTGTCTGCAACAGATGTGCCAGGTCTGGCCAAGGCAGAAGGGTCAGCACTGGCCAAGGCAGAAGGGTCAGCACTGGCCGAGGCAGAAGGGCCAGGCCTGGCCCTGGCAGAAATGTCAGCTCTGACTGGAGCAGAAGTGCCAGGTCTGGCCAAGGCCAGAGGACCAGGCACAGGCCAGGCACTGGCAAAAGGGCCGGGCCTGGCCCTGGCAGACATGTCAGCCCTGGCCGAGGTCGAAGTGCCAGCCCTGGCTGGAAAGAAGTGCCAGGTCTGGCCAAGGCAGAAGGGCCTGCACTGGCCAAGGCAGAAGGGCCAGCACTAGCCGAGGAAGAAGGGCCAGGCCTGCCCCTGGCAGACATGTCAGCACTGGCCAAGGCCAAAGTGCCAGCCCTGGCTGCAGCACAAATGCCAGGACTGGCCAAGGCCGAAGGGCCAGCACTGGCTGAGGCAGAAGGGCCAGGCCTGGCCCTGGCAGATATGTCAGCACTGGCCAAGGCCAAAGTGCCAGCCTTTTTTGCAGCAGAAGTGCCAAGACTGGCCAAGGCAGAAGGGCCAGCACTGGCTGAGGCAGAAGGGCCAGGCCTGCCCAGGCAGACATGTCAGCACTGGCCCAGGCCGACAGGCCGGCACTGGCTGAGACGTGCCAGCCCTGGCTGCAGCACAAATGCCAAGACTGGCCAAGGCCGAAGGGCCAGCACTGGCTGAGGCACAAGGGCTGGGCGTGGCCCTGGCAGAAATATCAGCAGTGGCTGAGGCCAAAGTGCCTGCCCTGTCTGCAACAGATGTGCCAGGTCTGGCCAAGGCAGAAGGGCCAGCACTGGCCAAGGCAGAAGGGTCAGCACTGGCCGAGGCAGAAGGGCCAGGCCTGGCCCTGGCAGAAATGTCAGCACTGGCCAAGGCCAAAGTGCCAGCCCTGGCTGCAGCAGAAGGGCCAGGACTGGCCAAGGCAGAAGGGCCAGCACTAGCCGAGGCAGAAGGGCCGGGCCTGGCCCTGGCAGACATGTCAGCCCTGGCCGAGGTCGAAGTGCCAGCCCTGGGCTGGAGAAGTGCCAAGACTGGCCAAGGCAGAAGGGCCAGCACTGGCCGAGGCAGAAGGGCCAGGCCTGCCCCTGGCAGACATGTCAGCACTGGCCAAGGCCAAAGTGCCAGCCCTGGCTGCAGCACAAATGCCAGGACTGGCCAAGGCCGAAGGGCCAGCACTGGCTGAGGCAGAAGAGCCAGGCCTGGCCATGGCAGACATGTCAGCACTGGCCAAGGCCAAAGTGCCTGCCCTGTCTGCAACAGATGTGCCAGGTCTGGCCAAGGCAGAAGGGTCAGCACTGGCCAAGGCAGAAGGGTCAGCACTGGCCAAGGCAGAAGGGTCAGCACTGACCGAGGCAGAAGGGCCGGCACTGGCTGAGACAGAAGGGTCAGCCCTGCCTGCAGAAAAAGTGCCAGGTCTGGCCAAGGCAGAAGGGCCAGCACTGGCTGAGGCAGAAGGGCCGGGCCTGGCCCTGGCAGACATGTCAGCCCTGGCCGAGGTCGAAGTGCCAGCCCTGGCTGGAAAGAAGTGCCAGGTCTGGCCAAGGCAGAAGGGCCTGCACTGGCCAAGGCAGAAGGGCCAGCACTAGCCGAGGCAGAAGGGCCAGGCCTGCCCCTGGCAGACATGTCAGCACTGGCCAAGGCCAAAGTGCCAGCCCTGGCTGCAGCACAAATGCCAGGACTGGCCAAGGCCGAAGGGCCAGCACTGGCTGAGGCAGAAGGGCCAGGCCTGGCCCTGGCAGATATGTCAGCACTGGCCAAGGCCAAAGTGCCAGCCTTGGTTGCAGCAGAAGTGCCAAGACTGGCCAAGGCAGAAGGGCCAGCACTGGCTGAGGCAGAAGGGCCAGGCCTGGCCCTGGCAGACATGTCAGCACTGGGCAAGGCCAACGTGCCAGCCCTGGCTGCAGCAGAAATGCCAAGACTGGCCAAGGCCGAAGGGCTAGCACTGGCTGAGGCACAAGGGCTGGGCGTGGCCCTGGCAGAAATATCAGCAGTGGCTGAGGCCAAAGTGCCTGCCCTGTGTGCAACAGATGTGCCAGGTCTGGCCAAGGCAGAAGGGTCAGCACTGGCCAAGGCAGAAGGGTCAGCACTGGCCGAGGCAGAAGGGCCAGGCCTGGCCCTGGCAGAAATGTCAGCTCTGACTGGAGCAGAAGTGCCAGGTCTGGCCAAGGCCAGAGGACCAGGCACAGGCCAGGCACTGGCAAAAGGGCCGGGCCTGGCCCTGGCAGACATGTCAGCCCTGGCTAGAGCAGAAGTGCCAGGTCTGGCCAAGGTAGAGGGGCCAGCACTGGCTCAGGCAGAAGGGCAGGGCCTGTCCCTGGCAGACATGTCAGCCTTGGGCAAGGCCGAAGTGTCAGCCCTGGCTGCAGGAGAAGTGCCAGTACTGGCTGAGGCAGAGGGGTCAGTCCTCGCCCTGGCAGACATGTCAGCCCTGGCTGAAGCAGAAGTGCCAGGTCTGGCCAAGGCAGAGGGTTCAGCACTGGCCGAGGCAGAAGGGCCGGGCCTGGCCCTGGCAGACATGTCAACCCTGGCCGAGGTCGAAGTGCCAGCCCTGGCTGGAAAGAAGTGTCAGGTCCGGCCAAGGTAGAGGGGCCAGCACTGGCTGAGGCAGAAGGGCCAGGCCTGGCTCTGGCAGACATGTCAGCCCTGGCTGTAGGAGAGGTGCCAGGACTGGCCAAGCCCGAAGGGCCAGCACTGGCTGAGGCAGAAGAGCCAGGCCTGGCCCTGGCAGACATGTCAGCACTGGCCAAGGCCAAAGTGCCAGCCCTGACTGCATCAGAAGTGCCAGGTCTGGCCAAGGCAGAAGGGCCAGCACTGGCCAAGGCAGAAGGGCCGGGCCTGGCCCTGGCCGAGGCCGAAGTACCAGCCCTGGGTGGAACAGAAGTGCCAGGTCTGGCCAAGGCAGAAGGGCCAGCACTCGCCCAGGCAGACATGTCAGCCCTGGCTGCAGCAGAAGTGCCAGATCTGGCCAAGGCAGAAGAGCCAGGCCTGGCCCTGGCAGACATGTCAGCACTGGCCAAGGCCAAAGTGCCAGCCCTGGCTGCAGGAGAAGTGCCAGTACTGGCTGAGGCAGAAGGGCCAGGCCTGGCCCTGGCAGACATGTCAGCCCTGGCTGCAGCAGGAGTGCCAGATCTGGCCAAGGCAGAAGGGCCAGCACTGGCCCAGGCAGACATGTCAGCACTGGCCGAGCCCGAAGTACCAGCCCTGGGTGGAACAGAAGTGCCAGATCTGGCCAAGGCAGAAGAGCCAAGCCTGGCCCTGGCAGACATGTCAGCACTGGCCAAGGCCAAAGGGCCAGCCCTGGCTGCAGGAGAAGTGCCAGTACTGGCTGAGGCAGAAGGGCCAGGCCTGGCCCTGGCAGACATGTCAGCCCTGGCTGGAGCAGAAGTGCCAGGTCTGGCCAAGGCCGAAGGGTTAGCATTGGCCAAGGCAGAAGGACCATCACTGACCCTGGCAGACATGTCAGCCCTGGCTCAGGCCGAAATGCCAGCCCTGGCTGCAGCAGAAGTGCCAGGTCTGGCCAAGCCAGAAGGGCCAGAACTGGCCGAGGCAGAAGGGCCAGGCCTGGCCAAGGCAGAAGGGCCAGCACTGGATGAGGCCAATGTGCCAGCCCTGGCTGCAGCAGAAGGGCCAGGCCTGGCCAAGGCAGAAGGGCCAGCACTGGATGAGGCCAAAGTGCCAGCCCTGGCTGCAGCAGAAGGGCCAGGTCTGGCCAAGGCAGAAGGGTCAGCACTGGCTGAGGCAGAAGAGCCAGGCCTGGCCATGGCAGACATGTCAGCACTGGCCAAGGCCAAAGTGCCAGCCCTGGCTGCAGCAGAAGTGCCAGGTCTGGCCAAGGCAGAAGGGCCAGCACTGGCCAAGGCAGAAGGGCCAGCACTGGCCCAGGCAGAAGGGTCAGCACTGGCCAAGGCAGAAGGGCCGGCACTGGCTGAGACAGAAGGGCCAGCCCTGTCTGCAGAAGAAGGGCCAGGTCTGGCCAAGGCAGAAGGGCCAGCACTGGCCCAGGCAGAAGGGCCAGGCCTGGCCCTGGCAGACATGTCAGCACTGGCTGCAGGCCGAAGTGCCAGCCCTGGCTGGAGAGAAATGCCAGGACTGGCCAAGAGAAGGGCCAGCACTGGCCAAGGCAGAAGGGCCAGCACTGGCCAAGGCAGAAGGGCCAGGCCTGGGCCTGGCAGACATGTCAGCACTGGCCAAGGCCAAAGTGCCAGCCCTGGCTGCAGCACAAATGCCAGGACTGGCCAAGGCCGAAGGGCCAGCACTGGCTGAGGCAGAAGGGCCAGGCCTGGCCCTGGCAGATATGTCAGCACTGGCCAAGGCCAAAGTGCCAGCCTTTTTTGCAGCAGAAGTGCCAAGACTGGCCAAGGCCGAAGGGCCAGCACTGGCTGAGGCAGAAGGGCCAGGCCTGGCCCTGGCAGACATGTCAGCACTGGGCAAGGCCAACGTGCCAGCCCTGGCTGCAGCAGAAATGCCAAGACTGGCCAAGGCCGAAGGGCTAGCACTGGCTGAGGCACAAGGGCTGGGCGTGGCCCTGGCAGAAATATCAGCAGTGGCTGAGGCCAAAGTGCCTGCCCTGTCTGCAACAGATGTGCCAGGTCTGGCCAAGGCAGAAGGGTCAGCACTGGCCAAGGCAGAAGGGTCAGCACTGGCCGAGGCAGAAGGGCCAGGCCTGGCCCTGGCAGAAATGTCAGCTCTGACTGGAGCAGAAGTGCCAGGTCTGGCCAAGGCCAGAGGACCAGGCACAGGCCAGGCACTGGCAAAAGGCCAGGCCTGGCCCTGGCAGACATGTCAGCCCTGGCTGGAGCAGAAGTGCCAGGTCTGGCCAAGGTAGAGGGGCCAGCACTGGCTCAGGCAGAAGGGCAGGGCCTGTCCCTGGCAGACATGTCAGCCCTGGGCAAGGCCGAAGTGTCAGCCCTGGCTGCAGCAGAAGTGCCAGTACTGGCCGAGGCAGAAGGGCCAGGCCTGCCATGGCAGACATGTCAGCCCTGGCTGAAGCAGAAGTGCCAGGTCTGGCCAAGGCAGAAGGGCCAGCACTGGCCGAGGCAGAAGGGCCGGGCCTGGCCCTGGCAGACATGTCAGCCCTGGCCGAGGCCGAAGTGCCAGCCCTGGCTGGAAAGAAGTGCCAGGTCTGGCCAAGGCAGAGGGGCCAGCACTGGCTGAGGCAGAAGGGCCAGGCCTGGCTCTGGCAGACATGTCAGCCCTGGCTGTAGGAGAGGTGCCAGGACTGGCCAAGCCCGAAGGGCCAGCACTGGCTGAGGCAGAAGAGCCAGGCCTGGCCCTGGCAGACATGTCAGCACTGGCCAAGGCCAAAGTGCCAGCCCTGACTGCATCAGAAGAGCCAGGACTGGCCAAGGTAGAAGGTCCAGCAGTAGCCAAGGCAGAAGGGCCGGGCCTGGCCCTGGCCGAGGCCGAAGTACCAGCCCTGGGTGGAACAGAAGTGCCAGGTCTGGCCAAGGCAGAAGGGCCAGCACTGGCCCAGGCAGACATGTCAGCCCTGGCTGCAGCAGAAGTGCCAGATCTGGCCAAGGCAGAAGAGCCAGGCCTGGCCCTGGCAGACATGTCAGCACTGGCCAAGGCCAAAGTGCCAGCCCTGGCTGCAGCAGAAGTGCCAGTACTGGCTGAGGCAGAAGGGCCAGGCCTGGCCCTGGCAGACATGTCAGCCCTGGCTGGAGCAGAAGTGCCAGGTCTGGCCAAGGCAGAAGGGCCAGCACTGGCCCAGGCAGACATGTCAGCACTGGCCGAGCCCGAAGTACCAGCCCTGGGTGGAACAGAAGTGCCAGATCTGGCCAAGGCAGAAGGGCCAGGCCTGGCCCTGGCAGACATGTCAGCACTGGCCAAGGCCAAAGGGCCAGCCCTGGCTGCAGGAGAAGTGCCAGTACTGGCTGAGGCAGAAGGGCCAGGCCTGGCCCTGGCAGACATGTCAGCCCTGGCTGGAGCAGAAGTGCCAGGTCTGGCCAAGGCCGAAGGGTTAGCATTGGCCAAGGCAGAAGGACCATCACTGACCCTGGCAGACATGTCAGCCCTGGCTCAGGCCGAAATGCCAGCCCTGGCTGCAGCAGAAGTGCCAGGTCTGGCCAAGCCAGAAGGGCCAGAACTGGCCGAGGCAGAAGGGCCAGGCCTGGCCAAGGCAGAAGGGCCAGCACTGGATGAGGCCAATGTGCCAGCCCTGGCTGCAGCAGAAGGGCCAGGCCTGGCCAAGGCAGAAGGGCCAGCACTGGATGAGGCCAATGTGCCAGCCCTGGCTGCAGCAGAAGGGCCAGGTCTGGCCAAGGCAGAAGGGCCAGCACTGGCCGAGGCAGAAGGGCCAGGCCTGGCCCTGGCAGACATGTCAGGACTGGCTGTAGGCAGAAGGGCCAGCCCTGGCTGCAGAGAAGGGCCAGGACTGGCCAAGGCAGAGGGCCAGGACTGGCCAAGGCAGAAGGGCCAGCACTGGCTTAGCCGAAGGGCCAGGCCTGGGCCTGGCAGACATGTCAGCACTGGCCAAGGCCAAAGTGCCAGCCCTGGCTGCAGCAGAAGTGCCAGGACTGGCCAAGGCAGAAGGGCCAGCACTGGCTGAGGCAGAAGAGCCAGGCCTGGCCCTGGCAGACATGTCAGCACTGGCCAAGGCCAAAGTGCCAGCCCTGGCTGCAGCAGAAATGCCAAGACTGGCCAAGGCCGAAGGGCCAGCACTGGCTGAGGCACAAGGGCTGGGCGTGGGCCTGGCAGAAATATCAGCAGTGGCTGAGGCCAAAGTGCCTGCCCTGTCTGCAACAGATGTGCCAGGTCTGGCCAAGGCAGAAGGGTCAGCACTGGCCAAGGCAGAAGGGTCAGCACTGACCGAGGCAGAAGGGCCGGCACTGGCTGAGACAGAAGGGTCAGCCCTGCTGCAGAAAAGTGCCAGGTCTGGCCAAGGCAGAAGGGCCAGCACTGGCCCAGGCAGACATGTCAGCCCTGGCTGCAGCAGAAGTGCCAGACTGGCCAAGGCAGAAGGGCCGGGCCTGGCCCTGGCAGACATGTCAGCACTGGCCAAGGCCAAAGTGCCAGCCCTGGCTGCAGCAGAAGTGCCAGCACTGGCTGAGGCAGAAGGGCCAGGCCTGGCCCTGGCAGACATGTCAGCCCTGGCTGCAGCAGAAGTGCCAGGACTGGCCAAGGCAGAAGGGCCAGCACTGGCTGAGGCAGAAGGGCCAGGCCTGGCCCTGGCAGACATGTCAGCACTGGCCAAGGCCAGTGCCAGCCCTGGCTGCAGCAGAAGTGCAGGACTGGCCAAGGCAGAAGGGCCAGGCCTGGCCCTGGCAGACATGTCAGCACTGGCCAAGGCCAAAGTGCCAGCCCTGGCTGCAGAAGTGCCAGACTGGCCAAGGCAGAAGGGCCAGCACTGGCTGAGGCAGAAGGCCAGGCCTGGCCGGCAGACATGTCAGCACTGGCCAAGGCCAACGTGCCAGCCTGGCTGCAGCAGAAATGCCAAGACTGGCCAAGGCCGAAGGGCCAGCACTGGCTGAGGCACAAGGGCTGGGTGTGGCCCTGGCAGAAATATCAGCACTGGCTGAGGCCAAAGTGCCTGCCCTGTCTGCAACAGATGGCAGGTCTGGCCAAGGCAGAAGGGTCAGCACTGGCCAAGGCAGAAGGGACAGCCTGGCCGGGCAGAAGGGCCAGCCCTGGCCGAGGCAGGGCCGGCCTGGCTCAGACAGAAATGTCAGCTCTGACTGGAGAAGTGCCAGGTCTGGCCAAGGCAGAGGGGCCAGGCACAGGCCAGGCAGAAGGGCCGGGCCTGGCCCTGGCAGACATGTCAGCCCTGGCCGGGTCGAAGTGCAGCCTGGCTGGAGCAGAAGTGCCAGGTCTGGCCAAGGCAGAGGGGCCAGCACTGGCCCAGGCAGAAGGGCAGGGCCTGGCCCTGGCAGACATGTCAGCCTGGGCAAGGCTGAAGTGCCAGCCCTGGCTGCAGGAGAAGTGCCAGTACTGGCTGAGGCAGAGGGTCAGTCCCGCCCTGGCAGACATTCAGCCCTGGCTGAAGCAGAAGTGCCAGGTCTGGCCAAGGCAGAGGGTTCGCACTGGCCGAGGCAGAAGGGCCGGGCCTGGCCCTGGCAGACATGTCAGCCCTGGCCGAGAAGTGCCAGCCCTGGCAGAAGTGTCAGGTCCGGCCAAGGTAGAAGGGCCAGCACTGGCTGAGGCAGAAGGGCCGGGCCTGGCCTGGCAGACATGTCAGCCCTGGCTGTAGAGAGTGCCAGGACTGGCCAAGCCCGAAGGGCCAGCACTGGCTGAGGCAGAAGAGGCCAGGCCTGGCCCTGGCAGACATGTCAGCACTGGCCAAGGCCAAAGTGCCAGCCCTGGCTGCAGCAGAAGAGCCAGGATTGGCCAAGGCCGAAGGGCCAGCACTGGCTGAGGCAGAAGGGCCAGGCCTGCCCCTGGCAGACATGTCAGCACTGGCCAAGGCAGAAGTGCCAGCCCTGGCCGCAGGACAGAATGCCAGGATTGGCCAGCAGAAGGGCCAGCTCTGGCCAAGGCAGAAGAGCCAGGCCTGGCCCTGGCAGACATGTCAGCACTGGCCAAGGCCAAAGTGCCAGCCCTGGCTGCAGGAGAAATGCCAGGACTGGCTGAGGCAGAAGGGCCAGGACTGGCCAAGGCAGAAGGGCCAGCCCTGGCCGAGGCAGAAGGGCCAGGCCTGCCCCTGGCAGACATGTCAGCACTGGCCAAGGCCAAAGTGCCAGCCCTGGCTGCAGCACAAATGCCAGGATTGGCCAAGGCCGAAGGGCCAGCACTGGCTGAGGCAGAAGGGCCAGGCCTGGCCCTGGCAGATATGGCAGCACTGGCCAAGGCCAAAGTGCCAGCCTTGCTGCAGCAGAAGTGCCAAGACTGGCCAAGGCAGAAGGGCCAGCACTGGCCGAGGCAGCAAGGGCTGGGTTGGCCCTGGCAGAAATATCAGCAGTGGCTGAGGCCAAAGTGCCTGCCCTGTCTGCAACAGATGTGCCAGGTCTGGCCAAGGCAGAAGGGTCAGCACTGGCCAAGTCCGAAATGCCAGCCCTGGCTGCATCAGAAGTGCCAGTTCTGGCCAAGGCAGAAGGGCCAGCACTGGCTGAGGCAGAAGGGCCAGGCCTGGCCCTGGCAGATATGTCAGTGCTCGTCGGAGCAGAAGTTCCAGTTCTGGCCAAGGCAGAAGGGTCAGCACTGGCCCAGGCAGACATGTCAGCCCTGTCTGCAGCAGAAGTGCCAGATCTGGCCAAGGCAGAAGAGCCAGGCCTGGCCCTGGCAGACATGTCAGCACTTGCCAAAGCCAAAGTGCCAGCCCTGGCTGCAGGAGAAGTTCCAGTACTGGCTGAGGCAGAAGGGCCAGGCCTGGCCCTGGCAGACATGTCAGCACTGGCTGCAGCAGAAGTGCCAGATCTGGCCAAGGCAGAAGGGCCCGCACTGGCTGGGGCTGAAGGGCTGGGCCTGGATATGGCAGACATGTCAGCCCTGGCTGCAGCAGAAGTGCCAGTACTGGCTGAGGCAGAAGGGCCAGGCTTGGCCCTGGCAGACATGTCAGCCCTGGCTGGAGCACAAGTGCCAGGTCTGGCCAAGGCAGAAGGGCCAGCACTGGCTGAGGCAGAAGAGCCAGGCCTGGCCATGGCAGACATGTCAGCACTGGCCAAGGCCAAAGTGCCAGCCCTGGCTGCAGCAGAAATGCCAAGACTGGCCAAGGCCGAAGGGCCAGCACTGGCTGAGGCACAAGGGCTGGGCGTGGCCCTGGCAGAAATATCAGCAGTGGCTGAGGCCAAAGTGCCTGCCCTGTCTGCAACAGATGTGCCAGGTCTGGCCAAGGCAGAAGGGTCAGCACTGGCCAAAGCAGAAGGGTCAGCACTGACCGAGGCAGAAGGGCTGGCACTGGCTGAGACAGAAGGGTCAGCCCTGCCTGCAGAAAAAGTGCCAGGTCTGGCCAAGGCAGAAGGGCCAGCACTGGCTGAGGCAGAAGGGCCGGGCCTGGCCCTGGCAGACATGTCAGCCCTGGCCGAGGTCGAAGTGCCAGCCCTGGCTGGAAAGAAGTGCCAGGATTGGCCAAGGCCGAAGGGCCAGCACTGGCTGAGGCAGAAGGGCCAGGCCTGCCCCTGGCAGACATGTCAGCACTGGCCAAGGCCAAAGTGCCAGCCCTGGCTGCAGCACAAATGCCAGGATTGGCCAAGGCCGAAGGGCCAGCACTGGCTGAGGCAGAAGGGCCAGGCCTGCCCCTGGCAGACATGTCAGCACTGGCCAAGGCCAAAGTGCCAGCCCTGGCTGCAGCACAAATGCCAGGATTGGCCAAGGCAGAAGGGCCTGCACTGGCCAAGGCAGAAGGGCCAGCACTAGCCGAGGCAGAAGGGCCAGGCCTGCCCCTGGCAGACATGTCAGCACTGGCCAAGGCCAAAGTGCCAGCCCTGGCTGCAGCACAAATGCCAGGATTGGCCAAGGCCGAAGGGCCAGCACTGGCTGAGGCAGAAGGGCCAGGCCTGGCCCTGGCAGATATGGCAGCACTGGCCAAGGCCAAAGTGCCAGCCTTTTTTGCAGCAGAAGTGCCAAGACTGGCCAAGGCAGAAGGGCCAGCACTGGCTGAGGCACAAGGGCTGGGTGTGGCCCTGGCAGAAATATCAGCAGTGGCTGAGGCCAAAGTGCCTGCCCTGTCTGCAACAGATGTGCCAGGTCTGGCCAAGGTAGAAGGGTCAGCACTGGCCAAGTCCGAAATGCCAGCCCTGGCTGCATCAGAAGTGCCAGTTCTGGCCAAGGCAGAAGGGCCAGCACTGGCTGAGGCAGAAGGGCCAGGCCTGGCCCTGGCAGATATGTCAGTGCTTGTCGGAGCAGAAGTTCCAGTTCTGGCCAAGGCAGAAGGGTCAGCACTGGCCCAGGCAGACATGTCAGCCCTGGCTGCAGCAGAAGTGCCAGATCTGGCCAAGGCAGAAGAGCCAGGCCTGGCCCTGGCAGACATGTCAGCACTTGCCAAAGCCAAAGTGCCAGCCCTGGCTGCAGGAGAAGTTCCAGTACTGGCTGAGGCAGAAGGGCCAGGCCTGGCCCTGGCAGACATGTCAGCCCTGGCTGCAGCAGAAGTGCCAGATCTGGCCAAGGCAGAAGGGCCCGCACTGGCTGGGGCTGAAGGGCTGGGCCTGGATATGGCAGACATGTCAGCCCTGGCTGCAGCAGAAGTGCCAGTACTGGCTGAGGCAGAAGGGCCAGGCTTGGCCCTGGCAGACATGTCAGCCCTGGCTGGAGCACAAGTGCCAGGTCTGGCCAAGGCAGAAGGGCCAGCACTGGCCCAGGCAGACATGTCAGCACTGGCCGAGCCCGAAGTACCAGCCCTGGGTGGAACAGAAGTGCCAGATCTTGCCAAGGCAGAAGAGCCAGGCCTGGCCCTGGCAGACATGTCAGCACTGGCCAAGGCCAAAGGGCCAGCCCTGGCTGCAGGAGAAGTGCCAGTACTGGCTGAGGCAGAAGGGCCAGGCCTGGCCCTGGCAGCCATGTCAGCCCTGGCTGGAGCAGAAGTGCCAGGTCTGGCCAGGCAGAAGGGTTAGCATTGGCCAAGGCAGAAGGACCATCACTGACCCTGGCAGACATGTCAGCCCTGGCTCAGGCCGAAATGCCAGCCCTGGCTGCAGCAGAAGTGCCAGGTCTGGCCAAGCCAGAAGGGCCAGAACTTGCCGAGGCAGTAGGGCCAGGCCTGGCCAAGGCAGAAGGGCCAGCACTGGATGAGGCCAATGTGCCAGCCCTGGCTGCAGCAGAAGGGCCAGGTCTGGCCAAGGCAGAAGGGCCAGCACTGGCCCAGGCAGACATGTCAGCACTGGCCGAGCCCGAAGTACCAGCCCTGGGTGGAACAGAAGTGCCAGATCTGGCCAAGGCAGAAGAGCCAGGCCTGGCCCTGGCAGACATGTCAGCACTGGCCAAGGCCAAAGGGCCAGCCCTGGCTGCAGGAGAAGTGCCAGTACTGGCTGAGGCAGAAGGGCCAGGCCTGGCCCTGGCAGCCATGTCAGCCCTGGCTGGAGCAGAAGTGCCAGGTCTGGCCAAGGCCGAAGGGTTAGCATTGGCCAAGGCAGAAGGACCATCACTGACCCTGGCAGACATGTCAGCCCTGGCTCAGGCCGAAATGCCAGCCCTGGCTGCAGCAGAAGTGCCAGGTCTGGCCAAGCCAGAAGGGCCAGAACTGGCCGAGGCAGAAGGGCCAGGCCTGGCCAAGGCAGAAGGGCCAGCACTGGATGAGGCCAATGTGCCAGCCCTGGCTGCAGCAGAAGGGCTAGGCCTGGCCAAGGCAGAAGGGCCAGCACTGGATGAGGCCAAAGTGCCAGCCCTGGCTACAGCAGAAGTGCCAGGTCTGGCCAAGGCAGAAGGGTCAGCACTGGCCAAGTCCGAAATGCCAGCCCTGGCTGCATCAGAAGTGCCAGTTCTGGCCAAGGCAGAAGGGCCAGCACTGGCTGAGGCAGAAGGGCCAGGCCTGGCCCTGGCAGATATGTCAGTGCTCGTCGGAGCAGAAGTTCCAGTTCTGGCCAAGGCAGAAGGGTCAGCACTGGCTGAAACAGAAGGGCCAGCCCTGTCTGCAGCAGAAGTGCCAGGTCTGGCCAAGGCAGAAGGTCCAGCACTGGCCCAGGCAGAAGGGCCAGGCCTGGCCCTGGCAGACATGTCAGCACTGGCTGTGGGAGAAGTGCCAGGACTAGCCAAGGCAGAAGGGCCAGCACTGGCTTAGCCGAAGGGCCAGGCCTGGGCCTGGCAGACATGTCAGCACTGGCCAAGGCCAAAGTGCCAGCCCTGGCTGCAGCACAAATGCCAGGAATGGCCAAGGACGAAGGGCCAGGCCTGGCCCTGGCAGATATGTCAGCACTGGCCAAGGCCAAAGTGCCAGCCTTGGTTGCAGCAGAAGTGCCAAGACTGGCCAAGGCAGAAGGGCCAGCACTGGCTGAGGCAGAAGGGCCGGGCCTGGCCCTGGCAGACATGTCAGCACTGGGCAAGGCCAACGTGCCAGCCCTGGCTGCAGCAGAAATGCCAAGACTGGCCAAGGCCGAAGGGCTAGCACTGGCTGAGGCACAAGGGCTGGGCGTGGCCCTGGCAGAAATATCAGCAGTGGCTGAGGCCAAAGTGCCTGCCCTGTCTGCAACAGATGTGCCAGGTCTGGCCAAGGCAGAAGAGCCAGGCCTGGCCCTGGCCGACATGTCAGCACTGGCCAAGGCCAAAGTGCCAGCCCTGGCTGCAGGAGAAGTGCCAGTACTGGCTGAGGCAGAAGGGCCAGGCCTAGTCCTGGCAGACATGTCAGCCCTGGCTGCAGCAGAAGTGCCAGATCTGGCCAAGGCAGAAGGGCCAGCGCTGGCTGAGGCAGAAGGGTCGTTCCCGGCTGTAGCCCTGGCTCCGGAGCTCTCTACCTCCTGTCTCCAAGAGTCCTCATAACGTGGCTGTAAGGTGTCTGGGGCTGAATCATTGACCTTGGTCAAAAGCTGCAGGACTTTTGTCTTGCTGTTTTGTGTGAGCGTGTTAGGACCCCACAGGAACTCATAGCGAGGGGGATCGCTGCCGGGCACCTGGCGGTACTCCAGGTACACTTCCTGCACCAGATCTTATGTGATGAGCTTCCTGGTGTCTCCAAAGATGAAGTGTCTTCTTCCATCATAGATGCTCAACATATTCAGGAACTTCCAGATCTCCTCCTCAGAGGCGCGATGACCATTCAGGTAGGTGACACCCATCAGAGGCATCAGAAGACCATTCTTCGGCAGCCCCCAGTCACCTCTCATAGACCCACTGTCGCTGAGGTCTAGGTTGCTCACCAGGGTATAGCAGTGACTGTTGGGCCTGACTTCCTTCAGCACCAGGCCAAACTCCAGCTCCATGCACTCAGAGTCCCTGCTGAGGATCTCAGGGAATTGCTCCCTGTAACTTCTGTGGATAACCTTCAGCATTTCTGACCTCTTAATGAGCTCCCTCATCATATACTTAAACAGCATGTACCACAGCAAACTCTCTGCCTCCCTGGTCAGAAGATCTGTGTGAGAGCTCTCAGCAGCAGCTGAGGCCTGGGAGGAATTTTCACCTCCCTGAACTTGGCCCTCGGCACCTACACCAGATCTCGAGCATGCTGTGTCACCACCACCAGATCTTTTGCATATAGCACCTGCAGCAGCACTGGTGGTGCCTTGGGCTCCTGGAGGACCCGTGGTGGTGCCAGCAGCAGACGAGCTTGAGGGAGCACTCTCTGAATCAGGAGGGGAGGAGGAGGTGGTTTCTTCTTCCCCAGATGTGGTAGCATGATCATGAAGACCCTGAGTCTCAGCCCGGTCCTGGTGACATTTCTCATGAGCACAGTGCTTAGTCTTCTGTCCACGAGGCATGATGGCTGTGGTCAGGGACTGCAGGCAGGGGTCTGGGCCAATAGACAGGAGACTGGGGCACCTGGAGGATGGAGAATGAGGTGACATGAGCACCTTAAAACAGGGAGATTCTACCTTGGCTTCATCAAAGGCCGCCTCTGCAGGTTTCCTTGAGGACACTGCTCTAGGAACTCACAAGGCTCCTGTTTTCTGGGTCAGCCTGTCCCCTGAGAATCCCAGAAGAAGAACAGAGGCTTACTTTTCTCTGCGTCCTCTCAGCCCTGCTTTGGACTTACTGAGGTGACAGCAGGGGCTGGCAGTGGGGTCCTCTCAGCTCATCTTCAGTATTATCATATCAAGTCCTAGTGGAGCCTGGGCACCCTTCTCTCTGCTACTCTGATGCAGACACTTCAGACCTCCACATGATCCAGAAGCAAGTGAAGGGATGCCTCAGTCCACTTCCCTCCCAGGGGATACCCAGTGCTGAGAGCTCAGTAGGGTCTTTTCTACCCTGAGTTCACTGGGATCATCATTCATGGTCCTTACCTTGGATCCTTAAAACGCTGGGCACTATTCTCCACTTGCTGATTGGTGGTTGCACCTTCAGACTAGACATTTCCCCTCCCCTAGACTTGGTATAAAACAGTAAAGCAGATGTTCAACCTCACAGCCCATCCCTGAGATTTCCTGGGCTGAAATCCAAGGGTTGGGATGCATGCTCTGAGTCTTCACTCAGATTCCTCAACTGAGCTCCTGGCAGAGAACCTCCTCTTTCTCCTGAACTGATACCTGTCTGATAGTAAAAGCCAATCACCCTGTGTCCCCATAGGAGGAAGTGAAGATGATCTCATCTTCCCAAACACGGTCTCCTAAGAATGGAAGCTGTTGCAGGCAGGTTGACGTCCCTGTGGTCCCATCCAAGATCCCAATTCAAAGTTAATTTTTTTTTTTTTTGCTCCTCTTTTCTTCAATATGTCTTTTTTAAAACAAATTTATTTATTTTTAATGGAAGGATAATATATTTACAATATTGTGTTATTTTCTGCCCTCCCTGTCCATCTCCAACTCCCAGAGTTCACTGAGACTCACGTCCATCGAGTCAGTGATGTCATCCAGCCATCTCATCCTGTGTCGTCCCCTTCTCCTCTTGCCCCCAATCCCTCCCAGCATCAGAGTCTTTTCCAATGAGTCAACTCTTCACATGAGGTGGCCAAAGTACTAGAGTTTCAGCTTTAGCATCATTCCTTCCAAAGAAATCCCAGGGCTGATCTCCTTCAGAATGGACTGGTTGGATCTCCTTGCAGTCCAAGGGACTCTGAGTCAAGAGTCTTCTCCAGCACTACAGTTCAAAAGCATCAATTTTTCGGCACTCAGCCTCCTTCACAGTCCAACTCTCACATCCATCCATGACCACAGGAAAAACCATAGCCTTGACTAGACAGACCTTTGTTGGCAAAGTAATGTCTCTGCTTTTGAATATGCTATCTAGGTTGGTCATAACTTTCCTTCCAAGGAGTAAGCGTCCTTTAATTTCATGGCTGCAGTCACCATCTGCAGTGATTTTGGAGCCCAGAAAAATAAAGTCTGACACTGTTTCCACTGTTTCCCCATCTATTTCCCATGAAGTGATGGGACCAGAGGCCATGATCTTCATTTTCTGAATGTTGAGCTTTAAGCCAACTTTTTCAGTCTCCACTTTCACTTTCATCAAGAGGCTTTTTAGTTCCTCTTCACTCTCTGCCTTAAGGGTGGTGTCATCTGCATATCTGAGGTTATTGATATTTCTCCTGGCAATCTTGATTCCAGCTTGTGTTTCTTCCAGTCCAGCGTTTCTCATGATGTACTCTGCATAGAAGTTAAATAAACAGGGTGACAATATAAAGCCTTGCCGAACTCCTTTTCCTATTTGGAACCAGTCTGCTGTTCCATGTCCAGTTCTAACTGTTGCTTCCTGACCTGCATACAAATTTCTCAAGAGGCAGATCAGGTGTTCTGGTATTCCCATCTCTTTCAGAATTTTCCACAGTTTACTGTGATCCACACAGTCAAAGGCTTTGGCATAGTCAATAAAGCAGAAATAGATGTTTTTCTGGAACGCTCTTGCTTTTTCCATGATCCAGCAGATGTTGGCAATTTGATCTCTGGTTCCTCTGCCTTTTCTAAAACCAGCTTGAACATCAGGAAGTTCACGGTTCACATATTGCTGAAGCCTGGCTTGGAGAATTTTGAGCATTACTATACTAGCATGTGAGATAAGTGCAATTGTGCGGTAGTTTGAGCATTCTTTGGCATTTGCTTTTCTTTGGGATTGCCCCACTTATGGGGGCCCAAATTTTGTCTAGCTCTTGGATTAAAAGATTCCTGGAGAACACCACATGCCAGCAACCTCTTGAGGAGTGTCCCTAATACAAACCTTACAGTTTCATGTCCCAGACTTGACCTGAGATGGGGAAAATAACACAGAAGGCAGGGGGCAGAATGGGGTGTGCTCCCAGAGAAAAATGCTGCTCCATCCTTTTCAAAAGCCAGAGTCAGTCTCTACTCATGACTTGTTTTAATTGATTGACAGGCATACTTTTCAAACATTCTACTGCATGTAATCATGCTTCACAAATACTGTGTTTCGTTACAAACTGAAAGTTTATGGTAACCATGCTTTGAACCTGTCTATGGCATGGTTTTCCCAACATCATGTATTCACTTGGGATCCTTTTTCCACATATTGTTAATTCTTTAAATATTTTAAACTCTTTCCTTATTTTATTTCTTATGGTGCTCTGATTAGTTATCTTTGTTACTATTATAACACATTTGTAAATTAAGCTATGTGCATTTTTTAGACATCTTCTAGTAAGTGTACAATAGGATTAACAACTTTTATAGCACTGGGAATCCCCCAAATTCCTAATGATGTACTGTAAGGCCATTTTCACTTTACGGCAGTGATCTAGAACCCAAGTCACCATATCTGAGATATGAGTACACTTCTAAAGGAAAAAAGCCATCCAAGATGGTTTTGTGCTATTCTGATTGAGGTTATCGGACATTGCACAGAGAGACGATCTTACTGTCCCTATCATCTCTTTATCTTCGTTATTCCTGTCATTTATTGATGTAGCGTTCAAGGCTTTCTGCCTAAAGAAGTGTATTGGAATATATCCAGAGTCCTTACTTTTATCCCAGGATACATTTGAGTGTTAAGGAACACAAGCTCTGCTTTAGGGCAAGAGGAATATAACAGCGTCGGATCTAGAGGAATTCAGAGAGGAATCTAATTCCAGGC